>NC_092526.1:37684166-38310277 GCF_037038585.1 Patagioenas fasciata
ACACCTGCTTCTCCTGCCTCCGTGTTAGGCTCCCGAGGGTTTGAAGCCTCGCAGAAACACACTGTCATCTCCCAGGAATAGGTGGCAGCTTCAGGAGACCTCCAAGCTGCAGATCGGGCGGTTTCGGAGGAAACCTCCCTGGTGCTGCAGCCAGGGAAACAGAGACTCAGGGAAGCTTGATGGCTCAGAGCAGAGGCAGAAATAAAGCTGAGGCTTCCTGCATGACAGCCTGCTGCCCTACCTATAGACTACACTGGGGATGAAGCAACTTGCTGTAACACCCCCATAAAAGCTATCAGTAACAGGCTGGTTTGAGGGCCACGGAGAAAAAGCAAGAGAAATTTCTAATTCCGCACATTAAAGAAAGAGCCATGGATTCACCTAGGATTCCTCTCTAAAGAGCTTCAGGCTTGTTGAAAGGTGTTCAATGCCTCTGAAATACTAATTAGTATTGTTATTATGACAATTCCAAGAAGAAAAAAAAAGCCTATCTCATCTCTTATCTCTCCCTGCACCCTCCCAGCTTTCTCACACCTTTTGAGCCCATCTGTCAGGGTCCGCTTTGAAACAGAATCCTGCCTTTCCCCACCGGGCAATGGCATTTATTGCTGCCTCTTCCCAAAGCGGCTGGCAGGGCGTCTCCAAATCCCGCAACACCCCCCCGGCTCAGGAGGAGGATGCAGGAGAGTGTGCACGGCAGGCAGCAAGGTGGTGAGCACTGCAGGTGCTCTGTGTGTAGGAGAAAAGGTAAAGGTTGGTTTGCTTGTGACGAGAGATGAGGAGTCAGGGAGATAGTAAGCGTGTGCGTCTGTGGCTACATACACGAGGTGTTGGGGATTTCCTCCCTCCTCTCCCCACAGGCAGCCCATAAAAAAGAGTCCAAAGGAGCCCTTCAACAAAACGTAAGCAGAGTGAAAGGACAATGTCCTTTCGGCTTCACTGTCTTCCTAGGAGGGATGTAGAGAAAGGCAGGCATCCGAGCCCCACACAGACAGCACTTCACAGCCAGGGGTGACCCATCACAACAGCTGGGGCAGATGCCTGGCCTTTGTCTCAAATGTACGGGGAGAAATCAGGGCAGGTTTCAAAGACCCGGAGCCCAGCACTTCATCTCTGGGGCCATTTTCTTTGACCCATCAAGTATGAAGAGAGGGGGAAAAGCATTCAGCCAGAAAGTCTCTGCAGCCATCCATCCCTGTGGGTAACACTCGGAGCTATTCTGCATGCCAACTCACCACTTGTACCCCTTTCCCCAACCTGTTTGGGAAGCGGCTGCCTCACCAAGGCTGCAGTCAGGGCCCCGTCCCCCCAGCATCACCCTGGCTGTCCTCCCACATGTGATCCGCAGGCATCACTTGCACACATAAAGGGTTACAGAGCCGAGTTGTGATTTCGAGTGTTTGGCCCTGTGCCTGCCGACCTCGTGCTGACAAACCTCTCCTCCGTGTCTGCGCTTGTGTCTTTTAACTGTGCAGGCATCAAGCCTGGATCAGGATTCGGCCTTCTGAGATTGTGATTTGGCTCAGGCAGGGAGAGGCTGACCCTTTGATTCCGAGTATGATTAAAACCACGCTACTGTAGCGCTAAGCCGTGTGCAACACTGCTAGCAACAGCCCTGATTTATGTTGTTGCTAGTATTGCGGTTTCCACCAGGGTGTAGACAGGGATTTCGAAAATAGCCCAGCTACCTTTTTGTCTGTGTGTGGATTATAATTAGAAATGTGTCAAAGGGCTGGTGCAGATTGAGGGTAGAACTGGAAATGCTCACACCCCGCTTCTGCCCGCACCGTCAGCCCCAGCTTGGGTGTGTGCAGGCACATCAGCCCTCCACACTTCCCAGATCAGACAACTGTATTCCCAAGACCCCATAGGGTCACGGTGGCGGTGACTTCACCGCACAATGGAGAGCAAGTTTAGCAGCTTCCACTTTGCTCTCAGGCTGCTGCAATCTGCCCCCGCCATCGCAGCTAAACACCCACTTTTTCAATTTCAGAGAGGATCACGGGTCTCTGATATAGACGATTTATTTTTCCTAGCGCAGCTGGTCTGTCAGAGGTCATATAATTTGGCAGCAATCCCAGTGCTTAAAAATTAATTTTTCCTTATTAATACAACAGGGGGTCCCACAGGATAAGATCCCAGCCTTATCTGAACCTGACAGCTTCCTAAACCCCGCGAAGGATGCTTTCTCCTCTCCGGCTATCTGCAACACAAGGCCACCATGTCCTGTAGCCTGGTAGCACAGGAGGTTTCTGCTAGGAAACCAACGCACCCGCCGGCCCAGCGTAGCACACTGCTGGGACATGGAGCACTGCCTTCTCCAGGCCAGCAAAGCACGTTGCTTTCCCATTTTAGCCTTCTCAGCCATGCACAAGGTACCAAATACAGAGTAAATACTGGGAAGTGTGCCGGGGGAGAGAAGGAACAGGGCAGGGAGATGCGAAGCGCCTCTAGAGCCCCCTGGGATCCATATGCCTGCCTGTCTCTCCGGACACCACACACCATGATTTTTCTGTGGCAAGAAACTTAGGAAAACAAAATGCAGCATCCTAACCTGGGTCAGAGCCCCCCACTGAGCTTGTATCAGTCATTCTCAGAGATGCTCCTGACAACTGTCTGGTTCCTAGACTAAAAAAGCTTTTGTTCCCAATAAGAGACGAGTTAACAGCACAACGGGCAAAAGGCATTACACTCAACACTTGCGTGGGTGTGTGTGTGTTCATGTTTGTATGTGTGCAGTGTGTGCCTGCTTGGCAGCAATTTGTTTTGGTCCCATTCCCCACCTTGCTACATCTCCCAAGTCATTACTAAAAATACCAGCTTTTAAGCAAACTATTTGGAGGGCTTTGAGAGTGAGCTTTGCTCGGAGAGGCATAAACATCATCTGAACAGCTCAGTACTTGGGTCACTCAAATCTGTTACTTTCTTACTTGATTGCTTTTTACGGGAAGATGAAAAACACAGAGTCATCCAGCCTTCAGATTTATCTTCCAGGGTCTCCCACCCACACCCCTCCATGGTTATCTCAGGGTTTGCTTGGCTACATACAAATTGGCAGCTGTGCTGTTTATCTCTTACTGTAGAAATATTGCACGAGCACTTTTTCCATGCGTATTATCATATTATTGTCTATTAAATACATCTCCCCTCTCTACTAACCTCCCTTAGGGAACCTTAAGAGAGACTTTCATAATAGGGGAAGGCTTTCAGATACACCAGACTGAAACATAAATCCATCTACCTCTGGCATGTTTTTTCTTACAAGGCTGGCTAATTTACTGGAGCTGAGCATAGCCTGATCGAGCTTCACATCCCATTACCCCATACCTTTAGTCGCTGGGCTAGCTATAAAGTCATTTGACCGAGTTTGCAGCACAACAACGTCTCAGCAAACAGCCGCTGGTGTCAGCCGCAGGGAGAAACTTCCTTGCTGGATCCAACACCATGTGATGCTCTGCTTAGCCGGGAAAACCCCACGTTCAAATAAACATTTCTTACGGTGACTGAACGGCCTCAGAGACACAGTTGGCTCATAAACCCCTTTCCAGCTAAAACTCCGGACCCCAAGCCCACTCAAGGGGGGAAGGAGGGAGACACAGAGGCACAGGCAGCTGGAGGGATCGCAGCCCTGGCCAGCGCACCCTCAGATTACAGCCCGATCTGCCTCTCCACAACACCCACTCCAGGAGATGAGACACTGCATCCGTAGTAGGGACCATCTGAAAAGACTGTTGCACTCGGCAGGACTTTGCTCTTTCTCCTCATCCCATCGAGTGCTTACTCATTTGTTTCCCTATTCGAACAAAAGATGGGATTTTTTTCTTTATAATCATAAGGAAGGAGGTGATGCCTACCGGCAACTGAATGTACATAGAGCATGTTTGCCGGGAACGTGCGTGCTTCACTGCTGCAAAAAAGATGGACTTTCTCAGGCGGCAGAGACTCTCCCACTTCCCTTTCTAAGGGGAGCCGGTGGCCATGTGGCTGCGGGGCAGGGGGAACGGCAGGGACGGATGCACGCACATCACGCCTTGCCGCCTAATGCTGCCTGGGCCAGCCCGTGGCTCAGGACCCTCTGTCCCCATGTGCTGCCTGAGACACGTCCTCAGGCCCGACTAATGGGGAGGGAAACCCTCGACTCAGCAGCTGCTGGCTTGGCACCACCGTCCTGCCGGGGAGCTCCTGACCGCAAAAGGAGCCCCAGGAGAGCGGTGACGGCTGGGTGAGGTATACCCTTTTCCTCCAGTGACTGCTTCAGGTGGGGACCCTGCTGTCTGCATTAGACAGGCCAGCGACTGGGGAGCACAGGGCCCAGTCTCAGCCCGCCCTTGCCCCTCTGCTGTCCCCAAGCTGAAGCCATACCAGCACCCAGCGCATCCTTACAGCCCAGCCTAGCTCTTAAGCAAAGACCAGAAAAACACACTCGCACACCAAAACCTGCGAGTTCTCCCGGGACGCCCCGGCGCCTACCGTGGGCTTTCCTGGAGGGTGTCTCCAACATGCGGGTGCTGCCGCCCACCTCGCCAGTTCCCAGCGGCGCCCTGCACGGCTGCCCGCTCCCCGCCAGAGGATGTCCATTGCCCACCGAAAGTTTCCCGAGGTTGCAACCGGGCACGGGGCCGCGGGCATCCGGATGCGGGTGCCCAGGATGCGGCTGGTCCCTACCCTTCACCGTACCCCCATCAAAAACCAGCACGCAACTTTCCAACGCGGCTCCGTCCTCTCGCCCCTTCACGCCGGGCGATGGGAGCTGCGCGGCTACACCCGCTGCGCGCTTTGCCGGGGGGCTGCGCCATCCCCGCCCCACCACACGCACGAATTCCCCTAACTCCCGTAATGCGAAAGCTGCGCGGTGCCGCCGATCCCTCTTTTATTCCCTACGCGATGCCCGAGACCGGGCAAAGCCTCAGTGCGTGCGCCCGGGCACCCCAAAGTTGGGCAGGCGGGAAGGGCTCCCCCGCCCCGGGGAACGCCTTACCTGTCTCCGCCGTGCCTCCGGAGCCGGGCAAGCACAGCCCTAGAAATCCCCACGCGAGAAGAAACGTATCCATCCTTCGGAAGAAATTAAAAAAAGCAAAGAAAAACCCAACCACCCGCGGCTGCGGGGCCGGGCTTCGCCCCGCGTGGGCGCCCCACTCGCGAGCGGCTCCGGCGGGGCTCGGCGGGGCTCAGCGGGGGGCAGCGGCCTCCCCGGGGCCGGGGCTGCGGGGCGGGCGGTGCGGGTGGAGCGCCTCTCCCCTAGGGCGACTCGCGGGGCCGGCGCCTCGGCATCCCCCGGGGCGCGGCGGTGGCGGTGCGGGCTGGGGCGCCGTCTGCGCCTCCTCTCCCTCCCCGCCGGCGCCTCGCAGCCTTTTCAGGCAGGGCGGCATGTGGCTGTCAGCGCCGAGCGCCGGCACCGCCCCCCGCCCGCGCACCGCCCCCTCGGGGCGCCCGCGCACCGCCCCGCGTCCGCGCACCGCCCCGCCCGCAGCCGCGGAAAACGCGGGGGCTCCCGCAGCGCCGTGCGCCGAGCGGCTCCGCGGGCGCGGAGGGCCGGGCGCATCCCCGCCGTGCCGCGGTTGCCCCTTCCCCGAGCGCTCCCGGCATCGCGGCGCAGGCAATAATCGTAAAACTCGATGGAAATAATTGCCGGAGAGCAGGGCTGTGCAAAGGGAGACACCCAGAAATTGTCAGATGGGGGAGCATCAGGACAAGAATTGTCCCTGCTCCTGCCGCCGAGAGCCAGGAGCCGCCGTGGCACAACGGGAGCGCGGAGCACACACTCCCTTCTTCTGACACTCGCCTGGAGGTGTAAAGGCTGCTTGCTTGAAGGGACAAACGCAAGACCTCTCCGGGACCGCACCGCAGCTGGCTTCCAGTCTACCAACCGTTTTTTTTTCTCCAAGATGCTCTTTAAAAACACAAGAGAGCAGCGTTCACATAGTCACCTTAAAAGTGCTCAGAAAGTTTGTTTGCCTGTGCCCCCATAAAGGTGAGGAGCCCCTGCTTGGCTTGGATCCTGCGGGACCTTGAGTTTGCTCGCTGCTTAAATTCACAGACAGCAACAGGCTTAAAAGGCAGTACCTGGCAAACTGGGGCGAACTCACGCCTCCGTCCTGCTTGAGAGGTGGAATTTCAAAGCACACAAGTGAAATGAGCCCTAAAACCCTGCATCAAAAACCTACTTAAAAGCAAACTTTTTATGTTGTTGATCAGTCCCTAGATTATAGATTCCAACCTCCAAACATACAGTAGACAAAGGGATTAAAACTCCATTACCTCAGTTTTTTAAAGTTGGTAATTAGTGAAGAGATACTGGCATGTGGCATAAGTGAGACACATCACTGTGTGGGTGAGAGTGAAAGTACAAACGTTTCACTGGTATTCGTTTAGGGTGATGAGACCAATTATTTTGTACTCTGCTGTCTATCAGTTACGGGTAGCATCACCAGCTCATGTCGATGAAATCACGATGCCAACCTGTTTGAGCACATTCACACAACACGAACACACCAGGTTCCTCCGAGACCAGTGGAAGTTCATTGGCAGCAACACATTTGGTCTGACAGATAGATCTGATATTTCAGCCGTTACCCTGAGGGCTGTAGCATCGCTCTTCCTTCTGGGTGTTTTGATACCTGATTTTGCATCTTCTGCGGCTCAAATGTGCTCCAACACCTGTTGAAGTCAATGCAAAGCCAGTGGCAACCAAGTCTGGTGCCTTATTTGTTCTATTTTGATGTGGAATTACGCAACTATTATTGTATTTACTACTTGCTTATGGTTAGACTACTATCAAGCTAGCAGAGTGTGATTTTTTTGTGTGTATAAATAGCCCTTGCAAACCATAACACAGATATTGGAGTGTAATATAAACCCAGAGCATGAATCATTCCTCTATTGAGATGTGCATGGAAAAGGAAGAGGTTACCAAGCCCTAATCAGAGACTGCCCCATCTCACACACTATTTAGCACAGGGGCAATTTTCCTGCCGTTACATTCAGTTAGAGTTTCCCCTGGTTAAGGCCAACAGAAGAGTGCAAACATGATGTTGAACTGATACCAGCTCTGATCTGCTACTGAGTGAAGAGAAGACAACCCTAGGAAAGAAAATGGTGGTGGGAAATGAAGTTACCTGCTGCTCCACAGAGGTTTCTCTCAGCTGCTTTTCAGTAGCTCTCCACAAATCCAGCCCTGTGCTGTGTCAGATCTCAAGTCTGCTCTCCACAACGTGCCACTGTCAGGAAAGGAAAGGCACAACTAAAATACCAGGCAGTTTCTACCACTGCAGGTGTTCAGGACAGGATGACAACCAAGCTGGTGACACCTACTAGTCCAGCTCAGGTACAAAAGAGTCAAAAATACTTCTATTGGGAGCATTGAAGACTCAGATGCTCTGTCAGGTTTAAAGGAACCGAGCACAAGGTGAAGCTGTGCACCTTGAACTTACCTGTGCCTGTTTCCAGGGGCAGCTGCTCCCTGCTCCAGGTGGACTCCATCAGTTCTCCATACTGTGGAAGTCCTGCTTCTGACAAAGGGCTCAGGGCTCTGCTCTCCCTTCAGTCCTCTTGTGGGTATTTAAAACCCATGAGTAAGCACTCGCCAAACCCATTGGGAACTGCGGCATTTTTCCATATCTGTAAGTCAGAAACATCCACAGAACCTCACTGAAAATGAGACAATATGTAATTTAATGGTACTGTAATATTTAATGTACCATCTGCATTGAATTTGGTTGAAGGAATTTTGTAGCCCAAGCATTAGTCAGAGCTGTGATGCGGTGAAATTTCCCCATCTGTCTCCTCCCCTCCAGCAGAAAGCCTTCATGTCCTCCAGCTCTGCCTAGTTCCTTGCTGCTGACCAGAGGGCCTTCATATCCAGGGGTTTCCCTTCTTCTCTTCCCTCTAATTGCAGCTCCTTTTCAACATTGATCACACGGCCTCATTTATTTTCAATCACAGCTTCCTCTTTCTAAGTGAGTCCTTCTCACCCTGTGAACTGACCATCAGGAGGTGTCTGTAAAGCAGGAAACCCCCCAGCTTCTCCTTAGAGTCTTTCTCAATCCTGATTTTAAAAGAAAATAAAATTGAAACCAAGGCATCGTGAATTCCTGTAACCTTCTCTGGGCTCCAGAGTAGCTGGACAAACAAGGTCTCTCCCCCAGTTTTATGTCAAAACACACTATTTCCAACACAGAACTTGACAGCCTTCCAGAGAAAACAACATGGTACGACTGAAAGAGGGTCAGGAATGAGAGTGGGGAAAAATGATACCCAGCCCAGATAAAACCATAAGTATTGTAGTCAGCAGGAGAGCAGGGACTCACACACTTTTGGCAGGATAACCGAGGACCGGGAGCGCGGGGCACGGGGGCAGACGTTGTGGGTTGTCTCCCTGACTCCTTGCTGGAGCGCAGACTTCTCACTGCAGTTTTCCTCCTCCAGACAGTGCTTTGAGATCCTCAGCTAAAAAGCTCTAAGTGCATCATATAAAATGTTTTTATTAGTCTATCAGGTGCATGATTACGAGATCTCATTTTATAGCCACAAATAGCCAATAATTACCTTAGCATCCCATTAGCCCTAGTCTTCAGCCAGGCTATTTGCTCGGGAATTCGTCTGTGTTCAAAAAGCCGGCCAATACCCCAACTTGGAGAAAGCAGTTTGGCGTGTTGCATTCAACTCCATAAACTCCCGCTGTAGAGGCGGCTTAATTAGCAAGCTGCCCAGTTAATTTTTCATGGGGAGCACCGTGCCTGCCGATCTGCAGTTGCAAGCCGTGGCTGCAGGGTGAGCTGAGGCTGCCCCTTTGGCTCCATGGGTGCTGCAGTGGGTCAGCGCTTACCCACCCACCTCCTAACATGTGTCCCCCCCCGTTTTTCCAGCTGCCAGCCTGACTGCAGGGTGCCAGGAGCTGGCAGAGAGCTGCGGGAGAGCCGGGGGTGACACCACTGCAGGGGAAATGAGGGGAGCGCTGAGGCAGCTGGCAAAGCAGAAATGAAAAGAAGGGAGGGGAAAAAAAAGAGGAAAAAGGAGAGAAGAACAGAGAAGGGAGGTGGTGAAAGAAACAAAGAGATGGGGCAAAGTGAATAAATGGCAGAAAACAGGGAAGAGAACGGAGGAAGCGAACTAACGGAGGTGCTGAGACGTGCTGCTGGGGGCCTGCTCCGAGCACAGCCTGTGCGGGGGGGGGTCGGCTGGGAGGAGGAAAGCCCCTGCATCTCCAGAGTTAATAAAAAAAAGCTTTCAGACTTCAGCAGGCTGACTAAATTAGGCTGAATATAAAGGTGCTGTATTATTTCTCAATACGGCAGCAGTATGAAAGGAGGCAATGGGTTTCTTTTGAAGCGGCTGCTGTGTAATCCAGGGCTTTCAGGTGTACTTCAACCAAACACTCTCCTGGTTTCAGCAGGTTAACTTCATTAAAGGCTCCATCTACCGCTTTAATGTTCACTGAAATCCCACTGGGTGGGTACATTAGGCAGAAATAACCCCCACAAGATGATTGCATGCTGTTGTTTGGCACAGTGAAAGGACCTGGAAGGGGAAATGGAAGAGACGAGGGGGTTACATACAGCTTGTGAGAAAGGTGCCAGTCTCCCCCAGCTTCTCCTCACCTGCGAAGAGGAGATTGTGGAGCTGTAAACGCTCTCCAACCCTCCACCAGGCCTTGGCAGTGCTGTTGGCTTTGCTACTGAGGGCACTGAACTGGGCTTAAATTTCTTGCCCCACTGTAACAGTGGGGTGCAGTTAAGACTCTTGAAAAATAAAAATCAAATAACCTCTTGCCAGCGTGAGGTGTCCCAAGCTTTGCACATTCATCTCCTAAAGGCACTGTGGACCGTGGTCTCTGCATGTCCCTCCCCACAGAGCATCATCCAGTTGGTGTCACGTTGGAGAAGCTCCAGCTGGACCACGCTCCAGGAAGGGTCAACAGCAAATTTTCCACAGACTGAATTAGAGGGGCACGTTTGTGGACCCCTACCCAGTTGCAGTCGCAAGGCAAGGGCCTCATTTAAAGTCTGCTGAAGCTAGTCGGAGTCCATCCATCAACTTCAGTGACATCTGGATGAGACCCAAGTCGCTGAGCATGCAAAGCCAGCATGACGTCTTTAACTGTAAGTGGTGCCATCGACTTCTGCCGTGCTGGCTTCCACCATGTAAGTGTCATGCTCTGTAGCAAGTACTTACAGGGCTGTGTGCTTTGTATTATAAAGGGCCACGCCAGCAATCTTATTAAAACACCTCTTTAAAAATACACAAATTCTTAAAGCAACAAGGCATTTAGACACCCCCTTCACCTGCAACTTGGCAAACAAATTCTTAGGCCAGAAGCGATTTCTTTTTCCTTATAAACAAAATGCCATTATCATGCTTTGGCTCTTGGCTTGATAGATCCTGGCCAGAAAATGCGTGTGTATATTTTAAAGGGCTTTCTCCTTTGCTTATCGTGCTTTAGCTTTTGACCTCTCCTCTCCCCCTGTGCCCGGGCGCATTCCGGCGTTGGCTCCCGTGGCGGTACATCGCACAGCCATCCAGAAACTGGGGTTAGACACTCCCTCCAGCAGATAGCACATTCTTCTGGAGCACTGTCATGGGGGAAGCCTTGAGCTATGCAGGTTTTCTTTCCTTTTTAATCTTTTATTGTCTTTGATGTTCATTTTAAAATAAATTATTGCGCCTTATTTGTATGACGGTACCTGGCTCTGCAAGGACTGGGACCCCTCTGCTGTCCAAACAGAGAGTCAAAGACAGTTCTCGCCTCAAACAGTTTACAGTCTGAAGAGACAAAGCAGACTAAAACCAAGAGCCAGATACAACAGGGATGACAAGCCTGTGGATTACTTCTGCATTTAGTGGAGCTGTAAACTGTTAAGGGAGAGGTTGCCATTTGACTATGCCTGTGCAGTATCAGAGGTAGGAACTTTCTTCTGATGCTGCTGGATACTCAGTTATTTGGAGGTGGGTTTTCAACATGGAGCACTTAGGTGAGGATGTCCCAGAAAGCCACTGATTCCTAAGGGAGCCCCTGCTTTTCACCTGACATCTCCAAGCATGTGCCAGTGACCCCAAAAAGCAACCTCAGAAGAGCAAAGGCCATGTATATTCTGCTAATAAAAGACAGATGAGAACAGGAAAGGGAACAGACCTGGAGGATCCCAGCTGATAGCTGGAAGCAAGGCTGAGCTGTGTTTTTTTATCATAGCCAAACAGCACTGTGTTTTCAGAACATTTCAAAGCATGTTTGGCACAGGACTTATGTACATGCTTACCTTCCTAAAAATGTCAAAGCGATGCTGGAGACAGCTCTGCTGGATGTAAAAGCCTGAAGATTGTCTTCATAATCCTCCCTTTGACACACGTGCACATCTCAAGTCAGACCTTGCATTTACGCCGCTTCCTGGACAAGAAATCCATAATCTCAGAGGAGCGCTACCCTGCTTCCTTTCCCTTTCTGTGAACATCTTGAGTCACAGTCACCACCCTTTCCTTTTGGGGATGGGGTTGCTTCCTTATTGCAGAGTAGCTCTTTTTCCTAAGAGGTATCTTCCCTCTCTCCCCAGGATCCTGCACGCAGACCCCATTGATTTTTCTGCGTAACTTCTCATGGAAATCAATGGTGCTAAGGCTGTTTCACAATCAATAGGATGGCACTGAGGCCCATGCCTCAGATAACTATGCCGGATGGTCCTCCAGGAAACTGGGACCTGCACAACAGTAAGTAGGAATGATTTGTATGGTAGGACGCCGTTTTCGTCCTTGTGCTCTTCACGGGACATTAGGAGCTTGTGGCCCTCCACAAATTCAGACTTTGTTTCTCAGTAGTTCAAACTCAGGGCTTAGCACCAAGAATTTGCTGTAGTAAAGAGATGCATTAAAATAACGACTTATTCTGAAATGAGGAGTGGTTTTGTGGGCACGCAGCTGCAGATTAGGAGACTCAGTGGGGTGTTTTGGTCCTCCTGAGCCAGACAAGTGATCCAGGACCCTACTCAGTGTAAACCTGTTGGCAACACTGGACCTTTACCACACTGTGTTTTGTTTCCTCACTAGCAAAATGGGACTGCTAACGCCTTTTCTCTCCCATACCTTGTGTGACTTCTCTGCTTGATTTTTAACTCGCGAACGGTCTCTCCCCATGCGCAGCACAGTGGGTCTGGGGGCTGCTGTAATACAGACAATCCTCAGCTGCAGGTTATTCTTTCTCCTCCTCAGTGCGCTACATTTATCAGCATCAGCCACAAGTTTGGCACAGTCGGGCTTTCCCTTGCTCTCCGCACCTCCAAAGCATCTGGGTTCGTGGGTCTCACTATTAATAATACATTGTGCAAAGTTGGTACAGAGCTCAAAGTTTTCCACGTGTGTGTTGGAGTTTGATTTTAAGTGTGGGTATCATTATCATCAAAGAGACTGAGGAATGGCAGCTTTTAGTTAAACAAATGGAAAGCTGTATTTAGTGTCTTTTGCCACATTGTGATAGGGAAGAATAAAGGCTTTTAAATATATTTTACAGCTGCTGTTTCTTAGGTTTTTCTGCCTTACAATAGTCTCCGTGGTTCTGACTGGGAAGTTGTTGCAAAAGCTTTTTGTTTTTAAGCCTCCTATTGAAATAATACATATTAATTGCCTCATTCCTGAGGTTTTTGTTGTGGTGGCAATTTCAGATGGGAGGGTGGAGGGCCGAGCTGTAAAGCATCAACAGCTGAGATGGGGTGCCCTGGGTGAGTAAAGAGAGAGGGGGCTTAGATGACACGCTGCTAGCAGAGTGTGAAGGAGAAGAAATGTCTCCCTGGAAAGTGAGAAGACAATTGGCAGAGGAGCCTGGCGCTCTTTGTGGGGAGCAGGGCAGAGGCAGAGCTGGGAAGGGGGAGCCGAGGAGGCCGGGTGGGAGCACGGGCAATGCTAGAAAGGAGCAGCATGACAGCGTACTCTTTGAAGAGGAAAAAAAAAGAGCTGGATTCATCCTACTGTGCCCACCAAAAATGAATATCAATGAAGCAATTAGCTCTGTGACCACTGGGACAAATGAGTGCTGCTTTCCTAGAGGTGCTTAGCATGTGGTTGGATCCACGAGTGTGTAATAAAGGTTGAGCTCAGGTTTTTCCTGTCATGATAGCACTAATGTGGTCTCTCTGTCCGATCTCCCCAGCTGTTTTTACAAACCTTGTGGCATATTTTTATTCCTGGTGAAATTGCCCAATGGTTCAGAAGTCACTGTGGCAGCAGCAGAGAAACACAGGGTTGTATATATAAGCCTCTTTTCCTCACAAACTCTAGCTAGAAGTATAGAAGTATATCTTAATATTTGCAACATAGCCCTTTCCCAAAGGGCTACAGGTGGTCTAGGAAAGCTGTAATGATTGCAATTTTACGTGACACAACACTGAGTTACCAGACCCCTTCCAGGCAGAGCAGAGGCCCCCGTGCTCCTCCCCAGCACTCACATCTATCCCCCGTGCTCTACAAAACTTTCTGGCTTTTCACCTGCCACTGCTGAAAAATATGGAGGCAGCGGCTTTCTCTTCAAAGTGCTCTAAAATATTTAGACCGAAGGTGCCCAGGGAAAGCAATGTGAGCTCCCTCCTTCTCTCGGCTCAGTCCCACATCACAGCTATGGGTCCCATCCATGCCAGGTCCTGGGTGGCCGTCACCCAGAGGAGAACATCATAACAGAAGGTGAGCGGCACAGCAGCCCCATCTGTTAAACACATGAAAGGTGAATTGATGGGAGTTCAAGCCAAGTACTGAAATGTGGCTGTGAATCTGAAAGCTGTGTTCCAAAGAAACAAAGTCCCACTTAAAAATAAGTCCAAAAAATTCCATCGAAGCCAATGGCAAAATTCCCACTGGTTTAACCAGGAACAGGATCAGGCCACTTCCAGACAGATTTACAGCCGACACATGCTGTAATGCTCGTGCACTGCATGTGCTTACTTCTATTTCCAGCCATGTTAAAAAATTATAGCAAATGCCTATGGATTTGTGTGTATGAGTTATTGTCCTGCTAATGAGAGGAAGAATTGCTTGAACATGGTTTAGATGGTCATCTGTTGCCAGAACAGATGAAATTGCTGGGTCATTCACTGGCTTCATATCGCTGTTCATCCCATTAGCATTTCCATTAGAATTATTGCAAAATGTAACTCAATTTCTCTTTTTTTTTTTTTTTGCGGATGTAGGGGGGAAGGGGACAGGCTGTGTTTGCCATTAGAGCTGCTAAGGAATTGGAACTGAGGGCCTTGGACTCACTCCTGTGCCACAGTGCAGCCACTAACAGGACACTCCTCTGACAGGACCAGGGGAGCTTGTAGGCAACGAAACACAACAAAATGACTTCTTAGAGCTGAAGGCCTCTACACGCATCCTCATGCATTGCCCAATTAATTCCCACACGCTTCTCGCTCCGGGCACCTGAGTCGTCTGTCCCTCTTCAATGTTAAGAAGTTTGCAGACTGAGCCCCATGTGGATTTTGTTTTTCAAAAGCGCTGCCAAGAGGCAGGAACCAGCGGGCTCCCACAAGCTCCTGTTTGCCAGTCCCTTCAGTAACTCGGCCCCATGCTCTTTGCAGCTATCACTACCACAGAAAAGCAGAAAATAATCTCATGGCTGAAGCCTCTCACCCCCTCCCACTTGGAAAAAAACCCCCATCTATTGTTTTATTGTAATTGATCAAGCATAAACATTCAGCTCTACAGTTTTACTTCTAAGACACGTGTTCACAGCTATGCAAGGCACCAGCTGCTGTCATTCCAATGGATATTAATTTATATTGTCTCCCGCTCCCGTCCTCCCTGTGCTGACACACAAAGGGAGCGGGGTGGCGGCGGGAGCTTTAGATGAAGACATCTGCTTGAAAGGCAGACAGTAGCAGCACTGCTGAGATTGCACCTGGACGTTCACTGGAAAATCAGACACACCAGTTGCTTCCTGGCACTGCAGGCTCCAGTATACCCACAGGGTTTTGACTGCTTCTTTACCTCACTCCAAGGGAGGTGAAATTTCGGAGCGGCCTTCAGGAGCAAAACTGAGCTGAGCGAAATAGTCTCCTGTTCCCCCACCCTGGCGAGCTCCTGATAATCAAAGCATCACACACAAATCTGCAAGCTCTCCTTACCCACGGTGTGACAGCCACAGCCCTGCGTGCAGGGAGGCTCACAAACCACGCTGGAGTCTGCCACAGATTCCTCCGGGACTGCCACAGGCCACTTCTTCAGCTGGCACCCCCGGGGGAAAGTCCTGTGCACAGGCACATGGGGGGACTAACGCGCTCTGGTAGAACAGCCTGTTCTGCTAAAGCATTCAGATACCATCTTCCAGATAAAACAAAGCTGAGGGCTTGACTATAGGGGATATGAAAGATTTCTTTCTCCTAAGAGCAGGGCTGTTTCCCAATCCCTTTGCGTTCGCTAATCAAATACCAGTGTGACTGGGGTCATGTTACATTATGGCTGTCAGCTCCAAGCGCATACTGTATTTTTCATGTCCTGTCCTGGTCTGCTGTGTCGTGTTGCTGTTTCACCCCCAGAGGCAGCACTAGAAGACTTTTCCTCATTACTTGCCTTGTGGTTCTGCACAGGAGCCTTGATGCAGGCTCGAACCCTGTGCTGCCACATCCCATGCAAAAGACTAATGAACAGTTTAATAAGCGAATAAGTTGGTTAAGCAGTTGCTCTATGGCATTTAATTGCACCAGTAAAGAGCCGAGGGGTGGGAATGTGCAGTTCAGATGTGAGATGCTGTTTGCCTGCATTTCCTGCAACAATTTTTCAAAGTAAAGAACTATGCTCAAACTGGGGACATATTTCACTCTTTTTAAGACCTAGATGGACATGAAGGTTTGGGATTCTTTTTTATAATGTCTGAGCTAGCAGGGTTCCTGAGACAAATCTAAAAATCCCTTCTTGTTATTACATTACATACCTGAATTCCCGCTGCTGTACACCACACAAAGTCACTTCTGCTCTGTGAGTGGGTATAAAATACTGCTTCTGGTAGAGAGTTCATATCTAGGCATGTTTTATTTTGCTTTTTGCCCAAAGCAAATGAGAATGTGGGTGCAGGTTGGGGAGGGCATCTTTCTTACCTTTGTAATTCGTTAGCTTAAGCTGAACCGATCGATTCCATTGGTAATCACCTCAGAGCTTGTAGTTATGAGAAAGTGACACAAACACATTTTTTTTTGCTCCACAACATTTTCCCTATTCCCTGAGCTCATGGTTTCACTGCTCTGCTTTCCCCGCGGGTCTACGGAGAGCTCTGCTTCCCCAGGGATGCGCGGGTCACAGGGCACCAGCCCTGTGAAATATTAGCGCTCCTTCTACACATACACCCTCAAATAAGTCAAGATATTTTTGGACAGCAATGTTATTTTTAGCATCCCCGTCCCTCTGCAGCAGCCACCGTGAGGAAGGAGGGAAGGAGCTCTGATGGTTGTGCCATTAGACAGTTTTGACTGACTAGTCCCACTGAAATATATGACTCCTCAAAGAGGATGTCGGAAAGTAATACAGACTCTTGCCATCCCCTTCTTTTCTATAAACAGAGATGGCACCTCCAAGGGGCAGGCTGCAGATGATATTGTTTGTCTCTTAGCGACACACATATCTCAGGTTGAAGTTTCATGGGGAGTTGTACCCAGGCCACCAGTAAGTCAATATCTCTGTAGCAGTGTCCTTTTAAAGGGCTGCTTTCTGGCTGTGCTCTTGGGCAGAGATCGAAGGTCTCGAGGCAGACCAGGGAAGAGTCATATCTTACGGTCTCATGTTCCCCAAAACTCTTCCACTGGATTTCCCAGTCCATTACCCACACTTTCTGTCAAGGTTGTTGGGATTCCTAGGAGCTCTGAGCCAGATGATATTGGGATGATTTACTGAGAGTGTGAGATGACAAACAGACCGTGGCAAATCTTTCCTTGTGGCCTTGGCCGCTCGGATAGTTTGGCCAGAGCTTGGGGAGCGAGAGAGGCTGCGAAGCATGCACAGCACACACTTCCACTGCCCCAGCACCAAAGGCAGAGGTAGATTTGTTTTATATTTTTGGCACTAGGTCAACTCTTGGATGAAACCTGTGATCAAAATCTCAGGGCTTGCACACACATTGATCTGTGTACTTCACCGATGCGACACAGCTCTGTGTAGAGACATGTATTTGAAATAAGAGCTACTTTTTTTTTTTTGTTTCGCTTTGCTTACCCTGTTTTTTGGAGTGCCATTGATTTCTGTGTGCAGCCAGTGCTCCCCTCCATGCAGGAGACAAGAAGAGTTTTTCTCTCTCTCTCTCAAAAGGGTTAATTGTGTTGTGTTTGTAAAGATCTCGGAGAACTCCAACCTCTTGAAGAGTGCCAAGTCTCTTTCTTGCTCTTGCTTCCAAGTACTATGATTGTATGGGCCAAATACAAGTTACTTTTAGACGAACTGTAGCTCGGTCCAAGGGAGATTAAAGGCGTAGCTCAGATCTCCAAACTCTTTCTATACACACGTGGTGCCTTTGTGCCCTGGGGCTCCCTGCAGGAGGGACTTGATGAGTCGAGCTATTGGGGTGTCAAGGCTTTGGAGCGCCTGTCTTAGGAAGGCACAGAACAGCTGTAAACCAGCTACACTAAACACTTTATCCAGCCTCCATCCAGGACCATCAGTTAATCACAGGATCACCAGCTTTTGGAACTACTGAGGAGAACTACCCCTTGAAATGCAGCCAGGTCATCGGGGCTTCTCACCACAGAGGTGAAGGGGGACAGCTGGACCCTCCAGGGGACAGGAAAACACCCAAGTGCTCTTGACTGTGACCAGGCTATGGAAGTGCCCAGGAGAGGTGGAACTGGAAAACAATCCCCTCTGCGCTGCCACCCTGCTGTGCCAGCACTTCAGCATCTCTCCACTTGCATCATGGCAAGAGGGGTGGCAAGGGGACATGAGGAGCCTCTTTCACCAGCTTGCCACAGGAGATGCAGGTGAAAAAGTGGCAGGAGCAGAGGGATGTTCTGTGATGCCTGGCGCTGTGGGGCTCAGAGGGGACAGGGCTCCAGGGGGGCAGAACCTGCCCAGAGAGGCCCCATCGCACTCTGTAGATGGGGGCGAAGGGCTGTGGAAGAGTCGAGGGCTGGGAGGGGGCCAGGAGTGATGCTGCGGCAGGAACCTCCTTCTATTTGGTTTTCAGCTGTGTTAGCAGCCTGCAAGCTTGACCCCGGCTGATCAAAGCCTCAGTAGGACATTGCCATCATCCTCTTGCCCTGTCACTGCTGGTGGGGGCATGAGTGACTCCTCTTTTGTGTGTGAAGCCCTCCTCCTGGGGACCTCCTCATCCCTCTAATCAAATAATCAGATGTGTTTATTGTTGTGGAAATCATGCCCTCCCCTGAAATGCCTGACCCGCAGCAGCTTCCTGGCTTTGTCTGCAGCCCAACATCTCACCTCTCCTGCGGCGTGGCCTGGGGACTGCACAGGGACAGCCGCCCCCTTGCCCAGGGGGCTGGTCCCAGTATGTGTTGTGCCTGCACAGAGGGATTCAGGCCGACAGGAGCAAAAATACACCCACACCAGGGTTCCTCTCCCCGTGACCAACCTTCGTGAGAGGAGAAAACCGGCCACATCTCAAGGGGAAGTTTGCATTTGGAGAAGATGCTGAGACACACGAGCAATGGAGAGGATGACCTCTGCCTTCACAGACGCTGGCAAGCTGGCCAGGAGCTCTGCTGCTGGCCCCTTTGCTGGGTGTGGGGCTTGTGTGTGCCGGACCCACAGCAGCCACACACCTGAGGCAGGTCCTCACCTGCCCACAGCCCGGCTGGGGGACACACCACTGCAGGGACCTGCTGCTGGACTCATCTCCTGTGCTCTGCAGCTCCAGCAACATGCTCCATTTCTCTACTGACCCCCCTGCCCCTCAGACACGTGTTATATAAAGCATTTTTTTTCCCTCTGATCCCATATCCTGTTAGGAAAAGAAATGTCCTGACTGCCCAACACCAGCCTGAATTTTTCGGGTGGTTTTTTTTTTTCTTCTGTCCAGTTCTTTTCCTGTGTTTACACTCCCGCAGCACGGCATTTATTAATCTGAGGATAAGGACAACTTAAAACATCTTAGCTTAAGAAGGCCCACAGCAGGGGTAAAAGTAAACTGAGCCCACGCCCTGCTTAATCATCAGGGCAAACGGCTGGGATGTGGCAGAGCACGGCATGGCGGGTCGCCTGCAGCTGAATCACCGTGTCTGGAGGCCGCTCAGGGACCCACGCAACGCGCCTGTCTGTGCTCGGCCTTTGTTGGGTCTATTTTGTGTTTTCACACCGATTGGTGTTCTGGCTTGCGAGCCAAGGCTCTGGCTACTGGAGGTGTGGGGAGAAGAGTGAACTGATTGGAAAGGAGTTTTTAAAAATAAATACAGGATTTCTTACAAATAAAAAGGCTTGGAAAATTAAAGCAGGCAAGCTTGTTACTTGGCTGATGGAGGATAAACTCAAACATCCTGGGTACATGAAGTACCAAAATAGTCCCCAAAGCTGAGGGCCCTGAGAGCTGCCCTGTGGCCTTGGTACCCAGACCCTGCTCCAGAGAGGCTGTTTGCAAAGCGTTTTCATTCCTGCTGGCAGAAACGCGGGGACAAGCACGTGTGCCCTAAGCAGCACTGTGCCCAGGCCCTCCTGGGATGGGGCAGCTGATGTTGGCTCTCTGCACTGAAGCACAAATCCAGCTGGACTCAACCCCATTGAAGTTAGCGGGAGAACAAGTGCCTCTTGTTCAGCATCAGCATCCAAGAGGAGACGTAACCAAACAGCCAAAATAAAAGCCACGCTCCTTGAAACGCTGCCCTGAAGACTGCCCGCGCCTGGCCAAGGGCTCCCGCTGTTCCCCTGGGCGTGCAGGGCCAGGGAGGACGTGAAGCTCAGCTGGCAGATGGGCTCCTCTCGCGCCTCCAGGGCCCTGGGAGCACCAGCCAAACGTCCCCGCTGCTGGCCAAACCTGTGACTGACACAAACCACATTGCAGGGCAACTTGAATAGTTTGCTGGCATCCCTGAGCCAGCCGCTGCCAGGGGAACAATAGTCCTACAGAAAAACCACCATGATAAAGCCCCTGTTGTGACAGTGACCACCCTGGCCATGCTTTGGGACCTACTGCTCTGGTCGCCACCTCGCTGTCCTCTCAGAGGCCCCAGGAAGACCCAGTTGGTGGGAACCTCAGCGTGCCCTGCAAAGCCGGGCCCATGGCTACACTGCCTTTCCACCACGTCCCCAGGCCATCGAGGTGATGTGTGTGTTAGCCCCAGTCTTGCAAGGGTGAGAGGGGTCCCAAGGTTCCTTGGTGTCCCCAAGCATAATTCATCCCAGGAAGGGGAAAAGCCACAGCCCAAGTGAAGCCTTACAATTTCCCCTCTTTTCCTAACTCTAAACACAGAAGAAAGTCCACAGGCAAGAGCCTCAGGAATTCAAACTTGGTGAATGCTGCCTCTGCTCTCAGGAAACTTGGCCAGAAGTAAACGTGCAGAGGAATGTAACCGTTGCAGAAGATGGTGCTTGGCTTTTCAAATCCAAGCCCCTAAATACATTGCGCTTTGGCTGTGATCTAGCATTCTTGCTTTTCTTTTCCCTTTCTGTTTTGTAGCAACGGCAGCCTAACCACTCTCCAACCCATCCTCGTCCCCCTAGCCTTGTTTCCATCACCGGTCTATCCGCTCCGTTGTGCCATTGAGGCAGTTTGGAGGACTAAGTTGTGAAATGTTAAAAACATATTAAAAACAGCCCATCGAAGAAAAAAGTCGGTGGTTTTTTTTTTTTTTTTTGCAATAGCAGCTCAGTTACCTCTGTCCTCCCACAGCAAGGAAAATCCCTGCAACTGGTCAGAGATAGGACACCAGGGATGGGGTGGGACCAAGCGCTAGGAGGGAGGGATGGGGCCAGGGTGGGAGACTGGCAGCACAACTGCTGTAAATGCACGTTGGACCGGGGCCTCACTGTCCTCTGCTTATATACAAAGAAAAATGACTGGCCTGGAGGGTTTACATCCAGGGGAGGGAAGAGAGGAACAAGGACAGAGGGAAATAAGGCGAGACATTCTCCGTGGCAAAGAGCATGTGCGCACGTGCCTCTGTGAACAGAGCCAGAAACACCCTTCTTGCATCTAACGGCGGAAGGGTAAACTGGCTTTTAGGTCAAAAGCAGCAATACCCAAATATATATGCATGTCTGTATGTGTGTATCTATACCTAAAAGGAAGGGAAGAAGGAAAGGAGGGCTGCTTTATTTATTTTTATTTACTTATAAACGACTTTATTCATATTTGCTCTACTTTTTATTCTCTTTTCATTCCTAGAAAAATTTCTGCAGATGAAGCCTCTTAAAATCGTAGCTTGCTGGTTTGAATATCTAGGCTGCGATCTATCTGTTCTTTATTTTTGTACTCTGGATTGAGGGATGTGAAGTATGAAAACTCCAGTTTAACAGAGTCTAGAGATTAAATCACATTGCGTAGGTAAGGTTTTGGCAGAGAAGCAGACAGTGCTTCCTAACCGGTACCAAGAATGCAGAGAAGAATGGGGTAGGTTTTAATGTAAGTTTACTTTTCTTGTAATGAATTTTAATGACAGTTTTCACAACTGCTTCTGTGATTCATAAGAGAAAATTAAAAACCTACACCTTGAAACTTATATGACAATGCTGCTAACATCTTGCAGCTTCTGGCATTATCTTGGAGAACCTTTCAGTCCTGTTTCTATGCCACATTGTTTTCCTCACAAAATGTATTTTAAATATAAAACATTGAATGTTCATTGCTTCTTTATACAATTTTTATTCATTACCTGCTGGAGGCAAAGGGCACGGTTTTATATAGAATCCTCATTGAATGTCTTATTTTGCAATTTTACTCTACTGTACGTATTTCTCAATAAATTATTTTCTTTCAGATGCAGATATTCTGCTGGAAAAGCGAAGCGGGGCTGTTTCCTCTGTGCTGAGTTTTTTTGCTGTGAGCACAGCCAACTCGTCTGGCTTGGCTTAGTTTTGTCAGGCATATTTTGGGAATGGTTTGAGAATTAATTCTGTTTTAAAGACTATAATCACCTTCTTGGCCCCTGAAACAGGTTCAGGATTTTTGTGCCAGACCAGCAATAAAACAGCTTTTGCACGCGTCAAAGGTTTGTTCTAGACAAGCAAAAAGATGGTGGAGATAAAATCTGTGGCTTTCTTGCACTCTCTACCCACAACACAACTGATTCAAAAGTAACTGCAACTTGTCTCTCTCTGTAATGACGGTGCCGCCCACGGTGCACTGCACAGCTGCATGGTTGAACTCTGTATCGCTTTCAGGTGCCAGTAAAACCCTTGGTGTTGGTTACCTACGCTCACAGATGGCTCAAGGCTTCTCAGCAGTGAAGGCAAAAGTTGTATTTGAAGGTCACTGCGGTTTTGGGGACTTCAGAGATCAGTGGGATGCAGGGATGGCAGGTACAGCTGGGAGGGAAAGGGATGTCTGTCTCTGCCCATGCTGCTTGATGGGTTCCCTTGCAATTCCTACTTGTCCTTCTGCTTCCTCCCTCAGGCACGGGTAGCTCTGTGCTGCAAACAGACCCTGACTCTCTGGGCTCAGTGGAGGTGTCACCAGCCTGGGATGCAAAATGGAGATGGAGGAGCAGAGGTCAGTGTATCAGAAAGTGCCACCTTCATTGTCACCACTTCTCTCCATCACCTATTTCCAGCTCAGGTCTGACTCTCCTCCCTGTCTCCCCCTTCCCATCCTACTCTAATTTCTCATTCCTTTTCCTGTTGCCTCTCCCTGTCATCTCCCACTCTGCTCCCTCATCTCTTCTGATTCCCAGACCAATCCTGTCTCTCCAGTTGCCTGCACTGGGCACTCCCTTCCAGCCCACGGGGACAAACAGCGGCAGAGCTGTCCTGTCCAGAGGATGGCCCATGCTTGGCAAATTTGATCCCTTCTCATCTGTTTCCACACTTGCCAGGTCGATCTAGGCACCTCTGCACCCCTCTGTAGGGCAGAGCCACCAAGCGCAGGGAGCCAGAGGCCTCTGGGGCTTTTAAATGTCTCCTGGGAGGCTGCAGGATTATCCTCATACTGGCATCTTGCTTCCTGAAAGCCGCCCAAGTAGCGCAGCTGTCACAGCCCTCACCCCTGAGCTGCTGCTGTGCTCTGCACCCCAGTAATGCTCCCAGGAGACCACTGCCAAGGCAGAAGGAGCACCTTCCAAAACTGTGGTCACCGAGTTTCCAGCTTTAATCACAGAATGTCAGGGATTGGAAGGGACCTGGAAAGCTCATCCAGTGCAATCCCCCCATGGAGCAGGAACACCCAGCTGAGGTTACACAGGAAGGTGTCCAGGCGGGTTTGAATGTCTGCAGAGAAGGAGACTCCACAACCTCCCTGGGCAGTCTGGTCCAGGCTCTGCCACCCTCACCATGAAGACGTTTCTTCTCATATATAAGTGGAACCTCCTGTGTTCCAGTTTGTACCCATTGCCCCTTGTCCTGTCATTGGTTGTCACTGAGAAGAGCCTGGCTCCATCCTCCTGACACTCACCCTTTATGTATCTGTAAACATTAATGAGGTCACCCCTCAGTCTCCTCTTCTCCAGCTCCAGAGCCCCAGCTCCCTCAGCCTTTCCTCACACGGGAGATGCTCCACTCCCTTCAGCATCTTTGTTGCCCTGCGCTGGACTCTCTCCAGCAGTTCCCTGTCCTTCTGGAACTGAGGGCCCAGAACCACTCTTTATACAACTTCAGCAAGAGAAACTGAGACATCAGTGTTCTATTTGTCCAGTTTTTAGCTATGAGTGCAAGCTGTGACTTGATAACTAACTTTTCTCTTTGTACTCACACAAAATTTTCATCTTAGAAAGACTACATTTTTTCTTCTCCCTGTTCTACTGACTTTTCACTTAAATATCTGCTATTTTGAAAATTACTTCATCTACCATAACACTCATGCCTGAATCTCAGCACACTCTGCAACTCATAGCTCTGATCGTACAAAGATTTATGCTTGCGCATAATCTGGAGTATGAAAAGCAGTGTCATCAGCTTCAGTGAAATGACCCACGTACCTCAAGTTAAGTACCTGTGTAAAACTTTCAAGGAGTCCTAAATCTCTGGCAAGGAAGTGCTGCAGGTGCCTTGGTGAAATGCAGCCTCAGCTGGTTGGACCTGGTACCTGCCACACGGCCACAGAGCAGCTCGGGTGTTACCAACAGCAAGCGAACGGCTCCGAGATGAGACAAAACCGCCTGAGCAACTTCAGCAACAAACATGCAGTTGCCTAAGCTGAAACTCGTCGAGACAACATGGGACTTGTCTCTCGCTCCTCTGTCTCTACAAGTGAAGATAATGCGCATTTGAGAAAGAATCAGTTTAAACCCAGTGATGCTTTTTTCTACAAGACAGCATATAGCTGTTAGTTTGCTTTTCTTTAAAAAAAGTCACCTTACCAATTCTGATCCGGCCTGATCGTGCATGATCTCCTAATATCAAATCACATCTGCGGTGGGGATGACTTTGTAGATACAAAGAAGAGGAACACTCAACATACAAACGCATAATCATATATAGTCTTAAAGCCTTTATTTTAATGCAAAATAAACCAGGTAAAATTTATATAGCCATATGTAACAAAAGATCAAAAACTTCGAAGTGGTACTAGGAAAAAAACCTCTCAAATTGTGTGTTGAATTTCTCCCCCAAATCAATCATGCATGACTTTGAAATCAGCTTCACTTAAACACACAGGTACTGTCAGGGTCACAAACACCTCTCTCTCCCCCACAACAACAGAACAGTGTCTTATAAAGCCTTCTCTTCCATGCAGAGATAGTGAACAGTGCTTCCAATTTGCACATAAGGCTTCGAGGCTCTGCAGAACAAGCCGGGGGGAGAGCAGAGGTGCAGGGCGATTTGGAAGTGCAAAGCAGCCCCTGCTGGGAGCAGTGTCAGGATGTGGCCCTGGCAGAGCAGCGGGCAGGATTCACTCACAGCACCGACTCTCATAAACACATCTGTGACGGCTGGGAGAGGAGGAGGTAGCACAATTCATCTGTAAAAAAATTAGGCAGCATGTGAAGCTATTTCTAGATCAGGAAGCTGGAGTGAATTGGAATTCAGGGCTGCATGCACTTTTCAAGGCAGAAGCCTTTTTTTTTAATGCTTAGTTACCCTTTTTTTTTTCCCACAAAGGGCAATGGATATTTCTTTATCCATCCGAGGGGTGACTTCTGCACCACAATGCATCACAGTGGTAATGTCTGCTTGCAGGCCAAGATCATGGCTCACTAGTGGGTGGTCACTCAGAAAATCCACAGGCTCTTTTTCTACCTCTTAATCTTTCAGCCGCTGGGCCCACGCCAGAAGCAGCACAAGAAACCAGAGCTTCCAGCCCTTGTCCCCCGTGTCCCCTCTCCTGCTCCTGTGTACGGCACGCTGCTCCTGCGGCAAACCCCAGCACTGGACTGGCACGTTTTGGATAAGGGAGCGCGAGGCAATTACGTGTCAAGAGCGTTTCAGGCTCACGATTTTCCCAAACATATGGACATATGGGGAAAAGAACAACTTGTTACTTAACGGCTCTTTTGGATTTTGCAAGTGTGTATTTTCAACCGTCAGTTGTAGCACCTCGTGAATTCTGCACGGTACATATTTTTCCACAATATGGTGCTAAAATCATACATTTTACACTGCAGAGAAGCTGACTATATATACTGTAGTTACACATTATGCTTTTTGAAAATACCGTACCTCTACCAGATATTAAACCAGCTAATGGCAATTTTCTCCCAGAACAATGGCACCAGAGACTGAAGAGATGCTCTGCAATACTTTTTGGTCTTGTTCCCTCAGCTAGGTCGCCTGTTCTTCTTCCTTAGCTCCTCACCTGTAGGATGCATCCAGGTATTATACTTGTAGCACTTCTTTTTTCTCTTTTGGAGAAGCTCTGTACTGATCTAACAGTAGAAGCATCATTTAATAACCTGTTGGGTAAGATTAACAGCTCAGGTGGTGTTCGTTTGATCTGTCTGCCTCGAACAAGTGGAGCCGATGCAGTCACGGGGAGCTGTTAAGGAGGGATTCAGGTTACGGGGAGACAATTGCGCAGGTCCTTCCAAGGCTATAAATAACCCAGGAGCTGTTTCCATCCAGATTTTATTTGGCCCTGGCTCTTGAAATACTGTAAATAAACTCTGTTCACTGTGCTGTGATGCCATTTGAAGGGTTAGTTGAGAGTGATTTATAAAGGCAGTAGCTTATATTCAGAGCTGCTCCTAATTGTGGCCTGGCTTGATAAAGCCACTGTCGCAAACGTATTAGTTTCTTTACAGCTGGATCAAATGTATCACTGGTTATATTTCAAGGAGGGAAAGGAAAGTATTTTAATTTGTTTTCGCTTCACTTTCAGCACGCCTTCATAACACCAGCGGCTACCCTGTGGCTGCCAAGTCCCGGCTGAGTATCCTACAGCATCTAAAACTCTCTGAGAGAAGTACAAGGCTGCGTACAGCACGTACGCGACAGGCAGAGTTTCCTTGGGGAACGCGGCTTATTTACAGAGGGTGCCGAGAGACATCCAGCTTTACACCCAATGCTCCCTCCAGAGGTTTTTCCCTCCTACATTACTAGGGAAGAGGGCAGAAAGAAATGGAACAAGAACCAAACACGCTTCGTAATCGGCTGCATTCCTCTCCCTCTCTCCCTCCCACCAATGCTTCCTCCTGACTGGATTTAGCGCTGCGCCGGCCCCTGCCCCAGGGAGCCCAGCCCTGTATCTGGATCGCCAAGATGTTCTTCTGCCCCCTTGACAAAGCTGTTTCCTCTGCCCTGCTTCCCAGCTGGGAGAGATGGGTGTGAACGCAGATGCTCCATACAGCTGCAAGTGCCCCCGGGTTCCAGTCTCTCACCAGGGACAGCAGCACAGAAATGTTGGCTGGGGTTAAATGCTACTTCTCGTCGGGGCCGTTCCCCACCGATGTTGCTTCAGGAAAGCAGCGGTGCACAGATCCATCCTGCCCCGCATCTTACGCACCTCTAACGAGCCCTTTTCCCAGGGATATCCGCTAAAGAGACACACTCCTAGCAGGACAAACCTTCCCGGTGATATTTAATACCTGGGAGGTGACCTATGTGATTTCAATCTGTCACATACCGAAGGTGTCAAAAAGACATCAAAGAAATCCTTGGCCAGGTCGTAGTCTCTCCCTGATGAGAGGAGCCCAAGCAGCTTAGTAACGTTCCCGAAAGGCAGAAGTCAAGGAATTAAGGCCACTTAACTTCAGAAAATATATAGAGAGCGGGCAGACTCCCCCATGGCTCTGCTGCACTGCTGGTCCCCTCTCCATCCCGCACCTCTCCTTGTCGCTCTAGTTGTCCTTCCCTCACCCCTTGCTGTGAAAATCCCCTTTCTCCACGGGCCTAATGACCTCTGGCTGCAGGAACTCGAGTAGTTTGGCACTTGGGTGACAGAGGGCGGTCACCACACTGACGGGTGCGTTATGTGCATTATGGAGTCCGTGCCCACGGTCACCTCCTCAGCTACTTCTCAGAGGCCAGCTCCACTGAAACCCCAAGAGCGACACTTATTGGCAGCAGCTGAGGATCCTACCTCCACGGTTTACGTTTAAGGAGCGCACACTGCATAACTAAGGAACACAAGCACACACACGCACATCTACAGACGCACACTTCTCGGGTGGCTGGCTGCCCAAGCGTGGCAGACAAAGCTTTCTGCCTTACTTCAAATGCAGCAGGTGCAATGAGAGGAGAATCTCGTTACACAAACTGTGAAAAACGAAGGCTACGAGATAAATGCTGCCACCACCAAACGGGAAGAGGAAGACAGAGGCCAGATTACAAATCTGGAACTGCAGCATCCTTAAATCACAGAGTTGCTGGTCTGAACGTGCCTGGAATGCGGCCGCTGCCTCGGGAGCAGTCCCTTGTCAACTTGGGATCACAGCACTGGATTACACAAGATCCCCAGCTCTGCATGATGTCCATACTGTATGCTGTGTTCTCACATGATTGCTCTACAGCAGCTCTCTGAAGCAAACTCTGGTGTCACCACTGCCCTTATACAGACAGCTACGTACTGTACAGGTGTAACTGGATTCAGTAACTAGCCCTGAGGTGTATCAAGTGTTGCGCTTCATTTTCAGCAGCCACTTTCTATTTTTAAAAGGGATTAAAAAACACTCAACTGTCTGGTACCTCACATACTCAAAACACATCGTACCTCACATGGCTTTAGTCCGCCTGTTAGAAAGCACCTACGCTGAGCCCAGCTCAGTAAGAACGACTCCGGGTCTCGTGTGCCATTCTTACAGGCAGCTACGCTTGGGAACAACTCTACAAGGATGATGTCTGACGGGATCTTCCCAGGCCGTGCTGGTAAGTTCAGTGTGTGGCTATACAGCTGCAGTTATGGGGTTCTTCTGCCTGGGATCCTGTTGCCTGTATTGGTACTGGTCTGGACTGGTTCCACGGTGTCGGACAATTTCGTTGTAAGCTGGTGCTCGGTGGGACGGAGGAGGGGAAGGCGGCACGTCCTGTCGGAGGGGTCCTTTATGCTGGTTTGTGATGGGCTGGGCTGGGTAGTACTGGGGGTACCTCAGTTCTGCCACTCTGGTGTCTGGTGCGCGGATGTAGTTCCCCTTTGATGGGTGGACAACAGGCTGCCCTCCTTGGTAGAACGGAAGATCTCTCTCTTTGTATATTACCCGTGGCCCTGTTAAATATTCCAGTGGCTCTGCAGGTCCACGCCTGAGGAGGAAAAACATAATAAAGCACATAAAAAAGCAGTCTACTAGCCCAGCGACACATTATTGTACTCACAATCTATGTTTACTTTGGGAAAGGAAATGCCACCTCAAGCATGACAGGTCCAGATGAATCAAAAGAACTTCTGAAGGATAACAAGCCTCCCACCTGCACGCTACAAAAGTCTGTGACACTCAGGAGGCTGGAGGAAGGGTCCAGCGCACATCACAGCCCTTTTACAATGGGGGAGCACTGGAGCCCTTCGGTTCCCAAAGTCAGCCAGCCTCCTGCGATCCATTTGCCATAATGGAAACAAAGGTCCTTTAAACAATGCATGTTTGACTGAGTCTTATCTAGCCTGAGGATAAACAGATGAGATGGGTCTGCAAGTCTGCAAATCCCATAAGCTTTACATGCACAAATATTCGCGCTTTCCAAGCCATTTGCCACTATTTTTTTCTCCTAACATGTCAGACTGTAAAACTTTCCAAAACACCATACCTGCAGAAACTGGAGCTCCTAAAAGAAACACCAGGGATGTCAGGTCACGATACCTGTGTTTAATGGGCAAGCTGCCAATGGGATTAAAAAAAAACCCCAACAACTCCTGTGATCTAGAAGGCCTGATATTACAACAGCCCTGTAACTTATCTGCATCAGTATGGATTTGATAAGCTCTAGTTCACGTGAAACGCAACATGTGCACAAGTCATCCCTGAGGATGTGCCATGGAGCCCTCTCTGTAGCTTTCTGCATCTTAATTCCATGATTTGCACTAATGAAGCATTGATATTTTTCCCTAGTACAGGTTAACGTGCAATACTTTTGAAATGGCAAAAATAATTGTTCTTACAGACATGTCACCAGAGCATCCCCAAAAGTTCAACTCAATTAGGAGTTTTTGCCAGTCTGATTGCAAATGTCTCTGCACTTTGGGCAAAACCTCCCATTGACTGCAGAGCAAGCTTCTCCGCGAGCGAGAGCTGAAGGAAGACAGCGGGGTTTTGACCCAAAACAGGGGCTGAAAGTATAAATCAATTACACTTGCTCTGTGTCTTTGGGACTGAACTCATCAACTGTTTAAATATTCTTTGCATAGATTTATTAAAGAAGTCATCATTTTGGTACAGCAGATCAGGTGTTTGCAATCCGTCAATGCTTCTCTTTTGTTCACACAGAGGTTTACAAGCGTGCTCCCCCTTCCTTAATCTGGGCTCCCACACTCCACTGGAACTTGTTTTGCATGAAGTAAAACAAAACATGTGGTTTTCTGCTGCACTCGCTTAAGCCCATGGGCTAAATCATGGACATAGGCAATGAACAAACATTATCTGCCTTGAAATGAACCTCCAATTCTCCCCCTGGAATAACTTAGTGCAAATGTTTCCTGTTTAAAATGGAAAGAGCAAAAGGAAGAATTCCAGGCCTTGGACTTTTAGGACCCTACACTCTCCAGAGACTTTTTGCTTTAAAAACAGAACATTACAGAAGACAGGCACTCACAGCCTTCCCCACCTGGTGAGACAGTCCAGACAAAGTGCTGAAGGGCTTGAAGCCACCCTCTGAGACACTAAAAGGACTCCTAACCGCATATACCGAGACAACTGCTGTCTCTGCTCACACACCTACACCTCGCGACTAAGCCTCATTTCCACGGCAGCTCAAAGAGCTGCTCCGTGTATTTGTATTCGAAGATCTGTTTGCTAGTCAGCCCCATCACACTCAGCTTTTAATTCCTCTGTGTGCAAAAACGCGCTCCCAATCATAAAATGCGCTCCCAATCATAAAACGTTTCTGCGATGGTAGGAACTGCTTTGTGTCAAGCAGCAAACCAACAGGAACAAATGTCAAACCTACACCCACCGCCTTTTAATTGTAGGATAATGCTCAAAATCCTGTATATTACATTTTTATACGACATCCTCATCAGCAGCTATAATCAACAAAATTCTTGTGGATCACATTAAAAAGCGACTGAGCTTGGAACCTGACCCAGAAGTCACTGAAGAGCCAGGTAGCTTTTGGACTGAGCTCTAACTGCAAAATCAAATCACTCTAAAATAACAAATTCAGGATTAATTGATACCAAAATGACTCTTGAGAATGCGACTGAGCCAGCAGCATCATTTAGCGAGCCTTCAGCACACAGCTCATCCCTCAGCTCACATCAGAGGTCTGGCTGCTGCAGGAAAAGAAGGGGAAACAGCCAAAAGAGCTGTTTCCAGGAAAGCTCAGCCGTGATCCCATTGTAGGAGACAGCGTGACACCGCTGCCACTGCTGTGACTGTGCAGAGCGTTGTGCGTTCAGGTAGTTTTCACCCGAAACTGCACAGTGAAGATGAGCCTGAGCAATCAAAGCACGAGCATGCCAGACCTGGGGCACGCACCCAAGCTGCTCGAGCTTGTGCCATCGAGCCTTCACTGCTGTCACCTGCACCACAAAGCTCATACCATCTCCAGTTGTGTAGGCAACCTGCAGAAAGGAACATGCATGAAGGACAAACACTTCCTTTAAAAAAATATTCAAAAAATAAAGAAATATGTAAGCTGCTTGCTCTCTTCCCTTCTCTGATGGTGAAGCACCCACAGGTGGTATCATTCTGGAGCATCTTCCCCTGAGTCAGGGCTTAGCCGCTGGGAGGAGAGGTTGTACACACAGACAAGGCTTGAATCCACTCCACATGGATCCTTTAGGAAAGCCCCAGCAAGACAGAAGGTATGTGAGGTTTTTTAGCAGCCTTGGCAATAACACAAGCAATGACCTAACCAATGATTACCAGAACTCTCACGTGAGTAAAACCTTGCGAAAATCTGGTAACTGCCCCAAAGGCTGCACCTGGGGCAGCATAACCAGGGGGAAATTTAGTGACAAACATCCTTGTGGCTGCACCGCGCTCCCCAGCTCACCTCCCCTGGTCATCCCAGTGGGCATTATGTGTGCACGTACACATGCTACAATGACATTTTTCTTCCCTTTCATGACCAGCACTACATGTTGAAGCCAAGTTATCATCCTGAGGATTCATTCTTCCCCACCTACCAGCCATGCCTGGCAAAGTCTTCTTGAGGAGCTGCTCACAGAGCGACCAACCAGCCTGGGGAGTCTGCGGGAGCCTCTGGCATGAACCTCCACCTGATAACTCTTAAAATACAGGAAAAAACCAGCCCTTCCCTCCTCAAGTGTGTCAAATTAACCATCAGAAAGTCAATCTTTTTAAGGTAGAAGAAACACATGCAGATACCAGGCTCTGGCTGTAGAGATGTCACATCAGAAGTAAGTCTGGGACACTGGGGGTGGCTTCCAGCAGGAAGAGCAGGGCTCCTCCAAAGCAAAACCATTTTCACTTGATAGCTCATTGTGTAAAAGCACGTGCCGTTGTCTATCCTTAAAGAAATTGCCGCAACATCTCAAACCAAACACGTTTACCTTGGCAGCCCCTTGCAGATGCTCCGCTTGTTTCTGCAAGAAGCAAAACAACCGCTGCCTTTTCACTCGGCAGACGTTGCCACCTCCGAGGAGGCTCTAATGAAATTCTCCCTTCTGTGGCTGTTTTTGTTGGCTCCCGATGAGTTCAGAGTTCACAGGGCCACATCACACCTCCCAACTGACCCACGGTTTGGGGGTCAAACCAATAACCTCAAGTGGAAAATCAGTGACCCAGGGGAGTGATCAAAAATTCACAAATTGGGTTAAGCAGGTCCAGCCACTCCTAAGGAGTAGGCCAGGAGCGTGCCCTCTGAGAGGACATGCTGAGCAGGAGCTGCTCGGACCGTCAGCTGTTTTCCAGATTTCTGGCCAGTTGTTTGACCTGGTGGTCCAGCGAAATTAATGGCAGGCAGCAGGTAGGGAAGCTGACACAACATCCCTGGATGGGACTGATCTCAGAGCTCAAAAGTGTTTTTTTGCTGATAGTTTGGCTCTGCTGGCTCCCACTGGAAGATGCATCACTGGTGTGGGTCTAAAAGCAGAAGCTGCTGCTGAAGGAAGCAGTGGAAGCAGCAGCACCAGGTTCAAGAAAGGAGTGGAACTGGTGGGACAGCGTGAAAACGCACTCTCCAAAAATGTCATGGGTAAGGTGCCCCTTAAAATGTCCATTTTGTTGTTAGGAAGTGAAATCTGACCTTCCCCTGCAGCAAAATTATAGATCACACGCAGAGGTAGCCGCAAACAACCTTCATATGCTGGTTAGCAGCTCGACTGGTTTTTCTTCTAAATGATTAACCAGGTAAGAACTGCGATCCATTTTGAGCTTCAAGAGCACAAAGTAGCCTTGGTCCAAATAAAGCAGGTAACTTGTGACTGATGCTCAATTAACAGTAGATATGTTGTTATTTTTTCTATAACAAATAAAGCTTGAAGTAGTTTGTTTTTCTATCCTTGCTTTATTTACCTTCCAAGCACAAAGGATATAAAAACTAATACATTCTGGCTTTGCTGCAGAATTTTTAAGAGCTTCTAGGTTTATTTAAAGCTGAACCAAAGGATTCAGAATACTTAAAAAAGGCTTCTTTTAACCCAAGTGTAATTCAGTCATTGAAGTCAAATGGGTATCTGTTGGTCTCAAACACCTAACTAAAACATTTTTTTTGCTTTCTGCAGCTCCCATTTTTTTTTAAGCCCCCATTTCAGTAATTCTTCAGTTTTGGAGAATCTCACAGCGTAGACTGGCCTAAATATCTGACGCTTCAAAAAACAACCAGAAAAAACCCATTTCATTTCAGGTTTACTGTGTTTCACTGTTAACCCCCATTTGCAGGTCACCTTTAACATCAGCCATGAGACACATGCTTGGGTTATCTGAAAGGAAAGGAAAGCAAAATGACGGTCTGGCTGTTCACGCTGTGCCACATCATGTTGGGGGTTTGTATTTCATCATGACAAAGAGTTTTTCTTGCCTCTGTTCTATGAGGAGAATCACAGAGGTCACCCTCCTAGTACCTGGTAAAAAGCAAGGAAGGGAATGCTCTCTTCTTACATCACTGTCTCCTCGCTGTTGAGGGAATATTTTGCAAGGGATATAATCTCACATGAAAAACTGCCTTCTTACTTTGTCAGGGAGTACTTCTTGAAATAAACTTCAAAGACAGCCACAGACTAAGTGGCAAATGGAAAGCCCACATTTGGCTGCAGTCTCTTTCATGTCTAAGAGAGACATACAGAGACTCTGGGTGATGGCATCACGCAGCTCAGGCTGTGATTAAAGAACAGGAGAAAGCAACAAGGTCCTATCTGTGTCCAAATTCTCACTGAAGAGCTCTATTGTATGCATCATGATAGCAGGCTGTTTGTTCTCAGCCAGGAGCACCTACTTTTAAAGAAGAAAGGAGAAGTAGATGTAAGAATTAAATTATGCAAACAAACAATCTTACAGTATCAAGTACATTACACTGTGTCTTTAGAAAGCTCTTCTCAACATCCACTAAAAACAACTGGCTGAAAAGACCAGGCACTCCCTGTCTCTCCAAACACAGCATTAAAGACACTGCAGTGCTGTTTCTAGTCAGTGCCACTAAGAACTTCTGTTGCTTAATATTCAATGTGCACATAACTTTAAAAAAAAAAATATATAGATATTTTAAAAATCACTGCAGGTTTCAAAAAATCACTGCATGACTCTGAACTTCATTAAACTCTGTCTCTGTATCTTAATAGGTGAGATACTCCTATAACAAATACTTTGCTGTTTCAGACCAATACTTCCTATAGCCAATGATGGGGTTTGCATTTAAGAAGCCGCAGGAAATAAAATTTGGTGTCTTAGCGCTGGAAGAATCTGCAGCACAAGAAGTGCTCGGTGGCTGCTGTCTGCCAGAGGGGTTTGTAACTCTCGGAAGAAGGCAGATGTCTAGCAATGTCATACTAACCTCAAACACACCACACACAGACTATTTATGGGCTGAGCTGGTGGAGGTGCTTTCTTCTCTTCTTTTATCAACAATGCAGGGCTAAAAAATCAGATAATGTAAATGAATACAACCCCTGGCTCTCATGTAGCACATGCCAGGCGGAGAGAGCTGTTTTTAGTTTGGGGTCTGTGTTTGGAATTCCTTCAGTGTCAGGTTTCCAGTTACCAGACCCTCATCCCCGGGCCAGGCACGACTGCGGTTGGACTGGATTAGCAGAATACTCTGCAATGTATATTACATAGCTTTGACTTCTATAGGCTTTGCAGACCCATAAAAATAATGATCATTTCATGACCTGTGTTACTGGGAGTAGGGGGAAAGAGCACAAAAACCTCTCTCCCCTTTTTAAAGAATTCATGTTTGTTTTGGATTGGGAGCAGGAGGGAGCCATACACGTTTGTTTGAAATTCAAGCAAGGGTACATTTCAGATGCAACGCAGGCAGGCCTGGTTCTCTTGCCTTGCATGCAGTTTTGCCAAGTTTAATAGTGGCCTTGACTGGCCTGAACGTAAGAGTTTTTATCTGCATAGTTTTTCTTTCTCCACAGTACTAGGGCTTGGAATATTTAGAAACAAACAGCAAAAGCACCACAATCCCAGAAGGTAAGCGCATAGACATGTTTACATTACTCTAGTGGACAGTTCTTAGCAACTGGAGGCTTCCCACATCTAGGACGAGCATAAAGTTTAGTCAGAGCCTAGCCTTCCACGCAGAGAAGCAGTATGCAGAAAGAACGCTAAGACAGAAAAAAGTAGTCTGACAGGTTTAAAACTTTACTACAAGATTATAGAAGATTTCTTATGACAGCATGAGCGGTCCATTTTGCATGCAAACAAACTGATTGTTCTCAATCCCCAATGGAGCAAACTATGTCACAGCTTGGATAACACCAGAATTTAGAGTGCCATTTAATTAACCCCCCTCCCATCAGTAACAAAGACATAAAACATTGTTCTGCTCCTTTGCTCCAGCATTAGTTTATTTTCCACAGCAGATCTCAGACCAGCTTCTGATAATCCCATCCTGCAGGCAAGGCTCCCCTTTCTTTCCTTCCCTAAATCCAACCTACACATCTAGGAACCGCAATAATCAGGATTAAACCCCTCAAATCGACAGCAACAAAACCCTGAATATGCTAGCCGGCGACTCTATAAATGCCCAACAAGCATTCAAAACAACTAGCCCAATAATCCTTCCTACTCAATTCCCCACTTGTTTTGTTCATATGCTCTCAGGCATGGTACATCTCTTCTACCAGGAGGCATAAAATAAAGTAGCACCTATTGAACAAGACATCGCTATTCTGTGATCTCTTCAAGCTTAAAGGGATCTTAAGGAGATTGGTACTTGAAGTAGCGAGTCATTACAACATGTGTCATTTCATGTGTTACTCATTATTCAACACAACATAATACCGTGTGAGTCATTAACCTCTTGGCACTGGTAACCCACTCTCAATGCTGAGCAGTCATGCTTGTTGCTCAGGAACCCCCATGCTCTGTCGGGGAGAGAACTGGAGGAGATTTTAAGGTCCCCTTGGTCTTTTGTTTTGCACATCAGCAGGGGCCAAAAGCTCTTCCTATCGACTAAAAGAGTTCCTGACCTTTGGTCTCTTGCGTCACATTTCTGCGATTACGCTAGCTGAGTTACATTGGAGGGGAGAAAACTGCTTTTTAAAGGGCGTATGCATCTTAAGCCAGCAAGAGCTCCTTCACTCAAGAGCAGACAAGCAATGAGAAGGAGAGAGACGCAGAGAGGAGAGACCAATGCTGGTCCCAGCACAGCAGCAGCACGAAAGCCAGAAATAATATCCAGATCTCTTTGCCTCACCCCAACCTCTGCTGCACGTCTCTGTTTTTGGAGGCTATCAGGGTAGAAACTAAAGGTCCTGTGGTGGTTCAGGAGATTTGCATTTGATTTAGAAGAAATTCTGTTGCCAAAGTCAGAACTCCTCTTCAGAAGGAAACAAGCACAGGGCTCGGGTGCCAGGAGGAGCACGCTCCCCATGCACAGCAGCCCTGCTCTCCACGCCGCTGCTGGAAAGCGCTTTCAAAGACACACAAACCCAAATTCTGTTCTCATTTTTCACGTGGAATGAATTTCAAGCACGGTGGTTATTCAGCTGTGCTGTACAAACGATTTTCAACAAATAACAGAAGTCATTAAAAGAATCTTCCTAAGTAATAACAACCTGGGCCCAGGTCTTTACTATTCAGCTGCTGGGATCTTAACACGCTGCCTGATCTTTAGTGGGCTAGTAGAAACCTCTAAGAAGTGGTTATTAATGTTATTACCAAGCTTTTAGGCTTTTTTTTAAAGCATTTCTCATTTAAATTAAAGCATTCTTCGCAGTGTTTTCTCCCATTGCCATGATGAAGCATGGCTGTCAACTCTGTCTCTGATGGCACACTAGTAACACCATGCTTCAATAAAAAAGGAAAATGATTTTGGAAACGGATTGTAGCTGGTTATTTTTCCCTTCATTTCATTTCTTTCTGGGTCCAGGCATTCTGTTAAACTCACTGTCGCGTGTTTTTCCCCCTTTGCAACAAAGGCAAAGCTCAAGATCCTGAGGAGAGCAACGGCAAGAGGGACCTTAAAAACAAGTGGCTCTTATTTCTTTCTTCAGGCAGTGTTTCAGTCCCCGTTGTTCCCCTACTGCTCATGTACCAATTTGCTCCTAAGCAGCACTAACAGCCTGTAAGTATATCCTCCCCCCTTATATTTTCTTTTGTTATAACCATTCATTTCTATACAGGCATTAGATTATAGATTTCCTGGCTTGCCGCACTCCATTAACACTCTGGTAACCACTCCTTTTCCAGCCAGCCATTAAGCACCACCTTTAATAATTGAGATTTAAAGGCTCAGGGCATAATAAACAGCTGAAATTATAACTTTGCAGCTGCCTCTACAGAAGTGTGTAAATCTCCAGATTTGGATAGGCAAATCAGTTAATTACGTCTGCATTAAGTCACAAACTTTGCGGGTGCTCTGACAGCAGATGTCCTGAAGTCGAGCTTTAAATAACAAGGGTCAAACCCCTAAATCCCACCGGGCTGGGAGAGATGGAAACGTCGCACCCGGTGCCCGAAGAGCGGTAGCGCTGGCTGCAGCTGCTGCAGCTCGCAGACGGCCGCGAGCGCCCTGCGATTGCAGCCCGTTCCAGCTGTGTTTATGCTGGCTCCTTCCTTCCGAGCTCCTACAGTTACACCAACAGCAGTGCAGCTGTGGCAATGGAGCGACCGCCGGCTGGACGCGCTCTACCTGCTGCTTGTGGTGAAGACGACCCTTGTTTTATCGCCCTGAGTTTCCCACCCGCCGGCACACACCGGTTGCTCTGTCAAAGCGGGGCCCTGCAAGTTGAAGTATTAGGGAGTGCAGAGGAGGCGATGAAGCTGGTGAGGAGCAGCTGAGGGAGCTGGGGCTGTTCAACCTGGAGAACAGGAGGCTGAGGGGAGACCTTATCGCTGTCTACAACTACCTGAAAGGAGGTTGAAGCATGGAGGGGATTGGTCTCTTCTCCCACGTAACAAGTAACTGTGGTCACTGAGTTTCCAGCTTTAATCACAGAATGTCAGGGATTGGAAGGGACCTGGAAAGCTCAATCAGTGCAATCCCCCCGCCGGAGCAGGAACACCCAGATGAGGTTACACAGGAAGGTGTCCAGGCGGGTTTGAATGTCTGCAGAGTAGGAGACTCCACAACCCCCCTGGGCAGCCTGGGCCAGGCTCTGGCACCCTCACTGAGAAGAAGTTTCTTCTCATGTTTAAGTGGAACCTCTTGTGTTCCAGTTTGAATCCACTGCCCCTTGTCCTACCATTGGTTGTCACCGAGAAGAGCCTGGCTCCATCCTCATGACCTTCACCCTTTATATATCTGTAAACATTAATGAGGTCACCTGTCAGTCTCCTCTTCTCCAGCTCCAGAGCCCCAGCTCCCTCAGCCTTTCCTCACACGGGAGATGCTCCACTCCCTTCAGCATCTTGGTGGCTGCGCTGGACTCTCTCCAGCAGTTCCCTGTCCTTCTGGAACTGAGGGGCCACAACTGGACACAATATTCCAGGTGTGGTCTCACCAGGGCAGAGTAGAGGGGCAGGAGAACCTCTCTGACCTACTCACCACCCCCCTTCTAATCCACCCCAGGTACCATTGGCCTTCCTGGCCACAAGGGCCCAGTGCTGGCTCATGGTCACCCTGCTGTCCCCAGGACCCCCAGGTCCCTTTCCCCTACACTGCTTTCTAATAGGTCATTCCCCAACTTATAATGTTGTCAGGCATTGGAACAGGCTGCCCAGGGCAGTGGTAGAGTCACCATCCCTGGAGGGGTTCAAAAGGCGTTTTGATGAGATCCTTAGGGACATGGGTTAGTGCTAGATTTGGTTAGGTTATGGTTGTACTTGAAGATCCTGAGGGTCTCTTTCAACTGAAATGATTCTGTGACTCACCTCGCCCCTACCTGTGGCTGCAGAAACACTGCAGGGATGGCCCCGAGTCACTACTGGCCAGTGTGTGTTCAAACCTGGAGAGAATCAGAGCTGCCGGCCGCTGCTCTCTTCAGGGACGCGGGTAATAAGAGGTTAACCTCTGGTCCTGCCGCCTAAGTTCCTGTGCTCCATCTCGGCATCAGTTATCTCCCTGTTGCTGCATTTAAAAATACTGTATGTAATTAACTTTTATCAGGTTGTTAAGCAGTGTGCTGAAGTGTGAACTTATCATTCAATTGTTTCCTTTATTTACAGAGTCCCTGCCATTCTCTGAGGCAGCTGCTTGGGACAGGCTGCTGACTTGCTCAGATGAGGAGGGTTTAGCACACCAGCTTCTGGTAGCAGAAGCAGATTCCGGAGAGGTGAGACACAGCCGTGAATCTGCTCGGTTCCTCAAACACCCCCTCAACATGCCCTGCAGAACAGCTGTGTGTGAGTGACACATGCACGGCACCCATACCAAATACATCACTGTAACGTTGCTTTGAGACCTGAACCACACAGCAGAGAAAACGCACAATACAGCTTCCAACCGCTGTAACCCAGCCTTATGGGCACAGGTACAGTTTTAACTCATATATATGGCACTAACTTTAATGCCTACAGATATACACCGGCTATGTGGTCCATCTACAGATGAAGACGACATAACTGCTGATCTTCATGCACTTCTGTGCTCATTTCTGCCCCTTCCACTTTTCATTCGCTGGACTTAGTTTCTTTAAGAAAAGCAAATCTGGAAGCCAGCGCACATCATGTTAGGTTGGAGATGAGAGGACATGACAGGAGGGCAAGAGGCCACTTCCTCCACTGTCCTCCTTGCCTCCGTCCACAAGGCCCAGGCTTGGTTTCCTGGAGCCCAAGGCTCCCACCACATTTTTTTTGCCACTTTCCCCTCCTGGCCTGGCTACAGTTCTCTTCTTTGCTTTCTTCCACAGCAGCACCAGCCCTGGCAGTGCCTGCAAGGAGTCCAAGATGATGTGAGACGTCATCAGATCTATGTGAATTTCTTCCATACATTCGCAGTCTTGGGCAGCACCATGCATCCAGCATGATCCCTGGGCATCCTTTGCTCTTTGAGAACTGGTGCAATCATCAATAACCCAGAAATATGTGCATCACCCCCAACACTTGTAATACAGGAGATACGCAGCTTCTGAACAAATTTCTTCTTCACCATCTGCACACTATGCTGCATGCCAGATGACAAGATAAAATTTGCAAGAGCGAAGCTATTGGAAAACAGCAGCCTTCTAGAAAGAGCAAGCACAGCCTGTGGCAACACAGTCACATCAGCTTAGTCATGTACCTAGAACAGAAGACATGAGGACGCTGAAGCTGGAAGAGGGAGCACATAGCAGAAGGCAGAAAAAAATTGCTTAAAGAGAGACTGAAACACTGCGTCCCTGCGCAATGGGAAAGCGAGGCCAACAGCTGGGAATTAGTGATACCTTACAGAGGTGACAGCACAGCGGTTGGAAGACAGAGGCAGGCCAATATTGAGATGAAGAGAGGCTTTGGACAGCACCACCAGGTACGGGCTTTTATTTTGTTTGAACGCATATATCCATCATGTGTCAAAGGCTAACACATGTGGTAGAGTCTCATGTGCAAGACATGATGCTGTCAGTAGCTTCAGCTTCCATTATAAGGAACATAATCACAATCAGAAGAGGAGACTCTACTCTGCCCAGGAAGGCTATTACGTGCTGTCAGTGAGAAAAGGAGAAACAACAGCATTTCCCAATCTGAACCTGGTAAGAACCTGGCAAAGATTCCAGACAGCATGTCAGTTTGGCTAGGGAAAAAAAAATAAATGAAAACACTCTCTAACTTGAAACAATCTTTTACATAATGAATCAATCAAACAATTATCTTTGGTCTAGTATGTTCAAATCAAGGGAACCATAATTGAAAATAGCAACCAATTTATATAGCTCATTTAAAGCCACAATAAGCTAGGCAGCTGATTCACTAATGAACAATAAAGGTCACTAGTACGGTATCGTTCTAAGTATTTTCAGATTGTGTGGTGTGTGATAGAATTGAAGTGGCAAGTTCATTAAAAAAAATCATCAAGACACCTTGCAGAGGGAACAAAAGATGAAGAGAGATCTCTGCTCTGCCTGGATACCAGACTGAGAAGAGGGAATCACTCGATGCGATGAGGAACTTCGTGCCCCAGACTCATCCAGCCTCTGCGGGTCAATGGAAGCATTTCAATGAGGTTTGGATCAGGCTCTTGTATAGGAGAATGGTATCTGAAAGGGGACGAGAGGGCAGGGAGAGAATGAGACATCTGTATCCTGGAATGAAGTCAGGAAGTTAAGGCCTGACAGCCTTGGACAGCAGATAAATAGCTCGAATATGAGATGTGGGTTGCTGCAATGCCACGCTCCACATGGAGACATTCCTTTTCAATTGTGTCTTTCAGGTGTTTAGTAAAAAAGAGTGATCAAAATGCAGTTAACTTATTTTTCACTTGTAGTGCTCATGATCTAGAGAGCGATACACATATGCCATCACTAAGAAATGAGACATTCTACCAGATAAATAATACACCTCTCCTACATGGATGTTACAGCTACCATTATTAATAGCATGGCAAGTGGGGCAATGTAGCAGAACATGCCCTAAATTGCAGCATCACGTCTTTGACTGTTACCAGAACCAGATGCTTCAGAAGAAGCTGCAGTTGGTTGGCAATGAGCAGTTTCCATAGGTCTTGCAGCATAAAAGCCACTTCTCCTCCCCAGAAACTCACCCAAAACACAGCAACTATTGGTATAATTCTGGGTTTGCAGAAAGATGCAGGTTTCAGAAACACAAAACACTTGATGGCATGTCTGTACTTACAGACGCTGACATAAAAATATAAAAAATCGTAATAGTTAACCTTGGCAAACCTACTATTTGAATCCCATAGGAAAAAAAGCACAATAGAGTAGAGAGCCTGTGGTGAGCTGAGAATAATGACTTTTCCAAACCTCCATGTTAAATCTTTAATGCTGAGTTTGATTTCTCGCTAACAAAAATATGTGTAATTTTACTTCCAGTAAAATGAGATTTTCTTTAACAGAACTTCGCAACACCTCATTTTTTTTAATGATTAAAAAGTAAAAGGCAGAAATTTCATATCATATCAAGCAGCTACAACATAAACTATTACTCAAGAACATTCCAGTTTCTAAATCAGAAAAGCACAGAGCAGCAACACCATCCTAAGGATGCAAAATGATCTCCATATACTAAGGTCCCTTCAAAACTTACAAAACTTGTGGTATAAACTAGTGCAACAGAAAATGAAATGTCTAAGGAGGAAAAGACCAGGGTTAAAGGTTCTGTATTGATTTTTTTTTTTGCACATTGGGATTAAAGTGATTTCAGCTGGGACCCAGCATTACAGATGTAATTATAATTTCCATTTATATTTTTAGACTGTGTACAAAGAAGCGTAATAATAGACAGCTGAACATTTTCTGTTGTCCATTAAAAATGAAATGTTTCTGATGAAATCTCTGCAAGACCAAGGACCACTGCAGTAATCTCTCAATAACAGAGCTTTCTTCAGTTGTTTGGTGACGAGAGAGAAGGGAGAGCTGTCAGCCCTTCACACAAAGAAATCAAACCAAAATGACATTAAGGTTTTTATTCCCCTCAATAATACTAAAGAGATTTCAAGTTTTGATCAGCAACAAGTCTCCTCAAAGTCAGATTATTCATTAAAAAAACCCCTTTCTTGATATTATTTACAGGATATTTAACAAAAAGCACTGATTAAGGCAACATTAAGGAGGCGTTATTTAAACCGCAGAAAACGCAGGCAGCGAAAAAGTGAAATTTCTCTAATTACCAGTGACCGTCTGCCATTCTCTCCTCACACTTTACAATGCAATCTTAAGTCTAGGTTTCCTGGAGGCCTCTGATAGCCAAGCAAACCACTGCTATTGAAAAGCAAAATATATTCAAGGTAAAGCAGGTGCTTAAGTGCTCTGATGGATCTGGGCCTAAAAATTCAAGTCGTAAACCCCAACTCAATTTCAACTGACTAATTGGTCTTGTTTTTTTTTTTTAATTCCCTTTCGTTTCAAACCGACCTGCTCTGTGCTTTCTGCCATAACGTGTGGTGCAGTGGGCACAGAGGGGGCTGCGTAAAAATGCTCGTGACCAGCACGGGTATATCCAGGCAGCCTAAATTCAGCCTAATTCCCTACTCAGTGAGAAACCCAGATGGCTTCAGAGACCCCTACGAGCTAATCAAGGGACTACCAGAACCTGTGTGTTCCTATGTCTTACTCATTTTGTCCCATTTGATTTCAGTTCGAGAACATATCTCTATTACCTCTTAAAGAATGTAAAACAAAGGGAAAAACTGTGACCATACCATGCTTCTAAAATTCCATTCTTTTCATACTGAAGACATTTCAGTTCTCAGCAAGCAAATCCTTCTTTTCCTTAAAGCACAGCATCTCAGATCAAGCCAAAATTCATAACAAAATGCCAAATGAAGGCCCAAAAGCTGGTGACACGGGGTGTGTACAGCAGTACGCTAACACCTAGATCCAAGCAAAAAGCCATTCGCATGGATTTTCAACTGTGAAATCCTGCTGAGACTGGATTTGCTTGCCAGATTTTGCCGTGATCTATAACAGACTGCTCTCAAAGTACTTCCCTTCACCTGGAAAACAAAGGCTATTTTTCTTCTTTAAATGAAGAAAAGTGCCAGCTACTCAATATCCGAGCACCCCCGTTGGCTTGGGGTTTTACTTGATAACCTGGGCTGGATTTTGTTCACACATTTACCGCCCTCTCTCTGCAACTTTGGCTGGAACCAGCTGCCAGTTTCCAAGCTGCTGTCTCAGACTATCTAATGCACAGATCCAATCTCCTTGCTGAATTACATCTGCAGTGGAATAAAAATGGCAGATAATTCACTTTCTATTAAAGTTAACACACTCCTCCTCTTGCTTCCTGCCTATGTTACGCAGTGGACGTGTTTGCATGTTCTGCTCTGTTTTTTCAGCTGTTTCAAGTGTATGAGATACCAATTACTGGGTGTGCAGAGAGAGGACGGCGACTTGAGGAACAACTTCCGGTTTACACGACTCCTCACCTCACCCCTGCTCCAACATTTCAATGAATTCTGTTGGGCAAGAAGTCTGAAACAGAGAGATCCTCAGGTGCCCTCTCCCCCGCCCTTTCCCCCCTCATCGAATGTTTAATCAGAGCAGAATAACTCCTTAATACTAATATTTATTCAAACCGCTGTAGGATCGCATCTGCTCGCTCAGAACTGGCGGAGGCCGCACCGACACCAGACAAAACCCAGCAGAAGGTACGAGTTCTGTCAATATCTCTATAGCCAGACTAAGTTACGTAAAGATGTAGTTTTTAGCATATGCATTATGATATTCAATACATTTCTGAAATACAGATTGCTGAAAGTCTGACCGGTGGCCGATGTACTATTTAACGCCCACAAAGTTTTGCTGGCATGCTTCTGGCACAGCCACAACATCTTTACCTGTGCTAAAGATGCTCAATAGCTTATGCAGATTTTCCCAAATAAGCATCAAAGAGCGAGCAGTATCACCGTGCATCTTGTGCTTTGTTTATGCCACATTTTAAAGAACTGTTCTAGTAGAAAATTTTGTACAGGTGCTAAATGACAAAATTAGTGCTAATTTACATAACTATTAGATGCTAGAACAATGCAATCTTTTCCAAGCCTGGAGATGAGGGTAAAGATTCTTAAGAAAGCAGGAATTAATTTTCTCTAACAGGGTACAACAGGAGCTTTAGCTCCATGCTTGCTCTTAAAAGTTACTGGTCCATAACCGCTAGTGATCTGAATGTCTGCAACAACCTCGAATTACGCTGATTTTTAAGTCCTACTTTTACTTCCCATATATCTGTGGTAAGATAAGATGGGGTGGAGAAGAGCATAGCAGGCAAAGATATATTCCTATTTCCAGAATCTCCAAAATATGGAGAGATTTGGACTGTGAACATTGGTGGGCAGAGCTCCCAGGGAAAAAAATATCCTAATCAGAGTTTATTAAATTACTACCAGACAGACGCAGACAGCAGAGAAATGAAGGCATATGCTCTACCAGCGATGACATATCAGTCTGAACCGAGTGCTGACTGCAATGGGGAGGAACACATCCATGGATTGTGGTGGTTCTGGATCAGGATTGTACGAGCTTCTAGGTTTCTTGCAGTATGAGGAGTTATTTAACCTGGATCAACATATCCAAAGCACGATTTTCTGAAATGTCACAGTTGAAGAGGAATGTGAAAGCCTTAGGTGAATATATGGGCAAAGAAAGTTGGACAAAACCATCAAGAATTCAGAATATTCTCCTGATACGTTTTTAAGAGACTTCTGTGCAGAGAAATCAAATATGTCACCAACTTATGAAATGGAAGCTGTGTGGCTGCCAATTGTATGAGCTGTGTTGAAACAGCTGCTCTAGCAACTGTTTTTACTATTAAATTCTTCGGTGACTCTTCTCTTAATCTCAAATTAGATACCTCTTCCCTTTAATCACCGGTTTATAGAAAAGCTCTCACCTCGCCAGGCAGGGTTTCACCGAGGATAACAAACAACCGTAGGTCTGCTCAAAGCGCTGCTCTTGTGTTTCCCCACGGCTCAAGTCTCCCCCACCCTATTTATTATTTCTCGGTGGGTGGCACGCTGAGCGCTCACCACTCCGTCCCCTATATGTTTGCAAAAGAACCCAGAGCTATATTTGAGTTCTTAAGATTTCACAGCCTGTTATTACCTTGAAGCGTGCAATTAAGACCGTCCGCATACAATTCACTTTCCTACTTCATCATCATAATCTCCTATTTCCTAAATATGTACATAAGAATACCTATAACTGACTCACTTTAAGTGGCTTGCTATTAGAAGCTTGAAACTTGTCATGGTGGCAGTGACATTCTTGTTCTTTTTAACTTCTTTCCTGCTTTTTTTTTCCCTAAGCCTGCTTTGCAAAGAGGTTCACACACAACCCTGTGAGAGCTGCAGGAAGCTTGCTGAAACAATCCCAATCCAACGCCCTCAAAAATCACACATATTTACACCTGATGCTGTTGGCTTCCTACATTTCTCCTTTGTCAGCTGTATTTAAAGCTCGTTTGCTGACAACCACCTTTCAGCCACCTCCAGAGCTCTTTATCAAGAGAAAGCCAAAGCCAAGAACAGCGGTGTTGTCTTATTTTACAGCGTGCTTTCTCACAGACAGATAAACTTATTTCCTCACCTTCACAGCCTAGAGTCCCCACTTCTGGATCAGTTCTGAATTATAATCCAACATAAGCAGGAACATTTTTATTCCAATCTGCACCTATAAAGCAGTTGGCTGAGCTTCCCAGCCGGTTGGTCTGAGCCATTTCAACATCCATCTCAACAAGGCAACGGATGCATTTGCATTTTGCAGCACATGCCGTATTCCCCAGGTTTCACTCAGCACATCACTCTGTCGATGCATTCTGTGGGACACACGCTTTTGGTTTTTAATTTGATCTTCTTTCTAATTTGCATTCACTTATCTTTTTTTCCACAGATCTCAACCTAACCATTTTGTACTGACACTTCTTTCTTTCATTAATGTTTTGTTCCCTAACAGTTATTTTGTTCTTTCACTCACTGGAGGCTTAGCTAATACAGGCTTTTTTTTTCTGAGGCAATATCTCCACAACTTCAATAAATTTTGTAATATTAATTCAAGCCCTTTTGGTCAAAAGCAATATTTTCCTCCATCTTCTGTATTTTTAAGCTGAATTTGGTGCCTTTAGTTTGAGTGGGAGGTCCTTATGCCTGGTTATACACTAAAAACCATACCAGATCCATGTTCTTTGTAAAAGTGACACTTGAAAGTATTTTTATTTACTCCGGTTAGTATCCCCTTGCAAAAAGCCTCGCTGTTTAGTTTCAAAATATTAATTGACTTTTAAACTATTCCATATTGCATTAACCGGCTTTTTGCTATGAGGAGTTGACTGACTTATTAGAAAAATTGACAAAGCCCATCCCCGTCTGCCTCCTTCTACACTTCAGAGTATTCTTCTGGGACATCTGGCTTTTAGTGCTGTTGGGTTTTTTTATAAGCTATGTCCCAGTTGTTGCAGACATTTTCTTTGCTCAATTTTCTTTAGTTATTCCCATGGAAATTACAGAGGTGGTCTGCCAGCCGCGATCCATGATTTGATGTCACGAACCTTGACCTTTCTGACTTGCTAAAGTATACTTTTACAGTATGAAGACTTAATTTGGTTTGGATATAGACATCCTGTTCAAGGGATATTTCTATTTTATTAGAAAGCTAGAGGTATGTTTTACAACCAAATCTCCTTCCTTTCGAATTCAATGTAGAGATTTCTGTAGCTGTGATCCTGTTTACAATTTTCCTTCCTCCTTTTGGCCAAGTTTTACAGAAAGGCGCAAACCCATTTTTTGAAATGCCTGCAGTACACTGACCCTCTCATACCTGCTCTGCTTTTAATACCTGAGATTCTCCCTGTAGAAGGTACACACAGGTTATTTATGAACTCAAATGTGTTTTGACACCATACACAAAAAAAGCCTTCAGACTTCACGCATGACACTGAGGTGATATCAGTACCACGGCAAACGGCAGCAGAGTAACTGAAACCGAGACAAACCAGAACAAATTACAACAGAGCACTTCCGATATTCTCCTGCACCTATGTATCACAAATCTGGTGTCCCACTATGGACTGGGACTCCGTCCTGCCTGAAATACAATGACTTCCCTGACATCTCAAACACACTGGGCAGTTTCCACGGCCATCAGTTTTATTATCTTGCAGACTTCAGTAAAGTTAGTTAAGCAAATCTTAAGTTGTTTGATATCAGATTTAAGCTCATCTTTTAACAAGCTGGTGCTCTCGCATGTAAGAATTATCTTTGTTCTTTGCTTTTATTTCATCTTGGCTTGTTTATTGCAACATATCTTGGAGGTCCTTGAGCAGGACTAGTATTTCCATTAAAACTGATTCTAAATTAATCTCCCAGGACTTAAAACCCAACTAAAACCTTACACATATTTAATTTACAATGAGATCACCACACTGGAAGATATGGACAGATAAGGTCTTGCTGCGTTTTCAAAGAAAATACAGCTGTCAAGATAAAAATCATATTTAAAAAATATCCCTGAGTTACAGCCAGTCACATCCCTGGTATTACTTTAGATAATTAAACAGAAGAGAAAGCTAATAATCAAGCATACCATAGAATATACTGTTTGAATACTACTTGTATTTCATGTGACTAGGATGATGAAGTTAGGTGGGCTATTCATTTTCTGTGCCATACTTGGTTCAAATCCTGTTTGTGACTCCAAATTATCAAGTCGTTTCAGTTTTGCAGTTATGTCAGAGGAACATTACAGAAAAATGATTTACATTGAAAATTAAATAGACCGCTCACAATTGGTTCTCAAATCTTTCTCTTGACCCCCTTCTCTTAAACGTCATCAATATCCTAGTAAATGGACTGGAGCTGGACCAAGGGTTGGACTTGATGATCTCTTGAGGTCTTTTCCAACCCAGTTGATTCTGTGATTCTACAGAAGATTTTCCCATCACCTTCTGCCTGTCATAAAGCAGAGAATCACAGAATGTCCTGAGTCAGAAGGGACCCAGAAGGATTGAGTCAGTGATTTCGGGCTAAAAAACAAAAGAAAAGAAAAGAAATTTCAGTAGAGCCATGTAATGAAGTGAACGCTGCTGGGTCAGTGCTGTGTAACATATTGTCAGATATCAAGGAGGAATGTAAACAAGCATACAAAATGAGAAGGGGGACAGATTTTTTTGCAGTGTGGGATGGAATAAGTTCAAGTGATTTAAAGCAAAAATAATACTTGTGATTTAAATGAACAAGCAGGGAAATTTCATTTAAATAATTGATTTTAAACCTTGCTTTTTCATCTGTGCTCTTTGGTTAGTCAGTTCCCACAGGTCGGGAATGCTCTGGTAAGTTGATTTGCAGCTAATTATCATCCGTACTAAAATAGTCATTTATGTTAACCAGGAGATTATACTATATACATAAGTAATATCAGTATATTCATTTCAGATCCTGCTAGACAATGGTGAATGATGGCTCTTATTTAATAGACAATTAACTTTTTTGTGATTTGTGTCAAGTCACTTTCTGATGACGTACCTGGGATTCAATTAAATTGCAGAAATCCTGTATTTTGAAATAAACCCGGTTAGTGAAATAAAGGCAAGAACAAATACAAGAAAAAGCTCATGCAAGTTGCTAAGTAATCCCTTCCTTCTGTTTGAGGAACCTTATCTCTTTGTGCCATAGGTGTTAGAGAAACTTCGCTGATTCAATGCTGTTTTCATGCTCTGTAGTGTAAGATCTAAGTGCTCAATCTATTTAATTTATTGAAAGGGAGGCTAAATATAACATAAAATGATCACTACACAGAAATACTGAAGGGGAGGCATTTCGCAGGCTTGGCTCTTAAAATCTATCAGAAAAAAGATATTTACCATAGTATCTAGAAACTGAAATTGGGAAATTTCAGGCTTAGGGGAAAAAAAGGTATAATCTCTTACAATGGTAAAATAATACATCTCTGAAGAATGCAACAAATTCTCCACAACGTGACATTTTAATTCGAGGTTAGATGCTTTTGTAAATACAGTTGTAAAATTAATGTGGCAGATCAAAATTGAAATTTAGTTTGATGCGGAAATGTAGAAAAGTCTTGGAAGGCTCAGGCAAGGAGACCAAAGTTGTCCTTTTTTGCTTCATACCTAAAAATGGAGGATGTGCTGCTTTCAGCTACTGTCTGAAGAAGCACAGGTTGCACGGTCAATCTGTAGAGAAGCTTCCAGTATGGCAAGAATGTGCCCTCAAAGGCTGTTTCCTTAACACATTTGCAGGTTTCCCAGTTTGAAGACACGTTACATTTAAGACAGAAAGAAACAATCACGGGGTTGCTCAGCGCTCTCCTCCCAGCCCCAGCAATGCAGCTGAACTCATTACACAGCCTGAACTCATTTTTCCAGTTATTTTCTAATGCTCTTACTGCCTTTCCAGCCCCAACCCCTTTTCTCACCAAAAGCGCATGTTTTTCAATAATACGAGGGGTCCAGAGCAAGTCTGGAGTCTTGGCTTTCCTTCGGAATCAATATTTCTTACCAGCAAGATGGCTGAGCTTTCTGATCTACACTCAATCATGTCACCAGTGTCCCGTCTCGGTGTCTGACAGTCTGCTTCTGGTCTCAGCCAGCTTTTCCACCAACACACAGAAGAACGTGTCCTCAAACACGAGATTTCTCCAAACAAGGCTGCCATTGGCAAGGTTGTGATTTACATGAAGACAGACTTCCATAAAAGCAAGCTCAAAAATAAACCTATGAACAGAGCAGCTTCGGCTTCGTATCTGTTCCATAGCTCCAGCAGGAAAATATTCTGGATCACAAGAAGAAAACAGGCATTAAAAATAAAATGGAAAAATAGAAATGTTTTTCTGGCTCCCACATCTTTGCCCTGCTCCTCTTCCCAAAAGAAGAGGTAAGAGCTATCAGAATCAAGCCACTCTCCTCCTAAGTAGGAGGATTTAACACTGCTTAATACTAGTACTCAGCAGTACTTAGCCGTAGCCCTAGGGCAACACGTAAGAATTGAGTGCAAAGAACTGTATCTCTCTTGCAAAGCCTTCCATTCTGTCTTTCCCACTTTGCCGCTTTTCTGCAGACAGAAGAGCACAAAGCAGGGCGAGATGAAGACCTGCCACTCTCCTGCCACAGCCACTTATCATCTCATTCAGATGGTTTTGCCTCTAGAGGTTTCCAACCCACGGCTACAGTGGTATTATTTTACCTAGGAACTGAACTATAATACTGCTCATCTGGCCACTCATTAAGCCAGTCACATACAAAGCCTTCCTCCAAAGGATGCTGCCTCCTGTTTCCAGTTTTTAATTAAAAATATAACCCTACACAGGAACAGATCCTACACTCAAAGCAAAAAGGGCGTCACTGAGCTTAGTGAGAACAGGACACTGGATTTGCTGCTGTATCTATTAAAAAACCTTGATACAGTGGAATTCCTCAAACACGGTCAATATGGACATATCACCTGAATTTGGCCCATAATACACAGGCTTAAATTAGCAGCATCGGAGAAAGACAGAAGAACACAAAACAAAAGGGCAAAGCAGCAATGATGTTTCAAAGCTTAGACTTTTACAACCCAGCAGCTTTAGATGCTGCTGGCGATTTGACTTCCCCTTCACGCAGACGGTGCCTTTGCAATGGAATGGGGCAGTGACAAGCCGGCACCATTCACAAACCCATTTGGCAGGGGACCATTCCTCCTCCTCGCCCAGTGGGGAGGAAGACCAAGGTGCCTGTCCATGCCCATGCACGCTGGCGTGACACCTGCTGGCTTCAGGTGAGCAGCAGTTCCACCGTGTCGGTCCCAGCTCCTCCTGACATGGCACTGATTCCTCTCCCGCCCCATCCAGCAGAACTGGCTGCAGCCCCAGCGTTTTCCTCTCTTTCCACACCAGAGCCGCAGGCAAAGGTCACATCCTCTTGGACTCAACACACTACTGCAAGAAGAATTTGTTTCCCAGCATCTACAACCCTCTCCTGAAGCCTCTAGGTATCTCCTATTAAACTGGACCTAAAGAGCTAAGCATGCAGTTAAACACCGCATCCACACCAAATGCAGCTCTGTAGTTGGACCAAGGTGAGGAGAGGGACAAGGACAGGACAGCATGAACTAACACTAAAATGCTGGGGAGAAGAAAGCCGCTCTTTGAGGAAACACTACCTTTATTTAAATTACGCTGCCCACTACAGTAGTGTTCATGGATCCTCCACTGAGAACAGGTTGGCAAATGTGTGGTTTTTACCTGGATTCCTCTACACTCCTGGGCAGTCAGCCATGAGGAGAAAACAAATCACTCATTTCCATTAGCGGCTGGCAACGAGACTGCATCCTCTTCTTCTGGATTTAGACTTCACTGTTGCAATCTAGTCATTTGTGACTGCCAGGGCTTAATTACTGCAGTAACATGAAACTGCAAAACTCACAAAACCGAGGCACGGAACGCAGCAGCCGCTTGCCGGACTGCAGGCACCGCGCAGCATCATCATCTCAGGCACCAAGAAAAGCGACACTCTTCACACCCATCTCCAAAAGCTTATTGACTGTTTGGATGGCTTCCTAACCGGTGAGTCCCAGCCAGCTACGCACTCAAACCTGTTATAGGAGCTGGAGAGTCTTTTTTCAGCAAGTTAAATGGTGGCTTTGGGAAGAACGCTGTGAAATTCATGATCTGGTTCAGACAGACCTACTTTAAAAAAAACCAAAACTAAAACCAACAAAAAAATCCCTACAAAAATGCAAGGTGCAGAGGTGAGCAGTACACAGGATGCAGCAGGTTTGAAAAGGAACGGGACAGAAGGGACACAGAGAACACTGCTGCACAAAGCAAGGGCACGGCTGTGCCTGCACTCGTGTGCTCACTTCTGCTCATCCGCGCTTGAAAGGAACGCCGGGGAAACAAAAGGAATTCTGAGTGATGGAAGGTACTTTACTGGGAAATTTTTGTTTTATAAAGACTGCAAAAATAAGTTTGAGTAGCTGGAAGGGAAAAGTATCAAAAGGAGACACGATACAGGAATAAGAAAATTGCTGCAGAGAGTTACACTGGACAACGATTGCTAATTTATTCTTGTAATTCACAAGGAAGTATTCAAGAAGAGTGTGCATAATTAAACTACACCTAACTAACCTGCAAAAATCACTGCTAAAAACACGACAGGAGACATGAGTGTTGGAGGAGTACAAAAATGATGGCTATTTACCCAGGAAAGTAAGAATATCCACGGTCCATCAGGAAATACACTGCTGGAACGCGAGCTTCTGTTAGAGAAACCAGTTCCTGCACAGGAGGAACTTCCAGAACGATGGCTGACACAAGCATCATTTGAAGGCAGTAACTAAACTACAGACCCATCCTTTGGTTTTGAAACCAGGTACACTAGAAATGTCTGCAATATTCCAACGACGTCTTGTGAGACAGCCTTTATATATTCATTTCCAAAAGCAAGATATTCACTGTATTTTCATCTGGAATTGGACACAGTATTATATACTTATCCATCGGTCTATCTGGTGACACCTTTGAAGGGAAATAGTTCAGTGGAAAAAGAAAAAGAAGGAAAAAACCTATTTGATTTCCTAAATGCCAGCACTGCTTCACAATAAAGAATCTCTTCTTGCTTGTAAATAGCTGGTTTTGCTTTGATTTACAAATTATCTTGCTTGTAGGTCCAAGAAATGGACTGGGCAATCCCTCTAAGGTCTTTCCCATCCCTGTAATTCTAAAGTGGAAATATTCTTCTATTTTTGCTTTCCTCCCACTATCTCTCCAAGCATCCTCTCACTCCCATTTCTGGCTTGCTAAATCTTACACTCTGTTATTAGAACTCCCATAGAAACAGGACTGAAATCTCTGAAATGCTTCCTTTTTGTTACGCCCCACTGATTTCAGACTGGAATTACTCTTCATTGAGTTGATAAGGATTAAAAATTAAAACAGAGCCCTCAGAGAATTCTCTCTTATTTCCACAGCACTCAGTGGGAGTGCAGAGATGCTTTACTGGAAGGGGACTGCCAGTCAGACGCTCTTTGCGGCAACACTGGGACTTCAGTAGCTGCGGCTGCTGTCGTGGAAGCTTTCCATGGAGTGCTCTGTCAATGGCAGCTAGGATTATATCACTAGAAACTCAGTCATTTATGCCCTGCTACAACTTGTTATAACTCTTGCAGAGCCAGTTTCCTCAGTGTCAGGTTCTCTACCTGTGGATCATGACTCTTGCTGACATGTTCATTGAGGGCGCTTTTTTTTTTTTCTAAATTCAGAAGTCCAAATTAATAGTACAGTTATAAAGATGGCACTAAATCAGCGGCAAAAGGTGACAAGATGTGTGTGCAGGGGGCCGGTCACCGTACCTGGGTAAGGATGCGTATTGTCTCTCCATCCCCTCCAACTGGAGACTGTACGAGATCCCGTCTGGAACTTTTCCAGGCACCTGTGGAGAGAAGAGTAATTAGAGATGAACATCAATTATGCAGCCCAGCCACTAACAATGCTTCTCCAAAGGACAAGCGGAGAGCAGATGATGCTACACCACGCCAACATCGGCAAAAGAAAGGCAGGGGCTCAAAGAAGCTCCAAATCCCATACAGAATCATATGGCTGCTAAAAAGAAAGGCTTCTGTATCAAAGAACTGTTCAGACAAGGTACAATCTTCAGAGTCTTTTCCTCATCTGCGTGCCAGCCAGGATTCTCTCCCTCCCTGGCTGGCCTTCCTCCTGCAATTCAGTAACATGAAGACGTGATCCAATTAAGCAAGCACACCCCTTCTCATTCCTGTGGCATAACTACCTGAATCCAAGCTCGCATCTTAGTACCAGGTTTGCTGCTTTCTCTCCACTTGTGTGTTTTGCTCGAGTATCAAACGTGATATAGACAGGTTTTGCTTTCATTCTTAATGCAAATCCAGAAACTTTCTCTAATGCCACCGCGAAGCTAAGTATCCAGCTGGGAGTTAAGTGCATTTATCATGCTCGGTGCCGCTTCCGAAGCAAAGTGTTAGTGCTTTTGGTCGAAATGCCAGCGCTGCTTGGTTTGTTTTCAACATGGTGACCGGCGCTGGCCGGAGAGCACAATTCTATCAGGAAGGCTCCAACCGGGGTACAAAACAGCAAACTTCAATGCTTTTAGCACACAGGAGCTTGCCCAATTTCACTCATTCAATGCCTGCTGATGGCCCAAAGTGTTAAGAGCCTTGTTAAAATGGAGCTATTAGTCTTTTCCTCCATAAATGCAGGAGGCTCTGACTGCCTTCAGTGTTTCCTACATTAGTATGTATTCCTATTCCGGTGCTGCTAGAATCAGCAGTTTTATAAAGCAATATACTAAGAGGCCATTTAAAATCCCTTTCCCCTTTCACAGATTAATAGCAGAAAGGAAGATTTAATGCCTTTTCAAACATTTTTAACAATTCATTAGAAAGAAAAGAATAAATCACACCAAGCTTTCGGCAAATACCCGGTTACAAAAAGAGAAAACAAGGATTAACATGTTTTTCACATTCTACAGGTTAGAATAGATTTCTGTCAGTCCTGCAATTTACCCACAACACATCATTTTCACTGTGGAAAAGCTTCCACAGTGGGAAATGTGCACTCAGGTGTAGTTGGTCTTATCTACCTTTACGTAACATTTTTGTGTAAAATGTCTTGTGGAGTTATAACATAAGCCAAGCCTGATGCAAAGAGAGGAATTACCCACTGCAGCTACTAGGCACGCTTAGGAATTATTCTACACAAGTATGGTCATGCACCTTGACATTCACTCAACATCCATGATACTCATAGGTGAAAAAATTACTTAGCATAGGCCCCTTGCCCACCCCACTTTATCTGACTCGAAACAGAGAGGAGTCCTCATGGAACTGATGGCGACGAGAAATAATCACCTCTGACCTGAAATGACCCCCGTTTTAGTAGTGCTGTACTTTGGATGAGCAAAAAATAACAATAATTGCCCTACATTTCAAAAAGAGGGCAGTAGGCTAAATGCATCGTTCGTTCATTTTTTTCCACTAGAAAAAGTGACACGTAGAGAGGATTTGTAAAGACAGAGTCACTCGGGCTTAGAGTCACAGCCACTGTAGCTGTTCTTACGCTGCTAATTTGATCAGGTTGATAACTCCCCTTAATTCACCAGGTGAGAGAACGGCCTCCAGATTTCTGCTGGTTTATGAAGAAGAACGAGGGGAAAAGGAATTACTGTATAATTTGGTTCGCTCAGCACAAAAGCCACGTAGTATACGGCCTACCTCCATGGCGGTAGATGGGCTATTAATTAGGTACAGCAGCAAGATGTTTACGAGCTCTAGGATGCTCCTGGTAACCGTGCAAGTGCCCTGGTGATCAGTCTCACACCTTGCACGAATCACAGCAGTGAGTCCATGTGCAAAAACACAGATTCGGAATTGCGGCAGCATCGAGCGGTGCTCCCAAAGCTTAACCCGGTACCAGAATGTCTAAGATATTTACATCGCGAGGCCTTTTTGCAGCCTGAAACCGCCCCTTTTCCGATGGTTTCCTACAGACCAAATAGAAGGCGATACCCCCTGCCAGGTCTGTTTGTATATATGATTTGAGAGACAGTTGCCATAGAAACACCCTGGCGGTGGATACACAATTTTGCTAATTTGGATCCATCGAGCGGCTGAATCTCCGCACCCTATATATATATATATTTATATATATATATATATAAACCCCCCCCGACGCTCTGGCACATCGTGCTCGGGCTCTGTGCAGCTAATTAAAGGCTCAGCCATCCCTTCTGTTTTCCCTTCTCCATCTGTCCACGTGATCCTAAAAATGTATCATGGCTCATACAACATGAACACAACGCTGCCCCGGTGAAGAGAGAAACTGCAAACCTCCCCGCTCAAAGCTATTTATGCTTCAGAGAGAGTCAAAGCAAAGGGTTCCTTGCTGTCTTTTGCAACAAACTAAGCTAAAAATCATTGCGAAAGGTACTAATTAACAAGATCAAAATATGCCGGCTTCTCCTCCTTCCCGAAATGGGATGTGTGCAGCTGGCCCTCAGTACAGGTGCAGAGAGTTTACTAATCACTAAGTATTTAGCCGTGCAAACAATAACCTTAATAAAAAGCTGATGGAATGTGCTGAGTCCATATCAGAGACGGCTCGAAGAGCTTTTGAGACCAACATCCCAATCAGCAAAGAGAGAACACGATAGCAGGTGAAATCCATGTTTCACAAATGTATGGTAATGAACTACAGAAAGAATGATCCAAAACACGCTCCCGTATTTTTAGGGTTTAAATTAACAACTTAAATAACAGCCATCATTATGAAGAGATAATCTCTTAGTCTAGAGCGGCCTCAACTAACAAGCAAAACATGAATATGCAAAAATAACGGGGTAGAGATAAACACAGAAACAGCCATCATCCATTGCCATCAGCGCAATTAAAAGAGCAGCATGCTTAAATTGAGGAAAGGAAATGCTGTCTTTATCGAAAAACAACAACAAACAACTCACGAAACTTAACCGCTGCAAAGTACCCGTATGGCCGAGCCCTTTGTAGAATGGAAAATTAATCAACGGGGTACACATACAAATCAAAACAACCACCATCAGGTCAGCAGAAGACAGTAAAGCCTTTGAGAGGCTGAACAGTGTATCAGAAAGGCTTTTTTTTACATAGCTAGTAACATTTTTGTTGTTCAAGTACTTTTATGTTTTTTGTAACCTAATGACTTCCATTAGCAAACAAGATTTCTTCAATACAAATATATCCCTCCAGCTAAAACCCTACAACACCTCCGCATCTTTAACTAAACCCCCGCCAGTCCCAGGTAAATACACTAACTGCAGGGTACTTGGAAGAGTTTCCTAATACACAATGGTGATAAGCTAGCAGCAAATACCTCCAACCTGCCAATTCTCCTTAGGAAAACTTCCCAAGGAAAACAAAAAGAAAAAAAGAACAAAAAAGGTGAACATGCACACGCAGATCAAGCCAAAACCAAGTATCTTAAGAGCACTCAAATACCTGCAAATAAATTTTAAGGCATATGCAGAGTATACCTGCAGACAGGTATCTTGAAATAAGTCCATGATATGGCTACAGGAGAATTCTGGGGCTGCAGAGGAACAATTATTTAAGAGCAGAAAAAGGACTGACTTTCACCTGAAGCTTGAGACTACCTTGAAAACTCTGCAGAAAAGAGCAAAAGGCCATGTTTTTTCCCAGGGGATACTGCATTTCACCCCTCTCCCTGGCCTTACGCTGCCGTCCTCCCGGAGCGTTTGTAAAAGGCGAAAAGCCTTGGAGCAAGCAGGAAAGCCTGCCCTGCCCCTTCCCTACGGATCCAGGTGTTTGGGGTTGGACTGCCATTGTGGAATGAACAATAACAACAATAGCCATCATTTTTAAAGTTTAGGCTCTGTGAAGCCAGCATCAACTTTTTCTTGTGCATTTGCAGGCACCTCAAGGGGAGAGCCTTCCCTCACCCTTTCCTCTCCTACAGGTATTTCATTTCGAAGTGCATACGGAAAACCTCGATCATCTTTGCACAGTCAGTTTGTTAAAAAATTTGTTTAAAGCTTCTTAACTCATCATAGAAAAACCACTGCTCCCAGTCAGAAGTTTCACACTCTTGAAAAGGAATAATACACAGTGGGCGTTGCAGTCAGGCTTCTTCATTTTTCACTTGTATGCTAAACGTCTCCTTTGCCCTTTTGATTTTTATTTTTAACCCTTTGTTTTACCCACTTGTGAGCAATAAGCTTCCTCCAGACATTTCAGGTATCAGAAGGAAAATGAGGAGTGTGTGTTGCTTACTAGATAAGTAGCGATAGCGTAACTTCACCAGGGCTGATGTGATTTAGGTACACGTCTGCAAACCCGGTGCAAAATGCTGCTGGCTCCACCGGAGTCACGCCTGGCTTACTTAAAATTATGGGAGATCAGGAAGAGCTTATGAAGATAGGAGTCCTGGGACTGTGTACACTCAGTCAAATCACTTGAGCTTGTGCATTGTGGTTTTCTCCCCATAAAAACTGGTGTGATGCTACTGTTGAATTTGATATGCACAAAAAGACAGGAGCCATCCCAGCAAGGCTGCACAGCTCGGCCATCACCCACGTGCTTTGAAAATACCACCCAGTTCGGTTTTTTGCCCAAAAGTCTGTGTATAAACATGGCACATAGAACTACTGCATGGCTTAGTACATTTTTTCAATAGTCTTGTGATCATCTGTTAAAGGACTTGATTCAGATGCTGGTTTGACCTCTGTTCTCAAAGCTCTTCTTTTGTCTGTGAGCGTTTCTAATCACATGGGTTGAGATCCAGCATGCCAAAAAGAGCTGTGGTATAACGGAATTTGCCCTTTAACCTTCAGGTCTCCCCTCTGCTGAGACACAGTTGGTTTTTGTTTTCAATTAAGTGAAAACTGAAGAGAAACGGAGAAAGGTAACGGTGGATTTGTTCCCCACCCTGGTCTCAATGTTTCATACGCAGGTGAAGCACCAAAATTCACCCATTTCGTTTTTATTTTGCATTTCAACAGTCTGCCTGGTTCTAGGGACTGCAAGCAAAATTGAAGATCACAATTTACTCACGCTTTATTTAGTGGTTAAAACAAAGGTGGGCTACATGAGGCAGTGAACTGGATGCTCCATGTGAAATGGAGGGAGTTGATTGCAGGGGTCTTCTTAATTCCTTACTGCTGTGATATCCTAATTATCCCGTCCTCCAAGACCTCCAGCATTTCCACAGAAAACATGTTTTCCTCGATCCAGCTTTTTTGTCTTTTGCATCAAAAGGTAAAAATTAAAAATTCTACCAGTGTCCACAATTCAAAAGAATTTTCCTGATGTTTTCCTTACACACACAAAGAGGGATGTATTTTGCTTTCCTGGTTTTGCAATGAAAGTTGAAACAGTTATTTTGCGTTATTATAACACTCATCATTTCTCCCTCTAATTTGGATGGTTTTTAATAAAGCTCCATTGATTCCACTGAAAGAAATCCCTCCTGGCAAAAGCAGAACACACACGCTGATTGCTAAATATGCAGCAATTATCATATTCAGCAGCGCACTTTAATATCTTATTTATAGATGTATCTATCTATAATTTGCTTTAATTAAGTTGCATTGATTTTAATGACAGAAGCAGTCTTCAAAGAGGAGTCTAATGTTATATGAGCCCGTCGGTACTGTTTTACCATTGTCTGGATAGAAGATAGCAACCCTTAATACTTCCTTCTGATATTCTTAGTGGTGCTTTTCTTCACCAAGTGGCAAACCAAGATGACGTTCAGTGGCAACTCTCAAAATCACCTTCACCACTGTAGGAAGCATTTTCAATTGCCCTGTTCCAAACCTGCTTGTAGGACAGTCTTCAGGAATAAGAAAGGAAGCTGGATCTTCCCAGAAGGTTTTTGTTTCCACTCCATTTTACAGACAACTTGGGTGTGTAATTGTTAGAGGTTCTCAAATCACGGTCTGATACTTTCAAAGTTTGTTTTGGGTAGTCTGGCAACTAATTTAAACTTTTTCCTTTTCTTGTCAACAGAAAATACGAGATAAATAATTTGGGAAGGTGAATCAACAGGTGCCTGTTCACAGCCTAGTCACCAAGTCGTGATCTTGTAAACTCTTGAAGTTCTGCTTTCCGGGCTCAGTCACAGGGAACTTCGAGCCTTCTTTTTGTTAAGCACATACACATTTTAAGTGTTTTATACTAGTCTGGTTCTGAGATTATTCCAAAGAATACTCAATGCTATTAGAACTGTGACTAAGTTTGTCAAAAAACATCTTGAAGAGCTAAAGAAAGGTCTGGCTGCACTCCTCAGAGTCTCACAGCCCGGGTTTCTGCTGGGTGCCACCACGTACCTTGGTCCCAATTCAGGAAAGCACGCTAAATACTGATGAGGGTGGTTTGTTTTATTTTCAATAGCATTTGATTCCTCTTGGAGGCATTCCCAAAGCTGACATACACCTGCATCTCTCAGAGGCTGTATCTCCTTTTTGGGTGAAAATATGCAGGAAAAACATTCCTATCTCTGCATCCGCAACACATCTTCACGCATTTCAACACAGCGTTCTAGTGATGATGATCTCGGCATCTCCATCTCTGAAGTAACCCCATAAGATATTACTGATTCACATTCATTGAGGATCTATCTCAGACACTATTGAGGCAGCTTTATGACATTACTTATGCGGATCTTAACGCATCGTTCACTGATAGTATTTTTTTAAAGTGAAAAATAAGTGCTGGCTTTTTAAATCACCGCCTTTTGGAATATATCAGCACTAATTTTATAAGAATTGTTCACGTTAAAATGCAAGGGCACAATCTCCAAGGAAAAGTGCCAAAGTAGCTACGCAAGGACATTTTCAGTTTCTGGTCATCATTTTTCATTCACTGATTATTGCTTAAGTGTTGATTAATAGTTATGTTCATGCTGCTAGAATGCATTTCCCTTGGGTGAGAAAAACATCCTTGTCTAAAGGAAAAAAGAGATAGTAATCAAACCATCTCTTCCCTGTAAGAAACACCAGCGCGCACTCCAGAGTCACTGATGATCTTGGTTTTGCCGGTGAGTAGTTTTGAACATTCTCACTTAGAAAATCAGCTGTGTGCAATCAGAACGTTACTTGGTCAGTCGGATTGCTCGGCAAACAAATGCTCCCTTTCTATCCATCACTATACACATACGTGACACATATACATAAATGTACATACCTACAGTCATTGTCCATTCTCCCAATGCAATGAAGACCAGAACAGCAATGACAGCAGCGCTCCACGCTGGAATTAAGCAGGGCTTATTATCTCAGGATTTACTTTTCCCACTCCGTAATGCCCTACCTCTTGTTCAAGGAGGTGAAACTAATGGCTTAGATTTAGAGAGAGCAGAAAACTCTCTATAAAGGCAATAGACTGAGGGAAATACAAACACAGATGGGAACTTTAAAAGGGAAACAGGCTGTTCCCATAACAGTTTAAAAACATGGCAATTGCTTTAGCTTAGTAGAAAACAAGCTCTCAGCATTTGCTGTATCTTGCAACACTACTAAGTAGAGAGAAAACAGCAAAGACGGAGGTGAAGCCAAAACTGCAAAGTGTTTTTGCACAGCCCCACAAAGATGATATTCTGCTTTCTGAAGCCCAGCTCCGCGATCCCCCGATCCCCGGTGCTGGAGGACTATGGTTTCTTGTGACCACGCAAAATGAGATCATTTCCTGGCCTGTGTCCGTCTCGGTGGGTGGCTTCTTTTTCCATTAGTCGTGTCATATGTTTTGGTTAATTCTACCTCTTAATTGTCTTTAACGAGCACCAGATTTGCGACACCCTCACGTGCAAACCTATTCTCAGCATAGAGGCAAACAGAGGCACTTGAGCTGACAGCAAAACTTAAAAGCAGCAAACCAAAACAACCCCAGCACCCATCAGTATCCATTCTCTCCAACTGCAAGGGGGCATTTCAATTGCTCTTCCACTGAACCAGGCCAATGTAATTAATTTCCTCCCAGCCACTAGAGAGAAGAACAACTTGTCACTGAGATACACTTGTTATGCAATATACGGTATATATAATACATACGTGCGAATACATTTCTAAAACACATCTCCTATAGTTGCTCTACAATCCTGTGCACAATTCCTTCCCCCATGAAACCAGTCCTCTGCCTTAGCCTGTTTGAAACTTGGCTGCTTCTTGTTTCTCCCCATCTTGCATTCTTTGCTTCTCTTCTCACTGTAATTAGTTTACAAGACTACTTATCCAGATGATTACTGCTTTTAAATGACAGTCGTCTTTTCTTTTACTCCAGTTCATTGTTGTGTATCATTTTGTCTTGCTATCTGAATACCCAGTTCTCTAAAGCATTTTCTCATTATGTTATCTCCTGATATAAGGCATTTTGAAATACTTCATGAGAGACACTGTATGAAGTAAATTGAATTGAATTTTCTCTCAAAGTCGGGGGCTTTCAGCATCTTTCTCTAGCTAAGTCAGCAGAGTTCTTGGCACCAATGCCAGGGTGTAATGGCCACGCTTTGCAGCCCAGCTACGAGCCCGTGTTCTTTTTAAGGAAAATGAAATGACAGAGTCAGTACCTGGAAAGCAAACAGGAGACTGATCAATATTTCCATTTATGATGAGAATGGCAAAACAAAAACGTTCGGGGTATTTTTGAGCTTTTTAACACGCAGATTGAGAAAACGCTATTTTGCTTTATCTCCCCACATCTGGTGTTGGCGCTGAATGTGTACGCAGGGGGTATATGCATGTGTATGGCAGGGAAGGAAAGAGGGAGGGAAGGGGGAAATAGCAGGGCATGGAACTAAATTGCAGAGCAAGTAGTGGAAATAGACAGTGAAAAGCTTCCTGCGGGCAGGCGGCTTCACGGGGGAGAGCGAGCCTTTCATTGTCTATAAAATCATGCCTTGCTGGAGGTCCTCAGAGTAGAAGGGGTAGCGCCTAGAGGCAGTAAATCTCTCACTGTTGTATTATTACATTCTGAACACTTAGCTACTATACAAACCGGCACACTGCTTCAAGAGAAGAAAAGGAGGAAGAAGGGAGAAAATGAACAAAGGGAAGAAGGGAAGAAGGCAATAAAACTGGGAAACAGCCCCCTGCCACAGATCTCCCCAAGAATACTTCACATCAAAGAAAAACAGCAAAGAGTAAATTGTCACGGAGTTAAAAGTTAAGGGCAACTCCTTCCATTGTGATTTGACACCTCTCTGGAACACTGCTCCTAGAATGTGAATGGTTAGTCTGTAGCGCAGGGTATTAAATCCACCTTAATCCTGTTAAACGCAGATGCCACTAAAGAGAGGCAATCTCTCAATGGCATCGTGACAAAAACTCTCCTCACTGCAAATTCAATATGGGCAGCAAAAAAAAAATTAAAATAATATCCCAAACCTGGATTAATACTGAGCAAACAACATCAGCATAAACAGACTTAGAGAGAGGAATTGCTTTCCATATGCTGTGGCATCAGGTTCCTCTGGATCTACAGACACCAGCCTGTAAATGTTACAGATATTGTTTCTCCTGCTTGAAATCGCTGCTGGGTGGCGACCTTCTTTGCTTGCCGATACCAATTTAGCAGTTGGTACAGTTTCTCTGCGATTTGGTACTGTCTGTTGTTTGCTGGTACCAGATGGATACCAGATGGGCAATTGTGGGCAATGGTTCCTCTGTGTTCCAGTCCCCAAAATCGCTGCCTATAGGGTCAGTCTTGTCAGTTGACTCCTAAATGGCACTTCAAAGCAGCATTCTGAAAAACCTCAACATCTGTTCCTTACTCCTAATGACCTCAAAAAAGTGTTGCAGACATTCTTTCCTTTAGCCAGGAGTTACTGTGCAGGAAAAACACAACCTTGCAGATGCTCATGGCCATCAAACTCACTCCTGGCTACTGGCAGCTCCAGAAGCCACCACCTCCCCTCTGAGAGTCAGCACTGCATGTGAAGTATAATCAATATATTATTTTCCGGGGTAGCTCCACAATGCAAGAGACGTTCCAAGGCATTTTTCAAACAGTACTTTCAACAGTGAAGTGGAAGAACGAGAAAATGAAAAACTTAAAGTGCCTTTCAAAGGCAGCAGGGATACCTGAGGGCCAAACGCAAAGCATGGAAGGAAAGTGAGGAGAGAGAAAGTGATGGGAGTGATCTGTTTTAGATATTAATTTTGTGATCGGTCTTTCAAAACACTGACCTAGTTATCAAACTATGGACAGGAGCTGAAAGGTCAGTCGATGGTTTTGAATACTGCCTACTGCAGGTCCCTCCTGTGTTATTCTATATTCTATATGACTGCTTCTGCTTCTGAGAAAGGGAAAAAAAGTTTATTTAGGACAGTACAGGAGCATTTCGGTAAATTCTCTACAGCAGAACACCGTCTACAGAAAAATACAGCTGACATCAAAGCATGTTCCCCACCCCCTGTCTTGCTTCATGGAGAAGTTATGATAAACAGGTTATGTGTTCCCTAAGGTTACCATGGAAACTCATTCTTTTCAGGCCATCATTTGCAAAGGTAAAATTTGCATTAAAATGTGATGGAATTTGATTTTGTGCATGTGTGTGTGAAACTCAAGTGGGGTCATGCTACCACGCAGTATAGCTATTATTTCAAACCCAGGAGCATATGCTTAAGAGAGAGATCTATTAATCCGTGTAAACAACTCAGTGACCAAATTACAGTTTAATTGCTAACCTGACAGGTATCTTCCTAGCAAATTAAGAGAAATACTTTGAAAATTAGCTTCAAATGCAAATGTAAATGTTAATACTGATCCACTGGTGGGTATCACTAGATAAATTTCCCTGTAATCATTCTGCAGGAAAGATTGAATTTAGATTGTCAGAATGACTTTGTTTTGATGACGGCAGACCAGGGATAGAAGGCACAGGCAGGTATTTAAATTATAAATTTATACCTTCTCTTGAAGGAATTATCATCAAATTATGAAGTATAGAATATAATTTGATATAACCATACTTGCTGCGATACAAGAAACTTTTAGATCTCAGAATCCCAATGTGCTCACTTTGTTTGGAGTCATATCGTAACTTCGAAGACATAATATCACTATAGGTATCTGCTACTCTGACTTTTCTTGGAATAAGTGATGGTGCAAAGCATAAATACTTCTTCTACAGAAGACTCAATATCTCCTGTCAGACAGGACTTAGGACATACAAATGAGCTGGAATGACTCTACTTAATATTGGGCAACATGACAGAGCAACCAGGCCATTTGATGAGGAAAAAGCTTCCTTACTGTTAATATAGTTGCAGAGCAAGCGTCTCAAAACCACTAAAACCAATCAACTCCAAATCAACCCTTCCGATCAGGTTGCGCAGTGACAGCTTTTTATCACATTTCCTCCTGCATTGGGAAATTCCTGTTTACAAACTCAATTTGCTAAACAAAATGAGAACACTAAAGAAGGTTTAAAAAACCAAACACAAACAAAAATGAAATTGATTACTAACTTTTGCAGAGTTGATAGAAGTAATGCATTCCAGTTGGATCCTGTACTGAGCAAGAAGGCACCAGCGTTCCTTTTTCAAGTGTTCTTTAATAGCCAGAATTGAGGGTGAAAGCTAAAAAGAGCTGGCCTTGAGCAGAAAAGCCAAACTTGTGTCCAGCACCAGCCCTACAGGGTAAATGGAATTCTCTTTTCCCATATTTTGTACTTTATTTTAATGCAGTCTTGATATTAGATTAGCATCTGCACTACAGACCTTAGACTGGGAACTAATAAAGTTATCCGCCCAATCTCCCTGTGTCTGAGTCAGTGACTTTCATTTTAAATAATTACAACAACGTCGCCTGTTTGTTGTGAAAAATGGAGCCTTTATAAATTCATAGATAATTGCCTATACCCAGCACCCAGAGATACATTCTAATTACTTTTCACACCTTGGCTGTGAAGAAATCTTCAACTTTTTAGTGGTTTTTAACCGCGAGACAACAATATAGCCAGAGCGCTGACACCCTGGCTGCTGAAACCGCGCCTAGGATGGAATTTAACAAGCAGTTCTGCTGATGCATTTTGCAGTGACAAACTCCAGCAAAACTCAAGAAGATCCACGGCCTCCACCTCAGATCTTGTGCTGCAATAATGAGAAGTGCTGCACAGACGCACAAGAACTCAATCCAGAAATCAGAAGTCATCAAAAGTCCATTATTTCAGTTCGCTTCTGTCACGTATTTAACTATAACAAATAAAAGACCTGTACTCTGTAACAGCCTCAATGACACACTTGTATTGCTTGACCCAGCTTCTTTCAAGCTCGACCCTGTTCTGCACACGCTGGGCAGCCATTGCCATTTTCCTCACCGAGGTCACTCTGCTTTCCATTATGTTAAATGGACAAATTTTGGAGTCCTTTGTCAAAACAGCTATTGGTTCTAGTGGGATGTTATCCCTCGCAGGCAGAGCTGGACAGTGACCAGCATCTTTAGGAAACGTGGTGCTGTCTGGGACAACAGTAGCTGCACATCTCTTTGGATCAGCAGTATTTTTTATGGAAGAGATTTCTTTTTAATCAGCGACACACTGAACAAGAACATAACCCAGAGAGATTGAGCTGTGAGAATTCAAAAAGAAGTCAGTGGTGTCAGCATCTATTTGATAAATGCACCAGATACCTGGTAGTAAAGCTTGTGGCTAAGAAGGGGTCAACTTTGAGGCCCAATTTCAGGCCTGATCTAATAAATACCTTAGCGCATGCTCAGCTTCACACGTGAATTTCAATGGCATTACAGGCTTGCCTTGTGATTAAAAAATGAGCATTGTTGCAACTGGGGCCCACTTCCAGAAGCTGAAACAGGCCTCTTACTAGTGGCCTGAGGAAGAAGAGGTCAATTTCAAAAGGAAACCTATTTTTTTTCTCCCCTTGTAGTCAGACCCAGGAGCAGCTGCATTTGATTCTATGGTACGTGGGGCATTGACTTGCTAGGGGTCGGGACCAAGCTGTCATGGAGAAGAACGTATCACTGAGGCTAAGGGAAGGTTCAAAGTGCAGAGTATTGGCTTTAACAACCCCACATGCGAAGGCTCGGTGTTAAAATCTCAGTCTTGTTCCACCTTCCACATATGATGCTGGTGTGAGATTGGACAGAGTGTGCACACATGCTCAGGTAAAGTGGCCACACAGTCACCTATGTATAGAGTGTCCAACAAGTAGATAGAAAACTGTTAAAGCCTATACTGGCATAAGCTTGCCAAAACCAAAGCAAATTGCAAAGACCCAGCTACCGTGGCACTCAGAACTGCAGTGAAGCCAGATTACAGCCTAGCTCTGAAAAGGCCATTTCTGTGCCCATTCAGCTGTGCCCCATCTATGTGCACAAATTCAGTAACTGTTCAGCACACTATAAAACATAGATTACCTGTTTACGAACTCCCCTCACCAATATAATTACCACTTAGAGGTTTGTTGCTTGCCTCCCTAAACGTATTGGCAAATTAGGAGAAATGCATACAACAAAAAACCTCTAGGGCCCTTCATATCCTATCAACATAATGTGTGGCAGCTGTCACGATCTCCGAGATGCCCCACTCAAGTTCTCCGTTTGGGCAACATCAGAAGAATCTCTCCTAACTGCAAGGGACACAACCGCTGGCACATGTGCTAACGTGGAACCTGCGAGGGCGGCCACAGCCTGGCAGCACTGGCTATTTTTGTCTGATTTCCTTCAACTATTCATGTGAAGTAAGAGAAAAGCTTAATGTTTGCCCCCCTCAGAATCACCTCCTCCATGCTGAAACAGAACAAAAAGCAGCTGTGTGACGGGGCACCTTGTGGAATAGATGGCATGATCTATTTCTGGAATTATTGTAATATTGTAGGGTATAAACAGCACCAGTGGGCTTTGATAAGACGACATATGGCAGCAGAACTGTTTCCCTTGGTAAATAAGAGTGTGTACATAGTGTTAGCGTGAAGACATGAGCATTTCAGACTCCACTCTGGTTCAGATAATCTATGCCAAATTCAACCTTTGTGTAAGTAGGAATGACTCCAAACAAGTTATAAGAGTCATTCTTCATTACTAGTATTAATGGAATTGAATTTGGCTCTCCTTGCATGTGCCATTTGGAATAGTTTATTTTTCACATGAGGCTTGGCAGGGATTTCTCCAAAATAATTTTCCTCCAAACCTATCCCCAAAAGCCAGCCTGTAAATTGTAAAATCTCCATGCTTAGTTTGAACAGCTCTTAAGAACATCCCCCAATCTGAAACCCTCACTATACCCAGATAGGTAGCGACCACAAAAAGTTCTTCATTGCTAAGTTAATCATACCTTCCAATAAAATGTTTCACATACTCTCTTAATGAATATTATAGCAACACACATGAACACTTCTGATCCATAGTTTTCAAAGCAGCTATACTCTAAGTGGGGTTTTTAATTATTTAAATGTTTTCTACTAATAGTCTGTGGGCTCCGAAAGTCTGGAATTCACAGCAGTTTCTGCTATATGGTTTCACATAGTACATAAAATTGTCAACTTCTACCATCGCGCTAGAAGACAGGAATGCCATTCTTCTAGAAGTTGGAATTTTGGTTTCTAACCATGGTCCAACACAAACGTCTGTGTGTTTTGGGAACCTAACTTATTTGCATTGCAACATCCTGAACCTGGAATGAATTGATCGTGGAAAGTACAAACAGCTCCTTATTCATCCTGAAGCAAACGTAGAACCCTTTGACACATTATGGAAAAATAATGCAGTTCTTAACGCTCCTTTTTTTGTTCTGGTTGATTTTTAGGCTTGGAGCCCTGCCAGGCACACAATCAAGTACTTGGCCTTTCACACAGACAGGCGTGATTCTGCTTCCATACTCTCAACTGGGAACTGACAAAACTCAGTTCATCACAGATGTGTTTCAATGGGAATGTTCACAGACAGGTTTTCTTATATCTTTAGGTTATTTATCAGTTTGCAAATCTGATCTGCAAGCAAGAATACGGTTTTTAGAACCACTTAACATCAGGTTCGGTACAGTGAGGCTGATGTGGTCACGAACAGGTGAAGAACTATTTGCCATGTGGCCCATGTTACATTCAGTCCCTGAATGTACATTAAAACCGATAGTTTCAAGGATTTACTGCCACCCTGAAGGAAAGAATTGATGTTTTAAGTAACTGGATTTGTACAAAGCCTGCAAGAGAATCCAAGTAAATCCTCAAATAGATGATTAATTCATCATTATTTAAATGCTTCTAAATACAAGTGTAGATGCTGAGTTCACGGCTTTGTCTTGACAGCTCCTCCACTGTTTCTCATGATCTGTTATTAGTTCTTGCAGCTTATTGCTCACATAGTTCTCCCAGGTTCTGACTGATACTCAGCCTTTCTGTAGACCTGATTAGGTTTGTGTGGGATATGCTCACCAGTGCTTTGACTGTCTGATGTCCCACTAAGACATGACTATGTATGTACATGCCTAAACTCTGTCTTGAGCTGATACTTCCCAATCCACCCTCACTGTCAGAAAATTTGACGGTAATCTCACATTACACTGACAACAACAGGCATTCATTTTCCTAGACAATATTTACACTTACCATCAGTCTGTCCTTTGGTTAACCAGCTGAGATTTACTTTAAGCCTTGTCATCAGCCCAATAGAACTTGGCTTTTCATTTACCCTAGTTATAAACCTGAAAGGGGGGGTGGCAGAGGTGGGGAGGAGTCCAAAGGATTCCAAACTCAACAACAAACCAAAGCACAAAGAAAAAAGAATTTCAAAGGATCTGGCTCTATAGCACAGGCAGTGCTATATACATGTGTCTGTTTATGGACACACTAAACTGAATTATTCAGTTACCTACAAAAAGAAGAACAGACTGTGGGGAAGGGAGAGCAGAACGAAGGCGCAAGAGAGCAAAAAATTAATCCAGCAACAGATGAGAAGAACAGAGGAGAACTGGAAAATGGATGCGGGGGGGAGGAACGGATGATGAGAGAATAGCAGGCCTATTTAAAATGAATTTTTGACCTTATTTTTAAAACATTTATGGATCCCAATTGCCTGTCATGAGATCATTTTCCCCTCACAATGCTAGCTTTTCAGCCGGTCCCGCACTTTAACTTGATTTATCCCGCTTTGAAAAAAGTAGATTGTTAGAAATACCCCTTCTATTAGAAATTCTGTCCCATTACAGTGTCAGCTAAAGGCCACTTGTCAATGTCAGCTTTATCAGATAGAAATTTGCCTCCTGAGTTCTCAGATACTTTTTTGGAGGACGAGACCCAGGGTCCACTTCTGAGGCTGCTGATTTGCGATGGGATAGTGTCTTCTCAAATTATCCTCTGTTATTTCCCAACTTATCTGCATGTTTCATGAGATGGTGGGAAGCGATTACAGCAGCTGCTGTACATTAGCAAGACATCTTATAGGAAGGCTGGCTTCGGTAAAACAGCTGACTGACAAAAGCACAGAAAGAACTAATTGAGGATTAAAAATACATACGGAGACCCAGCATCTCTTTTCCAGCTGCAGCTTCCCTGGTGCCACAACCTCCTGTGGGAAGGGAGAAAACTTATACCAGAAGGATTTCCTCCTCCTCAGCTGTCTGTTGACTCTTTTAAAGAAAGACCTGACATCCTGGAGATTAAGTTTTTATTTATTTACAATTATACAATTAGTCATCAGCACGTCTGCTCACTGATGAGGAAAGGTGGAACAAATCAGCTGTTGTTCAATCTGTGTTACCACAGGACTGCGGAGGGTCAGCAGCCCGAGGTAGGCAAGACTACATTGCTTCTAAAATATCTCCTCACAAGATGCTTCGAGACATTTGTTTTCTTTTTAATATTTCCATTCTATTTTTGTTTCTTCTTTTTTAAGGGTAAAACTACATGTCAGAGTAGAAATTTCAGCCAGGAGTCGAATGAGAGCAAGCTGGGGGCACGGTGTTTTCCGCATTGAAAGACAAGGCTGGATGGATCAATGGACGATATTGTTTCAGTGAAGGGACCAGACGTCTTTGGAATTTGTAAACCACTTCAACAAGAGGAACTGTTGCAGCAACAAGATATTCAGAGTATTAAAGCCCTCAAGGTGAACTGTGATTTCTGAACAGACCACCATTCCTTGCCACAAAAACATTAAAAAATATTCTGCATTGGAAGGACAAAGAGAAACAATCCCGGTGCCACTACTATTAATCAGTTCAAGATTGAGATACTTAAAGCTCCCTTTCAGATGCTCTGATTAAGTACAACCTGCCTCACAGGAAAAGCAAAGCTTTGGAAATCAGTAATCTCTGGGCATTATACCTAATAGGAAAGGCTTAAAAAGGATTACCTAGAAGAAACCTTTGTGAATCTTAGGAAACTACACTGGACCCTCAATCTCAGCCTCCTCTCAGGATTAATAAAGCTTTATCAGTTTCAGATAAGAAGTAGAAAACCTCGGGCTGCTGAAGAGGTACCACTGGCCCAGTCTGGGGCCTCTGTCAGGACAGTTATCACACCATATCATTTCAATAGAAAGATATATTTGATGCATATTCTCATTTCAGTTCATTGAGAAGCTATTGAGAAGAAGAATGGCACTTACAAAGATTCCCAAATTTGTGTCAGAAAATTTAAGGCAGCAGATTAAAGTCAACTGCACTAAGGAAAGAACTATTTTGCTGAAGGTGACATTTTTGGTAACTGAACTAGAATAATACATACAACACCATTTTTTGGGTTAGTGAACAAATATATATGATAATTTATGTAAAAGCACCCCTTTTAACACTGTCTCTCTGTGACTGCAATACAGTCCAGTCTCGCAGAGGACTTTTTTGGATAGCAACCACATAATTGAAGATTTCACTTTAGCATTCACACAGATAGTTTGGAGGACTTTAAAACCAACAATGTTAGTTCAGACTTCAGCTGTATTTAGATTCTTAAGATTTTAACATAATTCTGTCTCTTTTAAAACTCAAATTTCAAATTTAGCATAAATTGCATCTGATCAAAGTTACATTTTTGAATGCTAGTTGATTATAATTGCTTCTAAAGAGACAGGGTCCGACTCTGAAACCCACTCAGGTGGAGCTCTTGAGTACCACGGTTGTGATCCCACAGTCTATAGCTGTTGCATCTATTTAACACATTCAAAAATCCTGCACTCTTGATTTAATCTCTGGTTCTCTAGATTACTCTTCAGTAGTGGGGTAGATAATATGTCTCTGTGTAGTGTGACTCCTGGATGTAAAGCAGGGAATACAGTAGGTCTGTAACAGTTTTATAGCGTTGGTAGAATATTTTAAGATCTTTCGAGGGTAAAGGAGTGAACTACTCCATTTTTCACTTTATAAAAGCTATTGAGGGTGTACGGTGACCAGATTGCTACTGTCCAGTGTGCAGAAGGAAGGGCAGGAGCAGATACTGTTTGCCCCCTCTCACTTTGCAGCTAAGCACGGGGAGAGTTTGCTCTTCTATTGCTCTTGTTAACCCAGGGAATCAGGATGAACCGGCAGAGCACCACAAATCCTGCTGAAAAGCCTTGATGCTACCACATGTGACAAAATTTGGCAATGACTGTATATCTTGAGCCTAAAGAGGGGAAACCTGGACCAGTGAATCAGACCCAGCGAACAGACAAGTTATTTTAGCCAAGTTTTCACGTTACGAATGTTTTCTTCGGTGGGCTGGCATTAAGGATTTCGCAATTTCTACAACCCCCCCAAATTCACGTTAAACTGACACGGGATTTCTGGAAAACGCAAACAAACCAGCATCTTGTGATAAATCTGAACACTGCAAAAGCACTTTGCATCACATTGTGGAACCTACCCAACGCTGGTCATAATCAGCTGGCTGTGTTCTTCCTTCGTCATCCTCATAGAAGGGCAAGCCTTCTCGCCTGGCCTGATGGTACTCCTTCCGTAACTTCTGGATACGATCCGCGTTCCCACCACCTGTGCAGCCACTGGGAAAAACAAAAAATGCCAAATAAAACCCGTGTACACACACATCTAACACCAGGTACCCACATCAGCGCACACACAGAATTGCCGCACCTGAGACAAATGGATTAGGAACGTTTCATTCTCCTGACTCACATGGTGCCCACTGGCCCATATCACCCTGATTTTTGCTTTCTTATAAAGCTGCTGGTTGTGAACTTGATCCCCATTTTGAAAAAAGTCTGTCCCTGTCTAAAGAACTCACCAATTTGAGTACAAGACAAGAGCCAACAGATGGATGCAGACAGATGGGGGAGCACAAGGAAACTTTTAACATTCCTATGAACAGCTATAAATGGCTATCATGTTTTAATAACAATAATGATGATGATAAGCTGCCAAAAAAGGGCTTCCTTTTGCTCCCACGCTGAATGTGGAATTTCCCTAAAACTACATTTGTTCAAGGTAAAGAATAAACTATAGTCATGGAGAAGCACAGAAAGAAGTTTTATCTCTTCAAAAACAACCTCCCTCCCAATTACACAAAGGAGGAAAACATCAGCCATGAAAACAGAGGGGAGGTGAGACAGATGGGAAAGCACACCATCAAATCTTGACACCAGTTTTTTAAAGTGGTAATTAAACAGTAATCCATTTAGTAATCCACGAAGACTCACTTGTATGCTGAACTGCATGCTTTGCACACTGCCGTGGTAAAGCTAGTGGAGTTGCTTAGTTTATCAAGTTAAACACATGCCTGTCTTTGCAGATTTTGACCCTGCTGAGTCTTCCAAAACCTTACAGCTGGACTTGTGCAACTCTGGAAGCACTAAAAAAAACATCCTGAAAATGCTTAAGAAGTAAAAAAAGTTAGCCACATTTAAAACTAATACATTCAAAGTTTTCTGCAGCTTTTTCCAGCCCTGGGGTGAACACTGACTGTAAGGCTCAGTAGCATTTACTGGCATTCACAGGGAACTGTAATAGCGTTTATTTCCTAAACTCAGACCATTGTTATTGCAGCACATCATCATATATTCTCTTAATCCACAACCTTCACTCTGCCTCACCAACAATGGTTTATAGATACATGTATTAATTCATGAGAGCACAGACTCCGTGGAGCATCTTGTCACACTGCACTCCACTATGAGTAAGCCAGAATCTAGGGAAGCCTTTTATAGGATTTACACAGCAAACTGAATTTGGAAAGCAAATACAAGAGACTAGACATAAATCTATCAGTTCAATAGTAAGTAGTTTCTAGTATCTAACAGCAATATAGATTGGTTGGCAATTAATTACCAATGAAGGGAAATTCCACATGGGGTGCAAATGCAACTGGATGTGCAGCCAGGGTTGGAAATGTTTACTTGCAGCATCACTATGTTTCCATGAAAATTCAAACACTTAAATTACTTGCCTTCTCTGGATCCTAAGTGATCCAGCCCCTTTACTCTATCAAGTCTCAGAGGTTTCAAGCTTCTCTGGCTGACTCACCAAACTTTACCAGAGCATACACATTTTTTCTCATGATCTGCCAAGACAGTGCAGAAAGCCTGCACAAACTCTGTGGCCTATTGAGGAATAAAAAAGAAAATTATATTCCCTTTTCCCCTTGATTCCTACAGATAAATGCCTCTGTTCCTTGCATGAATTCTTGTCAAACAGTGGAGAACCATTTCCAGCTAATGGGGGCTATCACTTCGAACAGTGAAGCTCGGTCCACAGCTCATGAGCAACACAATACCCGTGAAATCCCCTGACTTGACTTGTGAGTACAGATAAAGCATTTAATTAGGGCTGCTAACATACAGATAAGGCCCAAAGCGCTGTCCCTGTTGCTTTGCCAACATCATTACCCAAAGCAGCACTGGTTAAGAGAGGGAACCGCTGAAATACAGGCAATGGGTCTGGATTGATTCCAGCCCATCGGGGCTCCCCACAAACTGCAGCAGCACCACCTGCCACCGGTTTCCTAATGCCACGTAACCCACCTTCTACCTCCAACTATTGTGGCTAAAGAGGTAATCTGAAAATACCATGGATAGATTCTAAGAGGCAGAGTGCTCCATTCACTGCAGATCTCCTGTAGGTGAACGTCCTTCTGCTTAAACCCAGCCAGCCAGCAAGTAGGTGCTGCAGAGATCAAGCTGATTATATATATTAAAGAACTAGGCCCCACAGTTTTTTCTTTGGCAAACCTCTGCCACGCCGTATTAAAGCACAAACCCTAACCATGAGAACGAGCAGGAACGTTTGAATGAGACAGCAGCACATGGGAAGCCGTCCATCTGGATTAGTGTGAAAACACGAGCATCATCTCTGTGGAAACCAGCAGCTCGGCGCAGTCTGGTTTCCGTGCTCTCTCCCGTGGGTTCTCTGGTGTCCGATAATGGGATTGAGTTCACACGGCAGCGCTTCTCCCCAGCAAGGACATTCCTCGGGGCCTCTCCAGCATTTATTTTCATGAAACTTAGTGATCCTGTATCTTTTGAACATTCAATCACCTGTCAAGTCTGGTCAAAAATGGCCAACAGGTTCAGAACTTGTTAGAAAGGTGGGGGGAATAGGTTGGAAGAGGGTGGGTTTGTACACAAGCTTCATTTTTTCAGGAAATGGTTAAAGCTCCACAGCTTTTTTTTTTCTTTTTTCCCCTCCATCACTGTTTATAGGCACAAATTTAAAAGACATTTGCTTCTGAAAGAGCTGCATTCTAGCTTACCATGAAAGTTTTACCCACTCCTGAGTAATGTGAGATGAATACGGTGCCCTGTGCAATGCTCATGAAACAGTTCTGAATTTCAAGTTGGCTCCTGACAATTATGTGAATATATGAACCACATTCAAACTCACCAGATGAATTCAATCAGCACTGTGCAAATATCGCATACATAATCTATTAGTTTACCCCAAAGAAACCGAAGCATTGAATTCAAACAGAATGAAGTCATCAGTAATAAAAAAAAAGAAACTGATAAGGCAATATTAAAAAAAAAAACCACAACACAATTTTCCAAGATCTGCAGAGAAGATCTTACATTGACTGTAAACTATTCTCCCATCTGCTTATAAATACATAATTAAAAAATACTGCTTTGATCAGATAGCAGTTCTCAGACAGGGAAACAGCAGATGAATACCAGTTCTAAATGTTTCGGATACACGACTTTTTATACTGAAAAGGAACCTGAAATTACAGAAGAAATATAAAAACAATAACCCAATCGAAATCAATTTATATTAAGGAGACTCACTGAAGCTTTTCACCAAGCCCAGTAAGTACAGCAGTCAGATGTCTTTTACAGTAACTTTACATTTAATGTAGCGTTCCCTCCTTGAGGAGATATAAATATTACAGTCCTCTTTGTATCTACAATTTTGCGCACAACTCACTTTGACATGTATCCCTGTGCTATACGTCACTCAGAGAACCATGCAGCCGCACATTTGCTGTTCCCCTCCACCACCGCATCTGCCCAGGCTCTAACATTAAATTCTACCCGTGGACTTTTCCGTTGTCACAAGGCTGTAAGAGAACCGTCCACTCTACATTTTGCAATTGATTTCAGAACGATTTCCTCAAATTGTGCTACATGTAAGGAGACTGATTCAGAAGCAGCTGATATTGGGATTCAACCTGAAGCTTTCTGGGGAAGTCTTTAAATAATGACTAGGTAGGGGGGAAAAAACCTCTGAGAAACTTCATGAAGAGCTTAGCAAAGACTCAGAGGCTGATTTCAAACCACGGTAACAAAATCTGTCCAAAATCTCAAGCCACAAACAATCTTAGGAGGAGGTTCAACAGTTCTCAGAATAAGCTGCACACACTGCCAGGATTTTTTGGCAAATAATTTTAAAGAAATCTTATATGAACATTCAAAAGAGGAAAAAGCACATTCATGTCAGTCATTCTATAGTTTTACTAGATAGAATACTTACAAACCAAAGCTTTCTTTTGGACTGGGAGAAAGATGAAAAAGAAGCCTGAGCAATTGTTCTAACCCACGCTGCTGTGTCCCACCAACCAGACAAACAACCACAAGAGATCACCATGTTCTGCCCCGTGTCTGAATCCATCGGAGGTACCTCACAGGTTCCACCTTGTCCACCGCAGCTGTAAAGGGACCCGCTGCAAAACAGCTGCTCAACCGATGCAGCTGGATCAGGCTTCCCAAAACAAAAGGGAAACCATAATTGGGCACAGAATTAGTTTCAAGCTATCTCTAACATTATGTAAAATACGACTGTGAAATTTCATCCCATCGTCTCTGAAGAGATAGATGAACAAGCACCATAGCAATAACATTATATATCCAATGTGACAGAGGAGTTATTTTTTTCAGGGAATGAAAACATCATCATCAGTATCTAATACATATGACTTGGGTTTTGCACAATAAAATCTCCTCTCTCCTCTTCCTCCAAGTTGCTAATCTAGATTTTATCCTGGTTAAAAATGTCACTTTTTAAATTAGTGACTTCTTACTGCAGCTCTCTAGATAATACCAAATTAAAAACAAGTGTTGCACGTACAGAGTAAGATGAACCACTCAAAGCTGTATCTAAACATACATTTAAAGAGGCAATAAATATTTTGTTTCCAGTGGTTTTCCTAAACACATTAATATTGCACAGGGCTTTTTTGCCAGCCGCTTCTTTCAAACGCTCATTTCACCCAGCTGACTGTCAGCCTCTGAACAAACAACTGGCACTTCCAAGTTGAAAAAGATAAATATATATATTCTTTTAGTGAATTTTCCATTAATAAACAAATCCAAGACAAAACATGATTCACAGACTCAAGAGAGTGGGCAATCTTCCATTCACAACCTGATACAAAACAAAACTGATTTTATATACCGAACGAACATCGTGGTTTGCAAAGATACACAGTATAAGGGAGTCCAATAGAGCATGTAAGAGTTCTCTTTTACTTAGGATAAAACTTTCATTTTGAAGTTATAACAAATAAATATTTGACTACGTTACTCTTTCAGTTCCAGCCCTTGCCTTTGTACCCTCAAACATTGCATTGCTCATGAAAATATTTCTGCAACCTCAATAGCAAGAGGGAATAAAAAGAATGGTGGGAAGTGATAAAAAGAATATCAATGATAAGAACATAATTCTACAATATTTCAGCTTTCATCTTTGTCAACCACCAAGAGAAAGAAAGATAGTTTAGGAAGAAATGAACAATTGTTGTTTGCATAGGCACTTGAGTAAAGGAATGATATTGGAATGGAAGACTTGCCAGAAACACCTTGTTGACATCACTGATCCTGCCTTGCAGGCTCAGAAATCACCCTTGATGCTCAGCCAGAGCCAGCTGGGATCTACACACACCCCTTGCTGAGGACCTAGCTTAAGAACCAAGTCTTTTTAGCTGGTGGAACCATGCAAATGGTTTTACTGGTCTCCATAACACTTGCTTTTCTTGCTCTGGGTAGGAATATACCCTATGGATACACAATTACCATCTTTATCAATGGAGAGGGGCCCCATTAGGACACTTGATCTGGAAATCTGAAGTGACTGGAAGAATTTGAGCCCAGTTCCATTTAGACAGGACTATCCAGAGAGGGTTTGTATAGATGGGCTGACATGAGAAGCATTAGATGGATGTTCCTCTCTATCTGTATGCACATAAACACACATAAAGTCAAGAATCATAAACTGCAGGAAAACAAACTATACTGAAGAAGCTATTTATGCTTATTTGAGTTTATTTGAACTTGTATATTTAAGTCCCCAAGTCTTAATCTGCTTCACAATATTTAAAAAAGCGGTAATGGTGCTTCAGTGGAACACTGGCTGCCACTTTTCCATTCTTTAGGCCAACATGAAAGCGGCACAACCACTTCTGTCCAAAAGGTCACAGGCTCCTAGACTAGTGGCACGACCACCATTTGTCTGGATGTAAATCGAGTCTTACTGACCCCGTAACATCACTACTGACCTCTTGACATTAGGAGCCTAGTGGAAAGAGAAAAGATGATATTCTGAGGTTCCTGCAGACTCATTAGGAAGAAAGAAGGAAAGATAACCTTGCATGATATGAACAAGCAGTGTCGTTAACCTTTTCCTTCCCCAAATAGCTCATAATGTGTTTACAGAACCCTCAAAAGAACGATTTGAAGACTGAGACCAACAGTTTTGTATCACTTTCAGTTTCTCCAAACTGTTTATAAAATACCTCTCAGTGGCTTGACATAAACCATCCTTTTATGTTTCCCTCCTTTCACATGACATACAACACCTCCTCCTGTTTGCCATGGCAGATGCCCTTGACAGTCAGATGAGCGTCATCTTTTCGATCCAGGCCACTTCTCATCCCCAGTACTCTCCTTTATAACTGTCGAGGGTTAAGATTGCGGGGTGACAATCAAACCCTGGCAGATGTATTGTTAACCTCCTCTCCCCCCACCTTCCCCATTTTGCCCCTCCCTCTCCCTCCTTCCCACTCAGGACAGGCGATCGGGAGGGAAAGAAGGACAGAGAGAAGAGAGCTGGAAAGGTTAAAGAAGTTTTACTAATGCTACTAATAAGAATAGAGAAAATAATACAAAATATACAAAACCAATCTTGTAAGTCTCAGCAACTGCAGAGCCAGCACCCAAAGTCCTGGATTAGGCTCTGTAGCCAACCGGAGCTGGATTCAGCCTGTCACTAGGCCTCAGTTCGCAGGGACGACCAGCAAGGTCCTCTCCTAATGTCAGCCATGGGGAAAAAAAAAGGAAAAAAGGGAAAAAGGGGGAAAAGGGCCGAGATCCTCGTGATCTCCCACTTTTATATGAAGTATTCACGTGAATGGAATGTTATACACCGTTGGTCAGTCTCTCGGACATCAGTTTCTCGTCGCCCCTCTCGCGAGATGTCCATCCGTGCTTATCAATAAGTTTGCATTCCATTGCTGGGTTTAACCAAAACACGTGTTGGGTTCTCCAGGAAAATGCAGCTAACATGAAGGCTTTAGCTGACAGGCAAATTCACTAAAAGAGAAACTTGTTTTTAACAAAACCAGGACAATAACTTATAGTTGACTAGAGCTGGCCAGAAATGATGGGAGTTACAGCTTAATTTGTTGTTTTACAGAAACACTGAGGTTTAAATTCACTGTACAGGCAGACATGGTATGTGCTGCTTTAACAGAAACAGGTTATTTGCAATCAAGCAGGAAGGAAAGAAAAAAGGGGACATTCTCTTGTTTGTAGCCAGCTTGTTGTCTTTACTTGAAAGACAAGGCATTTTTTTCCTCCTTTTTTTTTCTGCTCAATGTATTGTGCCTCATCAAAGGAGGCAATCAGCAGATTTTAACTAATAATAATAAAAAAAAGACACCTTACAGTTCAGGCTGTTAATGGCAATGGCTGTTTCTGGCATGTGACCAGTTTATGGCTGTCGTCTTGATCCCAGAGATTCAAGCGTCTCTGATGGGCCAGGAAAGCAGGGAGATCAGGGACTCAGCTGCTGACAACAACCAAACTCTCTATAAACAATACACAATGAAAATAATGCAAAGCAGATTTTCCCGGTATTTTCAGTAGCCTCTAGACAATGCAACAGTTTCTGGTTTCTTCACCGAAGATGATATCAATTATGCCTTTTATCCATCATGCAGAAGTCACGTGTGAGGTGTAATAGAGGGCCTTCTCTCCAAGGTAATTTCTTCTGGATTTACACAGCAAAGTACTTAAATTGCCTTTTTTGGCACCTTGTATTACAACACGGCTTGGGAGGGGGTATTTTACTTTCCTGATGTAAAGCAGCTGGCATATTTACAACAGATAGGTCACATCAACACGGAGCAGATTTTCCGCCCTCCAAACTCCACGTGCAGCAGCTCCAAGAATCCAGCAAAGCAAACGCTGAATGCTAAAGTCTTGCATGGAAATGCAGCTCTGTTTCTTAATGGCTATCACACCTGCCTGCTAGTTTTTTTTCACTTGCAGACTATTGCTTTTTGCACCGCAGTTTATTAAACTTATCGCTAAAGCTGAAGTAATAAGTACTTTACAGACTTCCAATGAATTAGCCGCTCAAGAGTCCCTCAGGAATCCCCTTTAGCACACACAAAGCGAAGGCAGGAGGGAGAGGAGGTGACAATTCACCGCAGTCTTAATTTCTGCGCTCCCTTGTGAGGGAAGAATTGAAGAGCTAAGAATTCGCTCACAGTAGATGCTGCTGCTGCCCATTTCTAAAACATATTTGGTTGAAAAGTACAAAGTAGTAGAGTAACTATGCGTTCTCTCCCAGAAATTACCTCTCCAAGTTTCACACCAGAGACTATATCCTGCTTGTTGTTACACACAGGCAGGTCTATGCCACCGGCAGTGGCAGCAACTCATCCTCTGTTTGTTTTTATAATATCTGGCCTACGTAGAAATCTCAACCTCAATTAAAAAAAAAAGTCCCGGCATCTGTAATCCTACTACAGACATAACTTACATTTAAAAAAAAATGAATTAATTTAAACCATGTGCAAAGCATCAGGGAAAAGCATAGATCTCATAGCCAAAATGCATCCTTACTATAAAGTTGGCTTTTCCGGGTGTTTTTTTAATGAATGGTCACTACGAGGACAACATTAATCCAACATTAAGACTTTTACGGGAAAAAATACCAATGTAATTTATCTTTTTAAACTGTCAGCTGCATTTCTAAAGCTTTAAAGTCTGTAGCTTCCAGTGGCCTTTTGTCTCTGTGCCATGGCAGGAATATCTTGGACAGCTGTAAGAGCTTTGTAAGCTATCTTTCTCAAAATCCATTAGCTAATTCAAGGAACCTAATTAGAGCTGCCATTTTGATGGAGCATATTGAGTGTTCTGTATAAACTAGTAACACCATCAATGTTTATTAAAAATTGCAAGAACCAAAGCTCTCAGTTTCATATAAATATTAATGGACAGATACACAATACTTACTGAAATACAGACGGTGTTATGTCCATAGAAATACACACAGGTATACTTACAACCCAGTGTGATGCATTGATTCACAGAGGCTGAAGTACGGAAGCAAAACTAGAGACAATTTTACACAAACTGTTGAAAATTGACTGGCTTCCATTTACACTATCCTTATGTGTGTTAAAGGAAGCAAAGCACACCAAGGATGATTTGTTTCTTCTGTTTTTCCCTGAGTAGTGTGCTGACAATTTGGAGTGTATTTTGAGCTTACCTCAAGAATGCACTCCAGCTGGAACCGTTTTATAGCTCCTCTTAAACCAGCCACTCCAATCACCGCACTTTGTAGACATTTACACATATTCCAGTGCTACACTGTTTAAGGGCATCCAAAGACTCAAAGGGAATTTGCACCGTAGAGCTACAACTCAAATTTTGCTGTAGACAGCAACAAAATGGGCGAAAGGAGCCAGACATCTGGAGCAATGCTCTCCTACATTCTGCTGCGTGAAAGCCCAACTATGATGAAAAAGCAACTTGCAGACAATGATACGACACACGAAATACTGACCATTCTAAGAATATATCCGAGACCTAGTTGGGTTAGGCTGTACAAGCATATGCTTTTGGCTGCAGAAATGACAAGAAGTTTTCTGGCTACTCCACAGCTTCGTTTTTAACGTGATACTTCATAAATGGAACTGCAGAAAACCTCATATGTTACCATTTCAATCTGACGTACACTTTCAGACGCATCTAACAGTGCCTGGATTCTATTTATATGTACAGCTAAATATACGTGCATACAAATATCATCAGATTTGCTACAGAAAGACAGCAGATGTTACTATTAAGCCACTGGCACATGCAAGGTGAAGCATCTAAGCCGTATAAGGGAAACATTTAAAGTTCCAGCTACAAGCTAAAGAAAAGCAAAGACAACACGAGTAATTATTTCTAGCGTGTTTCACTAGCTGTGACTGCAACGCACAGCAAAACGAAAGCACCGTTGAGTGTGTTTGAACGACTCTTGCAACACGGAGGGGAGTATAACACATACGCACTCTTCGAAATGTTCTAACTCTAATACAATGATCCAAAGTTCACTTCTTCTGAATATATACTAAAATGACACATGAAGCATTTAACAGATGTGCAACGGAAACAGGCTTAATGACATTTTCTACACTGCAGTAGGGCAAGGGGCTAAACATTTTATGATAATCTTACCATGGGGACAACCTGAAGGTAAATTCATTTCAGTCCTCTGGTAGGGCAGTATTTCCCAACTACAACTGAGATCTGAGCAGTTTCACAGGAACACGCTCAAAAGTTGAAACATCAGTTACCACCGGCTTCTCTCAGGAATTATATATGGCAAATTTAGCTTGCGGTTATTGCTCAACAGAAACCCTGCCAGGTGCTGGAGCAGTTGATGGGTTTTGCAAAGTTCTGCCGCCTTTGAGGCCTCGCGTTCCAGCCCGGGCACCTCTCCCCACGCAGCTGGGATCCTCCGCACAGTTGTGTTTGCGTTCACGAACACTGGGGACCGCGCATTCCTTCAACCAGCTTTCAGCGCAACCTCCACATCAACAGAATTAAACGCTTTATAAGCTGAGCTGCGTTTTGGAGAAATATTTCTGAGCTCAGGGGCCTGAAGCTTGCAGTGTAACTTTGCTGCTTTTTGTTCTGCGGTCAATGGAAGCTCCTGGACTTCCAGATACCCACAGGTTTTCTAGCTGCTTGTTCCTATGACTGCAGCTCCACCACCGCTCTGAAATGACTCCCACTTTTCCACCTGGAGAAGTCAGGGCTGAATTTCAGGTCTTTAAGATTGAGGGCAGCAAGCGCTGCTCCTTTTTGGGTAATTGTTTTGAAAAAATGTTAAATTAAAGCAAACAAACAAAACCACCACCAAAGTAATGGAATCTTCAAATCACACACAATCATATCCTGGCATATCTCCTTTGGAAGAGCAACAGCAAGACTATCTCTAGCAAGTCTTCTGGTTCAAGCCCATCTCTGTCTCTACAGAATGACTCTCATGGTTTCAACTTGTGTGTTCAGAGACACATCTCAAAAATCCTTGCATGTCTGCTCTTCCTTGTTCCATTCCCTCTTCTCATCCTGATGTTTGGAAGCCTTTCCCTTCCTACCTTGCAGCCGAAGATACCAGTTTCCCCAACCCATTTACTGGCTGCCCATACAAGCACATCCCAGATCCACAGGCTGCTCTAGTAGGGTTTTTGCATCCGTGTGTGCTCCAGATTAAGCTGTAGTCAGCTTAATGAGAGACTTAATTGATGAGTGCTACTTCCCTCACTTGTCCATTAAGATAAGTATGGCACATGGACATTTCAACCCATCAGAGATGGGAAAATGCATTAATTTTGGTTTTCTTAGAGCTGTTAATAAATCTGACACTGTCTGGCAGTTGTCTTCATTTCCTACCATTTGACAGATACTGTGATCGCAAGTTACAGAAGATGTTTTTCCTCTGAAATTATCACTCTGGTAATACAAGCCAGAAGGAAACTCAAGATACCGAGAAGCTGGGTATCATTTTTATTTTTAACTTTGCGCAGTTGGTTTGTGAATATCTCGATGTGATAAAAAAAAATAAATTCCATGCTGTACTATTAAAAACACACACACACTACAAATAAGTGTATGACAGCAAATAATCACACTGTGTATTTATTAGTAAAAGTCAGTATTCCCCTCATACAATCAGCCATGGCTCTGCTTAGACCCCTTTTGCTCTAGGAACTCCTGCAACTGTTTTCTTCCTTTTTCTCTCTCAAATTGACATTTGTATGGAATCAAGAAAAATCTTCCTTAATAATTTTTCATTACTAATGGCTTTTTTTGGTATGTGTATTTGGGAGGAGGGAAGGCAAAGGGCAGGAAAAAGCAGCTCTAAGTGCTCTCCAAATGATCCTCCTGAATCTGGGCCTCATAAATCCTATCAAATGTTATATTTCATCAATAGGCTGGAAAAGCTTTTTTCTCTGCAATGATGAAGCCTGGCTTTAAAATTTATGGTTTCATTTTAGAAATGGACTATAAAAAGAGTCTGACTTAGCTGTCTATCAACTGTAGCTGACATTAGCAAGTTAGGTGTGGACTTTCAAAGTGTTCTATGTGGTTTTTATTTATTATACATGCACATACATACGTAGAGATATATGAGGACATGTGGGTTTGTGCATATATAAGTGCACAGTTGGTTATTAAAGAATTTTTTCTTTAAAAGTAATTTTTTCCCCATGCAAGAGGATCAGAGGTATTCAGCAGATTAGACTGCAAAGTGATAAAAGTGCATGGGCCAGGGTTGGCTCCAAGATCTGCAGCAACACAAGTAAATTGCATTTTGCTGCCCAAATGATCGAGATAAAGTAGTTGATTTTCTTCTCGTTTGTGGGGTGATAAAACGCAATTCAGCAATGGCAGAGCAGGTTTCGGGAGGAGGCAGGGAAGATATCAATAGGCTGTGGGGGGAGAAATGGAGGAGAGGGCAAAAAAGGACAGGAAGTTTTAGGTGCGGGAAGATGATTAGCAAAGGATAGATTGGGGAAGAGATTCTGCAGCTCTCATGCATGGGAAGGGAGAGATGGGAGCAACTCTGGGCAACTCTATACTCCTTTCCACAAGCTCTGGAAACAAAATTCCGCCTCCCCAAAGAGCTGCTCCTACTTGCTCTCCTGTACACTTTGGTTGAAAAATCAAAGTGTACATTTAAAATGAAAACCAGATAAATAAAGTGACATAGCTGCAGCCCGAGAAAGTGAAGCTCTGCTCTGTGTGCAGGGGAGTCCATCTCTCCCCATCTGCTACAGAAGAATCTAGTTTTCCTAACTCAAGACAATCAGTGATGGATTACATGAAAACAGCAAATCAGATCACGCTGTTGAGACATTATATGAACTAAAGAGACGAGCAGTTAATCTAAATCTCATGTGGGGTGGTTATTGTTGCACGTTGCCATTGTTGCTGCTGAGTCCGGCTGTAACGCTGCTTTCACTTGCGATGCATAGAAAAACCTGAAAGTCCTGTTACTTGTTATAAAATGAGGAGAAATCTCACCCTGGGGAACATGGTCAAAGTTGACAAGTTAATACTACAGAAAATGCTGGGGGGAATGGTTAATGGTAAATGTATCCTGAGTGAAGACCAAGAGAACAATCTCTTCTTCCACTGCCTCTATTTCGTAACATGGACAAGACGAAGACATAAAAGAACCCGTCATCAATGCTGAGGACCTGTGTGTACTGTGGCCTCAGCTCACTCCTGAAATACCCTGTTGGGTGGATATTCCCCAAGGCTCCTGTCGCCAGCGCCACCGCAAACCAAAATGTGTTCTGCTTCTAGCGCTAAGTTTCCACTCTAAGGCTACAAAATACATCGTGCTTACACCATTGTGAAAACGAGAGGAGCTGAAACTGCCTGTATTTACACAAAAAGGTATTGGTATTAATGAAGGGTAACTTTATCAACCCTTGATCTACAGACAGCACATCTCTGGACTCCTACACTTTCTACTGGAAGGAGGCATATAGCAGCATCACACAGCATCAACAGAACTTAATTAAAAAAGTAGTATCTTGAAATGTTTCAGCTTCATACAAGTTAACCCCATTTAACGATGAAATTCAGGACACTAAAACAATATTGACATGATAGTGTTTTCAAACACATACAGGCTCATCCCACAGCGGATCAAGAATATTTCTAGCGGTATATTTTTTTCCCATCGTTTTCCTATATGTTTCTTGTTGAATGTTTCAAAATAATCAAACAATTCAGCTTTCCCTGTAACTCTTGGACTTTTCCAAACCTGAATTAACTCTTTTATACACAAAAATCCTTTTACCAGTCTACAAAGAGAAGCTCCTGGCACTGTTTAAATCCTTAATATTTTCTCTCTTAGAAATATTTTCATCTGATTTCCCCCTTCCCCCCAAAGGATGCTTTTTTTAGTTATTCCTTCTTCTTTCCTTGACTCCTTATTTCCCCACCTCTTCACTGAGACTCCTCTCCAGCTCTTCTTGTATTTTTTAACATATTTTGTTTGAGGTCTTATGAAACCCTGACCTGTTTACAGAGAAAAACCCACAGAGCTCAAGGGCTAATGTTTTACCCCTTACTCACCATCCTGCATCTGGCTGTAGTCAACAGTAACCAGAACTCATCACCATCAATGGATTTTCAGTGACATGCACTGTATTTGCTCAGGTAATGGGCTCGTATATTGCCTTTGAAATGAGGGTGTGACCATTACCTAGAGATATTCTCAAGACTCAGTAATCGGCATTGCTGCGGGACATGTCTGCTTCTGCTCTGCAGGCAGCCCTGCAGAAAGGTGAGCTTTGAAGCTTATTTTGGATGGCACTGTGCTCTCAGGACACACCAATATTAACCCAAACGTATCACCTTTGGGTGGGGGCAGGCGGTTTGCTGCCTGGTTTGGACTACTGGGGACAAACAGACAGATGCTGCCTCTGAAAGGTCAGGCAAACACATGAATCACAGAATCCCAGAATGTCAGGGGTTGGAAGGGCCCTGGAAAGCTCATCCAGTGCAATCCCCCCATGGAGCAGGAACACCCAGATGAGGTTCCACAGGAAGGTGTCCAGGTGGGTTTGAATGTCTGCAGAGAAGGAGACTCCACAACCTCCCTGGGCAGCCTGGGCCAGGCTCTGCCACCCTCACCAGGAACAAGTTTCTTCTCAAATTTAAGTGGAACCTCTTGTGTTCCAGTTCGTACCCACTGCCCCTTGTCCTATCATTGGTTGTCACCGAGAAGAGCCTGGCTCCATCCTCCTGACACTCACCCTTTCCATATTGATAACCATGAATGAGTCACCCCTCAGTCTCCTCCAAGCTGAAGAGCCCCAGCTCCCTCAGCCTTTCCTCACACGGGAGATGCTCCACTCCCTTCAGCATCTTGGTGGCTGCGCTGGACTCTCTCCAGCAGTTCCCTGTCCTTCTGGAACTGAGGGGCCACAACTGGACACAATATTCCAGGTGTGGTCTCCCCAGGGCAGAGCAGAGGGGCAGGAGAACCTCTCTGACCTACTGACCACCCCCCTTCTAATCCATCCCAGGTACCATTGGCCTTCCTAGCCACAAAGGCCCAGAGCTGGCTCGTGGCCATCCTGCTGTCCACCAGGACAGAGACCTTTCCAAACCCTGCAGTGAGGCCAGGCTGAACAATGTAGGCTGGAGCTCCAGCTTCTGAGAGGAATCTTCCAGACCTCCACATAGCCTTAAGATGGCCTTCAAAACTTTCCAGGCCACCCCAGGAACACAAACAGCACTGCAGCGTTCCCAACGGAGGTACAACTCTCCTCGCAACAGGCTCTGCACACAAGCATAATAAAAAGACAGTCTTGTTCCCATGCACAGCAGAATGAGAGAAACAGTAAAAGCAGGTGGGGGACTGCAAGATATTATAATAAGGAAATGATACTGGGCTGCAGGATGCCTGACAGAGATACTTGGTGTTTTAGGCAAAGGTAAGATGTCTAGACAGGTGGCAAAGGCAGAGTTTCTGAGCCTCACTGCTGTTTGAAGGCATGACAGACAGAATACAACTTTTTTGACCTAAAAGAACCAACAACTTGACAGAACTACTGGAAAAACTGGACCGAGCCACTTTGATGCCAGGTAACTGCACAAAGTCTGCACAGACCAGCTGTGAGAATGCAGTCTCCAGAATGACTATTTCCAGTGCAGGACAAATGTCTGTCCACTTCTCTAGTCCTCAACTAGAAGCTTGTCAACTGAGCATGAACATGGGCCACAGCCTCCATTCCTGGAGCAGGAGAGAGATGTGCAGGCTGGATCCAGCTCAGCTCTGCACACTTGTCCCACCTGGGGAGCGGAAAGCAACCTGGCCCGCCAAGATCTGGGAGGAGAGATCGCTTCCATCTGCTGTATTTTTTCTGTAATGGCCCAGGTTTAAAACCCCATAGATGTGCATTATCTGTGACTTAAGCACAGTGACCGTAAGATTTTTCCTTTCCTCATTTTTCTGCATTCAACTATATTCTCCATTAATGTACAAAATTACCCTTTTTTCCTCCTCATCTAATTCACCGCTCCCTATGGGACAGCCATTAAAACTGATTCATGAACACACTACATTTACAGGCAAAAGTGGGGACAGAGAAGCCCCCTCCCCATCATGTCCATTCTCAAGGAGGCAGTTTGAGGCACATTAAACAAAGAACCCTCAGATCTTCTGGCATGTAGCTTCGAAATCAAAATGTGATTTCCAGTCTGTATCTCTTGCTTCATTACAGAAGATATGGTCCTTAAAACAGGCAATTGGCTTTGACCGGTAATGTTTTAGGCTCTAACTTTTGTTTTTCTGTAGATTCCACATTGCAACAGGCGGTTCCCCCCAGCCCAGCCCCAGCTGCAGCACTGAAGACACCTAAAGGATTCAGACAGCTGGAGAAAACACAAGACCCCAGCTCTCAGGCCTCATCTGTGTTTCGCTCCTGAACGTACATCTGGATTTGACAAAGTCACGCCTATCAGATAGAACAGCAGATAGTCTGAGATTTGTGCTGTGCTGCAAAATTAGGTCAGAAGAGCACCCTGCCAGCTTGGGTTTTGCTCTTTAATCCCACGTAGAGCAGTCGTGGAAACAGCAATGAAGAACAACTCATCACACTAACCAAATTCTTCATCCTGTAATCCTGGTCAATTTTCTGACCTTGAGAGGAAAATGAAACAAAAATCATACCATTACTATTATTTACTATTCCAATAGCATAAACTTATGAGAATACAACTGAGATTGGGTTTTCCAGCCGGCATCACCAGGTGGCTGCATTGGCCACCGGCAGTCGCAGTGTGGGAACAAATGTCCTACAGCCCCGAGCATTTGAGCTGGAACACACTGAGCCAGCACTTCTGTACTCACGGTTCTGAAATATTCCCAGTGCACTTGCTTAAGAATTCCTGAAATTCGTGAAGAGATTAAAGCCAAAATTCTGGTCCCATAGAGATCAGGGAAAATAACACAACGTTGGTTAGTAGCTTTTAAATGTTAATCATCACTATTCACACTAAAAACCTCGTTACACTAAAAACCAGCCCTCCCCACACCAGTGTACAGCATGAAAATCTGCTTAAAAATGGTATTTTAAAAAAATAAGGAATTTTCTCCTAAGCAGTAGGCAAGTTCAGCTGCGGAGGATTCCAGCACCTACATACAATTTTTTGTTTCATAGAGGCTGTGCAATCATTCCTCCTTTTACATACAACTGTGCAAATCAGTGTGTTTAGTGATGCTTTTGCAAAGAGGGTTTGACAACAATAGAGAGTCCCCAGCCTGCTAAATAAGAAGTGACAACTCCATTTGAAAGCTGTCTCTGGATGTGTTTTATGTGCAGAAATTATCTGTGACAGTTCAGATCAAAATAGAGTTTTCATTTCACGTGGGAGGTAAATGGACGATAGAATAGGTTACTTTAAATGCTGTAGTCTAGTCCAATTAATGTTCCAGACTTTTTTGTATGGATTTCTTCCGTTATTCTATGCTCTAAACTTTGGGGTAAAAAAAAAAACGTAAAACTCATTTTGTCAATAGCATGATGCAAAGAACAGGCCAAAAGGCAACAAAAGTGGTTAACAAAAAGAGTCATGCAGAAGTATGGCAAAAAAGCTCAAGTTACAGTAATCTGGCCGTGAAACTAATAAGTATAAAACAGAAAAGAAAACATCGCTTCATCATTCTTTCAGGGAGAAGCAGGCAGGGAAATCAGCTCCGATTTCCCACCTCAATCAACAGACATTTTGCCACTTTGATGGAAATAGGACTTGCACATCAGTCTTCTTTCTGAGCAGCAGATACAAATCCAGACGCTATCATTTGCTTTTCAGATTGTGCAACATAAATTTACAATTTCTAGCTTATGTAACTGCACCAATAACACAATTTGTACCTTCCAAAAAATGCCAGATCCAAGATATTGCTTTGGCCTCTGATACCAGGCTGCAGATTCCTCATGTTTTCCAGAACATCATACCTGCTGATTCTTTCAAAGATACGCCCCATTAAGTACAAGGCACGCTATGCTACCAGAAATAAGATCAGATACAATATGAAAACATTAATGATTTCATCTGTTCCTGCATCCTTTTATGTACTGTGGCAACCACTGTGATCTTATCATATGCAGTGACTATCACATGTTACTACCTGCATCTACAGAAATGATGCACCCGGTACCAAATTTATGTGTTTATCTAAATTCAGATGTGAACTGTCACTTTGCTTCCCAGTAAACACACATCCGTATTGGATACCTGCAAATCAATCAGTTGTTTCCTGACCCATTTTAAAGAAATGTGTTTTTTTAAAGCCCATCAGTGGCTCATGCAGAACTGAAGGGAACATTTGCTTTTTAGATATAAGCACCAAGAATTGTTAGTAGAAAAGCTACAGACTCATGAGTGAGCGATCTCATCCCAAACAAGAGCCCACGAACCTTACATAATCTATTTTGTTTATGTCGCACTTACAACAATGCATATTTTCAATCTTTTCTGAGAAACAGCATTTTCCTTGGCGTGATTTTCCATTCCCACCCACTTGGAAGAGCAGGTGTCTTTATGTATCATTTCTCAACCCTGGGAATAAACAAAACATCTAGAAAACACATCAAAATTGTTTTTCTAAAGTCAGGGGACGTTAATTTAAGGTTCCATGGGCATTACAGAAAAATGCACCTCCACTGTAAGTGCCCTGAAGTAGTAGAAACACTAAACTGAGACAAAGCATTCAGAAGATATGAGACCTCAGTTATCTCTACTGACCAAAGACTGACCACTGTAATCTTATTCCTCGGAGGCAGATTTTAACACAAAAGAGAAATTAACTTCTATCTATGCACTAGGGTCGTGAAAAGAAAAACAACAGAACAATGAAGCTGCTCAGTCATCTGGCATATTTGCCATAGCTAATAGTAATGAGAGAGTGGGCAGAGTGCAGAATAAAGGTAAAAAGGTATGAAGGAATACTGTTAATCATTTCAGAAGCCACACAGGCATGTAAAAAATACTAGTACTCAGACTAACGAGTCTAAGTTTGGGGAGGAATGCTCGAGCACTTACCATATTTAGACTGATAATGTATTTGTAGCAGCACTCAAAGAAAGAGAACTAGACTTCTGCCTACTCAGTTTGGAATGAGAACATGTCACTAAGTGCAAGAGACTTTTCCAGCGCTGTAGCAAGGAGGTCAAAGCACCGCCATTGATGCAGACAGTGGTATTTACAGAGAAAAGGAAGAAAAGATCAGTCCCTTCCCCCCTGTCCCCTTTACTCTCCCTCTCTGAAGCAGCCGCTGCTTAAACGCTGCCATTGTATACAGAGGCACAAAATAATTGCCTCCTGTTTTTTTTCAAATCAGGGACAGCAGATGATGTTAAAGGAAGAAAACAACACCTTATTCAGGTGAAGGACTGCAGACTGTCTGCTCGTAATTTGTGTGCTAACAATCGATAACAATTAGGAACGGGTTTATTGCTCTGATGCTGTTTTCCCCAAGCCTCCTCCACAACCTTACACCCCTTGCTGCTTTACTTTTCAATTGTCGGGCCACGTATAACACTTGCATTAGAAATACATTCCACGCTTAAACTTACAGGCCAGTCTCAAAATAATTGTTTTCCACGCCTTTTATGTAAATACCATAATGATCATTTGCGGTTGATTCCCATTTACAAGGTAATAACCATAGCCAGGCCTAAGTAGACATCAAAGCCTAAGGGCAGAAGTGTTTATAACAGATAAACTCTGCAGCTGAAGGACACGTTCTAGCTAATACTGGTTTGAGAATAAATACCCCTAAGATACTATTATGCTGAAAAAATTTTATTTAAGATTAGAATTTGAAGTGAATGAAGAAATTAAACCATAAATATGGGTCAAAGACTGCCGTTTGAAATGATGTTGTTTGAAATATTAAAAGATTAGTCGGCTCTTTCTTATTTCTCCTCGCTGTTTCCCAGTCACTGGAGTGCAGACCCAGCAGAGACTGTGATGCTGTAAACCCGTCACCCTGACCTACTGGTACACAAGCAGGAAACTGGAGAGAAACGAGAGGAAAAATAAATCAAGAGGGTATTTGTTGTTCTACAGGTATGTGATAGTTATTTCATTTTTAAAATTTTCTAGCAGCACACTCACTCCTCTTTCATCTTTTTTATCCTGAGTTGGTTTGTTTTTCTCCACTTCAGCTTGGTGGAGTGAAAAAATTAAGGCAGGTACCTGTTTTGCAGGCAACTGAAGAGTATAAAATCTTTGATGCAACCACTCTCTGCTGCAAAAATGGCCTCCAGACATCAAGGACAAGTTAGTGATAAAAAAAAGAATATAACCAGCATCATTATCTGAAGCAGCATCATTTTCTCTGTCCTAATGAAAGACCTCACTTTCTCTCAGATGCAGGCCACAAAGTAGTTTAAAACAAGTTATTTATTTCATTTCCTATGACAGTCTAACATCGCTCTCCACAAAATAGTTACAATTCTCTTAGGCCATGCCAAGATCAATACCTTGATCAATGTCAACAAACGCTCTGCTGCTGCGTGGCCTGACAGAGAAGCTGCTCTTCAGCCACAGCACACGTGGCCTTCATATGGCACCAGGTCTCTTTGCGGGGATGTAGGGGCAGTCACAGGGGGTCAGAGTATATCCCAACTTAACTCCATTGGACCGCCTGAGCTGATGGAAAAATAAACTATTCCTTGGCTTACTATGACCCCTTGGATTACCGTCTGTGCCGGTGGACTTGTGATCACGGATTGAAAAATAGCACGTTTTAGAGTTTGTCATTCACTGTATGCTCTGCACAGCTGTCAGCCAATAATCACAATTATTCTCTTTTTATTCAGCATCCTGTTGCCTATTAAGCCATTTCTATCACATCTTGTCAGTCCTCCCAATATTTTTGCTAGCACAGTACAGAGTGATTTTCAGCTTCTCAAAGAATATCAATTCTTACAGTTTTCTGCTAACCAAAAGATCTGATTTACGCTTCTGCCCACAGTTGCTGTTAGCAATGCTGCTAATGGAGTGCTTGGGTAACCTTTCACCGTTGGCATCTTGACACAAGCAGGGAGCAAGGTCCCGGATTCTCTCTAGGAGCAGCTGCTTTATTCTGCTATTAGATGCTTGAACCCTCCCTGAGAAGGTTTCCATCGACTCATTCTAAGGTCAGATCTTTTCTATCTTATTGTGTTGAGACCTAAGTCACTCAGTGGAACAGAAGAATTAAGATCAGCAGAAAAATCTTAGAGATCTGCCAGTGTAAACTGGTGTAAAGTGAGTGTTTGAGAACGTATGAGAAACTGTGTGATGTCGCTTGAAGACTCTAAGGACTCAGTTATGCTCAATGAGGAGGAGCTGGGGGTTGCTTTACCTGGAGCTCAGATGAACCTGCCAGCACAGGTCCCACTGACCTCAGATAACCTCAAACACAAGTGAAGACACCGTGAAAACATTTCTCGTGGCTCCAGTCAGTCTATGTCCATTTTCCCCGTCACATCCAAGAGTAACCCCTCTCTCCCTAGTAAGACAGACTTCACTGTTCTCTTAATGGGAACTACTCAGCATTTTGAAGCAGTGTGGTGACAGCCCTTTTTCCCCATCTCCTCCAAGTTTAACCTTTTGTCCACTACTTCTAAGATTTCTGGGAAAGGATTCTTTGTCTCCTACTAAACTATTTTTAAAAAATAATTTGACCAGAAGCCACTCATTTCTCTCAACAAAGTGAAAAGTCAGGATGGAGCTTGCTGTGAGCTCATGTCATCACCCGGAGGCCGAACATGCGGATGTTCAGACACACGCTGGTCTGTGCTCATGTCCAACCTTTTCCACCTCCAAAAAAGACAGATTCTTAGTATGTACAGTCTAGCACAACAAAATCCCATGTGCTCATCTACTGGTCAGTTTTGCTAAACCATGATTATCTCTACAATGAAAGAAAGAATCTCTTTCTTCCATTTAACTAGTAGGATAAAAGAGAGGAGTTTTTGAAAGCCATGGTGTTGGATACAGCGTGAGCTTCCCAAGTCACCAGGCCTTGCTTGGGAACTACGTTCATATCCAGAAGCTAGAGATGGTGCTGGGAAGCTGGAGGAAAAACAACAGATAACAAAAAGATTGGGAATTGTGCTGAAAGAAAGAGAAAACAAACAGTTTTTTGGCAAAGGATTTGCTGGAAGGCCAAGCCTCGCAACTGCAAGCAGCATAATGACCTTCCGCTTCTTGTTTCTCTTCAGTCAGGGAAAAGGGACTAGGTTAACATTCATCATTTAACCAGAACGGCAGTACAGAATAAACCTGACTGAAATCATAGTTGTTTTGTTTTGTTTTGTTTTGTTTGCTAAAGCAACTCTGCAAGTCTAATGATGGGGCCAAAGAGACTCATTCTGCCAGAATGCAACCTGGAGCAATGAAAAGGCATTTTGAAAACCCTAAAGTGTACGAAGTAGAATGGACTATAGGCAAGCAGTGGGAAAACAGAACTACATCAGATTTAACCATGCCTCTTACACTTAAATTAAAATAAGATTTAGCCTTTTTATTTAAGATTACCAAATTCTCAGAGGAAATGCATCTCTCTGTCTGTACTGCTACCAAACAACTATTAATTAGGAAGAAGGCGGCACAGCACACAACGCTACATCCATCCACGCTGCGTGGTCAGTAAGGTGCATTTCCCTCTTTAAGGAAAATATCCTGGTTACATGGCTTGCCTGTTAAATAGAAATACCACATGCTATTAGGGTTTGCACTTTAAGTATGGAAGTGACTGGCCTATAAACAAGATTTTAACAGCTTCGCTTTTGCACAACTCTGACTGTTTAATTAATCTTCAGCCATTAACCATTCATTTAAAATGCCACTTACGAAATCTTAATTTTGCACATTATCAGCTGGTTCACAAATAGCTATCTATGAGCAGAAGTGTAATGATCTTCCTCTCTCTTTCTTACCAGCATTATAGTCAATTCTGGCTTCTTAATTAACTGCATACATGTATTAGCATTTAAAATTAAATGGTGTTTTGTTAAAAAAAATATCGCGCAGACAAAAGTTAATACATACACACATTATTCGGCTGCTGATTAAAGGCGCAAGTATGAGCTTTTAGTCAGACAACATCCTGCATCAGACAGAATACAACATCTCTTACTCACACTAAAGAAATATGGTATGGCAGGAACACATATAAGGCCATATGATTTCATTCCAGCTGCATGGACGATCTCATTTTGTCTTTATTTGTACATTTAAGAGGCTGACAACACCATCTGCATTCCACTCTGTATCCTCTGGTATGGCCTCATCTTCCAGTAACAGACCTGCTCCTTCTCCAGGGACCTATCTTTTGCATTTGCATCCAAACAACTGAAAGAATGGGACATTACCAATAAATAGGCAGAATTAACGTAAAATAATTCCATGCAAATAATATATCACATAAGACAGGGCTGGAGGGGGAAAAAAAAACCCCAAACCTGAATGCATACAAATGCTTAACACAGCTGCCAAAACTCAGGCTCACCAGCATCTGCAGCAGGGAAGTCACAAGGGAGTTGTGGGAGTGCAGTATATAAAATTTTACACGTCTGTCAATAAGTGAGGTGATCCAAATGCAAACCCTAGCAGGCAGGATGCACGCAGGCAGATTTGTGACTATTCCTGACAGAATTTATTTCTGCTGAAGAATGCACAGCCTCAAACAAGCATGCACACATTACATGGCAGCAGTGGCTCTGCTCCGGTTCAAGTTTGACAACTTCCTTCTGTTTAGACGTGCTCTAAAATGCTCGGGGTCACCCGAATTCCATGAAATCTGGGGTTTCCATGACAAGAGAACAATAGGGTTAGAGTCCCCAAGCTGGGAGGATCTGGATGAGGGATTCCTGGGAAACAGCACTTTGAACTCTATCTGTAAAGTGGTTTTAACCAAATACTACCAGTAGATTTTTTTAGTTTCCCATATGGGTGGGAAATAAAACCAAGGCTCACTTAAACGTGTCCTACGAAGTTCAAGCACTCAACATTGTCCCTGGTTAGCACAGTGAGTAGGTAGTGCCCATTCGTCCTTTGTGAGGAAGAAAACTGCAGATAGTATGAGGGCAAAAATCACAGTACAAGTGTGACTCCAACGGCACAACCTTCACCTCCTGTGGAACTGGTGGCAAAGGGCGTTTCTGGACTGGCTGCTCCCATGGGGACAAGCTCTGCAGGAGCCCCAGGAACCACGGAACCTCTGCTGCACTTGCCAATGCCAGCTTGGATTTAGCCAGGAAGGACAACGAGCTGCCAAACATTACGTTTCTGGTTTTAACATTGTGGGGAACAGTGACTGGATCACAGGCAAAGGTTCAGAAAACCCCGTAGTATGTTTCAGAAAAAATCAATTCCAGAGGTAAAGGAGTCAGGGGACAGTTTCAGGAGGTACAGGGTAGTAAGGGACAGGGAAACACCGCAGGTGCTTTTAGGACAACAAGCGGAAGAGGTTATGCGCATGGCTTACTGATACTGGCCATGCTTTGTAAATCAAAATATTTCAATGCACGACCATAAATTCTTTTTCCAGTGTCACACAAGTTATAGTGGCAAAGAGGAGATACTACAGAGCCTCATTCAATTTCTACCTTGCCTCCACACTATCCATCTTAAAGAATAACCATTCCTGAGCAGAGGACCATCCACTCCTAGAGCAGTAGATTGCTTTTTTGCAATTCAGTGACACAAGGTGTTGCAGATGGATGCACAGTGAGCAATGCCCACTGTACTTTGTACTGAGAACAAGGAAAATTCAGTTTCTGGCTGACTAGAAATATAGGGCTAAGTAACATACATGGGCAACCCTAATCTGCCCTTTTTGAACAAAGCCTCTCCTGTGCACCTCTGGATTCCTGCAGCCTTGGACTGAGCAAGATGGGGTAACCTATACCCACCCAGAAGACAAGCATTTAGCCTACTTTTTAGTAAAAATCGCTTCCTTCGCTAAATTTCAAAACTCCAGACCCTTTTTCCTCTCCTGTCAGGCTCATGTATAGCTTACATTTGCCATTTGGTTTCTCAGGACACGCACAACAGTTTTCCCTTTGATCCTCTCCAGGAGAGGCAGACTGCTCAGTGTCTCACTGCTCTCTCTCTTGATTCTGGCACAGAGCTATGAGCTTCATTTCCCCATTTTCAACTTGGTACACTGCTAGATTGAACATCCTGGGAGAGTGCAAGCTTTCACCCTGAAATAAGGAAGATCCGTTTTCCAATTAATTAATTAACTAACATTGTAGAGTATAAATTCTTGCAGAGTGGGACCCAACATAGCACCTCCAAAAACGGAAAGCTGGGTCAGACTGGGGCTTGGGACTCTACTTCTAATATAATAAAACAATGTTAAGGTTTTTATTAGTATTTTTTCTGATCTGGAACAAGATACAACACTGAATCTATTCTCGTGAAACAAAGGAAAACTGTGTTCGTTTTTGTCAGACCAGTACTTTGAAATTCCCCAAGATAAGACACATAAATAAATGAAGAATTATACTTGGCACCGAGTTTGGCATTAGAAATTAAATGTTTCATAGCTCTGGGCTGAGGAAATAAGTTGAGCAAAGCCTCTAGAACCTTTCTGGAGATGTACAGGGGGTGTTTGGATATACTTGCCAGCACCATCTTCAAGGGAGGAAAAAAAAAAGAGGAAATTGCTTATTCGAAACGTGAGAAAGGGTTGCACCGTGTGACGTGCCTGACATTTAAGTCATATTAGTGTTGTGCATATGCTCTTTTGGCTTTCGTCTGACATCTCGGCTCTGCCACGGTGCAACTTAGCACTGTCACGGTGCAGCCTTGGTGACTAAACTCCGAGAGATGTGACCCACCGCTTGTTAGAGGAACATATGTGCCGCAGATCACGCAGGCTCCGCCGCGGGCTGGGCACCGCGCAGCGCTGCAGGCAGAGACCCTGCGAGCTCCCCAGCTGCACACGGTGCCTGTGCGGGCTGCACCAGCCTTTGGGATGCCATTTGCATTACAGAAAATTGTGGCTAATTAGAAATAAACAGAAAAATGCTTGATTTACAAAGAAATGTGTGATTTTGCCAGCTAATTTTTTTTTTTTCACTCTCTTTAACTTAACGTTCACAGAATACACTGATCATGCTAATGCTTTCGCTATACTCATTAATAAGGACAATTTACATTTATATAGCACCTCCCTTAGTTAAGAATTCCAAAGCTTTCAGCAAAATATACACAAAAAATTACATCTATTTCACTGAGTATAGTCATTGTCGGAATGAAAATCAACAATTGCGAAGCGGTGCAGAAGAACGTTACACAACAGTTGCAAATAAGCCACAAAGCAAACCCCCCAAAAACCCACAGTAAAAAACCCCTGAGATGCCAGATGCGGGTGTAGGCAAAGGGGATGTTAATATGCAAAGCACAGGTCTGTGTGTGCCCCGAGGAGCAGCAAACATACTTCATAATGATTAAAGCAACAGACTTCATACACGTGCAGCCCCTTGCTTTGCTGCGTGTTGAGGGAGGACGGAGAAAAATGAACCAGGAACACTTGATGGATTCTGGGGATGAGCCGAGGGAAGGTGAATGTATGCAAACTGTGAACAGCACTTATCCGGCCACTAAGCTTCTTACTTTACAAACGGCCTCCAAGTTTTAAAAGGCATTATGTCAATACAGTCTTCTGCAAAAATAAAATAAAAGTTCGCTTATTGTTTCAAATAAGAGTTTTAATACTCTATCGTAACGACACGTAACTGGAATTCACAGACTGAAATGAAATCGTCTATTCTTTGTGTTCAAATCCCCCTCCTACCCCAAAACTCATTTACTTTAGTCACTGATCAAGTCTCCACACACTCTATTACAACTGGAGAGTCAGAGGTGGGAGAAAAAGCCATCCATCTGCAGCAAAATTAATAGCAAAACTTCGAGAGAGAGCATGCATGCGTTAGCAAGACCAAAGCATGAGCTATTACATGACAAATGTGTTGATAAATGTTCAGCCCTGCAAGCACAAAATAACTTTGGTTTGGCTAATAAGCATCCTTTATAGCCCTCTGCCATAATTTCGTGGCAGACAAGGTAGTTTTCATAGTTGACCCTTGAAAGCAGATTTGTTTTTGTAATTAACATGTTATCCAGGGATTTTCCTTTCCACATCTTTCTCCTTTCAGTTGTCTCCCCTCTAGCGCAGGAAGATTTCCTTGCCCCAAGTTACCATTATAATCAACAACTGCTGGCTGAGACCTCATGACCCACTGCATAAATTCACATAAAATTACTCGCATTTGGCACATTTCTGCTGGTGAATAACAACAACCTTTTTGTCTCCAAGACAAAGGAGAGAAAGATTTAAAAACAGAACAAAGGCAGCCTAATAAGAATCCCACATTTCCTATTTTTATCCTAATCTGGTTAAACAGCCTCTACAAGCCGGAGAAATTCAACAAAGAGAAGTTGTTGCGGACTGTTTGTCTCTGAGTACAGAATCAACACAGATGGAACAGCCTCTCAGTGGGACTTCTGACCACGGGCTCAGATCTGAGGTAACTTGTCTTGCCCATTAGATGTTTTTGTTTTAGTTTTTCACGGGGTTATCCTGCTAAATCCACACTAAATTCCAGGATCCCAATGCCGAGCCCAAACACGGTTGGGACTTCAGTCTTGTCCACATTGCAAGTCCACTCGGTGTAGTTACAGCCACTATACAAAAAAAGAATCAAATAAAAGAGGCCAGAGGGAAAGACTTGAGCACTTCTTTTTGCTGCATGGAAAAACAATGTATAGGCCACACTTAAAAACTGATGTCATTTTTAAAACGTAAAGCTATAAAGTCCTGTTAAAACTGATATTATGGAGCAACTTTTATGACAATGTCTTACTCCAATTGAGTTACATCTGTATGTATTTATATTTGAGAAATACGCGAACTTGCATTTAGACCCCCTCCCGCTGGGAATTCTCAGATCTTGGTTTATTGAGTTAGCATGAACTCAATTTCTGATCCCTTTGCTATACATAAACATTTGTGCGACTTCAGTGACAATCACCTCAAGACTTTTCTAGTAAAGCAAAACCCGTGAGATGGCAAAAATCTGCGATCCCTACCTCTTATGTTACCCTCTTCACCCTCATGCAGTAGGGGAAGAGTTAATAATACGGAAGAAAAAAAAAATCAGCAATATCATTATGTTTGGAAAGATCTCTCCCATACTGTATTTAGGTTAAAAAGAGAGATACTTGGCCCATTTCCTGCTACAAACTTAGATTTATGTCAGAAGTAGTTTATTACTATTTATAAGAATGACCCAGTAGATGTTTCTAAAGCACTATGATGCCACAAATCGAAAACACTCCTGTATCCGTGCTCATGTATTTCGCCAAAATTACCAAGTGTGGTACCACATAGCACAGATTGAGGCTATGGGGAGACAGTACAGATTGCAATATCAACTCTAAGCGTGAATAATTCCTCAAGTTCCCCATGTTTTACTCTGTCAGCTCTTCACATGGACTTGTATATCCTGCCTGCGCACTCACACGCTGGTTTGAAAAACCCAATGTCGATATATCAACGCCATTATAGTCATCAAGTCTTACCTTCGTTTAGCCCCAAATTCCAGAAGCAACCAGTTTTCAAATCATCATAATGATGGCTACATCATCAACGCAATTTTTTTTTTTTAAACCAAGGAAGAATGTGACCATCTTTCTTTAATGCTATCAACCTGGAAGCTTGACAGTAAGGATTAAAAATGGCTTTTTCCTTCCCACTAGGTTATTGGAAAGGCTGTGAAAGGCAATCAGTCTTGTGAAGCCACACTTCACCGTCTGCATAAAAATACCATGATTCCCAGTCCTCTCCCCAACCTAATTGAAAGTGTGTAATATCACACAGCTGGGGAAAAATAACCCATAAACATATGCAATGTATCATGCTATCATACAAAACCTGTTACTAATAGGTGCTTGATGATCAGCAGGATCAAAAGGGATCTGAAAACAGAGATTATTTTTGCTGTAGGCTAAGAACTTTTCCTGATTGAAAGAAAGAAAAACACTCACTCAGCAATGCAGGAATTGGACTCAAGTCAGTTCATTCATTCTGTTTGTGAAATATGGACTTTTCTTTAATGATTTCTGTTTGACTGCTGCCTTGCTCAGATGCTTTGGGGGTACCGCGGCAGCAAATCATGGGTTTGGTTCAGAGGAAATCCATCAGTAAATGCCCCAGGCTCCCCCGCACCGAGCTCTCACTGTTTGTAATGCCAGGTGGCAATATTACCTGTCATCAGGAGTCTGTGGGTAGTGCTGCTTGTTTATTTTTGCATACAGTCCTTCCAGGTGCTCCCTCTCCATCGGTGTTGAAGGAGAATCACAGGGATATACAAAGGTTTCTGGTACTGCTGGCGATGATGGCCTGTAGATGCTTGTTGCTGGATAAGCGTCTCGGAAGTGGTTTACTCTGGCGTAATTTGGATCCACCTCGTCATCATCAATGTCAGGTCCTCCAGGACCAGTAGAATAATCACTCAGACCTCTCAGTTGCTTTTGCCGTAACTCTTGATGCTTTGCACCGATCCTGACAATGAAAAAGAAAGAATAAATGCGCAGTTGGATCTGCTTCAACAGCAACCACAGACGCTGATTCATCACACAAATGTGGAGCACCAACCCCGAACCCAGCAGTTTAAATCCTTCGGTACACTGTGAAACCAGTGCCAAATAAAACAAAATGGTGCACGCGGTGATTCTGTTCTTTATCTCTGGCAATCATCTTTGTAACCAAGGCTGCTCATCATTCTGGTTAAAAAAACTAATGCTGAATATAGTGCGGCTTCTCACGAGTGTATATGCATGAACACACACAGTTTTAGTTCTACACCTACTCCCCACTTTGCAGTTAATACACCTAACCCAAATCTGAAACTTTTAATCTAAATTAGCCGGTAAAATTGTTACTGCCCCTTGGTCACTTGACTCACTTAGATTCTCCTAAATACATTAACTTGTGAAAAGTGGATTAAACTTGAACATAAATGGAGAGATGGCACAGTTGTCTCAAATCAAAGGCCCACAGTTAATTTGCTGAAGATTTAATTTTTTTTTTAAATTTTATTTTGGCTACATAAATGTGGAAATCATGCCTTATTATACAGGAGATTGGGACAAAGTAAAACAGCAAAGAAATTAATAGAAACCTGACAGAGATGAATTGGTACATGTAAGTGAATTAAAGACTATTACTGGCAGTACTCCACTGTGATAAAGCCTTAAGTGGTATTACAAAATGCTGCTGCTAATCAGGGCCATTGTGTAATCTCTTTGGAATAGTATAACATATTTCAGGTAAATTTCAAACTCAGCTGATATTCAATGATTCAACATTCACACTGGAGGAAAAAAAAAACCTACAGCAAGGCTTTGTGAACACACAACTTCTGTTAACTGCTCAAACACTCTTCAACACAGCGTAATTAAATGCAGTGAGATGGATCTGGCAGAATGCTGACCACAGTACATAATAAATAGCATACACAGAAAATAATGGAGCATGGAAGAAAAAACAAAGAATGGAAGACAGCTACAGAGGTGCAGCGTCAACCTTTGCTGCTGACTGCATTTGATGTACAGCAGTCGTGTAGAAAGAACAGTATAATTTGTACCACAGCACAGTAATTAAAAGGGTCTACCGACTTTGTTACCCCAGTAAAGCACAAAGGCCTCAGGAGTCTGCATAGTGAAAAATGAAGATGTTCTTAAGAAAGTCTTTAAGACATAGAGAAAACAGTTCCCTAAAGAAATAGATGAGCACATTGGGAGCTTCCAGTGCAACAGACAGAACTTACCAAGTGCAGCATGGGATTCATACAGTTTATTTTATTTGAATTGTGTCATTAAAATAAATGCTAATAGTTTTCAAATAATCCATAGCTAAAAACTTGTACAAGTAATTCGAATGAGAACAACACGCCTTTCTACACATATACTTGATGCATTAACGTGTATCACGCGTACTTTCCATTTACACCTCTCTATTAACCACACTGGGACATATCCAGAGGTGATACTAATTTTTAGCAATTAAAATGTAGTCACACTTTCTAGAGAGATGAGCCTGCATATGACAGAGTCGTATAAGCTACAATCCAACTATATCCTTAATACCTCTCAGGTTTCTACACTGAGGCTTCCTAAGAATTTCTCCTTTTTTCTTCCTGGAGCTTCTTTCCCTGTACAATCACCTTATTCACATACAACTTATTGTTTGTAAAACTAATGGTGACACTTATTCATAAAGCAATGGACAGCGGCATGGGGAGAAAGTCAACGCTGAGGAGCTGTATATGAAAACGGAAACTAAAAAGCAGCGGTCAGCCGGCATTTCTCTCTAAACCACAAACCATTGCTAGCAAATGAGTAATAATTAGAGAGTAGATGAAAGTGTGCAGAGCCTTTATCCTCCAAGGGTTTGTAAATAAAGATAAAAGAGAGATTATGCAGCAGGGAGTGGTGGAGGGAGCCACTCTGATGGGGTCTGTGAGTGAAACATCACATTATCTGTTCACACAAAGGAATTTGGGGCAAAGTCAGCACTTGGTCCACTCACGTAAAAACAGCTTTTTCAGGTAACTCGCTGTCCAAGAACACCGGTCGTACTACAAGGACAGGGCGGACTTCCACTGCAAATAAGGCCTCGCACATCAATGACGCAGGGAGGGAGGCCTTAGCCTGCTGTTTGCCATCTTTTGTACAGACAGGCACTTCAAGAGAAACCTTCCTGCCAAAGGATTAATAATTTACATGTCCCACAAGGGATTATGTCAGAAATGTAAAATCGAAGGCATTATATTTGTTTAGAAAATAAAATGAAATTAAACAAAATCACACAAGTAACTGCTAGGTCTTACATTTGGTAACAGTCAGTTTGGTAGTAGTCTTTGCCTCCGATTATGCTGCCGCTCTTCTACTAAAATGCAGAAAGCACTTTGAGATTGCTGCTGTCTTCCAGATTAATTCCGAAAAACCGCTGAATGTTCTTTAAAACCTGGGCAACTTCACCCTTGACTAGCGACCAAAAGCCTAAACACAGACTTCGGTGCAAGAATGTACCACATGCAGTAGAAGTTTCATGGTGCACAGAGGTCCATGTGGGATGGTACCAGAAGAAAAACAAGAGGACACAGTCCCGAGAAGAGTCACAGCAGTTTGTCAGGAAATGATGAGCCATAATGCTCTTTGGACCAGTACATCCTGTGTCCCATAGGTACTTAAGACTTACTTGAAAGCAAGAGAAGTGCAGCACAGCAGCATCACGTGAATCTCACTTTCATGTCTGACAGGGAGAGTAATTTGTCCTGCTATCAATTGTGGTATGTTCTGCACAACAAAAGCTGGAATTAGGTCACCACAATTTTCTTCTGTTCCTGTGAATAAGCCTAGCTTCTTCAGCTTCTCCTTCTGAATGCAATCTTCAATCGCTGCCACTATTATAAGTCAAACCTGCTCAAGAACAATTATTTCCCTTCTATGTTATACAGACCAGTCGATACCAGGTTATGTGAAATTCTTCATGATCAATGCTTCATCTTTTCAATATGGCTATTATAACTGCATTAATATTTCTTGCTTCCTTTTTACTTTTCCACACAGATCTGTAACATTTGCCCAGTGATCTCCATTTCAATCCAAATGTTCATATATAGGGAAGCAAACTACCAGATGGTTGTTTTTTCTTTTTATTTACCTGGCCTTCCTTTGTCTTCTGTTTTTCGCCTTTGAAGTTGTTTCACATTTTTGTGAAGTTTTAAATATCCTCAACTGTATTTCAGCATCACCTTTTCCCCCAGTTTTAAAGCAATCTTCTCTATAGCACATCACAGTAGATGCCCATGAATTCTTTACTGAGGTACAATAAACGAATGTGCTGTTCCTTCCACCCCTCCCATAGTGTTCTGCCCACCTTGCTAAACAGGCTCCTTCTATATCCCAGTCCAGTTGTTCACCATTTCTGCACCTCCTTCTGCATTTCTCCCTATCCGAAACAGCAGTATCTTCACTTCTCAACACACAAAAAGATACCTTTCAAATCAACACAACTATCATAGCAACCAGTTTACAGTTATTACGAACAAACAATCGCTACAAGAGAGCCCCAACCTCACAGCACAGGATGGGGCTGGTTAAACAACTGGTGCAAATTTGTGACAAAAGATAAAATGTCACTCAGCACCATGATGCTGGCAGTGAAACCAGAGATGAAAAGAGGCACAGGTCACCAGCTGAACAATTTAGTTTAGCACTAAAGTTTCTACAAACTTCCTGGTGAGGGAAAGGGAAAAGAAAAACCCACACAGAATGAAGGGAAGTTAGATATATTTCCTTTTGGGTATCCCATATCAATCCTGCTTGCTCTCTTCCGCCACCTGAACACCACGCTCTCCAGTTAAATCACTGCAGGACAACTACATAAACTTCCCTTAGCTGTGTTTCTGTAAAACCACAACCTTTGCACACAAGGAGCCAGAGGATAGGCAACAGAAGTGCTCTATTGAGAAATGCTCTTAATTTTCTCTCTGGGACCCACTTTTTCTCAATAGCATCCAAATGCGTATCCTATACTAGTCTTCTGTTGCTTTCAAGACCCACCAGCTACCACGAGAACCTTTCTCAACAGCAAAGAACTTATGCAAATAATAGTTTGATAAAATATATAACTTCAGTAGAACTACAAGTAACATTTCTAAAACATGTTGCATCCTATTTGTCAAAGTCAAATGAAGACAGAATTCTATATACCTAATATATTTGTGGAAGTCGGACATGGTATTTTGAAAACACTTCTCTACGCCTCACTTACTGCTCAGTAGCATACCCCTAGAGCTATAAATCAAGGAAACACTCTCGTTTATCCTTAAAACAATCTTCCTATGTGACATACCCACACAAGTCAGGTATGGTGATTCCTCACGTACTAACATATGGAAAGATGCATAAGCCTAAAGAGCAGCAGCCACAAAAGGGTTAAGAGCCCAAACAGCTCCTTCCAGCTGCAGCTCAGACACACGATTGAGTTACTGTGGCTTAACAAGTTATTGTGTTTCTGCTGAGCTACTGTCAATGACCACATATGTATTCTCCCCCTGTGACAAACACAATGTAAAACGTCAGAGCCTGACACCAGTGACAGAGACACTGACAGGCAAAACCTGGCTTAAAAGAGCGCAGCACGCGCCAGGCTGCAGGAAGGGATGGGGACCGCATGAAGAACACTCCAGAAGAGCTGAGCAAAAGTGACTTTTGGAGCTTTTGGGAATGAGAGCTAGGAAAAGCTGTGGGAGATACTCCTCAACCAGGCACAAGCTGCCTGGGTGGCTGGGTTGCGAGTAGGGAGCAAGAAAATGCTGAAGCTTCTAAAACCAGTGCTCCGCACCCCTGTGAAAATTAAAATGCAGGACTTAATCTTACCAGCACAGTAGCCCAAAGAAGGCCATGGTTCACTAAAAGCCATGGAAACAACACACTGCCTTCAACTGGGAACAAACAGCAAGATACTGGATGCAGTCCAACCTGCGGTTCTGGAGGCCCAACTCCAGCCCCAGCCCAAAAGGAGCTTTGCACAGTGAGCCAGTGTCTCATCAGCTGTCACCTCGGATCAGGACAAAGCTGAAGCAGCATGTCCTCCTGACGCCCCCTGGCGAGGGACAGGGCACCTGCTGCCCAACAGGGGACATGAGAAGCAACTCGGTGGCACCAAGAGCTGCTGGGCCTGGTCACAGCGCAAAAACTGCAGGTGGGAAGCTCGGCCCGGGAGAGCCCGCGGGCTCTCTTGTAGAGTTCCAATGCTGCACTTCACAACAGTTTTGGATGGGGGGAACTGACCAAAATAGGCCCACAAGAAAAAGCACAGCCTTTCCTGAGGTGTTTGAATTCCTCCCTTGCACTCCCCATGAGCTCCAGGTCATCCTGTTTCTTCTGACTTTCCAGGGAAAAGTATAAAAATGATGCAACATTTTTTTATGTACGGTGCCCTGTCTATGCGCTTAGTACTGAGCAGAGCACAAAGAACAACATGCTTTGAGCCCCAAGGTGCCGACCTAAGTAGTTCAACACAGGGCAGAAAATGCATTTGCTGACCAAAACAGTGTATTTCACAAAGAGACCTTGTTTTGTGTTTCAGACAAATACAGCGATGTTTCTTGTAGGTGGATTAAAAGCAATAGACTTTGTGGAAGTGCAAACAGGTAACATGAATGAGCAAGATGCTGGCTAAGTCAATGAAAGATTTTCCCGAGGGAGAACGATGAGTAACAAGCAAACACAAAATGTGTAACAGAAACAGGGCCATAGGTCTTTTAGGATAATTTCCATTCTGTTCGCACTAAGAGGAGCAGAACAAGAGCAGCTAAGTGAGTGTGTGTACACTCAGTTTGAGCTATACCAAAACTCTGAAAAACGACTTGATCCTTCACAAGTCTTTGGAGATCATTGAGATGCTAAATATTCTTCCACTCATTTGGTTGTTCCCTGTGCAGAATAAAAGCTGCTGCAGTGCTCTTTTCCCCCCATTCATGTGACTCTCCCCGAGATCTACATGCCGCAACGATTACTCAATTTACATCTGATTTAGTGTCTTAATACTTCAACTGTGATTTTACATAACATTTCTGCTTTTGTCGCTCATTTACCTAATTCATACATATATTGAGTAACGGGTTGTCTAGAGGAAAGCAGCCTATTTCTGCAGGAGGTCATTTAGATTTCCATTGGGTTTAATGTTTTAATTCCTTTCTAGCTGCTAGCAAAATATATTTTGGTAACTAAAATCTTGTATTTTCATTCATTTGCATAATAGTGGACTGAATACATCCTGCCTTCAGATATTCATAAGCCATAATCACTAATGGGAATGGATATATTTCACTTGAATATCTGAGGAGATAATTTCAGTTCAGTGCTTTTAATTTTTTTTTATTTCATAATCGTTTTTCAGACAGGCACGGTCTATAATGAGATTAACGATCTTATTCAAACCTGCATCTTTTATCAGGAAAAGACTAATTTCTGTTTTTCAACCATCACCTAGGAAAAGTCTAGAGGCAGGCAAGTCTCATAGCCAAAACAAGAAAGACAAAATAAAAGAGAATAATCCACCTCTTGCCAGTAAATTGAGGACATCTGATACAGACTCATCAAGACTCAAACAATAACTCATTTAGTATTATCTTTCAGGGTGTTCTACTGGAGGCATATTTGTCGAAAACATCTTCCCCATGCGCTGTGCAAGTGTTTCTTCATTCCAGCTCGTTCTATTGTGCTGGATTTGAACATCTTCTCCCCCGTAATTAGTATTTGTAATTGTAAACAAGAACAGAAACTGTCTCGGAAATAAAATAAGAGGCAAGCCACAAATTCAAGAGAATAGAGACTGTAACTCGGGCTAAACAAGACAGATCTTACAACAGCATTAACCAGCTCAATAATTAAAACTACCAGGGCTAAACAGAAAATATCACCTGTTCTAGATAACTACCCCATAGCGGTATAATGTTGAACTGACCAAATAAACTGCCTTTGGAGTGATATAAGTGAAGAAAGGGTGGAAAGAAAAACCTAAGAAAGAGAGAGAGCTACACTCACCTTGAAATTAAAGATTATGACAAACTGAAGATGAAACATAGCCCTTTCATACCACAAAACAAGGAGCGTGAGCTTGGGATAGACAAGACTGAGCTCTTAACATTCTCCCATTTGCTTCAGAGGTGATGGGGAGTGATTACCCACTTACACAGGATCCTGCCCTCTAAAGAAAATCTTGGCTCTAATGATGTCAGTGCATTTTCCCCCACCCTGAGAACTCCAATGAGAACAGGATTTTACCTTTGCTGTTAAATCCGAGGAAGTTTTTCTCTTTTGTCCACATTAGTTGTACAGCGGGTGAAATGCAGCAGATTACAAAATGCCAGCTATCGGAAAAGACAACTACAGTATATACTGTATTTTTGCTAACATTGGCTCATTTTAGAACAAATAATCACAAAAAGAGAATCAAAATAACAGAGCACTCCTAGAAACCTGGATTTAACTTTGCTTCTATTGCAGCCATTCGGAACTTAATGTCAGGAATGGAAACAACACCAATTGCAGTCAAAGCCACAGATTCACCTCTCCAACTAAGCCAACAAGCAAATTATTTCAGAGAAGTTCATCAGACAAACAGTGAACAAGTATAAAGTAACTGCAGTACAGGTGCAGAAAAACTATGGGGAGACAGAAACACCAGCCTATGAACTTATTCACTGCCACTAACACCTCTGTTCAAGAACAGGAACAGTCTCCATCCGTCTGGAATTCACAGGTTGTTTTTAATTAGCAGCCCTGGATTAGAAAGCAAAACCCAACTTTGATTGCACAGGCAAAGCTCTAAGACTTTCAGGTACTTCGGTTTCACATCACTATGGAGAATTACAGATGCAAACTGATTTCCCGCCTGTCCATCCTCATGAGCTGTATTCTCGTTTTTATCCTGTAGGTGAAGGGGTCTGGGAACAGAATTCCGAGCTGTGGCACCACTTCGAAGTGCATGCCCAAGATTTATGATAGACTGTCATAAATCACATATGGAAGGGCAAGGAATGGAGTGCAGCTTCCAAGCCATTCTTATGCCCTAACTGATTTAGGGGGTAGGGAAGAGCTAATCTACACTTACTACTGCGAAGAAATCCCTAGGCCAGATTAATCTGCCTCCTAGAAAGCACTCTATTTCCAGGTGGGCGAGTACACTGGGCCAGTTTCACTTTATTAGTTTGGCCTGTAGAAGTTTCTAGCAGCGGTATTTCTGTTTTACAGTGTCATTTAAAAAAAAAAAAAACCAACCCTTTAAGTAATAAAACTCCGATGTGTACAGAACAGAACCGCTCACTGGCCCAGGCCGTTGCCCCTGAGCTGTTCTTACTTTTTAGGTGGGCAGGGGATACAGGTTGTGAAAACCAGTCTACAGAGCACCGTGAAACCAGTGTCTCAGTGAAGGGCAAACCGAGGATGCTAAATAGCCTGGATGAGAATTTGGGTGCTTAAATTTAGATGGCACGGCTATGACACCTGGAAGGTGCTATTTCCATCCATCTCTGATACCGGGAATAGCACTGAGAGTTAAACAAAAAGATCAGTTCCATGTGCCATTCTGTTATCCTCAGTTATTAATGTTCTCAAGCTAGGACAATCTGGGATCAACTCTCAGCCTAATGTTGTCTTAAAAATGTCCTCTAGCCACAGGAAGCAACTAAAAATTGGCTATTTGGCTCTAAATGCCACATCACAACCTGTGAAAGGCAGGTGAGAGCTGCCTACCTCAGCTCCTCATGACCGAACACCAACCTCTCAATGTTGGTGGGATGCTTTTATTACACGTTCTGGTATGCAGAGCAGCAGCGGGTCTGAAATGAGAATCATTCAGAATCAACGGGTTGGGATTAATCTGTCCTCCTGTCCAGCGCAAGTGCTGCCACAGTAATAAACAGAAATCTGATAACTTCATACTGTCAGCACAAACTGAAACTCTGACCTTGACCTGTGCAACATCATCCAGTAATTTTTTCATAACTTCAACATACCATACTACACGGCTATGATCTAATAAGAATCTAAAAGTAATTAACTGGAATTTTTGAAAACTGAAGCCTTAATCAAATATGTATTCTTATCAGAGTTGCAAGCCAGCAATAAATTGGGACATTTAAAAAACTGGGATCCAATCCAATCCGTGATCTGATCAGGGTTCAATGGTTATAATAAATTGGGAGTATTAAAACTGGGATCACATCCAACACTTTATTTTGTCTAAACCACAGGACCTAGCTGTGCTGCGAAGTCAGGAATACTCAATGAACAGATATACCATGTTGGATTAACCCTTAATAAATGACGATGCACAAGCCCAGGAGTCCCAAAAACATGTGGTTTAGTACAGAGCTTAATGGTGAGAAGAGCAATTACCAACGTTTTATCAGAGATCAATATGAACTATAAACAGCCATAATAATGCTTCAGACTTGGTAAGCGGATAGATAACACAGGCACAAAAGCTAAGACGGGGTCGCTAACAACATACGTGTGTATGGGCTCGCTCTAAGATGTACTCTGCATTTAAAAACCATACTTGGATTTTTGTAACAGCCTGGGTTTCAACTTTCGATTCAAAACAATTTGGCTTTTCTACCATACTACAACGCATGCAGCTATTCTTGTTTTTGTTTTGATTTCCAGTAACATACAAATTGTTTGTAATTAAATATAATGAAACAAATGCTGACAGAAATGGAATGGAGTTTCAGTCACAAGTATTTTCTTATATATAAGTGTCTCTAAATGTTTTTATTTCTGTAAGATACATTCCCTTCTATAGGGACCCTGCAGCTGCAACATTAAACCTCTGTTTACCAAATATCAAAAACATATGTATTGATTTTTTAACTATGGGAACGGGCAACAAGCATCAGAGCTGATAAAGAGAGAAATGCTCTTCAGTTGCTGGAAGGTTTAGGAAAATTAAAGGAAATTCATTCTTTAATATAAAAACTGAAACCATTTCATTTTCCCCAAATTTGAGATTCACTGTAACCTAAGCATTCAGTTTATTTGGAAAGCGAGGACCAGATGTTCCTTCTGCTTCTCCAACACTCTACTCAAAAAGATAATAATACAATTAAAAAAACCTCCGCATTCAACTCCAACGAGGACTACAAAACCAAGACACTTTTAACGGAACAACTAATTACAACTACAAACAAGTGCAGAGTATTACTTTCTACACAGAGTGCCTCCTTATCCACCAACTCATTCGTTACTTTTTAAAATCACCCCATTTTCAACAGGCGCTTCATTTTGTGAAATTTTACTCTAACATCAAGGAAATGTTTGACTTTGCTTGAAGAAGAGACTTTGGTCTCAGCAGGAATATTCCAGTAAAATAATCCTAAACAAACAGGAAAAAATGGTTTTCTTTCAATTCATAGTCACTTTATTTGCATTTGAAAGGCAAACAAATTATTATGTGTAAAACTCAAGTGCCTAATATATTTATCTAGTTTGTTCTACAATGGTTTTCGAACGTTAGAAAATTAAAAAGCAGCCCCAAATGAGTGGGGAAAAAGATGGAGGAAGGGAGGAAGAGAAATCTTGTTTTGATGGAAAGAAGGAAGAGGATCTCTTCCAGTGTTTAATAATGCAGTGAACATCTTGTTGTTAAAATGATAAATTCTTAGTAATTTATACAGAACACACTAAAAATACAGATTTGAGTCAGCTTGATCAAAATAAACCTCAGACAGCTTTCGCTTTTTCCTTTTATGGGCAGATTCTAGACCTTTGGAGCACATGCTTGATTACAGCCAAACTCTTTGAAGCATGAACAAAATGATGAGCTTATTTAAAATAGGGCCTCAGTCCAACAACCCACTTGACTTGTGTCAGGAAGGACAAACTACCACCAGCTAAGTCAGCCCTAAACTACCTGTGCCATGATGTTCTGACTTTCTCTCGTCAGCTTCTAGCGAGGCTGCATTGCTGTGGCACATGGGAAGTCGAGGGAGGTGGGGGGAGAAGAAGAAAACAGTGAAATTTAGAGGTGCTGACTTCATATTTGATTTGACACAGATAAGGTTATTCCTAAGCATGGAATGCCCAACATCCTTAACCACTTGAAGCCTGCAGAAGGAGCAGTCATAAAGTGCTGGCTTTGAAAAGGAAGGAGAGGCCTGGGGCTGAGGCCTGGAACAAATCCCTAGCCTGAAAGGGGTCTTTTAGGAACCTGGACAAGCAGCTGCACTGCTTGCATTTCAGATTCAGGATGCTTTTTCCCGCCCCCCCGCCAGATTTGCTGTGTTCTACCTCAACTATGAGTGCCTGGGGTCAGGCCAGAGCTTCCTGAGCAGCAACGAGCACAATGAGACCTTGATCTTGGTGGGGATTGCTGGGGAACAGAAGCGGTAAAATAACAATGTCAGCGTTTCAGCGCAGGATGCGGAGCTGCTTCGGAGAATGCAGAGTCACACTGAAAACTGAGAACAGGACAATGTGGAATAGAAATAGAAATCACTAAATTTATTTCCACGTTTTGAGGTTCAAATCTAAAACTTGGCAGCCCATAAAAGGGGTTGCCAGGCAGATCTATGCTGAGGACCAATGCGCAAGCAATCCAATCCTTTTGGGAAGCATCTGCACTACAGAGCGAGTGCTGTGTGTGCTCTGTCTGCACACGCCTACGAGCTCTAACACATTCTGGATGTGCCAGACTCGTTGCACATGCACTGTACAATTCCCTCCCTCTCTGCAAAGCAGGAAACCCAACTTATTCTGAGCAGGACGGACTTACACTCATAAGATCTGATGTTTCCTGCCAGAGTCAAATGAGCTTCTACCGCACATCCAGTCCATATTATGAACACATCTGACATTTCTGCACATCTGCAAATCTCGTCAGAATTTCTGAGAAAAGGCTGGAATTTTGTGAGATATTATTGTACCTATCCAATACCAGTCACAAAACGCTTTGCAAATGTTGGATAGGTGGCCTATTCCTGTAAACTGGAAATGCACTTCCTACCGAAAAATATTTCTCAGCTGAGATCCTGGAACAGTATTCTGTTTTTTGGAGAGCTGCCAAGCGCATATTGCATGCAAAACCAACATCCAAAACCAGGCGAGGCCCACAGCTGCTAAGATGCTGAAATGCACTTGATCATTAAGCCTGTCACACCCAGCCCAAAAATCAACTGCTCTGACCTCCTTCACTAACCTCCAACATCAATGGCTTGGTCTCTGAAAGAAACTGTTGGATGAAAAACCATAGTATCAGTTCGTACGACAGAACCTGAAATATCTAGGTAGCCAGCATTTAAGAAAACTGAAGTTTAAGCAAAAAACCCTGACATAAAATGGCAATTATTGAAGACCTAAACAAGAATTACTAATATAGCTAATCTTGGAAAGATAAAATTAGGTGCGTGTTTAAGTTAATGCTAAAAAAGGTTAAATGTTAGAAAAGCAATTTATATTTTGTTAAAGCTGTTAAATACAGGATTTGTTCACTGGTATTAGGGGACAAAACATGCTACATTTCTATCAACAGTTGCGTAGTCTGTTCCGCTGTTACATCCCCAGTAGTTTAAACATATCATTTCATTCTCAACGAGAACAGATTTGAAAACATGCCTGTGTTCTGGTAAGCTGCAGTGAAGCCTGGTTTTATAAATATGAGACCAAGTTATGCAGGACTGCAGCTAGTGAAGTCACAGAAGCAGAAGATCTATGGTGTGGATGTGCCACAAGGTTTCCTTTGCCAACGTGTGCATTAAAATCTTGGACTTGAATCACTTTACAGAATTACTAAATCTTGGGTCAGAGCTGTAAGACTTGTCTTCACTGTCTTACTGAGCATCATCACTGGATGAACAGCCAACAACTAAGCCAAAGGACTGCATTATCTTCAATCAGGTAATGTTTCCTTCCGCTGATTTTAATCCATTACCCAGACAGTTCTTACCCATACCTGAGAACCAGTTTCCTTATCTCATTTTTCACTAGGAAAGATAAAGTCTCTTCTGTTTTATGATCAACTCGGGAAGGGTTCAATAGCCAGCCTGTAAATAGCCTTATGTGGGCAAACATATACAGCCGTGCTCTTGCTTCATTTACAAAGCTGAAGCAAACTGCTTGTTTTTACAGTACATGTTGCATTGTTTTGATGATAATGTAGGCAATATTTCTTCGCCCCTCTTCTTTTTTTTTAAATTTTAATCCCTCAAACACAGATGTACTACCTGATAGAAAAGTGTGATACTTCTATTCTTGTGCATTATAGAAGAATCAAATAAGTGAGTTAAAAATATCATCTTGGTTCATCCAATTCTCAACACACCTGCTGTTCTCCATTTCAGTTGCAAACTATTCCAGGTCAAAACTGAAATCATTACTAGAGAAACCAGAACGATGAAGACATTGAGCTGCCAGTTTCTAATGCAGCCTTACCAAGTTACTGTCAATCACTGACTGTAATTTAAAAAAAAGCATACAACACTAAAGAAATATTAAGAACCATTATCTTGTGTCCAATTGGAACATTAGACCTCTAGACAGAAGGGTTCATGCCTTGCAGCCTGCCAAACATTTCAGTAAATGACACTGGCCCTTTAACAGATGGGATACATGCTTCCTAGCTTGCCAGGATCCTAATAAAAGACACTGGCTTCTTTAAAATGAAGGACACATACCTCTCAAATTGCCAGTATCCAAATTGGGAGTCAGCAGTTTAAAATAAAGGCACTCATCAGTCTGGCAAAATCAAGGACACGGCACAGAAATTTCAGAACAAATGGTACAAAGTTTCTCCTAACACAACTAAATACTTAACCACTGGCTAAGCATATGCAGTAGCAGCACTAGTGAAGGACAGAGATCTCTGAAAACTCACCCCATGACGTGACAACCCGTATTACTGCAACTTGGAAAGTCTTACGGCAACTGCAGACACCTCTTGAGAGCCAGCAAGTACAGGCTCTTTAACTTTTCTGATAGCAGCCATCAGAGGGAAACAAAGACCTTCTTCAACACACCATGAAGTACATCTGGTTGAGCTGGGGAACGGGAGAGAGGAGTTTGCTGAGCCTTGTCAGCACCTACGAAATATCCTCAGTTCCTCACCGGCAGACATGAGGCAAAGTAGAGAACTATAAATTCTCTTTGTCTGGAGTGATAACCAGGTTCCTAAGATTGGGCATGAAAAAGGAGTGTTTCATGAACAACACAGAGAACTGGGCATATTCGCATCAGTGGTTCTTTTCATTTCAGCCTCAGAACCTCACCTGAGAAATATGGCAAGTTTTTCATCTGATGAGCAAAGATGCTGCCACCAGTTACTCACCTTTCACGTTCATCTCTCATTTTCTCCAGCTCCTCCTCTTTAAGTATGCCTTGCTTTGCATTCCCCTTCTGATCAGTTTTCCCACTTTTATCTTCTTTTCTCTTTCCAAATCTGTTTAAGATATCAAGGAAGGAATCGGGAGAAAATAATTACTAGTAGAAAAAACAGTATTTATCTATCATAAACCACGGAAATTTTAGGCAATCAAAACACTGTGGACTTTTATCACAATCACTCGTGTATTTCCCACATTGCAAAATGGGCCATATACAATAGGAAGGATCCCGTACTTTCTAAAGCTATTGCTCGAAACAAAGCTTGAAAACCCCACCGAATCTGTGATGCAAGACACTGAAGGGCTGGACTATTAACAGGGCACAGTTTAAAGTTTTTCTTTCTGCCTAATAATATACTATCATGTAATATTTATGCTGTGAGGGTCCCTCCAGAGACCCCAATCCGTTTGGGGGTCCCGCTGTTCTGTACACTGTACAGATATGCATAATGTTAAGTCTGCTTTGCACAGCCTATAAAAGGTGACTGAGCTGGGGAGTTGCGTTTTATTTCTGATGGAGCTAGATGGAATACTGGGGTCAAGTATGTCAAATACACTCATGAATTATGGGCCAAAAAAGTATATAAAAAAACTTTCCTCCTCTTCCCCAGTTCGAAATGCGCAGATCCACAAGCAGAGTAAACGATCAATCTGTGTCTTCCCATGCAAATCAATGTCTCCTTCCATGCATTACAACAATGTAAAGGAAAGTATTAATAAGGGTTTCTTCATTAAATATACCACATTGCAAACCAACTAGTCTGACTCTAAACTGCAAACTCTTCTGCGAGTATCTGGAGCATTGCCGTCGTGATCTTTCTTCTACCCTTTATTTTTCCTGTCAGCCCAAACTGCCTCAAGTGGAATAGCTCGACTACTGTGCATATACTTAAGCTGTAAATCATTGACTTTAGGTTTCTCCTCTGACCAAAGCAGAAATCTTGCAAATACTCTGTCAGGCTCATATGTTAATGATCCTTTCTTTTGGGTGAATTTAATAATTCTGAGCTTATGGTCAAACAAAGTTCTTAGGGACTCTTGTAGCAAGTCTTTCAGACAATAAGAACTTGGTTAGAAAGGGAATGATGGGCATAAGAGACAGACGTGTAGCATTTGGTGCTTAGAAGAAAGGCAAATACTATAGGAAACAATTGAGATGTTTTATCATGGTTCTGCCACAGACTGTGCTACAGAGTAGGAAGAGTCACATCTCAGCACATGGTTTTCTCTTTCTTCTTCTCATATGTGGCACTAGAAGCTGTCTTACGTTCTATGAGGGAATCTTTATTCAAATATATGTGCACCTCATCTACAAACAACCTCCAATTCTTTTTTTATGGTCCCCACTCATTTCAGCGCTTCCAGAAAGATTGTGGATGCTTTCCACGCTTCAGTTTTTCCTAGGTAGAAAGCAGCAAACCGATGCCACTGCTGCTTTCTGACTTGTAGCAGTCCCAGGAGACCGCAGAGCCACAAACCGCATCCCAGGGTGGTGGTTGGGAAACACGAGAGACAGACAGAAGTTGTACACAGATACAAATGAAAAGGGCTCACAGGTACGAGCCGACCCAAGTGAAAAAGAACAACCAGATGAAACTCTGCATATATTGCTGTGCACAGAGGTGTGAGGCAGCCAAACAATAAATCACCTGGGGATGAGCAGGGGCAGCACCTGGAGCACCCCAGTTCTCCCCCCAGAGGCCGTATTAGCACTTCCATCTTGGTCATAATTCAGCTCCGGTACTTTGTTTATGCTCAGTCTGCCTGTTTTTCTCCTACAGTTTCAATTATGCGTTTGTGGAGCCTCATATTTGACTGTAGTACGTATTGATTTTGAAAACATTATTCTTGGGCATTTCGTATTGCTGCAGGGAGTTGAAGTTGGATATGTTGCTTACTCAAGAGAAATGTAAAAAAAAAAATCTTTAACATACACCCGTTACAAGTTTAGGTATTATTTTTTGCTTACCAGGGAAATACATTTTAAATAAAAAAAAAGTGACAATTTTGATTGTAATAACTGCCAGCATGACAAGTCTCAGCAAAAATAGCGCTGTTTGCTGATAGAGCTGCTCTTGCCACAAAACCAGCAAGTTCCAGTGTAATTATAAATTGGGAATAGTGAGTTTTTTTAACGAGAAAATTTTTTTCCTGTATTTTTTGCTTCAGATGGGATTTGTGTAGGTTTATAATTTTTACCTGATACGCTAAGTATACAGCACATCGCTCAAGGCTAGAGAAACGTTCAGATTTTTGGCCTCTTTTGCACGTCGTTACATCATAAAAATCCATTCTCTTTTATTATTATTGGAATGTTTTTCAGCTCAACAAGAATCTTGCGCAAACATTAAAAAATAAAAGCAGTGCGAATTTAACACTTAAGAAAAGCAATATAGAGTAGCAAACATTAAACTACAAAAAAAACCCACTACCTCTAAAATTTATGGTCTGCTTGCTGATATGTTCTAATTGCCACGGGCTTCTGACAATAAAATTAACTTCCACCCATTGTAATTTTGCATGGGTTTGTGCACTACAGGCTTAATAGTACTCTACTGCTTATAGGAAAAATAACAACAACAAAGTGGGAGCACTTGCTGCACAACTGGGTTTGACCCTGGTCTCACTGACATCAATGTGGGCCCCTCCACTGACTTCAACAAGGACGGGATAAAATCTACTGTTGAAATGGAATTAATCAAGTTTACATTAAAATTCTGTGAAAACTGAATGGCTTTAGGATTTGAAGTTTCCAGTTCTCCAGGGAACAAATAATTGGATTGTAGGAAAATCTGCCTTCCTTATTAATACCACTGACAGAAGAATAAAAACGTTAATGAAGAAATGTATGGCACACATTTGGAAAAGGTCTGTTTTGCCATACTGTGCATGGCAAAGTTCCCTTCAATTTAATACTTGTATTCTGAAAACCTTATGCAGCAAACCAAGAAATATAACCGGAAAACCTGAAAACAAATGGATGGGTTGCATCTTTTCATTCTACATCCATCTATAACCAATTTGCATGAAATGAAGTCACTGGTAATCATAACAAGCATAAAGAAATAATCCTGTATCTACCTAGGCTGCCTGCCCAGTTCTCTGATGATCCACTGTAACGCCTGGGAAGCACTGTTAATTAAGCTAAAGCCCTAATAACCTTAGTATACCTTTCAGTTGAGAAAATTAATATTCCGACTACTCATAGTTCTCCTGTAAACAAAAGTATAAAGGGATTTTCTTTATGTGATCAGACCTCAGAGTGATTCATTCTTATGCGATAAGCCCACATGCAACAGTTGCAAATGTGTTGTGTGAGAGTCAGGGACTATCCTATTTCTATCAATTCCAAAGGAAAATACAGGTGCCCTGCAAATAACTAACATTTTCCCCCTTAAAGGCGTTAAATGAATGAAGTCTCTGAATACCTAATGTCTTATTTTTACAGTATTTATTACCATTCCATTGGCTGTAGCATTAAAGCACACGTATGCTTCTTGTCAAGACTTCCAAGGGCTAAAATTAAAACAATTTTCTACAGACCTGCTCTGTTATACCTGGGATAAACGTCTGCTATGCAAGGCCTGAAGCTGTGGTCATGGCAACACTTCGTTTCCATGTGGAGCCGTGAGCTTCCAGATCTCAAACGTGTTGATATTTGCTTCAAGGATTACAAAGCAGGTTAGTCTATAAAGTCCCAGACTTTGGAGCAGAAAAACCATCTGGTGGGTGGAACTGAATTCAGCAATTTGTATTTCTTAGTTAAGTCTGTTGCCCTCGATCAGTAGGTGTCACTGCAGCTAACAGGGTACGTAACAAGAGTTGCAAACATCTGTAGGGCAATAATCCAAAAGGGCACAGAACACACTCAAGCGAGACACAAAGTCTAACAATGCCGTAAAATCTTGACATCTCCAGAAATGATCTGTAAAAAAGCCAGAGTGATTTGTAAAGTACATATAACAAAAGCTCTGGCTCCTAGTCATTTCACAGCAAATGGGGAAAAATGCCGAGATTATTAAAGTAGCTCTCCTATGAAAGACTTGAAATAACCCTTAAAATTAAATTTAAATGTAAGAATGAATGAACGAGCAAGAAAGATAAAGATACTAATAAGGTATGATTTTCAGATCCACACAGGGACTATAAAAGCCTTATTAACTGCCACTACCACCGTGTGTTTTAAGTTATTTTATCACTCAGCTTTACAGCAGAAGAAATACTCTAGAAGCAGTGCTGTACTTTGATTAATTACTTTCATACATACACTTTTACGGAGTATTAAACATTGCCATAAAGATCCTTAGAGAGTCAGACTTGTTGGTGATTACAGGCCAGGCTCATTTTACATTTATGTTAATAGCAGCATTAATGAAATAAATCTCGTACATTTTTAGTGGCTCTCTAACTACCTAAAAGGTTTGTTATTAAATGTTTACTTATTGGACAGAAGTACGCCGTTGAGTATTACACTAATGGGATCGGGAGCTTTGCAACAGCTGAAAAAGCTACAGAAAGCAGAGGACATATTTTGGCACAATATGTTTTGCCATTTTGAGAATGAAGCGCACACGGCAGGGCTTGGGTGACGCCGGTCAAATCTTTACCTATAGCCAAGTTGAAAATCATTCCAGGACGTAAGATAAACTTCGGGTAAAAGGGCAGCTCTGCATACGTAAGGTGAATTTTATAATTCCCAGGAAATACAAGTTTAGAGAACAGGTGAACTCCTGAAAAAGTTCCTCTTGTTAGTGTATTTCTCAGCTTGCCTACACTGTTTAAGACAGCTGTCCAAGGAAGGCTGCGATATGCAAGAAGGTGTACTAGTTATTGCATTATTGCCAATATTTTCACCTAGGCTCTTTCAACAGGTCATTGCATAAATATTTAATGCTATGGACAAGACGTATCATCCTTGTGAGGCTCCCAGGACCTTAAAGAAAACAGCTGTTCTAAGTCCTTGAATGGAAATTAGACGACTTTCCTTAAGCCATTAGAAATATCCAGCATATAAACTCCTAAGGCAGGAAATCCCAAACAGCAAAGGGAAAAATGACCTCACCTCTGATTTACTCTATCAATGAAGGCACATTTGTTAAAAATGTGACATGCTACAATTATTATTTGTATTTCACAACTGCAGCTAAACTTCATGAACGCAAAAATCCTCTTATTTAGCCATCTTCAAATTATTTTGGGAGATAATCCACGTTATTTTAATGCTACGACTGGAGTTAAGCTGGTTATGGTCAGCAGGAATAAGGTGGTTATGTAGAAAATGCAAATATGAAGAAACCCACATTATTAACACCAATATATGTTGCTCCTGTTACGTCTACATGAAGTGAACAAGTGCCTTTTTTGTATTTCGCTTTTTAAAGTTTACTGTATCAGGCTGCTGGAGTTAAGACTAAAATGACTGAGCTTCCAGATACAGCCTAATGGGAGAAAACTTATCTTTTTAACAACTCTGATTAAAGACAACCTCCCCCCACCCGTTTATTTCTTTGATGCCCAAATTAGCATCTTTTCTGCAGCATGCTGAATTAATTAGTACAGTGACAAAGAATTAGTCCAGATAAGATCAAAGCTGAAACCATATTTATCTGGAATTTGAAATTAAGAGCAGAGAGTATTAACCCTCAGCACTTCAAGGCGCTTTCCGCATGGCACACTTAGTAAGCCTTCCATGAGTTCATTCAAAATAAATCAACAGCGCGGCTTTTTTCTTCCCCACTGAAGTTTTGCTAAAAGGGGAATAAATTCACCATGAACGGGGAACTGCCTTTAATGCAGTCCCTGTACATGCTACTCATTATGTAACTTGTAGGCATCAGTAGAACAAAGCAAACAAAGCTGAGAAAAGACAGTTAATCACATTTGTATTAATGCCTGGATCATCACATTGTTCACAGACTTAAGGGCTAATGAAAGAATTCCCAGCACCAAAGCTGAGAAGCCGCCTGCAGTAACACCTCACAGGTAAATAATCCATAATCTTCAATGGAGAGGGAAACGAAATGTCAAACAGAAGCCCTAAATTACACAGTGAAGTTTACTCGGAGAGTATCAGCCATGTGGACAGCAATAAAAGAAAATCTTCAGTGCTGGTGTCATTGTCTTGGATATTATCTGTGTTTCGCTACCAGATAAAAGACTGGAGCCTGTTTGTTATGTGAAATGCGAGAGTTCCTCTTCTGCCTAGAGACTGCAGAACAAAGGTGATCTAAATAACCACCTGAAAATCTTTTCACCCATCACCTTCCCGAAGCCCCGCATCCTTATTTTTTAAATGTGGAAATTGTTCTTCATTTAGATAGAAGTGAGTTACTGGAACTCATTCTGGTAATCAGGTATGAGGAAATCCTCACCAGTGGGGCAGTTCTGCCCTTCTGTACCATGTATCAAATCTTGCTTCCGCAGCATCGGAAGTGACACAGGACAAATAACCAAAGAACATGATGGTACCGTAAGACTTGGGCCGCCTGAGTTTGGTTGCTGCAAACTCACAAAGTCCATCTACTGAACCAACAGAGCGGAATAACTCTCCTTGGCTACTATGTAAATACAGACAACATAAGGCAGCTACGAAGGGTCATCCTTCATATTTCAAGGAACTTATTTTTGGAAAACATGCTGAGGTGTTCTTGAGTGTCGGAGAGAGCGTTTATGAAGAGGGGTCACCACTGTTATTATCTGACCAGGAAAACCATGCTGCTGAATGGCAGCTATTCATCTGTTTCCATGAAATGATGCTTCAATCATCCGATCGCCATGTTGCTGCCCTTTTGGTCCCCAGTACGAGAATTCTGCATCCCACATCACATACGTCAAGCAATAAAAACCCGCAGCAACAGCGCACAGCTGTGATTTACAGCTTGAGCAGAAGAAGGAAAAAATTGATTTATAGTCTGTGTAGTGTAACAAGCCCTGCCTGCTTGTCCACCAGACTGTGGAATTACCCTCCACCCACATAAGGAATTATTCCCATATATTATTATTTTTCTCTGCTTTCATACATCAGCCATGGCTTGGGCATGGTAACTCCATATTCAAAGCAAAGGAAAAGTACCAGAGTATTAAGCCCCCAAACTCTTTCTTAATTTCCACTTCACAGTCACCCATTTTCTCATCTCTCCAGCAAAAGAATGGGTGAAGCAGGCAGTGTGTCTCTTGTGTGTCTCTCTTCCCTATTACTAACCACACAACCCCAGAATTCACCAAAATATCAACTACATATGTATTGATACGTATTATGCATGTTTATACCAAAAAGTACTTTTGATTCTTTTCTCATATCATAACTCTCACGGTATTTGGTGATTTTCTTAGCATTTCAGCTACTGAGGCACTATATAAGAATCTCCACTTGTACGACAGAAGTTTTGCTCAGCCCTCTTGGTTATGGAAAAACAATGTGCAACTGCGACATTACCAGCACCGCAGATACAAATCTTACGAGGCAAATTGAATACATTTGCAAAAAAATTTAAAAAAACCCAAAAACCTGCTCCATTTGCACTCAGAGCCATGATATTTCAAGGCGTCGGACTTGATAATCCCCTCACCACTGCAATACTCACCTTCTCAACCAAACTGTGTGCTTTCCTCCCCTTACACACCACAGTGGGAATTTGTTGGGGCTGATCTGACCTTCATGAAGTGAAACCACTCATGGCATATAACGACTCTGTAACCATCAATTAGTGTTGAGCATATATCATCATATCCATTTGACAAATGAAGAAACTGAGGCAGGGAGGCTAAAAATGACATGCCCAGTTTAAAACGCTGTATTTTCTTTTTTCAATAATTGAAGGGATTATATGCCAACATTTTTGTTCCGAACAGCCTTCTTAAACCTTATTGAGGATATTTTTCTGAGTGGTAAAAGGAAATAAAATCAGATTTATGATTGAGCACTGCTTCACTGAGCAAGTTAAACTTTGGAGCAACACTATGAAGCAGGAGGATCTGTGCAAGTGACTTGTGTATTTGGAAAAAAGTAAAAAAAATACCGCTACAAACGGTAAAAAGTAAATGGATTTTTAAAAGTAGTTTTAGTTTTTGAGTATTATTCTAGGATATTTTTAGAAACCCAGATAATTATTATTTTTAAAATGTTAATGGCATGGAGAGATGCAATGACCGCAATGACTTCTTTGATGAACTCTGAAATCCCAGCAACTACTCAAGCCTTATTTACTGAAAGTGGACCAAGAATCTTTCCTGTGTAAAATAACCTATGACTGAGCACACAAGCAGGAACCTACCTGTTTTAACTTGGTCATTTTAACTTGACTAACCACCTCAGAGCTATGATTACGTTATCACTGCACATCTACCCGCCTCATTTTCCAACTGGTTTGCTACGTTTTCCCCTTGATTATTTCCCCCCCAGTCTCCAAGTTCTCATTCATTTTCTTCTTCTCTCCTAACACACTCACTCTCTCCTTGCTCCACACTCGTTTCACGTGCTACAGAGATACTTCTTCCTGGAGATGCCTGCTGCAGATGCATGAAAGGAACACGCGTACTGAAAACCAGCGCTCCTGCCCCTGAGACACCCGCAGCAATCCCAGCAGAGACACGCAGAGATTTCCGCAGCAGCCGAGCTACCAAACCCCGTCTCCGCTCTTTCTCAGCGGGACGCATTCGTCCGTGTTTGAGCTCTGCACTGCTCAGAGCACTGGAGAAACTCTGAACTAAGAGTGAGTGAAGAGACTCTTCCGAAGGGAGACATAAGAGAGAGATGGTTCTTACATAGGAAAGGGAGGTTGTAAAGGCAAAGAAAAAAAAAAAAAAACTAAGATCACTTGGTTTTAGGTTCCACAATGAACTTCTAAGGTTGAAGCATCACAAATTCCACCTCTGCCTCTCTGCTATAGCTGACATTTTTACAAAGCAGAAATATTCAAAACAATGCCAAAATAAGAGTAGAGCTACATATGCTGTATTTTGAAAGATGTGTTTTGGCATAATAAATAATAGATGGTTTTGCATTTTTAAACTGTCAAAATCAGTCCGTCTTATAAATAATACCTTCCCTCTCTAGCCTTGGCTATTGTACATTACTAATTAGACAGAGTAGTTTGTGGTTAACAGCCTTCCTTACAGATTTCTTATTAGCTTGTATACTCTTTTCAGTAGAATGGTCCTAATGGTGAGATCTGCTGGAGGCCAATTGCATGAAGCCACTGAGGGGAGAAATCTGTTTGCCTGTCAAAACAGCGCCTATCAATTAGAACTGTAAATGTGATTCCTTTAAGTGTCTCAGCTGTGATCTCCGGTGATGGATTAGGGGGCTGAATCACTTTCATACTGTACTCAAGGAAGCTTTCAGACAAACACAAAACAAATTCACCATTATTTTTCAGCAAGTCCAGAAGAACCGGTCGAACCTCTCAAAATTCCCTCCGCTGTTTTCCCAGAAAATCCCAGCTCTAGAGCATTTTGTGTGGCATACTAGCAAGACTGATACTAGATTACTCTGTGGTTTCCTTAGGAAAATGTGGCTTAGGATAGCTATAGCAACAGGAAAAAAACCACAACAACAATTAGGTTCCTGAAAGACACGAAGCATCAAAAAAGAAGCAGTGATTCCACTGTTCGCTGCTCTGGGATGCAGCCCTGGCGCACAGACAGCAATTTCCCCTTTGATACAAGCACCCAGTTCTCATTAGCATCAGCAAGAGCTGCGTGGACACACTGATGTGAATATGTTCCCCTGTATTTTGCAGGAAATTAACACCACTCACTTAGGGACTGAAGGAAGCACCTTGTCACTCCCAGGAAGCCTCTGTGCCAGTTAATTAAGCAAAAACCTCTGCCACAAATCTCAAGAGGAAGCTCTTCCCTGTTCTCCTCGGTGCAGCAAAACTGACACGAAATAACACGTCAGAAGTAGGACATGGGAAGGGGTGATGTTCAGGGAGGATGAAATGCCTTTGCCAAGGTCTTGTGCCACCAGGTTTTCGCAGATTTTCAGAACAGTTATTAGAAATCAGACTGATTTCTTATAGCTGAGTTTAAGCTTTAAGAACGATTTAAGAAAGTGACTAATCAATTCAGGAAAAAAGGCAAAGGACTCCACCGTACTCACACAATGTGGCTCTGGCAGCTGGAGGACAAGGGTTCAGGATGGGGAAGGTTTCATCCAGTTGCTACACAACAGACTCATACGGTTGGGAAACCAGACTGAACGTATTACAAACCTTTCCTCAACGCCACTTCGTAAGTAAGGAATAAATAACAGAAATAAGTGACTGAAATTTGTAGTCAACTATATGAAGTACACAGCTCTGTGATATCTGCTCTCAATAGTATTGCTCATGAACTATGCGCCAGAAACTTTCTTTATAAGGTTTCAGTGAAGACCTGGCAATCACTTCTGTTTCTTGAACTGTAAAAGCAGTAATTCTGGAGCAATCAGAGAAATACATTTGACTGGATAAGGTCAGAGAAAATTGCTAGAATAGTGTTTAAAACCATAAAGTACTTCATTTTGCTGGTTATTACAACCACATAGCTTGAAGTTGCACAAACAACATAAACAGCCCAGGTTCCCCAAACGTTTTCCTCCTTGCACATTTCTTGCCTTTCACACATTGACTCCCCATCACAGATTTTTTATAAAGTATTTTTAGAAAACTTATTTATTATTGGTGTTTATATTGCCAGGCTGTTAATTTGTGTGTTACAACGTAGGGAAAAATCTTTCTTGTTCAGATACAGCGATGCTTTGTTCACCGCACAAAGGCTCTGACTACTTTCCATGTCCTAGGGTTATATTCGCTCATTCCACTATTCACAGCACTAAACCACTGCTGCAATTTTTACCTAGCGACCAAAGTGAGCTCAGATACCTTACAAATCCTGCACGTTATCATCTCGGCATAAAAAAGTCAGTCTGAAAAAGAACTTAATTATGAGGGTGATAAAACAAATGTTTAATCCAAAGCCCACAGCAGCATAGAAGGCTGAAGAACACTGATGAAGTCTGTCACTCATTTCATTAACATTTCTGCTACAGGAGATGCCAGGAGAAAACAGTATCACTGAATAAAAACTAAATGGTGTTGACAAAAAAAACCCTACTCAATGAAGTTCGCTCTTTTTTGATTCCAAACTGTGCCTGATTCAACCACAATTTCTCCTGTATGCATTACTTATTATCCGTTCTCCATCACACTATTTGTAGGGAAAAACTCCGGCGTACAAGTTGCCCATCAACCCAACGCAATCGGTATTCATTACAACGAACGTTCTTCTTATTCATCATTAACTGCAACTGATCACACGTATTGTTTCTGCTTCTTCACTTGATAACTCATTGTTTCAAAACCACCTTCACAAGCAGAGGGGAACAGAAGCCACTCTGCATTTCTTGAACAAACATGTTTTGGCCGCAGGCCCGAAGATTTACTGCATAAAAAACCCCCACAACTGTATGAACACAAATTTCACCACCCGAATGCTCAGAGTTGTCGTATTATGTTTAGCTGAAAGTATTTAATCTGTAAAACAATTAGAGACTTGACTGTGAAACAACTAAAGCATCTGCATTTCTGTTCCTCTGGTTGTATCCTTGGCCTTCTACCATGGGAAAAACTGAGAAGAGTGCCCAATTTATCAACTAGCAATCATATACCACTCATTTGCATTATTTGATCTCTCTATATCACTGCTTCTTTTGATTTATCAGATATGACATTTAAAACAGATTTTTTGTCATGATAATTGAGCTGTCTTTGTACTCTCATATTATTGCTGTGCACCTAGACAACTGCACCAAAGATGTACAGAATTTAGGATGAAGCTGCATTATTGATTTATAGAGCCACAATGCTGTTATTTTGTCATGGTCTTATAACTAAAAAGCCTGGCCTCAATTTTGCTTTTCTTCTCACATGGGGAAATGAAACTCTTCTACCCCTTTCCCTCCAGCCATACAATTTCCTGCCACATTCTGTCTCTTGTACATCACTTGTACCGCTGTCACTTTTCCAGCTGCTGCTGAATAGACAAATATCACCACAAATACAGCCCACTGATCCTTGGAAAACAGAAGCAACAGGATATAGGAAGGTAAAGCAAAAATCATGGTCAAACCCAAGGTCCTGAATTTCAATAACGGGAAAGCTGTACACCTGGAAAAAACACTCCCCCAGGTCCACTCGCAGCAGCCGGAATTAACCACATCTTTTGTGCGTTAGACATTCTTCCTCTTGCAGTTGGCTGGCATACTCTCTAAATAAGCAGAGTAATAAAAGCCAGTTAATGGCCCAGTGCTGCTATTGGAAATCTTTAACAAAAATTGCTAGTATTTAACAGATTAGTTGAAATTTGGTTCCGAATAGGGGACTTTCATGTTATGCAGAGGACAGTGAGAATTTTCTCTTCTATAATGTGGCTAGTTCTGAAACTGAAATGGAAAGGGGATGAAATAGAGATACCTAAAGGTTCTCATCTTGCTCAAGAAATATCCAGAAGGTAGAATACGAGAGTCTAAGAAGCAAAATGTGGACAAGGGAAGAAAGTAAACAACACATTTGACTGCACCAAGGTGCAAAATATTTGGATGTTGTTGATTTGAATACAAAAGAACTCAGATGGGGTATCCAGTATTAACCAAAAAAAAAAAAAGGACAAGGAAAATAGACATGTGGGATGAAGAAACATCAAGGACCTGTGTGACTTCTGTTGTGGGGGAAGAGAAAACGTTAGTATTGAGATAGGAGTCCAGTACAACCAATGTCTGTGCCTTAGATGTCTTGACCTGTAAGTTAATTTAATTTCTGCTAACTACACTTTTAAAACACGTATTTAGTGGGCACTGCATTCCAATTTGTCTTATCAGCAGGACTAGTCAAAAAACAAATATATAAGGAGGTCTGGGAAATCCCTTCTCCTCTTTCCAGTACTGACTCTCCTGAATCTGAGCACGGGCTTTGTGCGCCCGTGTGGTTCCAATCACGGCACGTGCTAAGGAATGTTCATTTCCCTGCGGCGGGGCCAAAGGAGAAAGTTCTACTTCATTCCAGCCCATCTCTTTAATTCCCCCAGAGGAATTCACCGTTTTCAAGAACAGCTGCTTGGAACAAATGCAAACACTGTGTTTGTCCTGTGGTATTAAAGTTATCGCACCTGAGAAACTCCATGTCTCCTTTCTATTAAAAAAAAGGTATTTCTCAGATGCATTACTTTCCCAAATATCAAAGAGAGAAAACTGGTTGAAAATAATCTCAGTGCAACTTTATCAAGGCACAGAAAAGTCCTTCTAAGAGGAAAATGATTAAGATATACCAGGAAGGGCCTCTCATCATCATTAAATAGTAACTTAAGCATGGGATTTAACTTAGCCAGACCACTTATGCTACTAATGACCTAATTTTTTGAACCAATCTTTATCACATCCCTTGATGTTCCAGAAATAAAGCAAGCTCTACTGAATCATAACCCTTCCCGAGAAACTGCTGTGTTCCTTGCTTTCTGAACCTTATAGCTAACCCCAAATCAGGACCCCAAATAACTCAGCAACCAGTATTCACAAGATGAAGACTCGTAAGTCCCGCTTAAATACCATTTGTTACTGAGAGCTCTTCATCAAGCTAACACTAGCTGGAATTCTCCACTTTGAGACTGACTGGAACATTCTCTTATTTGAGGACCAACATCTGTGAAACGTACTGAACTTGGAGAACTTGGTCCAGAGTTCAGTGATGTTCAGAGAAAAATGTTTTCTTCAATTTTTTTATTTGTATTTTTTTGTATTGTAGAAGACAGGAAGGAAAAGAGGGAGCTGATGCAGATTGATGCTACAGTCGAAAAGCACATGATAATGACTACGAAGAGATTCAAAGCTTTCTAAAAAATTCTAAGATGAATTACATATCAAAGTAAATGCCTTAAAACAGCACTGATGCTAAAAATGCAAGCTGTCCCCTTATTTCCTGGCAAGTCATCAAACACTAAGACAGAAGAGACGGCTGAACTCGGTGGGATGGCTCAGCCTCTCTCATGTATTCACCATCACATACACTGTGTGATCTCTTCACTCTACCAACACAGCCAAAGTTTAATCCGTGTGAATAAGTTAATGTGTCAATTTCTATGACTCTCTAAAGCTCATTAAACCCTGCAAAACTGAAAAAAAATAATCATGCTTTCAACAGGCTTTTGCCACTGGCGTGCAACATACCCCCCTCCCCGTCCCTCTTCTTCATTTTGCTGATAAAGGGTGTTTTCCAAAGGCACAAAGTTTGCCCTCCGCAAAGCTGCAGAGATGGCAGCTCTCTCTCGCTGCCCCATGTGCCTTCTAAGCCTTTGCACCAAAGGAACAATGAATTTTCTCCTGCAATATCTTAGAAAAGCGATTATTAGGAAAACAGTGACATTTCAGAACTGCAATGCCTCAGAACTTCCGCTGGGCAAGGGCTGGAAGTCTTGGGTTGAGGTAACAAGCTATAGTAGCCACTATGAGATTAACCAATTTCCAGCTATGCTGCCTGCATACTGATAAAAGGTTATTTTCCTCCCCCTCTCTTTATCAACAAAAATAAGTCAGCATTGGAACAAGTGGAACTAAAATCAGAATAAACAAGACTGTTTTGATCTGACGTTAATTGTATAGTAGAGCTTGCTTAGTACAATGAGCAAATTGTGCATGCCAAAGCTGAAGAAAAATACATACAGTATGAAATTTTTTGCTCCCACCTGCTTTTACTTCAAGAAGTCCTTAGAACTTCTTATCTGAACGCTAAAAATAACCCTGAACAAAACACACATGCAAGACCATGTCTTGTACATTAACACATTGAAAAGCATGCTGCAACGCTATTCCCCAATTTTCTTTTTCAGCATCCCTCTTCTAGGCAGAACGCGTTCACAGAGCAAACGCCAGCACTCCACTTCTATTCAATGCCAAAAACGTACCCATACAAACCTATAAGTCCGTAATGCTCTGATAATGAAACAGGGCAGGTGGACTTGCCTATATTCCATAAATCTAGCCCAGCTAGTATTTTTCTTGTTATTAACTCATTGGCAATGCAGGTTTTTCAAGAGCTGTGGAGAATCAGCTGCAGTTGGATAATGGGGATCTCTGTCCCAGGAACACACTGTCACTGTGCCTTGCAAAAAAACACATCCAGACATTTCCCATCCCTATAACCGCTCTATCTCCCCATCTACATCTCAGCTCTGCAGCCAGTAACACTTGTCGGGTTCCTCTTATTAATACTGAAGCTTGTGTGAAGTACTTGACCTTCCCTTGGAAGGATTCAAATGACCTGACCAACATCTCAAGCCGTTCTGCACTGCTCCAGCCAACACACACCAACAAAAACAAGCACAGGAGAGCCAGGCTCCCCCTTGGCTCCTGCAGATGGAGGAGCAAGGGCAAGCAAGCCGTGGTGTTCTTCATGGAGGCATCTCCCAACCTTCTCCACCACGGCACGGGGCAGCCACCCACCTGGGAACCTGCAGCCTCCGTGGGGAGCAACTGGCAATTTTCTCAGGTATGCATGTAAATGTTTGCCTACTTAGCTATAAATATACTTAAATATGCACATAATCACAGCCATACATAAATACCCCACATCTTGTAATACACACTTATTTAAATATGTACATACTTAAATAAAAATCCTAAGCAGGAGACGAACTTCGCTCTTGCTCTCATCAATGTGGGCCCAACCCGACTCCTGACAAAACAAACAGGAATTTGTAGATCATCTTCGCTGAGCATTACATGAGGTCTCAGAAGTCCCCCGCTGCTCCCGCCTGTACGTGCACTATCAGAATTCTCTAACAGCTTAGGATTTCCTGAGGCCATGTATGACAATGATCAGTTCAGACAAGGGAATATCAGGACACAGAGGCCTCGTGAGAAGAGAGGTCTGGGAGCTGCGAGCTAGTGAGAGAGGAGAGATTCCCTCCTGCGCTCCTTTCAACACGTACTTTTTCATCAGATAAATATAAATAAGTAGCGTAGCAGTTGTTTAGTGAGCAGCTTAGGGACATATTGTTCCCGCTGTCCTAATTTTCCTGACACAATTGGCAAATTTAGACATCTAATTAACAGTCTGTGCCATTTATCAGGTTACTTGTTGGTTGTTTTTTTTTTTTAAGGCTGTCAATGAAAAGCTTTCCATACCTTAGACATATTCTCCACCTCCAGACTGAGTGCTGGGCCGCTCACAGGATGATTATAAATGCCTCTAATGCATCCCCATTCTGTTTATATGGGCCCTACACAGCCCCAGGGAGATGAACTGGGGTCACCTCTAAAGCGGGTTTCAAACTAATCCTATAACACCGTGTGTGGGATGGAGCACCCCAAGAGGGAGAAAGAATGGACAAATTCACAGTTCATCTTTAAAGAGTCAGCTGGGGTACACAGCCATCCAGTAAAAGCCATATTATAAAACACTGGCATATTTGTGGACATTGTGGTAATTATATTTGCAACTCTTACTTTGTAGGCCTTACTGTTCTACGTTTATAAATGCACTTTTTTACCTTTGCTTATTTACCCTCTTTTGTCTAGTAGCTCTTACTTCTAACATGTAAGGTTAATCACAGTGAAATATTTAACCCTGGCGGTGACACGATTTGATTCCAAGTCCTTTTTATCAGAGAGAGAGCAAAGGAAATTAAAACCACGCAAATAAAAAGGAAGATATTTTCTAAGTTCATTGCTACACACAGATACAAAAGCAGCTTGTAATGCTATGACAAATATACAAGTTTTGTTTGCAAAGTAAAGAGTCTTTGACCAATGCTGCAAGCCTGCTCTAACGTGAATTCTCCTTAACAAGCAGTGTGTTTATTATCACTTCTTTACAAAAGAATAATAATCATTTAGCATATGAAGTATATCCTCCCGCTTGCTCTCCCCACATGGGTAGGGTAAAACAGATCTCGCAGTTTACGCTTAGCTAAAAAAAATAAAGCTAAATATGTGTATGTATTAGATTTCTATAATGATATTTCAGTCCAAAAATGTAGATGCAGCGTGAAAAAGAACAGCCCCAAAAGAAAACTAGGTTCTCTTCATCCCTGTTTTTTCTTCCTGGACCATCCAGATAATTGTCAGATAACTACTAACAGGAGCAGGCAAAGAAAAACTCTGCAGAAGTATCTATTCATGCCTGTACAGATATGACATAATGCATTTGTTTTTTCTGACAGTAGTAACAACCCAGCCAAAACCACAAAAGTAATTACCTTCAGAGCCGTGCCTTGACCACATGAAACCCGTTTACAGAAATGCAGGACGCGAAAAGTCAAAAATGCCTGCAATAATGTTTAGCGGGCAAAGACAATCCATAACATCATGCAGCGCCAAGGAAAGCTTTGCTACAGCTTTCTTTTTACACATGTACTTTAATCAGGGTTTTCAGGGTGCGGTTGCTGTTTGCTTTGACAGCATCTGTGAAGATGAAGGGGTGTGCAGCTCCCTGTAGAACTAGAAGGAAAGATTCTGATTAAGTTTTGTAAGAGTCTGAACATCTTGTAGTGAAAACCCCTGTCTGACATCAATCCAACACCAAATTAAAAAGACCTCTACTGTGTCTCTTCGCCAGACTTGCCGAGAAGGGACAAGGACACATTTCTACAGGAAAAGCAGTAACCCGGGTTTGCTGGAATTCTGTTGCATGCATGCTTGGAATACACTCTGGCTGATACAAACAGATTTGTGGCATTTCCTATGGAGATATTCACACCAGAGATCATCACGGAACTTCAGAAATCAGGTCACAGGGAGGTTATTTTTCTGAAAAGGATAAAACATTAGGATTCAAAATTTAAAAAGCATCTTACAAATTTAAGGACAAGGTTGTGACCAGTGGCTAGCGAAAATCTACAAAGTGTCTGTGAACAGAATGATTATTACTGGTTTCCAAGGTGAAAGCGAGCACCTTTGACTGAAGAGTAACAGCTAACCTGGGTTAGCAGAAACCGTGATTGAAACCATTACGTTTCACTCACTCTCTGTGGTTGATCATGCCCAGGGAGACCTTCCTTCATTATATAAAGTGTGCAGGAGATAAATGGAACAAAAATCTCTAGGATAGTTAGGTCAGATGACATACACCACAGTGACACATTTTCCTCTATGAAGCCAGAAATTTCCAGTGCTCGGATGTGAAAGATGTGCCCAGTTTACTTTTCAGGGGGAGAAAAAGGTGCTTCTGTAGTTGGGGCTAACCTTTGTAGAAACCCGTAATTCACAGAACGAGTGCGGAATCTCATCCGGGAAAGCCCATGTCCTGCTTCATGCCTTGAAGCTACTGCGTGCCATAAGTACCCTGACAAGGTTTTGAATCAGACAATAAGGATGAAACGGTGGAGGGGAGGGAAAGGGGGTGAGAACAGCAGATGGTAACATTTATTACGTTTCACTTTTACAGTCCAAATAAGTATAAACCCAAAGTAACCGTGCTGCTCTGATGTAATGAAGTGCTTCACTAATGTGAAAAACCTTTCTTGATGAGACGTAGCAGAGTACAGAAGAAGGCTGGTTGCCTCTGAATAGCCACTCCAAAAAAACACCCTAATCAAAGACATTTGCCAGCCTTATCAAATACAGATGCACAAAGTTAGAGATGGAGAGCAGCTCTGTTAGCAACAGAAATTGGCAGCGAGTCTTGGGTAGATTCAAGTACCTTAAAACAGAATTCAACTGTTCATCACACAAAATCCCAAATAGACTTGGAGGTTCTTCAAAGTCCAAACACACAGAATAACGTCGAACAAATGTCTGTCTTGGGTGTACTTTTAAAACAAACTCCAGTATTTAGTAAACTAATCCAGACTAGTACTCTTCAGTACATGAGAAATGAGTACGAAGTGCTGATCTTAGTGGTGCAGGGGGAAATGCAAAAGTTGAAGAGGATCCAGCTGCATTTTACCCACAAAGAAATGCCCAGCTTCCATAGCTGACTGTTAAGATCTTGAGAACGTTAGTTTTATAGAATTACAAGCATGTTCCAAACACTTACATGGTGCTGCACTGACCTCCATACTAAGAAAAGCCACTGTTCCTTGAAAAGAAAACAATACACTCAATTTTCTAAAACACATCACGGGCAAGACTTCACTCTATGCTATCTGTGAAGAATTAAAACCGGCTACACAGAGCACAAAATATAACTCCAAAGTAATGAGCTCTGTGATAAATTAAGACGTCCCTTTCATAGATTATAGTGCATTCCTGTCACATTAAGGCATTTTGAGCTACAAAGCCAACCTAGGGACTGCTTAGACTATTTTTTCAATAATTGAAGGGATTATGTGCCAACATTTATGTTCCAAACAGTCTTCTTAAACCTTATCGAGGATATTTTTCTGAATGTTAAAAGGAAATAAAATCAGATTTATGATTAAGCACTGCTTTACTGAGCAAGTTAAACTTTGGAGCAACGCTACAAAGCAGGAGGATCCGTGCAAGAGACTCCTGCATTCGGAAAAAAGTAAAAAATACGCCGCCACAAATGGTAAAAAGTAAACGGATTTTTAAAACTACTTTTGGTTTTTGAGTATTGTTCTAAGATGTTTTTAGAAACCCAGATAATTATTATTTTTAAAATGTTAATAGCACGGAGAGATGCAATGACCACAGCGACTTTTTAAATGAGCTCTAAAATCCCGGCAACTACTCAAGCCTTATATACCAAAAAGGGGACCAAGAACCTTTCCTGTGTAAAGTAACTTGTGACTGAGCACACAAGCAGGATCAATCCACTTCCTAACAGCCCCTAAGAAACTCGGCAGCCTGACCTATGCTGCCCAAGTTCCCTAAATGAATACTTGGGAGAGGCAAATAAACAACATAAAGCAGTAAAGCTAAAGAGATTACCAATTTCTCTCTTATTTCCTGCTGATCATTGCCAGACTATGTTTCTGCCCCAAAGTGCAGGCTTCATTATTAAAGATGGACAGAATACAAGCATATTCAGCGGAGGCCGGCTGTTCAGGAAATAGCTATAATTTGGTAAATAGCATAATAAACACTTGAGCATCCTTGATGCAATGGGTAATGAGCCATTGCAGTCATAAGCATGTACATAACATTGTTAAGATTATACTGTATTTCACATTATATATCTACGCACGCACTCACGTAGAGATGTCCATATAATATTTCAAGTATTGTATTTGTTTCTCTCCCGACATGTTTTTTACTTTTTCCTCTGTACTCAACTAGCCACTTACGAATAAAAGCGGCATTTTACTTTCATTCTCTGCTCCTTCTCTTCCATTTTACTTCTTGTACGTCTAGATAAACCATGAGAAGCTATTGTTCATCATGGCTACCGAATGCATTACACTCCGAAGCACCAGAGATCCTGAACTAAATGCAATCTCACAGCAAGTCACCAGCGTGTCTCCAGCCCATGCAGTGGAAGGCCATTTAAATCCCCAGTCTGTTCTCCTTGACACCACAGAGAATAATGACAAACCATAACACATCCCATTCGTCTAACAGCTGAGAGGGTAATGAATTACAGAGATAATTCAGCCACTCATTATTAAAAGATTACAACATTAAAAACGAAGGGCTTTTTTTAAAGGGAAACGATCATGTTTTCATATCATATGAGTGAAACTGTTATTCATTCCCAGCTATTTTGTAAGGGCCAGCTTGTAACAAAGCCCTCAGACTGAGTTAAAGTTTGTACTTCTCTGGCCTGAAAGTCAACACCAGTTCACACTGGTTTACTCCAAATGCTGAAAATAGCAGAATTATTTAACAGGAGTCTCTCGAATTCCTTGCTGTTTCATCTGACAGCATTACCCATTGTTAAGGAAACAGCAAATGTCAATAGTTGATTTTGCTCAACGCTGTTCTTAACCAGGATTTAAACAACAACAGAACACACAGAAAAAACCCCAGGAACACCCCTGCCCCAAACCAGTCTATATTTTGAATGGTGCAAACTACAAAAAATGTAACCGGAACAGTCTCTGCATTACATGCTGGGCTTTTAAGTCTCTGCAGCCTACAGTGCCAAGTGAAATATCAGCGGCCCCATTTCAGAACAAACCTGTTAATTTTTAGTACTAAAAAAAAAAAAAAGTCCTTTATCAAACAAGCACCAAGACAGCCCTTCCATCCAAGGAAACTGGTTACCCATAGACTTTTCAGGTTAATTCAGCGACAGATGAAATATGTACATAACTGAAACTGCTCCGTATGTACTATGGGTAAATGTTTCCACAGGAGACTATTCAATCATTAGATGCAGGGCACAGCATCACCTAATATAAAGAGACTTTTTAATATAGAACATCTGCAACCTTTCTATCAGCTCCATCTAAATGTCTACCCAGGGTCAATTAAAAAATACCTCAAAAGTTTGATTCATAACCTTTTCGCTTTCCCAAATACCTTTCTGCTGTTTACAGGGTAGGAATTGGGAGGTGGAGAGAGGTGGGAGGAGAGGGGCAGGTCTATGAGAAAAATCAGATTGTCAGAAAATGTCAATAGTCACAGCAAATCTTCTGTAAATTATTTCCGAAAGTCTGTTTCACCTTATGTATAGTTGAACAACAACAAGCATAATGCCAACTTTCATTTTGGAAACAAGCTGAGAAGGGCATGTGTATGTGGACATAAATCAGAACCAGTTAAGACAAAGGCAGTTCTGCATCAGGACTTTGTGGGGCAGGCTGTGGATAAAGCACATTCTTGGCTGGCATGGCCAGGGGAAATCTGGAAAGCTTCACTACAGGGCTCAAAGGAGGGGAATGAGAAGCGATTATTGTATCTCTTAACTGTATTTCTTTTATTCATTCATTCACATTACATGGTAGACTTCTTCACAGCGCCTGGGAAGGGCTGCTGCAGGGTGGCTGCATCTCTTGTACTGTCCCTCACCCAAGAGGACGGGGCAAGGGTGATCTCCTGGGAAAGCTCTTCCATTAGTACTCTTCTCTTTAAAGGAAGGAAACATATTGTCAGCTCCACTTTTAGCAAAATAAGAGGCACAAAGTAGGGCAACGATATGCCTTGATTTTCATGCTTACTATTCCCTCTCCACTCCTGGACAGTTGCCATTATTCTTTATTGCTCATTTTCATCCTGTAACCTTTCGGCTGAAATCTGCTGAGTAGCTTTCTTATGAGTCTGTCTATCAGCCCATGATATTTGGTTTTACTTTCCTCGGAACACGTTCGGTGCCACACGAAATCCTCCCAGATCCTCTGAGGCTCAGCAGGGACCTGACCGGCTGTCACCATCTGCGCCTCGCAGCCAGGGCTCGGTGCTTAGCAGAGGTTTATTATTACTGCTCCATACTCTTCTGGATCATGAGCTGATTTCACTTTAAGGTTCCTTCTAGCTCTGCTCCATGTTATACCCATGTCGCAGGTCAGATTTTTAGAACTGATGGCAGCAGTAACTATACAAAAGATGATACGTTTTTCAGTTGCACTATGCACGCTTTTTCATGAGATTAAACCCTGAATTCGTTAATCACTATGGTCCTTTTCCTAAAGTATTACAGGAGATCATTTTTCTAGGATGGTACATTTACTAAGCAAGTCGACTGTAGATTTTATCATTTTTTTGTTCACTAAGCAATTTTTTGTTTTGGTTTTCAGTAATACCACAAACCGATTTTTTAAGTTGTCAGGTTTTCTTGTATTTTCACAAGAAGCTATTAGACATTTTAAAGAAGGTGACTCTTCAGATTAATGTCCATCTTAGTCCTTATTTAAAGGCTCTAAAAATGAAAAGCAAGAATAAAAATAAGTATTTTGAAGTGACTCAACCTTCTTCTTTTTCAGAATTATCCCATGAGTAATATTTGAGGTTTGGAACTGCTGCCTCAACCCACGCAGGATACTGTAGGAAATGCTAAAAATTCTCAGGGACAAAAAGTCTGTTTCCTACCCAATGAGTGCTACATGGCAGAAACAACACTTCACCGACCTGCTTCCTCCGCGGATTCAGCAATATATTTTTAAGGAAGTAAAATGAGTTTCTCCAACTTTTTACTCCTTTTAGCTCTGAATAGCCAACAAAGCTAATAGACAAAAACCTGAATTTCATTCTTTTTTAGTAATTACAAGGCTAAATTCCATCTGGAATTATTCCTGTGTGTTGGTTTGACTGAAATCAAGTTGATTTTTCTTCATGCAGCTAGAAACTTTCCTTCTCTGTAGGTAGCATGGTCCTTTGTTTTGGAGTTAGTATATGAATAATGTGATAACACTGGTTCTTCCCAGAGATATTTTCTTCTCAGTAGCTAGACTGCAGTTTGGAAGTTGGTATAAAAAGAGCAGAGGAACTCGCTGATACCTTGGCTGTTGCCAAGGAGATGGACATTTTCAACTCTCCAGTTGCAGGTGCAAATTAGCAGCTGGGAGGAGAAAAACAGGACAGCACCAAGACTGACATCTGGGTTGGTCAATGAAATACTCCTTACCATCACTGTCATGCTCGGCATAAAGCTGGCGCCGGCTCTTCCAGCTGCTTAGTTTGGATTTTCTGTCTCTTCAGGTCAGTTGCAGTTCAGTTCTGCTCAGGAGCTTGGTTCCGTTCCGCTCCATTTGGAGCTCAGCCCTTTGCTATTCTGCCATTTGGCAGATAGCTTTGGGTTTTTCTGCCTTTTCCATCTTTACTCCCTTGCTGGGATCAGCTGTTTGGGAGCAGGGTGCTCTCCTTTCTGGGAATGGCTGTTCAGCGTAACCAGATTTTCCTGAGGGATTGCACTGAGTATCATTTACTTTATTGTTATATATATATGTGATTACTATTAGTAGTACATTATTATTATTAATTTATTGTCTTATTAAACTGTTCTTGTCTCAGTCCATGAGTTTCTCCCTTTTCAGATGCCTAACCATCTCACTTGGCAGGTGGAGGGGAATATATGAGTGGCTACTGCAACCCTGACTGTGAGCTGGGCTTAAAACACAACATCCTGCCAAACACAAGTCAAAGGAACCGGACCGTAAAGATGCAGCTAAAGCACGAATTTGGTCTCAGAAATCTTTGTATACCAGTGAGATTAAATGAGTGGCAGAAATATTTTTAAGTTTAGACTGCAGTTTTCAGGTTTATCAGTTAAAAGATGTTTCTGAAAAAAGAAAAATCTAAATCTGATACTGCGTTACTGGAAGAAACACAGAACCTCAATATACCATTTTTAGGTTCACTGTTGAGGGAAGAAGTAGATCTTACAAGGTCTCAGGTTCAAACTTGGATCTCCTTAGCAAATCTGAAAGAAAATGCATCACTCTGAAGTCCACACAGAGCTGGAACTAGAGTTACTTCTCCTACACCCTTAGAACCCAAGGGAAAGAAGCCCAGTTGCCCCTTGATGCCAGGTCACCTCAATCTCACAGCTGCATGTACCCGGGAACACCCTGTGGGTCCCATCCAGTACAAAATGCCCATGAAGCTCAGCAAGCTTTGACTCAGGAAAATCGTGCCACAAAGTCACTACACACTTGGATTTCTGTGGTTTAAGGCCAATCCATATGTCTTAGAAATATCTGCTGGTTTTTAGGTCAGGAAGACTGACAGGCTCCAGGATGATCTCTGCTATTTTGAAATAACTGTTGGCTATTTAAGGTTCCCCAAATCCTTCCTTCTGATCACTCTGCTCTTCCTCAGGTGGTATTTCTATTTCATTTTCTGCAATTAGGTCTGATCACTTGTACAGCTGATCCCTATTCCTTCCACTTTTGCCAAGAAACAAAAAAAATTTTTATCCTCAACCTCATTGCTGGTCACGCGAATTTAGCCTGAGCTTCTGGAATTTCTCTGTTGTCATTTAAACGCACAAACGTTAGCTGTGCTTCAAAAGAAACACGTTATAAAACCTGCTTGTTCCAGTACTGTCTCAGTTTTCATTGTTCTGTGTTTCAGAACCGCTGCAGTATGTTGACTTTAATACAGTTTCGTTTTTTCAAAAGACCAACACAATTATTACAAGTCCAAGTTCTGAAGTGGGCAGATACTGAGGCAAAACTGCTGTATTAAAGGTCTGTAACAATCCTTCTCTGCTCAGCCAAAGGGACTGTTATCTGTGTTGATTCAACGCAACTTGTCTGTGCCATTCAATACAATTGATCACAAGATGCTTTTATACAGCACTGGGTTACCCTTGAAATGTGGTATCCAGGGGTCCTGGAAAACGCCCACAGCTGGAGATGTTCTTCAGTGAATACCTTTCTCTACAGTTGATAGTAAAATTGTTCTTTTTCTTATCTTACTCCTAAAATGTCCTGTTTGCGTTCTGAGAAATTCCATTTAAGCCTCACTGTCTCATTCTCAATAGCAGCATCCACTTGGTGATTTTAATTAAATCTCATGGCTTCAATTATCTGCACGCAGACACTATATCAATTTAAGTTGCTTTCTAGGTTGTTTTTCCCCCCTCCCTGGTGTTTTATTTTGGTCACCCTCTCTGCTGTTTGGTCAGTCTTTGAAAGTGGGTCCTTGAGAAGGTTTGGTGTTTTGTATTGCTTTTTAATGCTCGTTTTAAGTCAATATTTACAATCAGAGTGAACATCTGATGATTCAGTGCTTCGTTTATAGTCTTCTCCTTTTACCTGATAAATTAGCACGACATTTTACACAGCCATTATAATTCCGTATTTTTCCTCCTCCTCTGATCTCCCCTGAACTACATTCCAGATTTCTGTATCAACCTCCATATTTGTAAGCTTGTTTTGGGTTTGTACCCGCCTTGCATGGTGGTTATTAAACAGAAACCTAAATGTTCAACATAATTTTCCATTCAGCTTTGTGGAAAAGAAAGGATGGAGCTGTTCTAAACACCGCTGGACAACATAAAACATTAACCCCCTAAACAAGGATTTCTCTCTACAGAAGACAGCGGTCCCAGTTTCAGTCTGACGGGCATTTTTCTAAAGCCAACGCGTAAGATTTCTCGCAAAGCAATCTGCTTGAGTTAACAACAGCCCAAATTCACCAAGCTCTCATCTGCCTGGAACAGCTACACTAGAACTTTCTATCGAGCTTTAATGCTTGTGTGAAGACATTACAATATTACTGCAATAAATACAGCATCGAAGCCAACAGAAACCAATGCTATCACAGGCAAGCAGCCTCCTGAGAGTGACCTAACCTTCGACCGGTAAATTTGATCTATTAGAGGCGATTTGTGTCCCAAGGTACTCAGTGAATGGCTGATGTACACAAAATAAACAAAGACTGAGAAAGACAATAAACTGACAGCCAAGATCAACAAACGCTCTTGGTGTCCCATGAAGCCACTAACACAATACCCTGTTCAACATGCTTTTCTCCAGATGTGGGCTGTTTCAACATACTTGAGTTCCACTGTGTCCTTGAGTAGATGAGTGAGATATAAGTGATGTGATGAGATTATTCTACTGTAAAACAGCTCCTTTTAGTTTATGCAGCCCTTAAGCACCTCCTTGTTCCCTTCCCCTAGAGTATTTATAGTATTCAAACACGTAAATCCACCACCTCCTCTCATAACCTCTTGCTTTTCTCATTACAGAGCATGTCAGAGACACAGCCCTTACTTGATATAGTCGAAATTAATTATATAATACTTTAAAACATTTATGTGCTAATCCACCAGTTCCACAAAAATACACGAATACAGGTAACATCCTAAAATAAAAAGGTAGAAAAATTCAAGTTTGCATGTGTGAATTATATACACACAATCTAGACGCACAATCAACACAGTTCTCAAAAGAGTTACTTACGTATTTTCATTTTAGCTCCACTATAGCCTTCTACTGTGGTGTCAATGTGTTATTTTAATAAAGATCTAGAGCAAAGACGACAGAAGATTATATAATGCAGCTGTAGTTTATTGCTTTGCTCTGCTGGATTGAGGTCCCAAGAAGTTATTAAACTGCAGAGGTAAGACTCAACTATTTAGTTATTCTGAACCTCAATCCTCACTCTAGGATTGTTGGCTACTTTACTTTTTTTTTTCTTTCCTTTTTTTAATCTTCCCCAGTGAAAGATCATCTTGTCTGTGCTCCACTTTCAATTATATACAAGTGCATGGACAGCAGTTTAGGGTATAATGTAAGTTTTCTGCAGCAGGTCTAGGGCCAGTAGTGATCTTTCTTCCCACGATGACAAGAACATCATCTTTCAATTTCTTTAAACTCTAGCCTAAACGGAAAAAAGATTAAACTCATTCTCTCCAATTTGAATACCCCCACAAGACAGAGGAAGCTGGTATTTAAGCCAGAATAAATGTTAAGGAAGACCTAAATAAATATACTGTTATTGGAATATTTTTGTTAGTGTACTTTAGACTGCCTATAACTTGGTGTGCTTCTAATTAGACCACTAGAGCATATATTTTGCATGAGTGTGGCTTCCTTCCTCCCCTCCAAGCATGCAGAAACATCTAAGTCTTTGTAAAAGACTGAAATACCTCTACAACACAGATTTTTAATAGGAATTTGCATGCAGGAGATGCAATAAAACCGAATTTGTTTTATTACAGCGCTGGGGACTAAAGCCAGTTATCCACTCGGAATTAGCAACCTCGCACGCCAAATCAGTTTTCACCACTCACTGGGTGCAACAAACTTCACAGGCAAATCAACAAATTCTACAGTTTCCAGAGAACCAGCACCTGAGGATTTACACGTCTCAGTGTGGTCTTACAGAAGACCGTCAGCATTCATATTCCAGATACAGAAATACTACTTTCACTTTGTAATTACTGCAATTAGCAAACAACTCACAGCTAGGAACAAAGCAGTTACGGGCAGAAAGAACTCAAAGCAGATCTATACCCAGAAATTTCTCTACACATCTTCCTGAAGATTCCTTGGGAAGCAGCAAATGATAACCAAGCTGAAACAGCCTAAAGAGGAATTCATTAAGAAAAAGATGAGGCGCAGGTCTTCAGAGATTAAGAGGTACGTTAACCTACTGAAGCACTTACACCCATAATAATCTGCATTTTTAAAAGAAAAATATTTACTAATTTATTTTTTAGTAATACAGATCAAGTCACTCTTGGTATATTCTAGTCATAGGGAAAACGATGTGCAGCTGTATAGTGCAAGTTTTGTCTCGAGCGGTGCATTTGTGGTTTTGTGAAATCTCCACATTTCGAGAAAGCTTTTATATTGACAAATGTATTTTACAGTGCGGATCGCACCAAATTCAACAGACAGAGATCAGTCATTTAAAAACTTGCAGCGCTGAGACAACTAAACGAATGAAAGCGATCTTCTTCAACAGTCCTTCCTCACTGGCTGTTAGGGAGGATGAACAATTCAAGAGCTTGTGAAAGGAAACAAGCACTCCCAATGCAGAAGAGGATATGGGAAGCATATTTGGAGGAAAAAAAAAGGAAAAAAAAAAAAGAGAGCTAACTTCTTTGAATTGTTTATTTCCTCAATCTAATTTTAATTAAAGCCAGAACGTTAGGATGTCTGTTATACTAGGCTACTGTAATACAGATTTCCATATTAGAGTGCTGGAGCTTGTCCAAAGACGAGCGACGAGGCTGGTGAAGGGTCTGGAGCACAAATGTGATGAAGAGCAGTTGAGGGAGCTGGGGCTGTTTATCCTGGAGAACAGGAGCTGAGGGGAGACCTTATCACCGTCTACAACTGCCTGAAAGGTGCTTGGAGCATGGAGGGGATTGGTCTCTTCTCCCAGGTCACAAGTGACAGAACAAAATGAAATGGTCTGAAGTTGCCCCAGGGGAGGTTTAGATTGGATATCAGGAAAAAATTCTTCATGGAAAGGACTGACAGGCATTGGAACAGGCTGCCCAGGGAAGCGCCGGAGTCACCATCCCTGGAGGGGTCTAGAAGATGTGTCGATGTGGCAATTACAGACATGGTTTAGTGGTGGACTTGGTAGTCCTAGGTTAATGGTTGAACTCGATGATCTTAAAGGTCTTTTCCAACCTAAATGATTCTCTGATACAAAGCTAAAAAAAGACAACAAAAGGCAGAACGGAGAGTGCCTGACTCACTGCTCACTAAGGCTCTTCAGCTAGAAAGAAAACAGCAGACAGCAGTGCTGGCCTTCTGTCACCAGAACATGGCTTTACAATCCTGTTTACACATTATTACCAACCAACCTGATAATCTGGCGTTAGTACGTGGCCAGGTATTCAGTATTTTCAAATAAAGGACAATGAATGGCACAGGAGTCTAGTTCATTACTTCAAACCTAATCCTGAAGATAAATGCTGAAGAACTATAGCAGATACTTAGTGGCCTGTATATTTTGTACTACACAGACACACAGAGACAGGTTTTCACTTTGTGAGTCAACCTTTAAGACGTGAATATATTTTTTCACTTCCTAAACTAGTGGTAACACATATCTCAGAGTTTATATAATACATACACACATGCATAGAGGATGATAGGTTTTTTTTATGTCGACATTTGCCTTACGTTTTATATTTGCCCAGCTTCCTTTTTATTCACTCTTTATTGTTTCTCCTCAACAATAAAAAAAAAGAAACAGGAAAGAAGTGGGAAGTTGTAGGAACAGAAAGGGAAAAAAGAGAAGACATCTTCATCTTCACCATCACAAATCATTCAAATACTTCTAAAGAGCAAGATCAAACTCTGATATGCCGGAGGTTTAAGCCAAGACCCTAGAGATGTCATTCCCACCGCATGAAGGAAACAAGCAAGGAAAGGTTCTTTGAATGTAAATATTTCTGTGGGGGGAGCACTCAATAGTATAATTAACTTCTGTGATAAATGCCATGCATCATCACAACCACACAATCATCACAATCAGAGCAGTTGCTCCTTGTGACAAGGTGCGGAGTGGAAGCAACACATACACAGAGCAGAGTCCAAACTAAGGAACTCTACCAGGCTTATTAGCCAAGGCTCTGCCTAAGCTGGGTGACAGCTGGGACAAGGGACAGCCTGGGGTGCAGAGCAGGGTAGAGAGAGGAGGAAAACGGAATAGCGGCAGAAACCCAGTGGTAAAGCATCGTCAGAGGACGGGATGGCTGGAGGTGATAAGAAGGTGGAGTTAACTGGAGTAAACAGCTGAGTGAGCAGGAACTGCTGGGTCAAACCTGCACCTTTGCATTCACATCCGAACAGATTTGTGTTCATGGGTGTGTTATCACACCAGTCTGTTCCCGCAAACTGAGAAGGAGACAGAGTTGATGCTGGGCTGACAGGGGCAGAAAGGGCAGTCAGAACATCCAACATGGTCCACAGGACAGACGGACGTAACCTGGGAACAACAGAGTCCAAGCAGAATGGGAGAAACTTGTCTTGTGTGGTCAGGTCTTTGGTGTGTTGTGTAGGAGAGCACGTTTTAGACACTGCCCCACTGAGTGGGTTTAAAGTTCACTGAAAGATGACATGCCATGTGGGGTTTTGTGAAAGGAGGAAGATGCTCTAGTTTTCATGATGACAGAGTAAAGGATAAATAGGAACAATTTGCAGAGGAAAAATGAGTTTGCCCACGCTAAATTTGAAATGACAAATTGATTTTTTCTAGCAAGAAGGCATAAAATCAGGGTAAAAGACAGAAGGTTGACTGTAATTCTGAGGCATTATTTTCCAAACCTCATTTCTAAAGGTAAGAGTATCTATAGCGAGGAGGTGGTGTGGAGAGGAGAAGGAAACCCCAGCTCGGCACCCCATGCACGAACAGTAACAAGGGTATGGATGAGCAACCCAGTATCCTGTCAAACGGTGCCCAGTAACAGTGCAACAGCAGAAGGTCGAGCTTGCGAGCAAACTGGGTTAGGCTGGCTTCATTGGTTTTTCCAAAGAGAGAACAGACCAAAGCTTGCTAAAAATGGATGGGGAGGTAAGCAATAATTACACAAGGTTGCAAAAAGAACAGAGGGATTTCCTTTTCTTAAAAATAAAACTATTTGCCTGCTGTACTTATACAGCAGTAGCCAGACTAGTTTTTAAATATATTTACCTTTAAACAGATTTATCTTCAAATGAAGCAGGGAAATGATGTTATTTTTCTTTTTTATAAGCACTGAAGATAACCTTTGCACGAGTGTGGCTCAGAGCAGTTAAGTGAGTTAACCAAGGTCACCCAAGAAATCAGTAGCAGAGCAGGCACTGGAAACAAAGCCCCTCACACAATATTGTCCTGTCTCTTGAACCATCTCTTGTCCATTTTCTTTCAAAAATCCCGTATGGAAGAGGGAAGAAAGACACAGAGCGGTTCAAAGGGGTCGTTTTTTTCTGAAGCTACCATACTTCATATGCTCTGAAATTGCGACTACCCCAAAAGGAGCTTATTTCCTTTTATATGTCAGCAAAACAAAAGGTCAGCCTATTGAAATATCGGTCAGGTCTGACTTTCTTCTATTAATAACAAGTAGAGACACATTTTTTAAAGTAATAGTTAAATAAATGGCTACATGTCTGCAATCATTTCAACTTAAAATGTCAACTGGATTTGAGATGCCATGTGCATTTAATCAATGACTCTGCGTTATAATATAAATATTACTTTGGTTTGACTGCTTTGTCTGGCATAAATCATAATTCAGTGAGATGAGCACATTTCACTTTCTCTACAGATGGCTGTTAATGGCAATACCTATTAAACTGGCACCTGCCAGCACTTTGTAGTTAAAGAATCTGTCAGGAGCCCCTTCTGTATAATTTCTCTGTTAATTGTTGTCTCTCCTCCCAGCCCCACCCTCCCTCCCATTTCCCAAGTTCATGTTACAAGAACCGCTGAAACAGAAAATCAGCAAAACGGCTGCTTCCTTCTTTTTTGCCTCACAGTAGAACTCACAGTCCATCCTATATTCCTGCACAAAATACATATATATTGGTCAAAACGCAGCTCAAGAAGCTTTAACTCAAATTCTTCAAGCATGACTATAAATGCTCAAAGATCTTTGACCACAATGCATCCGTACTACATATACGAATGCTCAATGTACTGTAACTTATATAGAAAATTTGGAATTCAAGTTTTATCATCAGATGAGAGACGGATTTTAGAACAAGTAACAGCTAATGAAGGATAAACACGCTGCCATAGTGTTCAGTACTCATTAAGAACACACTTTGCTTCCTAGGACTCTTCTTGCAGAAGGTGTTTCTTGGGAGAGAGGAGACAGACACTTAGCTGACTTTTTTTTTTTTTTGCTTAGTAATGTCTTGAATAATAATATTTCAACTTGAAATGAACATGCAAGTGTTTCACAAAAAGCACGCTCCTTGCAAACAGTTTGTAATTTCCAGTCCTTTTAAATAGTCAGAGGGAACTTTCTGCTCTGATCTGTTAAGTAAATATGAATCTTGTTATCCAAGTTCAGTAATGAGAGTGAGGGGTCTATTCTTCTTCACTGCACTTGCATGCATCGAACGTTAATGAGATTTATGCATGCATATTAAGAGGAGAACAGATGCTTAATTAAACAAATAAGCCTTTAGTAGGCAGTCCACATGATCATTTTTAGTACAGAACCTTTTTTTCTGTTTCAGTCCACGATGCAGCCAAGGAAGAATCAATACGGAGGATGAAAAGAAAAAGCGATAAATGTAAACTGAGGTGTTTGTCAAAAAAAAGAGACTCGACTCATCTCAGATCATTTTGTTATTGAGGACAAGAATCCTAAAATAACTTTAGCCTAATGAAATGATAATTTAATCTAGTCTTGGGTTTTGGTGTGGTTTTTTTGTCTCTCCTCTTTTTTTTTTTTGCTTAAATCTATCTATGCCCACTCTGGTTTCCAGCACCAGATGTACATACATAGAAATGCAGTAAAACGTTACATCCACTGCCTCTCTCCAGCAAATCACATCTTTATTATTTGCTCTTTCTTCATTATATTGCTAACTTTTCTTCTGCAATGCTCAACTTCTCAGGGCAACACAGAGCAGGAAAAAAATCCCTCCATAAACTATCACAGTGCTATACTTAATGGAAGTCAATAGCTGTATATTATGGTAGCTGCTCTGCAATACCATTACAGGCTCAACACTGCTGGTTGTAAAAAGTATCATTCTGAGCGCAAGGCCTATAATAGTAATAATGAAAAAAGGGTCATTTCTGTCTTCCAACTAGAATGAAAAATTAAAATCACTAAGGCACTTAGCTCAAAGGAAAATTGGCAAATTAAAGGGACAAAAAAATAAAATATTCATGGCTCATATTGTGAAATGGAAGGTAAATAATTTAAGATGAACTCTTATGCGGGGAAAGCGCACCCTTTCTGAAGAGGAAAAAGCAAATGTAATGAGTACACACATAGATATTCCTGCTTCCCGGGCTTGCAGTTACACGTACACATGCACAAAAGTGCAAGTCATGGTTGATGTACAGTATTTGTGAGGAACAGGCATTTTCTCACCTAAAATAATTTTGAAAACATTTGCTAGTGAGCAAGTGAAATCAAGTTGTCAAGAGCTGCCTCATATGAAGAAGGTTGATTGTTTCTTTCTTTCCTGAATCCAGTCTAGAAATAAAGACTGAATAAGAGGATGTTCTCCCACTGCACTCCGCGGCAGCAAAACTCTTTACTCTGACTCATCAATTACATACTTGCTCTTACACTTTTATATCTCCGAAAAAATGATGACTTCAGCCTCCTGGTCTGGGGGAGCCACCTATTAAAATGCCATTGGCAGGGCTGCAGTCCATTAGCTAACTGACCTACATCCCATAAAGCTGAAAGGACTGCCCACAATTTTTACAATCACTATTTGGAAAAGGCAGTGAGAGAGCCATAGGCTTAAAGTGATTATACACCAGGACTGTAACAACTGCTATGGGATTAGGATACAGAGTGGCAATGCACAGCAGAGGTCACGTTTCTCTGGTGATTTAAAGGTTCAGTCTTTTTCCAACTTAATTTAGAAACCAACAGAGAGCCTACCTTTGTTAGGAAAGAATATTTTGGTAGTATTTCAAAGCATGGCGATTAAATAACTACAGGTCACAAATTTAAAATGTATAAGTTCATCACCCAGTGAACTGAGGAATATATATATACATTTTTTTTTTTTTTTAACTATTAACCTCTTGGTTGTATCAGCTTTGCATTCCCAGGGCTAAGTGATAATGCATTTTGCATGAGTGCTCAGCAGCAGTGATTTCTAACACATCCATGGGGTTGAGACGAACCCCTCCTAACAGTCTATAGAGCCAGCTCACGAGGCTTTTGACAGGTCAAACCCAATGGTACTACACACTATCTTTATTCAAAGGCACAAACACGCTGTTTCACTATAGCGGTGCCTGTGAAAACACAAAACACCTTCAAAAAGAATTACAGGGAAGCTCATCCAAGGTCCGGGTGTCTTCTCAAGAGTCACCGTGCCCTGAAAGAATCGGTCAGCTCAACGTAAGAAAAGGGATGAACCAAGAATTCAATACGGTATTGCGTAATCTTGACATTGTTACATATCTCCATGGAACTGAGTGTTATTTTGGTTCTGAAAGAGTTTCAGCATAGACGTAAGACTGTTTTTTTCCCCGAGACCGCAGCATATGCTTAGTCACAGTATTTAATGTAGTTGTGCTCCTGATACAACACCAATTTCCTTCGCTGTCTGTTGTCTAGTGGTGAGTTACTTAGTGAGCTCTGATGGTGCAATCTGCCAGAAAACATCAAAAAGTAAAATATAATGCTTGCTTAGCTGATGTTACATACAACCAGTTAACAGGGTCAGCTCCTGTTGTTCCTGGGACACTCCGGCAATATAAGCGGCAGAACCAACCAAACAAGAAATCACAAACACTATGCACTCTGCACCACAGTAAAACAGCACTTTAATTAAGTCTGATCACTAATAACCAGTGTTATCTGCATTTCAAATCTCCAGTATATTAACCTACTCCGCTCCAAGTGCCACAGTCATTAAAATGCTGCAGCCAAGAGTTCCAGCTAACACTGGGTAAAACAAAAGGACATTTCTAAAAACAATTATTACAAAAATAAAAGCATGATTTCTTGATGGTCTCTCTCTGAATCACAGTCACCTAAATAAAGCTTCAATCCAGGAAAAGCTTAGCAGGAAGGCAATCATTCTCTTTTTTTGTATGTGTAAAAAAAGACCAGGAACTACAAGTAAATAGCAGCTGAGTAACAGATGAGGCACTAAGTGAAATCTGTTAGCAACTGCTAACAGCTTTGCTATTTTCTGTTGTTAAATTAAAAAAAAAAAAAGTAAAAACCCAATGCAGTAGCAATTCCAATATGTTCAAAAATTTCAGATGCAAAGGACTAAAGCTCAACACTTCTTGTACTACAGATTAATACTTGGGTTTAGTTTTAATATCTTGAAATGCTTTGTTATTGATTATAAGGCAGAAACAAGCCAACTCACACGGACACAGAATCAAGATGAAACTTGTTCTAGCTGTGTATGTGACCCAGCAAGTACAGCACAAAAACCTCATAGCAGACAAATGGGACTTTTCCAGTAGCTGCTTTTAGGCTCAAATTCTGTTTAACTTTGTCCTGTAGAGCTGACCCCCAATCACCCACCAGAAAGCGCATGTGTCTTCATTAGCACTGAGCCTTCTGGCAAGATCTCTGAAGTATCTTCTTTGTCCCTCTGGTCCTGGCGCTTCCACCACAGATGACCATCTCCTGCTTATCTCAACCCAATCTTGACACAGGTTCAGCAAGTCTGTTTTCCTGTTTGGATGCATCTACACAGCGCAGAACTATGTGGGCACAGCTGAAATAGCTCTGAAGAAAGCAAAGGGGTTTTCTCTCCCGTCAGTCCCTCATTTTGGTGGTCTCCCACATGGGGGATGGATCACAGTGCAGCTACCACCGTATCTACAAAAGGCACACCACAGATTTCCTCTCCATCCAGCTTTCTCCTCCCTTATGGTGTTTCCATCACCAGTGCCTCCTATGGCAGGTTCCCCTTCCAATTTAAACTGAGCTCATCTCTGTTTCTAAACACTTCTCTACTTCTTTCTCTTAAGCTACCAAGAATTAGTAGTCACCTTGCTTGCTGCAGAAGCTCACGACTTTGTCGCCTTCAGCTTCTCTCTTTCCTTCCACAGACGTTCTACCAACGGAACACGCCAGTTTCATCTCCGCGATGTCATTAAAAAATCCGGCTGTCTCTTGCCATCCGTGCTGCTAAAATACTTGATCTTTTAAACCTTCTGACTGCAGTTTCTTCCTCCCCAGCCCTCCTGACGCTCACTCCTCACTCTTCACATCAGTGCAAAACTCCAGTTTGAAAAATACCCCTTGAACCTGGTGTTCAGTCAGTATTTGACCCCTTCTAAGTTCCTCCATTAGCTTCTGATTATTTCTTTCAAAATAATTCAGATTAATTGTTTTTGTCTTTCCTGTCCTCCACAGCAGTTTCTCCCTGAAAAAATACCAGCCTGGTTTTGCTAATCTTGAGCAGGACATGTAGTCCCCAGTTCCTTTGTAAACCCTCTTGTTCAGTTTTTACAGGCCATCACCCTTCTCTCACTCCTATCATGGCTGGTGAGAGGCCAGGACTCTCACCTTCTCAGGACAGAATTTCTTTCCAAGAACAACTTTCTGTATCCTAAGAAGAAACACTGTTGAGGACATAGAACCTCTAAATCCCCCTGGCTCTTACAAACAACTCCTTCTCTGTTCATTATAAGCTGGTGCTTCCATTTTTGTGGCTTTGCAGAGATTTTCAATGGTGTGGGATAGAAAGTCCCATTCTATGCTACCATATGGATAAATAAATACTATTAACGATTACTGTCTGCTTGGAAGACTATCAATCTAAATAAAAAGCAAGCTTACAAAAAGAACAGATGTGTAAAGGTTGCGTACAACCAAAATGTGAAATGTATTTTGAAAAAGGGCATCACTAAGAACGGTCATCTATTGTTCCCAGCTTCGCACGTTGATCATTATCAGACGTTTTTTGTCACCTACAGTCGCTTTTTTTGGATTCTGATGTCATCCCATGTTCCTTCTAGCTCAGGCATCACACCCCCGTAAGCAAGACTTTGCACTTCAGGCTTCAAATCTGCCAGTGATACATGAAACAGAATACTTATGCTTTTGTCAGACCTCTGTGTCACTCCCCTCCTCTTCCAACAGCCCTGTACATGCCAAAGAGTTAAAAAGAAGAATGAAAATAGACGCAAGGCTTAAGATACACAAGAGAGCTGCTGACGTCACCCTCCTAATTATTCAGTGTTTTGACTACTGTTCCATGTTAAGCCCTGTGTCTTTAAACAGTGCGAGCACAAATACATGAACACAAATGCCCAGGTGTGAGGATGTTCCTGCCCAGCATGCCTGAAGAGCCCCATCTGAATGCGGACTGGTGTACCCACAAACCTTCACCTTACCGATGCTAACAACTGCCGAAATAATGCACATTCAGCACATAAGCATGCCTGTAATTTTTTTACAATATCCCTACAGTGTTCAAAAGCTGAAAGGACAACTTTGAGGAATCTTATTAATGATACATGGAAGAAAGTCAGCTAAAACCTTCCATGTCAATATAACACAAGCCATTTGACTCCAGAGGACATACCAACAGAAAGCTGCAACACAAGTTCATACATCATTGTAAGTGAATAATCTTGCGGCTGGATTTCTTAGATTACTCATTAAATGTATCTCCGCCTAAGCAATGATTGTGGCTTTTCTACGTATCTGACTTGTATACAATGCAGCATGCTAAGAAACACCAATGTCCAGCTGACGTTTAAGTGTCCAGTGCCACAAGCAACCATACAGTCTCATCTCCTCCAGGTGATGATGAGATTTCATTCACACACCCTCTATTAATTATAAAGACCTGCTTAAATGGAAACACTTTAATCCTCAATAGATTAAACAGGTACCAGAGGCAGGGGTGATTGCAACCAGAACTAGAGCACCAAAGGCTCCAGCAATAGCAAGGGAACGGCCTGAAGAACTTTGTCTAATCTCTGCTGATTCCAGAGTCACAAACCTAATCAATAGCTACAGAGGAAATGCAAACATTTGCATGCTGGGCAGAGAGGACGGTGAGTTTTGAGCACTGCAGGCAATGGCTGGAGATGCAAAGCAAAGGTTTTATCACAACTGCAAATGTTACTGTGCTGTTTAGAGTAGCACGAGCAATCCTCTTCCCCCCAAAGCTTGTGAGGGAAGCAGATAAGCAAGAGAAGGCAAAGGTCTGAGCATGGGAGCGGGTCATGGATTACTCAGAAATATTCCCCACAAAGCCTCCCTCAACGACACACGCTTGTTTTTAGCCTGAAACCTTGAATCTTCTCTGACATATGGGAATGAATTTCAAAGGCACAAAAAGACATTTTGTCTGCCAAATGTCTTCTGCCTCAGCTACAAGTTTAGTGTAAAAGTATAAACTGCTTTCTTTTTAAATAACATAAACATTACTTCGAGTCCAAGTGAAATAATTTTTCCACTACTTTATGAGAACATGGTTTGTTTCCTACGTTATGAAGAGAATAGGTGGCTGGTTTGCTTTTTTAAAATGCCGTACCTCAACATGACGCCAAATCCCTTCTTCTTTTTCTTTTCTGGATCTTCATTTTCTTCCTTCCTTTTCTTCTCTTTGATTTTCGATTTACCCTTTTCCTTTTTCTTCTCTTTCTCTCTGTTCTTTTTGTCTTTTTTTGCTTTGGTTTCTGCATCTTCTATTTCGAGGTTCCCCGGAGAGGCAGATTCCACGTTCTGAGCTTCTTGACCAGAGTGAGAGCTCTTATCGGAGAAACCATCTGCACAGAATAGAGAAGCAGCAGTGAGGACGGCCAGGGGCCACCAAACCGCAAACACATTTAATACAGCACGAGTGTCTACGAAGTGCTCAAATGACTCACAACTTACTCATTTAGCTTAATAATTTAAAAAGCAGACTAAATATACCCAGTGAATTGAAGCAGATTTCTATTGTAAATTAAATACAGAGTTATTTTAGTGACCTGTTTTCTGGTTATTATTCTTGATACAAGAATTCTGCTTGACGTGGTAAAACACTTTCATTTGAAATCTAGCTTGTTGACCTCCATCAGCTCTAGAAAACTTGCACGCTGGGATGCAAACACCGAGAGGTTACTTCAACAAGAGATTCCGGTAACTGATATAACCAACCTACACAATAAAACTACTTCATTCACTCCCTGGAATCTTTCTATTTTAATGACTGAATAAGAAAGAGATAAACTGTTCTGTCTGGTTGGAGAAGAGCTGAGTTGTTTCTATTCGGGGAGCTCAAGCACAGTTTTATGCTTCATGCTAAAAGAGACATATTTCCAGACTGGGGCCTACAAGCCCATGGTGACAGAATGAGCAGCAGGGTGCTATCAATACCCTCTGCCGTCTTTGAAAGAGGAAACGAATTTCCTGCTTGGAGAAGGGGGAATTGTAGACAGCTCTGTAAAACAAGCAAGATAATTTTTAATGTAATCTGAAGAAGACAGCTGCTTCTTGAAGTTGAAAAATATAATTATTTAAGGATTGAGTTCTAAATCCTCCAACCCACCCCCTGCCCCAAAGGAGATCAGTGAAAGACTTTACACTAAACCCCGTCAAGGTTGGACGGGGTACCGCAAACACAGCTCTATTCACTGGAACACGTGAGCAGCTTTTAAAACATGACCAGCTTCAACTGGACTAAATCACTTGCTTATGCGTGTCACTGAGTCGGCCTCCAGCACTGCTAAGTGAGGGTGGCTTCCCCAGTAAGTGCCATCAGCATCATACCTTCTTCTCCATCTTCGGGTCCGTCATAAGATTTGTCAATGGCAGCTCGGAAACTCTCATTACACCCTCGACCACGGACCACGTGAGGCCTGGGTCTGTGGAAAGGGAGTTCGTTCTTCCTAACTTCAGCCACGGCAGTCTGAAGACTCTCAAGAGAACTGGACTTCTTCAGCCCCAGGGTAGGACCGAAATCTTTGCCAGAAGAGTCTGGAAAACAAACAGTTAAGAATTTTTATACCTGAAACTAGTTAGATACATTTAATTGTGTACTTTATTACTTGGGGCCTTTAAAATAGTAGGCAATCAATGTAATATGTTCTAAAAATAACATACAAGTTAAACCTAGTTCAGCAGATATCCCTGTCCAGACTCGGAGGAGTTTTCAGAGCGGCAGCGATGGGCAATAACTGGCTCACACGTGTCAACTGGAAGCAGTGATAAGGATGGGGTCGCTTCTTCCCACTTTCACAACCATCTTAAGGAGAACACAATCCTTTGGCTCACAAACAGTTACACACCAAGAGTTTTGGTTTTCACAATGAGTCAGGTTGTATGAACGGTTGATATTTTCAAACACATTTCTCTTGTGAGAAGATATTATTAGTTTTCTCACAGTCTTATCCAGTCTTTTTTTCTTCAAGCTGAAACTGCTGCTATGATATCAACACACACAGCAGGTTTTTCAAGAAACAACTATTTCCAGTAAAATATAGCTTAACATAAATGACGTTACTGCCCTTTCCTTGTTTATAGCTACAAGAAGCACTTCATCCAAAAACCAGCAAATATCTTTCCAAGTCTCCCAAACCTTTCCTCTCTTTGAATACCAATCAATGAAGAAATTCGCAGTCTAATTTAAAAGCCTTTGTAGCATCTACTTAGTTTTTACATTGCAGAACAGTAACTGTGACATAGTGACAATGAGGAAGAGACTTTGCCTTGCAATGCGCTTTCTGTCTTCAAGAACACAAATGCTTTTGTTTTCAACTTTTAAGTGATACTAACCGAAGTAACAGAAGAATAAAAGAACAGGAGGCCTTCATATACATGTCTATATACTGTCACGGTTGAAGAGATTCTAGGATCACGGAAAATACAGGTATGTTAGTACTATATGCTGTGATTTTAGCAATCCTGAACTAAACCAGCGTGATCAGTGAATTCCTAAAAGGAAAAAAGCAAAGAAGTGGCACCAAATACAGACTCATCAGTAATGTCTACGTAAAGCAATTTACACTTCCATTACCTGCAGAGTGATACACAGCTGAAAATAAGGGGGGGCGGGGAACTGAGGGGGTGTATGGAGACAAGTTTAAGGGCAGCCTGGTTGCTCTTCACACAGTGCAACCTTCATTTGTTCACTAATTGCCATCCTGGAGAACACCACTATGGGCAAATTAGCAAGTGTTACAATGGTGTTAGAGTAATGACTTGAATGCAACATGAAGGTGCTTAAAACCACTAAAAACTTGTACATTAGTAAGCAGCACTGTGGTGCCTGTCTCAGGTGGAGAAGGAGTTGTTGGCAAAGTATGTTTCTTTCTGTATAAATAGTCCTTATTTTGCTCTTTTGTCCTAACATTGAAAGCCCCATGAGGAATTAATTTTAGTAATAACTAGCAATAACTTCCTGGTTTTTGGATGTTTTCAAGGGAAATCTGACAGGACTTTCATGTAGTATTTTCAGTTTGCTACTAGAAAGAGGAAAAAAGAAACTGAACGGAGCACTCTTTAGCTACCAAGTAAATTCAGAACATCACTACCTTGGAAAACTGTGGTTTGTGTGGTTTTTTGTTTGTTTGTTTCCTAATGTCCCCCAAAGAAACAGAGTTGCTCTATGGTCACTTCATTGCTTAAGATGATCAAATATTGTGTTACTTTAAAGGACATTATAAAATGGCAAAGATTAACTGTATTTCTCCTTCACTGGAAAAGACAGTTAAATTTTATCCATGATCCTCCTGTGTTCTACCATTTAAAAGGCATCCTCATTTATTCAAAACCTTACTGAGAACCTTTAGTCACAGACTAGTATTAAGCATTTAGTTGCCCCTTTCCAAGACGATAATAATTTATTCTGAAATTTCCCTGGCGGCACTGGAAGTTTCTCACTATTGCCGTGAAAATCCACCTGTGAAGAAGCATCTGAACCTAAGTGAGAAATAATTGCATTTTTTCTTATTGATGACAGTAGTAGCAATGCAGCCTCATTAAGGGGAGCATTCAGTCAAGGAGTTTATATCCTTGGACGTTCTCACCAGGGTCTTCAGTGAGAACTTAGTATTTTTGCAATTCAGCTTTATATTTTTCTTCATTTATTTATCATATTTATTTATCATGTATTAGCTCACAACTAAAGATACAGGAGCTGAGGAGCTTTCCTAAGCAGGGAGAGCAGTCCCCTTTCTTCCACACCAGTATCTAAGCCTGAAAATGTGCATTTTTCCTCACAGCTAAAAATAATAAATGAACACAACCCCAACAAATAAACATCAAACCTCCCTCTCATCTTTTACGTGTTATTAACAGGCACTTCTGGAGGTGAGTGGTGTGTGTTTGTGTGTGTGTACATACGTAGCTCTACTCAGAATTTAAATACCAAAAAATAGTTTGGCCATGAGAAATTTCATATTTCACTGTGTAAAACTGTCTCTTTTTATGGATTTTAAATTCTTGAGACCTCATTTTACTGCTTCTTGTAGTACAATGATAAAAAGTCAACTAAAGCATCCACTTTATTTTTTCTATAAATGGTAAATTACTTTATGCATCTCTACTGAATTTATGAGAGAAAACCAACTGCCATCAGTACCTATGTCTACATGAAGCCAACTTGCTGGTTCGTAGATATCATTATCATGCTTTAACTGAAAGATGATATCACACATACCTTAATTTTCTGCTCAATGCCAACACGGCTACCACAGATTTCTTTTTTCTTAACGCACTAGCAAATATAAACCTGCTTTCTGTTATTTTATTACTACTATTATTAGTTTGAGGTATTTCCAGGCTTCTCTTTTTCCCACATCTGCACATTCCTTTCTTTATTTTATAGCCCATAGGCGGGAAGACGCCAAAAGCAAGATGTCGATCATGAAAATCAAAGGGAAACAACTGGCGCAGCAGTGTGGGCAATGCAAACCAACCCAACGGTGTGCGGAGAGAGAGCAGAATTGAAGCGAAGCCACGAATCATTGCCACTCTAAACGAAATACAACTCCTCAGACACCCCCCACATTAAACATTTTATATATTTATCAGTGATTTTACTTTATAGATAATGATTCTTCTTGAAAACTGAAACTATATTAATATGCCTAAAGGTTATTATTGGGAGGAACATGTTTGCGTTAGCTAGGCTAATTTACTACTTATATTTTGAAATTATAGCAATGTGAAAAAACAGGTATGAAGAAAACAAGAAAAGTGTCACCAAAAGTAAAAAAATAGAACAAACACAACGTAGTAATGGATTGTAAATAGTGTGGCTCTGTATTTACTGGTTCCTACTGCACGGCACAGGACACGCACCTTGGAGAACATTCGTGAGGCCCAACTCAGGCCTACCCCAACCCGACCAAACTAACTGTAGTTACCTATACCCTAAAGGAACTGAGGAATGTTTAAAACACCTTTTGACACGTATACATTCCCACGATTTTCAAAATACAATCCATTCACAGATCACAGATATGTTTGTTTGTTTTTTTTTTTTTTACACAAATTACTGTATTGCTAGCTTTACGTTGCCCCTGCAGAGGTGAGGATAGCAAGCACGGTTTCAGAAACACCCCAGCTTTTGTTCAGGAAGGAAAAAGCAGGATTTCTGTTGGTCAGAATCAAATTATGTAGGTAACAGGCTGGCAAAACAGGCCCCTCAGTGAAATTTAGTCAAAATATATCTCTGCTGCTGGGAAACGTGTTGTATGAGAATGAACCAAATCTGTTACCCAAGTGAAATACATCCAAAGATACAAAAGGCAAGAGAAAGCCAGTAAGACCCGACTGCTTTACTCTCACCTTAGCTCCTCCTGGAAATCCACCTCTAAATAAATTGCTGTATAAACTGTGAGTGTCCCTTTAAATAAGCCTTAGGGCAAAAAATGAAACATTTGTCATTATTACCATGTGCCATAAACATCAAATAACAGGTAGACTGGGTCTTACCCACAGGACTGCAACATTATGTGGTGACAAACTAATTCATGTTCAATTCTTTCTGAACCATTTTGTTTAATGTAGTTTCATTTATTTGTGGTAGGATTTACAGCACGCACAACCGCAAAGGATTTTTTACTCTCACTTGTATTTTTATATTCGGATACCTCCTCAATCATCTATTGATTCAATGCAGAGAATTATTTAGGAAGGAGGAATTTGAAAGTCATTACATCATTCAACTTGTGATTTTCAAATGAAGAGCTTTAATAGGGGTATTTTTGTAGAATAACCTTAGATCATACTGTAGACTTTCCTTCAACACTAGTTTATACAGGTAGCATAGAAAAGACAATGAGGGTCTTGATAAAAAGCAAGCAAAAAAGAACAATATTGGTCACATATTAACTATCTACCTCACATATTAAAGACAACGTGTATTGTTTTGCTCATTTTATACCTCAAACCAAGCATTCCAGATCAGAAGCAGGAATACTGAACACAGAACGACCCACACCTGACAGCAAAAAAACCCCACAACACTAAGAAAGAGAAATCAAAGCGTGTGAGAATTTAACAAGTTCTCTGATTGAAAAAGCCAGCTACAGCCTTCAGATTTACGGATATTTCAATCTATTTTACTACATATAATGATTGCAATTTAGCCTATATTTGCACAAACTGCAATTTCAGCTACAAATAATGGCAGTTCACAATTTGCAGCCCAGAAGTTACACTGAGCTTTATCCAGTCGAATCAAGGAAAGCCTCAGAATAAGGCAACCACTAGGCAAGAGGCAAAAAAAGCACAACTGTCACGTTAGAAATGTACGCTGGCGTTGCCGTTTTCTATAGACTTATCACTACCAAACAACACCACTGTAATATAACGTTAATATTTCAAAAAGAATAATATGTACAACATTAAATGTCTCACAAATGCTAATAAGTTTCACAGTGCAACAACATTAAAGCTAAGAAGTAGGAGAAAAAGAAGGAAGAGGTTCAAGCAAAAGCGCTCAGAAATGGCACATGCGCTCGCTGGGTTAGCGCTGCGTGCTGGACAAAACGCAGCCAAGCCTGTCCTTGCACAGAGGAACGGCTGATGTTATCTGGCGAAATAATTAGTTTTCTTCATTTGGTTACACAAGTTTAACCTCTCTCACAACCTTCCACTGCGTCCAGAGTTTTCCTGTGCATTTGAATCGCTGCCCCTCCAGCAGGCTCGTGTTCTCTCCCCAGTTGGTGCAGACCAAAGCGCTTGCCCTTCCAACTGGTCCCAGTATAAATTAAGCCGCTTGACTTGCCACAAAGCAGGAGCTTTCTCCTCAAGGATATTTACGTATCTCAAATTGATTTTAGATAGCGCTGTTACAACCTGCTAGAGGAAAACAGCCATAGGAAAAGCAATGCAGACAGGAAGAAGTCCAGTTTTTAGAAAATATGATTCCCCAGTGATTTCAGGTACCTTGTAAACTGATTGGCACTAAGAAAATTTCAGCGCCCTGTGATTGCTTTACTGCTCCTTCCGCAACTGCCCGCAGATAAGGACAAACATTTCAATCCGGCTTTAAGAGACTGGGAAATGTGACACTTTCCGAGATTAATCCATATAAATTACACTTCCCAAACTAAACCAATATTTTTGTTCCCACCCCAAAGTTCAGCACAAAGTGAGAGTCCCTGCGCCAACATTTAAACAAATTCACTTTTAATGGTACGAGGCCAACACGTAGAGTGTTACCTTTGACCCGTGGGACAGAGAAAAACTTCCTCAGTAGCAGAACAGAAGAAAGCCAATAATGTTCAATTAATGGTTGTCATCTACTTTGTTAAGTCTCAAGCCTATTTTGAAATAAACTGCCGAATTATTACTCAGTCACGAAGCCTGACATAATTTTTGTTGAAAATTACTCATTTAAATCAGAAGTAACAAAGGAGGAAAAAAGTTCATATTAAGCTTTCTTTTTTCTTTCCTAATTCAAAGCCTTTTCTTTTTTAAATTTCTTTACACATGAATGCAGAAAAACTCTCTTGTATCACTCGTTTTATTCACAATCATTTTGTTTTTCAAAAAGTAGCATGTCATTTTTATACATCCCGTTCTGGCCTGGACACATGTTTAATAGACACTTGTAAGCTGCATGTTAAACGTAACTCCAAGCATCACTCGGGGATTCATTTAGACTATTGCAACAAGGGAGATTATTATTGCAAAAGAAAAGCCAAGTCAAGAAACAAAAAATACATTTCAATGCACCAATTTAACTTGCAATTAAAAAATAAATGATATAAAACTCTTCCTTTGTGCGTGCTTTTCATTAGTTACGAATGTTAATATGAAGGAAAAAGGAAAAAGGCTGGATTTTTAACCAAATAACCTGGAAACAGGATCCCTTTTGCTAATAATGGCATTGCTTTTGTACACCTGCCCACACTCCAACCAGCGAATCCTACATGCTTGAGATATTTACGAGCTCTCCCTATTGCTGCCCCCCCAAAACTGCCCAACAGCCGCTCTACATTTAAGATGCTCTAAATATTGTTGCCATGGGTGACACATGAACACGGACTAAGGCAAAGCGCTGCTAATAAAAAGGCTTTCACAGCATTTCAGTCCTTGCTCATACGGAAAGTTCAAATTTATGGCTTTTAAAATACTGGATCTGAGGAGGTCAGGTTAAATGGTTGGTAGTAATAAAAGGAATCAATATGCCACAGCATCTGAAGCAGCCAGCAAACTAAATAAACACTTCATCCAAATCCACTTGGCCCTGAATTAAAAGAACATAAAATACTGTATTTATTTGGTTTGCCCTCCACCAGTGCGGGGTTTGCGTCGCTAGATCCGCTAGAGTTCTACGCAGAGCTTGCAACAAACATGTGCTGGCCAAGTAGCAATTAAACCGTATGTCAAGGCTAGGAGCAATTAACTGGGCATTAACCTTATCAGGGAACCACTTCTGGATTAGGCAGCGACAAACAGGCAAACATCGCAGCCTGGGAAGATTCTGAAATGTCTATTTACAAAAGCTCCAGAGGACTCAGACTTTCTGTCTCAGGCACATACAGAGTAAATGAGCCATTTCCAATAATAACCCCTTATTCATAAACCCTGAACAAAACCAGAATCACCTTTTCCAGTGATTAGCGGCTCCTGTTATCATAGAAAAGCAAGACAGTTTGTTCCTTACAGCACTTTAAAATAAAGCAGAGCAGAAGAATTAGTGGACTTGCATCTTTTGCTCCTGATCTACATTTGGTTTAGTTTATAGACTGAGTCCCAGAAGTTATGAGAACCTATTTTCTGCTGTTTCTTTGTACGTGTTTAAATAGAAAGTGCATAGGTTAATTTTCAGCTTAGGAAATTAATGCACATCTTGCTTGAAGTTGCCAGCAGATAATTTGTGAGAAAGATACATACGCACCTGTAATCAATCTATCTACATTTACACACACAAAGGCCATTCGCAAAGGCCTGCATAGTTCTGAAACTGCTTTGTTTGTGAGTTTGATAATATTTGTCTTGAAACAGTTTCGAAAAGTTCATGTCAAAATCTAACTTTCTAATGGGAATGTGCAGAATTTTGTCAAACCTACTATTAACTACAAGAAACAGTTATCTGGCAGAGCTCCGACTTAAAATCCCTACAGAATTTGAAAGGATTATGTAGGTTTTCAGCAGAAGTCCTCAGCAAAGGTTGCTTTGATTTCCTAGTGCGATTTTTAAGATGATTTGATTGCTTATAATATGCTAACAGTATTTTATTGCAGATTCCTCACAGCTGAATGCGCAGTTGCGGTGATATCTGGTCTTTAACCCAGCCTGATCTCACATACTTCAACTTTTTCTTTCCTTTTCAACTGTCCCCTGGACTGAAAGTTCTTTGCTTGGCCTTGTTGCACAGATTGTAAGTGTTTTTAGAAACACAAAAACACCCAAAGAATACACGTCCTTCCTGCCATATCGGAATAACTGAGGAGTGGGAAATGTACATTCTTCCAGCCAGGTAATACTTCTTTTTGTGTTCCTCCCCTTACTCACCAAATAACTCAAGAAGGTCTGAAAGGAAACCTTTCAAGCTTTGCACGCAATTAAACCGTGAACTAGATCCTTCACTACAGCTTTGAGGGAAGGCAAGTTTAATTTCCATGCATAGCTTACCTCCTCTAACATTAGTTGGATCTGGGTAAACTTGCACCTGAAGTACAGGACAGAAACGCATACGCATTCCCATAGGTATGTGAACATACAACGATATTCCATGTGCACATTTCCAACAACTACAATGAAGCTAGGAAGGAATACTCACACATGCTCCTCAACCTGTGTGCTCAAATACCGTGCAAAATTTAATAGGAAACTTAAGAAGGTAGAGAGTGGTGTGAGCAAAGAGAACATATGTAAAATAAAGACTTTAGTATTGAGAACAGGTTTTTTTGCAGGTCTTCAAACACGGGAAGTATTTTCAGGGCTTTCTTCCACAAAACTGAATCCTTAGAAAAATCATATCCAACTCAGGGAACAAATGGCAAGGAACTTTCCTTCTTAATGGCTGCAGCCAAGGATTTTTCTAAACCGTTTTGTAAAGTGACACAGACTCACACCCAATGATGTCTGGCTGTCTTCTGAGGTTTTAGCAGACGCTGTTCACAACTGGATTGCCATCCCAGACTTGCTTAAAAATCAAATCAAAATACTACTTTCGTTATACTGCTTAACTCTGAGACCTAGTCTATACCATTTACCGCTTCACGCTTGACATTTATTTGGCCACTATAGTAGAGCCCTTCCTTAAGAGGTTCGCAGCTCCCTTGCTAGGAATGTCACGATGTGCCATTGCAATGAAAAGGTTATTTCTAAAAAGAAACTGGTGAGGATGTGAACGAGAGATCAAATCAAGATGGTTTTGCAAATCTGTATTTTTTGACAAGTCATTACCTTGTGAGATGTTTAGCAAACGGGCACCGAACCTTTAATATCCCCCAAGGAAATGGGAACCTCCCTGGATCTTTTCAGTTTTGTTTCCCCTGCAGCAATTTTTAGTACCCTTAAGATGTCACTCTATTAATTACCAAGTTACGTGTCTAGGATCTTTTCAATATGCAGTTTTGCATTGCTACAGTGTGTTCAAATGGCAAATTATGAAAGCTCATGGAACTGCTGCTTGGAACAACTTAGAATACTATTTAAGTGCAGTAGGCACCTGTTCGCCCTTTGAGAGCTGTTTTTACTTATTCAAGGGATCGAAAGTCTGGAAAGAAGCAATAGCTTTAGAAGTATAAGCAGCTCAAAGATGCATCATCAGAGATTATCAGTACTTTTGCAATTTTAGCTCAGGCTTTATGCACACCATGTGAACTTTCTGAGGCATGAGCACCTCTGCCGACTGCAGCTCATGAGAGCTGATCTCTGATACAGCAAATTTGCACTGTGTTCTTCTTCCTATTTCTATGGCATTTAAAAAATTAACAACTATTTATGTATTTTTAAAAGAACACTTCCCAAGTCTTGTGATTTGATTTGCTCTTTTTCTTATTTTAAATAATGGCTTCCTCCTCTGCTGATGTTTTGCTCGTTCCCTGGTCAAGACTGATGGAATCCATCCAATCTATGCTGGATGACGCTACCTTTGAAATACTAATTTCCAGCTTTGTTTTTGCTTGAGACTGACAGGTAACTTTAGTAGGGCCTTGAGTGCTGGCCAGAACACCTTCATGGAGGCAAAGTAATTATATTAATGTGCAAAGCAGGAGTTATAGTTGGTCATCAAACAACCAGGAAATAAATCTGCGTACAAAGAAATGCTGTCAAATACACAGCACAAATAAATAAAATGTGTTTTTGTTAACCCTTTTCTGTTATGTTAATTTGAGACCAGAAAGTATGAAGTTTTCAAGTTCTGATGTGATATTGCAAATGACATATTGTCATTTAATACTCCAAAACGTTTGCAACAATAAATGTCTTCCTTTCTAGTAATCTGGATTGTTACATTTGGCTTATTTCATCCTAGAAGGATAGGACATCAGCCTCACTTTCCCCTCAAAATCCAGATATTGTCCATAAACACACAGCTCGCTCACACACTAAGGTAAATGTATTTGGCTATATATACACACCATAAAGGTATAAAACTTCACTCTTCGCAATCATGTAGCTTCTCAGTTGCATTTCTAAATGCTCTAAGCATACAAAAATTAGATACCATAGCCTGTGCTACTAGCCCTTCAGTAGATTCTTCAAACTAAATAATAAGTATCACTAATATTCTTGAAGTTCAAAGCTTTTGCTCCAACTCCAACAAAAGCCGGTGTCATGAACATTAAGAACAAAGGCGCACAAATATTTTGAAGAGTTTCAAGGGTATTAAGCAACTCTGGCCGATTTCTCTAGTAATATCAGAACACGTTATTTTACCTTTTTACAGGGGTTAGTGTCCCAGTTTAACTTTTCCAGGTTGACCAACTGTATAAAAAACAGTTCTCATGTTCAGTGATTATCTTACATAAAAAAAATACAGCATCTGTATGATTACACTAAGTTTTTGTTTCTTCTGTATCAAGAGTGAACACTTGCATCTCTGTTCTGCCCTGTATCCTATTTTTCAAGAAATATTATTGCCCTCGTTTGTGTTTTTCTGACTGTGGACCAGTATTTCCTCCGCATTAAGAGGGAAAATGGGTTAATCGGTGAAATGCATGCCACTCCATTTCCTCAAGAAGATAATGCAAAACAAGCCATACTGTGGTTGTGTATAGACTTACAGCAATCAATTAATGCAATATTTATATAAATTAAGATCTGCATGCATATTATCACACAGTTAATCAGGACTGTTCAGCAGTTTCTTCCCTCGGCCTTCAATGAGTAAAAGTCAATCCTCATACTGGGTAGCGATACACACTAAGGAATTTACTTCAGATCAAAACACTAAAATCAGATTTCAAAACACTGATGTTAATGTTATGAGAATTTTTAAAAAGTAATGGTTCTTCTACCGTATGTTTAATTGGTCCCCCTGCAAAACAAGCAGCCCCACAGGAGCGGGCAGGAAGCTACTGCCTGGGTTCATATCTTGCTGTAAGAGAAAAAGAAAGCAATGGGTAATCAATCATAATTTCTCTTCACAGCAACATTCCTGACAAACACTTACCTTAATAGGTTTTTCTGTTGTTGTTGTGGATACTAGGAGTGTTCAAAGGGAAGCAAGAAAACTCCAGAGAAGCAAAAATCTATTGAATATTAGCAAATATAAACTATTCTTGCCTTCAGTCAAGTCCCTGAATATTTGAAGGCAAGGGGAGTTCTCGGATAAATAATATACAAACTTGTAATATCTTTGTATTTCTTGTTAGGCTTTAGCACTTGGTGGCATCAGAAAGAGGACATAGGCTATACAGAGTTTTTGTCTGATCCAGTATGACCCCTGTTATCTTCTTGGGATGTGCTACAGATGGAAGGTGTCCAGAACAGAAAGAAACAAACACCCAACACGAAGACGCCATTGCTTCCTGGTCCTATCAATTATTCATTACTTGCACTATGGAAGCACACAGAACCTCTCTAATCATGGGCCAAAACCTCACTGCCCTTGGTGTTACACCAAGTCAAACCGGAATAATATTCCATACCTTTAATAGTTTTTGATCAAGTCTACCTGTCTTTCCGCAATACTGGCTCACTTCTGATCTCTGTTTCTGACTTCTTTACAATTTCTCCACACTTTGTAAAGTACAGTTCATCTCCTGCTACGTTCCCTTAAAGCTCCTGTGCCTCACATGTTTTCTGGTTTAAACAGAAAACACAGATGTGTTGGCACATGATTAATTTACTCAGATTTCACATTCAGATTGAACCTGAATTGTTAAACTAGGTACAGTATTTTAAATGAATGCTGCAAGTATCAGCCCAGAACAAAGCTAATATAACAAGTTCCTTCCTCACCTTCTAAAGGCATTAGTGGGTCATTTCTCCTGAAAAGCAATATAGAGGAGTTGAGCAAAGAACTTCCTGATGGCCTTTTACAGTGTTTTTGCCATTTGTTTATTTCAAGTCAGTTCCAACAGAAGGGTCCCTTCTTGCTTAGGTGCTGATCACAGAATGGGTTAATTGTTCTCCAAATAGATTATTAAAAAAACCTAACGACCCTTAAATCTGTTTTAACACAGAAGCCCTCTGATTGAGAGTTGGTGTTTTGTGACAGTTTTAATACACTCTTATTGCTGATTCTGTCATTCTTCAGTGTCTGTGTGCATAACTCTTAGGAGACTTAAATGATATTCCTGTATGCTGAAGCACATTACAAACATCCCACCTTCTAGTTCATGCAGTTTGATCTAAAGCAGCTACTTTTGAGTAAGAGCTAATATTGATACTGCTTTATACCATTTGACTGCTAAATTTCAATCACTAGGTTTTTCTTTGTCTGATTAAGCAATTAAACTGCTTAACTGAAAACTACAGGCTACTGATTTATATGAAGGTACTAAGAAATTCTATTTGAAGTTTAAGAACAAGTCCCTACCAAACACAACAAACACACGAAAGCTCAGATTGCAAAAGCATATTTCAGTTTTCATTGTTCAAGTATTGTTGGTCTTTTCGTTGTTTATTGATCCTGTTTACTCAAGCGGTCATTCCTGGGTTTCATTTTCTAAAAGTCATTAACAAAATGGGCACTCTGTTCTGCTAATGCAAATTACAGTGCAAGTGAAGACCCTTCATATACTGTAAGTTATCATTAAACTGGGAGAAGAAGTACCGAAATAACTTCTTTAGCTATAAAAACCTCCTGAAAAAATGCCTACATTCCCATCTTTCAGTTTTTATCATAAAGCATTTGCTGCAAGAAGGCAGAAAGAAACAGGTGGAGCTTCTGATGCCAAGTCATGTAGGTCTGAAAGGAGTTTCTGTTGCGGAAGCTTTAATTGCCCTTAATGTTTGAGGACCATGGAGATGAGCAGGACAACCTGCAGGGTAAGGAACTGCTCAAAACAAACCGGGCAGAGCTCACTCTACATTTGATCATCGTACAGTTTCTTGAATTCTAGGTGAGTATCAGAAGATTCCTGCATCTCCGGCTAAAGGAAGCATTAAAACCAACCAAGACTCCCCCCCAAAACCAAAAACCCCCACCAAATAAACAACAAAAATCACAAAGCTAAAACCAACAACCCAAAAAAAACATGGAAAGAGAGTTGTGTTGATATGCAGAAGCTGGGGACGAAATGAATGCTTTACGATTCCAGTTTCAATCTTATGACCTGTAACTCATGAACCTCCATTTTATTTACAATATCTAAGATATCTTTTTATACGATCACTCTGTATGGTCCCAAATCCAGAGGTTTGGGTCCAACACTTGCTACATGAAGCCAAAGTGATTCTTGAAAGCATAGACGGTTTACAGACGGTAGCAGGATCTTGCTATATAGTTTGCTATATTAATAAGGAAACATTTTTATTTGTTTACACATACAGTAGTACTGTATGTGCTACATACTCAATAAAATGCATTATTTATTTGCATTTTCCTGTCTGATTTTCTGAAAGGCTCGTGAAATTTTAATGAAGGTGGTAAAAGCAACAGACTAGGTAATAAAATTATTTACAAAAAATGACCTTAAAAGAATCCTATTAACATTGCAAAATAAAGCACCTAGGCTTGGAGAATGCCACGGCAGAGGTGTCCAGCATTAACTTATCTTTGTGCTCTCATTGTAACAGACTTACACTTCATGTTCCTTACACAACAGCCTTTGGTACCCCTAAGGGGATCTCTCCTGTGCTCTGAGCATCAAGTCTTTGGGAAGAATCAGCTTTTGATTACCTAAGTCTGACACCATCAGCATCCACCAAAAGCCGTGAGTTGCCTTTGCAGGCATCCTTACAGGCAGCACGTCCTACCTCAGACACCTTCGGCCTCCAAACTTCAATTATTTTAATAGAGCTTGTATATACAGTTTCCTGGGTGTGGGGGGTTTCGTTTTGCTTTAAAGAAAAGCAGTTTTCCTTCCCCTGTGGTTTCTGGATCCGCTGTCCTAGATCAACAGGAGCCAGCGTCCCCTCCCTCTCAGTAACGTCACCCTTTCCCACCCATCACCCACTTTCCCCATCCCCAGCATCCTTTTCTAGCTCCCCCCACCCCCCTAACAACGTGCCGTCTTCCCAGCCTCTAGCCATATATCCCTTTTCCTCTCTTAAATACAAACAAATATCAGAGTTATTTTAGGAGACGGTAAGAGAACAACCTCTGTCAAAAAACAGCAAATAAACCCCACGCTTCCACTGACACTTGAATGGGAAGTTTTACTTCAAACGGCTCCAATTTCACAGAATCTGTAATGGGATGTGTCACGCGTGACACTCACCGGGTGATAACACAGCCACTACTGCACGCTACACCCGTACTTTATACACAAAAAGAGAAAAGAACAAGTAAACCAGGAGGAAAAGAGACCGAAGGTTTCTCCTGGGACAAAGATTTCCCCGTATTTTCTTTAGGACAGCAGAAAAAGAATCATTGTACGAAATGATTTTTCTCCTGTGTGTTTTCTCTTTCTTGTAAATGTATTTCTTCTTTTAGTATAAGCTCAGGCTGAGAATTATTTTCTGTAGCTATTTTGTGATGTTCATTTCAGTAATAAGCAGCAAGTTATTTGATGCAACAGCTGACAAAATTTAGTCCTAAATGTAATGCTTATTCTTTTTTGTACCTTTAAAATGAAAACCAGTGTGTTATTTTTTAGGAAAGAATTAAGCTGTAGGAGCTTCGATCGAACAATTCTGCCATTTTGTTTTCAGAATTAAGCATCTGAGCAGATTCTAAAGCAATAAAAAAAACCAGAGGCATCTGAATAACTACTCTACACGGGATTTGTCTTTTATAACATCTCTGTTTGTCAACAGCAGTATTACAACTGGCAACCAAAAATAACAACTCCTTTTTTTTTTTTGAATACAGGAACTTATGCCAACTGCAGATAGCAACAAAAATTGTAATTACACGAAAAACCCAAACAAATCAATGCTGGATCCGCCGCTCTGGTCCTGCTGAAAACTTCCAGTTAAGGGAGGTTTCTGTTTGCAACCTGAGTGCAACCCACAAAGGTTTAGTTTCAATTTAAGAGTCAACTTGAAGAGGAGGGAAGGATTAAAGAAAGGATTTTTACAGCAGAAGGTGAAGAACTAAAGGGGCAGGAATTAGATATAAAATAGTCTCAGCATAGGCATCAGATTACTTGTGGGGCTGGGGGGGACACGAGAGGGAAATAACCAGCATTTAAGTTTCTTTAAAAACAACCTCAACATAAATAAGCTTGGTCTCATGTCAACATGGATCCTTTCTGTGCACTCACAGGGTTAAAATATCAATCATTACGCTTACCACTTGTAGACAAAATTTAAATGCTTGGAAACTACAGTGACCCCTGCAAGACTAAATTAAGGCCAATGAGAAATTTCATCTGTCAGGAGATTAGGCAGAAAAAAGGGTAAACGCTAGAGAAGCCGGTACGTTTTGAAAGGGCCGCACGGTGCCACTGCCGGCAGGAGGAGGAAAGTACCTGCTGGTAGGAGAGGGTAACTCAAGAAAATGCTTTTTGAACCCCCGTGAAATGCTTTCCATTCGGGCTGCTGCTGGAACGGACAGAAAAACTCCCCCGCTCTGCTCTTCGGTCAGAAAAAAGCTTTTCCGTAGGACACTTCATTAAGGATGATATTCTGGGTGCTTTTGGAGTGCTGTGGAGGTAAGTGCTAAGTGGCACTGCTGGATTGGAAGACCCACTAAAAATAATGCTGTTTCATGAGATACACAAATAGCAATGTAATTCTTTTCTTTAAAGTTAATTTCTGAACCGGATTGCTCTGCACAGCTTTTATTATACAAAGATGGGTATTAATGAATAGTGCCAGCAGCCCATTTGATATAATAAAACCTTATTTCAAATGTTATGCAAGGCAAACACTGTACAAGACACTATTCCAGGAGTGAGCTGGACTAGAAATATCGATTACTGGTAACTACTTTCAAAATCCTTTCTATTGACATGGCAACATGGTGGGACTTCAAAATAAAAAATGATGGAGAAAAATCATTCAAAGCAGAGAATTATAAATGCTTCCCTGTCTACGTTCAAGCCTCAGAAGGTAACATAACTGGCAAACACAAAATACACAATATTGCAAAATTTAAAAAACAAACATAACCCACAAAACCGAAACCAACCAAAGACACAAAGAAAATCACAACAGTGAAATCTCCCATGAGACTAAGGAATTTTTAACTTTCAGTTAACTAGTTTAAAAAAGAAAAGTGTCTCCCTTCCTCTCTTCAGCTCATTTATTAATAGTTCGGTGCTCTTCTTCCTATGTCTCATACTTCATACTCCAAAACCTAAGTTAGAGGGCCAGATGTATTATCTGGGACGTTTTCCAAATTCATTAACTCCTTGGCACCAAAGGCTTCAGCACAGCCACTGCCAGCACTGAGTATTATACCCAGCAAAACCCAGCTCCTGGAGGGAAAGGATTAATAAAACGAGGCATTCGGCAGCGGTTGTTGGTCTCTTTGGTCACAACAAGCAACTAAAAGAACCACAGCAGCTGCCAACGCTGATCACAGCCAGCTCCTCAGCACCAACTACTCTGAGGGTCTTTCCTGAACATCTGCAGACCAGTCACCACAAAGCTTGAAAAAGGCACAGAGGAAGCGACACGAACCCAACAGTCAGAGAGAAGAGTGGCAGCATGGCTGAGGCTCCGGTTCTGACTGCAGAGGGTGGCCAGTGTTACCCAGGGGCCGCAGAATCACGTCAGCACTTTCTCCTCAATTACATCTGAAACGGATGCAGTGTGGCTGTCACCAGCTAAACAGCTGATGACTGAAGAGCCTTGCAATGCCCTAGAAATGCAGGAGACCTGATGGGTCCACTTTTCAGCTTTTTAGGGCCAAGGGGGGAGTTCCATGAAGGAACCATCGCTCAGGCCGGCACTTTGATGAGCCAGCTGTTCAGGCACCATCACTCTCTGATTTCAAGATCAACACACAGCAAGAGGTCACCAGGATTTTTAAACATTAAACTTGTTTTGCTGGCTGCTTTGCCTTACTTGGGATCTCCACAGTTTCCATAAAACGCACACAAAATTCTTTATGTTCTTCAAACTTTAAAATCGTTGTTTCATATTATTTGATTAGGGTTAATGCCAGCTTTCTTGTTGGTTAATGTTTGGCCATCTCCAATCACTTTAAATTTAGTAGCGATTCTTACTGGGCATGATATTCAGGATCCAGAAATATCAATATCTCAAGTCCTAATAACCACTGCTGCAGAACTGTAGCATCTATTACCCGTGTGAAATTCTGCACTAACACAGACACGCTGCTCCTGCTTTCAGAGAAACCTTTATTTCTGCCTGATATAGCACTGCTCATATAGACACATGCACCATTTTTACAAGCTCTTCTACCCTCGTGTCAGACACAACCTGGGGTGAGGCAGCAGAAGCGCCAACTCAAAGCAGAAACTTTGAGCAAAGACATGAAACGCGGCAGGTTCAGCACAGAAAAGCATCTCCAGGTCTCACAAAGGAATGTGGCCCCAAAAAGCTGAAAAATGCAAACTCAGGCCAAGCACCACACCAGTTACCACTTATTTCAAATACCAGCAGGCCTTATAGTAAGTGGATACATTCATTAGAAATGTTAAAAGCCCGCACTTTATTTTATTTCATACTACTTAAACATTCTGGGGTTTTTAATACTCTCCTGACCTTTTTTGCTGAATTCTGCACAGAACAATGTTCAGCGATACTGACCAGGGGGAGAAATCACAACTGTGAAGTGTGAACGTCCAAACACATGCCGGCCCCCAAGCCTCAGCTGATATCACGATATGCCCAGAATCCCTTCAGGAAATGGAAGAGGAAAAAAATTAGGAGGTAGTAGGAGAAATATGAATGTATGAGTATCCTGGCTGGAAAAAATTCTTGTGCGTTGGAATTTTTTTCCTTCCTAGTCACTTCTCCTACTTGTGTATCATAAGGGAGCTGTAACTTTGGGTAACTGCTGAGCATGAAAGTTCCCAGGTCACATTAAACAAAGCTCCTGCACCTTTCTCTGCTCCTGGAGCAAAGAACACTACCCAAGGACAAAGGCTGTTGGTTTGCAACCCATGGACTCCAACATTTCCTACGGGTAACACAGAATTCCCATATTTCTGAGATGTGATGGAAAAGAAGTAAATCTTTCACCGCTCTCATTTATTTTCGAAGGTTGCACTTTGGATACCTGCCAGATCCGACCTTCTCCTCTGAGAAAAGACCATCATTACTGCCATGCAGACTGTCCACTCCAAGTTTACTCAAGTGTCAAAATTAGGGATTCCTAACACCCTGAATCACTCTCCAGCACCTTGCTCTAATGAACCGAACGTCGCGGCTTTAACAGGCATTCCCATTGCTGTGCGTTCACAGGAGCGCTCTACACAGCTCCCGTCTGCAGAAACTCTGCAGTTTCCTTTCACGCGGGTCAAATTGAAACATCTTTGGTACACTTTTATGGCACGAGCTTCCTTCACAGAGAAGCCCAAGTTGTTTAGGACTTCGGGGCAGAAGCGCATGCACTTTTGTTCTTAAAGTGGGAATGTGGAAAGGGCTTTGCTGCTGACACTAGGGTTGTTTTACTGTGCTTTCATAGGACAGAAAATTCACATTTGCTGGGTGAGACAGAGTGAAATAAAAGCTTCTGCTCAACTTACGCTTTTATAGGGTCATTTGTTCTCTGGTTCAGCAGCTTTCTGTGATCAGTTGGACTGAGAGAAACCCTACCCAGTCCCAGACCAGACGCAGAGCACAGCAGCCCCAACAAAGCCAGAAGACAGCCATAGCCTTTAACAGCAAGTAACACCACGCAGTGAAAAATGCACAAAACCAAGTTTCGCTGCCCATTAAACAAACCACTCGGAAACTCACTTTCAGCTCAGTCTTCAGGACAAAAAACCAGAGACTCAAACTTGCTCCCCTACTTCCTTTCTTTCAGCACAAAGACACCTCTGAAGATCCACAAATCTCCTTTCATCCACGCTTTCTCCCTCAGATGTGTCTGTCTACCCCCTCCACCCCAGGCAACTTCCTTCAGCTCAGGCTGATCCCGTCATCAAAACCCGTCAGTTAGAAAATCATTCTTCTCTTCTCCTGAACTCCCTTTTTCTTGCTCCTTTGGCTAAGCCAGAAGAATACTATTCTTTTTCTTCTGTAGAATTATCTTTTCTGCCAGGTTAGCTCCCCGGAACAGCTCATCATAGAATTACAGGAATAATCACGCTGGCACAGAGAGAAGGGGGGCAGAAACATGTGGCGAGGCGTTTATGAACACGAGGGTATTGTGGGATCCTCTTCAGGTGACACGAAGACACTAAATCAACTACGCCATGTTATAAAACCTCAATCGCAGACCCTTGAATTTCTATCTGCGCTGCAGTTGGTCTGTGTTGAGCTCTGCTCTAGATCCTACATCTCACACAAGAACATTGAGGGAAAGGGTTTCTCCTGCAAATTTGTTTTTGTCCTCAGCAGATCAGATCTGCTCACTTTAATGACGGGAGTTCAAAGAAAGATCAATGGGCACTGCTGTGCCACATCGGAACACAATGCACACTAAGAGTCAGTCGCAGAACACAAAGAATTCGTAAAATCAAAGTGAATAAGTGATTTAAGAGAAGATTCTTGCAATTCAAGGATGAGACAGCAGGGATGCTCTTCTTCAGTTTGCAGAGGTTTATTGCCATTTTTAATTCCCTGCTCCTGCCACTGGGAAAGTAATTTAATATAAGGCAAATAAAATAGTCTTAAAAAAATAAAAAAAGGAAATAAATCAATGTTTGCCATCTGAATTTAATAAGGGGATGGGTTTGATCAGGTGATTTAACAGACAGCTGTCTCCAGTTGCTGAGTTTCCCTTCCACTGGCATGCAAGCTTGTCTTAAACCCAGCACTGTTCACTTCTGTCTGTCTGGTTGGAGTTTTCGGCTGGTTCAGCTCTCCCCCATGTCACCAGCTACGCTGTGGGACTGGAATACAAGCAGGAATGGGAAGCAGGCAGCTGTGGGTAGGAGGTGTGGGGACTGAGGCTGCCCCTTTTGGCAGCAGCGAGCTTTCAGATCAACGTGGTAACATCAAACCGCACCCTCAAGTGAGGGGGTTTTACCAACAGATGACTTTCTCAGGACCTAACAAAAAAAGGGTCACGACAATCATCATCACACAGCTAATAAAGTCTTCAAAACCAAGAAAAAAGGAGCTGCCAAAGGAATAGTTACAGCTGGTGAGTTACTGGGGGCACGAAGTGATGCTTCTCAGAGTAGAAATGAGAGTGTGTTTCTCTGCACAGAGAAGAACCACCTCTAACTGGGTTATACAGGAGAGCTGGGGATCAGCCTCGCAGGCCTGGCAGGCACGGGGAATGGAGAGACTGCCAGCCTGGCATTCCAAAGAGGTTTTGATGAACAAATTGCTTTTCACTCAAATTCAACAATACAGCAAGTTCTGTTAATTTAGAATAATTGTCTGAAGCACAGGACTGACAAGTGCCCAGTCTTCTTTTTCCTTAGTCAGTGAAAAATCCCAACTTCTCAAGCCGAAAACACATACAACTGGGGGGAAAAGGGGCCAGGGGAGAGATTGTTGCACTGGCCCCATTTTTAATACCCTCTTAAAAATAATCAATATCTGGAATGTTCAGCTTGAGCTTCTCTTGCAAAAAAGAAAGAACCTGACAAGGTTGTTTTATTTTTTTTTTCCATTTTGTTTCAATACACTTTCCTATCTCGGGTTAAAATACATGAAGTTCCAACAGACAAATGAAAGCTTTTCCAACTAACCAGTTATGCTTGATATTCAGCATTCTAAATACCAGATGAAATTAAAAGAGCGTTTTTCTCAACGCTAACTCTTAAGAGTCTGCTCATGAAAGCTGGAGGCTCTGGGTTTATTCCTATAGATTCCTTTCAGCACTAAGACATGAAATAATCCCGCAGCCCCAGCACCTCTATATTGTGCCGTCCTTTCCCACAGGCTTGGGCACAGCACAGGTTTGGTTCTTGTGTGACTAGGCAGTGTTAGACAACGCTCTAATCAACTGTTAGAACAATCCAGAACGTGGAAACCATTACACGTGTTAAAAAGAGAAAAACAACCAACAAAAGATCACAACAGTAGGCAGAAGGTCAATGAAAGCCAAGCATTTTAACTTCTGGACTAGAAATTCCTATAAAACCAAAAATATAATAGATCCAATGTAACATCTTTGACTTTAGACCTTAGCAAACTTAAGTATAGAAGAACATAATTGCTTTAAGTGACCTGCAGGAAAAAGGAATTTGTTGTTTTGTTGCTTAGCTGCATGTGTATCACATATATATCATATAATCATGTATATATATATCTATATATCTATATATATAAAAAATATATATATCTCACATATATATGATATATCTATATATATATAATATATATCAACCATCATGCATGTATATCATATATCGTATCATCCAAGATACAGATTCTTGAATGACAACAACTTATTTGCAACTATATGGTCAAAATAACACTTTGCTTGGAGAATCATCACCAAAGTTGATCATAATAATGCCACCACCACAACAAAAGAATCGTCCAGGGAAAGAAGCACAAAGTGAAGGGAAAAGAAGAACGAAAATCTTGCAAAAATATTCCCAGCAATAAAGCATCAAACTTAACCCGTAGCTTCGTTATTCAAAGGCTAAAGAGGCACAGGTCATGCGGTGTACTGAAGCACTGCAGAAAGATACTTGCATTTGGTTTTGTGTCACTCAAACTGAAATAGCACCAGTGTCTAAATGAAAGAAAAATGATGCTGCACGGCTGCCAGTTCTGCCATGGTTTGCTCGCCCCCAGAACCCAAGCCAAGATCCACAGGTTAGGCTGGGTTACAGCCGTATTGCCAATGTACACTGCAGCCTGCAGAGCAGGCAATTCCTCTTTGTGCTTGCGAGAATGATTGACACGGCCAAGTATTACATTCTTATTATCAAAGAGGAATAAAATGAACTGAGATCAACCTTTTTCTCCTCTCACAAATGCCAAGACAAGTGTCAGATTCTATATGCCACATGCTTTCAGTTAGACAGTGGCAAGGTCCTTGTTTGGACAAGCCAGGCAGCTCAGCCATTTACATGGGGCTTTTTGACTCTAGATCTAGTTACTATATAAATCCTTATGAACTCAGTACTAAACCCAATGCCCCCTCTAAAAAGCTCAGCTTTAATGACATCTACAGCAGTGAGAAGGCTTGTTTGATAGAATTATGAGATCTGGCATGAGACAAAGAGAACACCACTTCCCTACACATCTCCTTGACATAATTGTGTTACCTGCAAATCGGAAGGAAAAAAAAGAAGCCAAACACGCTACGGTTTCATTCTCAAACAAGCCCGGCAGCATCCACTAAGCGTTCTGCAGCCCTTCCTAACCCCACTATTAACCCCCAACAAGATCCTTAATTAACAGAAAGCCTTTTGTGCCACATAAGCATGCACAGGTACCGGATTTTGCTGGTGTTACAATAGCTCAACCTTTGCATGATTCTTCCAGTTTAAAAAAGCACATCCAAACAAAAAAAACTAAAGAAATGTTCTCCAGTGTTGTACTTGCAAGTCTGAACTCAAATTGCAGCAGCAATAAGCTCGGCCTAGCCCTTATTTCCACTTTTACCAGAACAAACATTAACACACGGGATTCTCCTGCACCAGATCCTATCTTGTCCCTGGAAAAAACTAATCTGAGTTCTTGAAGTCATAAGTTATGTTTATATTTGCAAATTTAGCAGTGGCTGGGCACATGAGCTTACCAGAATGTAATCTTCTACACTATAAAGTGTTAAAACAGTTCTGCTCTCACAAACACTTCCTAAAGTGGTTGAGGAATTAGAATATCCCAGGCACAGCTTCTGCAGGAACCTGTAGTCCTCTTACAGCAGAGGCTCAGCGCCAAAGGGGACACTCAGCTTACAATGGTGCAGATGCAACCTTGGCATCTTGTAGACTTCTTTCAGCTACCGATGCATCCACGGCTTCTGCAGCAGGCTGGAGAACCTTTCCTGATGGTGATGAAGAAGCTTCATCTGTTGCAATTTCCCTACCCTATTCCAGTGGGTCCTATAAAATCTACCAATGGGCCTAACTTTTCAACCACTCCTGAGTCCTAAACCATAACCTTGATCCTCGTCCTAGCCTTAATGAAATCTCAGTAAAAAATTGTTAATGTCCTAGTGTCAAAGGATGCAGAGATACACCAAGACCTTTAACGTGTCTTGTTCCAAACTATCTCCAGTGCCAATCTGAATCCCAGTGTAACCCCAAATCAGTACAGACTGTAGGTCTACCAGACTTGTCCGCACTCAGACCTCAGCACAGCCCTGACCTTGTAGGATTCAGCTGTGCATCTGCCTCTTCAAGCCTTCTTTCCCAGAACACTAATAATGTCCACAGGTTGAACCTGGTATCCACACTGTCAGCAAAATTAACAGTAAGGGGCAGAAGCATCCTAAAAACTATCCCAATGGGCTTTTTCCTACTCAAGTCCTAATCCTATCTTGTGCCATATAGCATTAATTCAAGCTCAGCTTGGTAACAGAGCTACCGCTGTATCACTCAGTGTTGCCAGTACTAACCCACAGCCCAGTCACATATTCCTCACATAGCAGCCAGCAAGAAAGTAAGATCTTCATCTCATCTCAAAGCTGTCTCGAAACACAACCCCAGCCAAAAGTATGGTCTAGTGACATTAAAATAAAAATAGGAAAGCTTTTTTTGCCCATTTTGCTAATTAATATGTCAGAGCTCATAAAGAAAGACTCATCAGGTTTTCTCCAGCACTGCATCATCTGAAAGAGCTGTGTCAGCAGAGACCTCGGCAGACAGTCAATACATACTAAAAGTGTTCTAAGCAGTAAATCACAACACAAAATGAAGCATTTCAGAAAAAAATAAAAATAGTTTCTAAAAATGCTTCTAAAAAAAATCAAATCTACTTTCTAAGGAAAATAAAAACTGGTGTTTGTGGGTGCAATATATAGAAAGACAGAAAGATGGGGCTACAGCTACAGATCCTTCTAACGGCTTGGTCTTCTGCAGAACTGTGATCCAGCTTTTGGAAATGAATACACGCTACTAACTCCTGCTGCTGCTCGGTAACACGTAATATGTGAGGGATACAGTAGCTATACCAAAAGCTGAGACTAAATGCTTGAAGAGCCACTGCCCCAGAAGGAACAGCAAGGATATTTCCCTAGAGAGAATTACTCAACTGAGTATTTCAGAGAAAAAGTTGTATTGAAGGAGAGACGGGATAATTGTATGGATTGTTAGCAGCTGATAATTAATTCTGTAGAGAAATATGTTTAATTTCCTGAGGTCTAGAATAGGATGGAAACTCTTCATTCTGTAACGAGAAAACATTGGTGTTTTGCTCCCAGCACAAGAAGCTGCAACGTCTCCCTCAGCACGTTCCTAAAAGAGGTACCTAGAGGATGGCAGCACAATGAACAATGTTAAAACAAACGTTGTGTGATGTGACTGAATGCCAGCAAGATGCATAGATGATATAGAATTCCAAAAAGCATATGGGAAAAAGAGACCAGAGAAAAAGAATGCTATGTTCTTCAATGAACCTTTAAAATAAATATTTGACTGGAACAATGAGAGAAACGAAACTGCTGCTTGATTTCTCATTATGAAGAATTAGGAAATGGAACATAGAGGATTTTTCAACAGTAACTGAAGAGTATTTAAAGTAGACAGAACCAAGAAAAATTATTTATACTCCAACCTTCTCAGAAGTTATCTAGCTCCTTTTATTCTGAAGGGGAAAAAACAATACAAGCTGTAGGACCTTTGTATCTATTCCTTAGGTCATCTGTTGGACCACATATTTTAGTCAAGGAAAAAGATCTTGGATACATGTAAGAGGTCTGTGAAGGATAAGTAAAGCAAACAAGCGATAGTTCAATAAGCACAGGTCCCCATTTTCATATAAAATTTGTAGGTTTCTTCAAATAGAAGGATTTTCAAAGCCACTGTTTCGAAGAATCTGGAGAAGTGCACAGAAGAAAGATCAAATGTTGCTAAAAGTGATATTATAAAGCTTAATGTATCTATAATAACAGATTGCAAAAGAGTTAAGATCTCACCAGGTTTCCTTCCAATATTCTTTGATAGCGGCGAATTCCACTGATCTCTGGAAAATTGCATGATGTTGCAATGTTTGTAGTAATTTTTCTGCACAGGCAAAATCTCAAGGGCAACACTCCTCGCTTCTTCAAGCTGACAAGATCATTTCTTTGAAGCTTTCACATTCCCAAAACAAAACGTTGAAAGGATTTCTTCTCCCCAGGAGTGATAACATTACAAGACATATGAACTACCCCCTGATCCAGAAAGAGAAATCAAGACGTTCACAGACTTAGGAAAGATGCCAGAAAAATTTAAGAAGAATTTGTCTCCTAAGTTCAGGAAAGGGTCTTCAGATAAGGAAAATCCACAGCAGAGAACTGAAGGACACCCAGCTGCACGGAGAAGGAATACCATAAACAAGCAGGAATCTCAGAGCTGACCTTCCTTTACATGAATTCAGCTTTTTAGTTCTGTCAAAGGAGTGGAAAAAGGCACCGTGCAAAGTGGCAGCCTCAAACTTCAGTGTTTTCCAACATCAGAAGAGGCTGCTGAATAACTGGAGTTTTCTAGAAAGTTGAAGGTTTCTTATGTCAGCTCCTCCGTGACTTGTGAAAAATCGCAATCTTAGGTGACATTTGCTTGGAAGTTCTTACAATACAAGAACTGCAAGTCACACAGCACTGCGTTGTGGTTTGTGGAACTCATTTAGTAACCAGGTATAGTAACAACAGCAATATGGACTAAATGTTTTTCTTACTATGGCCTGAAAAGTTTAAGAAAAAATGCATTATTTCTTCTGCACAAGCACAATGAAAGGAAAGGCTTTGACTTTTAACTGTAGCATTTTTTCAGTGTTATCTTCAATATTCCTGGTAATGGAAGTGGAAGTCAGAGTAAAGAGAAAAAGCAAGAAATATTTATATTTTCCAAAATGTGTATTAAGTCGTCACACTCCACAAGACTCAGCGCACTTGCCCTTATTTGAAAGGGCATCTTCAGCTCACAACACCTGCACCAAAAAGTTCCAGCTCTTCCTGCAAACGTCTCAGCTGCATCCACTGCCCAAAGAACAACCCCCAATTCCTCACTGTACAACCTGGAGCCAGTGCATACACAGTAATGGCTTCATCTGCAACTCTTTTAGCCACCACGGTTTCTGTAAGCTCATTTCATTAACTGCCCATAGTACTTTCAAGTTGCTGATTTGTCCTCCAAAACAGGCGAACAGCTTACCCGATTTGTGTCCGGCCAACAAACCAACTTTGCTTTCATCTGCCACTGGAGGAATAAAAGAAAAGACACAGAGATCAGAAACGTATTTAAATTAACAAGCCTTTGAAATCCTGTCAAATTATTTCAGACACACAGCATCCTAAATCTTTAAATTATAATTGTTTGTAAAGAGCCTTTTTTTAGCTAATGCACCTGGGGTGCTTCAAAGCCCACATATCTGAATCAAAGCCCAGTGAAACCAATAAAAGGACTACCTGCCGTCCTCGTGGGTTACAGATCAGGACCTCGGCACTTACACGCTCGAAACTGAGTTGTCAGAAGAGCAATTGCATTTGTAAATAACTCATCTTGCCAGACAAATCACGGGGCATAGGAGAGTTGTAACGTTTTCAGATCAAAGAGCTCAACGGGTAAAAAGAATCCAGATGTGGAAAGTTTCCCATCTGCAAGACATCTTGTTGACTCACAGGATCCTCTGCAGACAATGAGGGCTCCCAAAACCTGATCTTTATGGTTTTTCCTATGTTACGATTTATTTTATTTTACCTGTAAAAACCTGCATAGTATTTCACGACATCTTACAAAGAAAAATGTTTACAGTAGCAACAGTTTGCAGACAGACTAGTGGAGGAGCAAATTCTAAATGTAACAAAAATTGTACTTTTTATTCAGCAACTGTACTTCAGTTTATTATCATATATCTCAAGAAACTAATTAAAACACTCTCCCAGAGGGCTGAGGGGAAGAACCAATCACCATTTCTTAAAATGAAGCCTATGCAAAGAAATGTTGTTAATGTCATGTTAGGGATGATAAAACAAGTACAGGAAATGAATGTTAGGGTTGAAAGCTTATCCTTCAACTCTGCCTGCCCGAGCACTGCCTTATATTCTGCCTTAAAACCTGATCTCTTCATATGATAAAATAAATTGTCACGTCGTACCCAAAATACTATAAATGGGAACTTACACAAGCGGATACTGCAAAACAGAATATGCCTGTCCTTTAAGCTTTCTTCTAGGCTTTTCTAGTCCCTGGAAACAACAACTATCTACCTCCTTACTACGCGGTTTGATCCTCTAACACACAATAACCAGGTAGGAATTTGCTATAAAGATGGTTTAAACTTCTTTTCCTCCCTCCTCCCCTCAAATTTGGTTCTAAGCAGAACAACCATGGAAAACTTTAATCCAAAACGCTAGTGTTTTGACAAGTTATGATTGTGTGAAAACAAGGGATTATAATGCGAAACTCATTTGCAGCCTCAATTATAGCAGTCACTAATGGCAACCACTATAATGTATGATAATTATTAATACGTAGAGTAGGTTATGTTACAGTACATAGGAGCTTAAAAAACCCCAGATACTAAGGTTCACAGCATTTTTTAAAACAATGCTTATGACTCAGTTTGCCTGCAACTAAGTTTTACATTATTAAAAGAGCTAAATCCATTTAACTTAATCATACTTTACAGACTGGCTTCACACACAAAAATTAGATTTTAATACTGGAGGGAAAAATGAAGAACAAATGATTAGAAAATGAAAAATCATTTATCAGAATACAAGGTTAGCGTTATGAGTTTAAGCGCGCGCACACAAAATAATGGAAAATGCAAAAATTAAAGTTTTATATTGAAGTCTGAGCAAACTGCATGTATCCCTTCATGGGGTAATGTTCATTTCATGGGATATTATGCAAAGGCAGTGACTTCCAGGCTGGCCATGTTTCATTAGACTGAACAGGAATGGCACAGACGAGGCCACTGGAAAATAATCCCATTCCTGCCTTTGTTTCCAAGGAAAAGATGACAGAAAAGAAAGAAAAGGCCAACAGGACATGAATATTTTGCAGGCCAAAGCTGGAAGCTTTGTAATTGAAGGTTTCATTTAGGAAGTATGTAAGATGTCCTGCTCTCCACAACAGCATTCGCAAACACCAATCTGCAAGGTGTTAAAAACTCATGCAATCCTTCCGTTATGACAAAAATAGGATTTCTCTGGCTATCTTCCTCGTCTTTTGCAAAAAACAAGGCCTAAGCGGAAATTTATTTTCTACCAGTGTTAACCTATCTTTGCAGGAAGGCACCTGGAAGATTTTACACAGCGAAAAAATACGGCCTACTCTTGAAACTCGAGGAAAAATAAATTCTATATGATTTTTACATCGCAACATCAAAAAGTAATTGCATTGCAACTAACTACGAAAAAAAATCAGCTCAAGAGGATCCCACTTGAGAATGTGCAGTGCCAGACTGGAATATATCAGCACAACATTTATAACAACATTTCAAGCGTAGCTATTTTTCTGAGGACACTAGAAATACCCTGTATTCTTGAGCTAGAATTGTTAATGCAAAACACTTCAAAAAAATGAAACCACCTAAATTTGGGGCCTATAAACACACAACTCAAACATACATCTGAGAAGGATCAATGCAAGGGAGTAAAATACATTGACAAAAAAGAAGCTTCACCTTAACTTGTAAGTCAATCAAACACTTCACATTTTGAAAAGTCCCTGGAACTCCAGGGGTTGTTAGTTCATGAAGTTATTAATGTTTATCAGCATAAAACACACTAGCAGCTCTTTTAAAGTACCATCTATAATTTAGGAATCGCGTTTTCACCACAGAAGCCCGGCAGGTATTCGTTGTCAGTGCTCAAACTCGTTGTTGAAACCAAAGTGACAGAAGTTCTAGAGCTATTTAATCAAAGCATGGACATTTGGGGGACTAGCAAGTCCACAGATTGTGGAAGATGAAGTATTACTACAATAAAAAATCCTTCCAGCTGATAGCAAATAACTGATAACAAGCACAATGAATTGCACATAACCCCAAATCTCTACGCCATGAATAATCAGATATATTAGGATTTCCTATAGTAATATTTTGAGTACTCTTTTGCTTCAAGAAAATAAGTAGTATTGTTCCACAACAGTAAAAGCCTCCAACGATGCATCCACGTCCTTGCACGTAACTTTTTTGGTTCCCACTTCTGTGCCCTCCTCAGGATACCCAGTGTAGCCATTTCATTTGAATTGTGTGATTTTCAATGGTTTAGCACAAAACAAGCCTTCCGTACTGCCTCAACATTTGTGTCAAAACACAGTCCAGCTTTACTTAAAGGTCAAACTATAGCCGAGCCGCGGTGCCGAGAAACACAAATCAATGCTGCTGCCAATTGCGATAGCCAATTTCCCTCCTTTTACTCAGTGCAATTGCTCTGCCATTATGTTATTTTTTCCCCCTACTATTCAGAAGATCCAGGGTGAAGGATCTGTTTTGCACATTGACTAAAAGCTACTTAACATCTTGTAAACGCGTGCAAGTTGCGTTCTGCTGGACAAACTGACACATACCTTTGAAGACCAGTTGCAGTTCTGCGCTCGGAAAGGAAGCAAACAAGGGGTAAAATTACAATTAATGAGAAATAATAAGAAGAGAGACTGAAACATCAAAGAATTTCCTAGAAAATAAATTTCCTGATATCTTTATTAGTCTATGGGAAGTCCGATATAAATTTTTTATTATGCGTTAATTAACGAAGGCTGTATTCCCAAACCATACACACAAAAGATGCTTTTTGGGATCCATTGGTTTCTATGGTATAAACACCTGAAAATAAAGCAAAGCTACAAATCAGTTCCTGTTTTTTGTGATGAACTGCATCCTTTTCCTTTCATCATTATGAAGGCTCTGCATCATCAATTAATTTTAGTCAGTGATAGTGTCAATGACATAATTCTCCTGCCACTTTTATTTTCCTGGTGAAGCGTCTCCCCATCTAGGAGCAGCACAAATCACTCAGAGAAATGGTGTCAAATGTTGGCTCCCAACCACCACTTAGAAAACGCTGCTGCTGCTCTGGGTTTACCCAGTGGTACCGCATGCAAAGACCAAAGGCTTTTAGACTAAAATCCACAGGAGCAATAAAATGTGTGGATTGGGAAGGGTAGAATTGCACTGTCTGAAAATATTTCCCTTTAGTAATTCTCCCTCTTCCCCCTTCTAGTGACAGCGAAACTTCCCATAAGGGTTGTGCTGGGGTCACCTGGTTATCCACGAGCGGCTCACTCTTGAAGGATTATGAGTCCTGAAGAGATTCCTGTTCACTTCATAGCTGAAAGGTAGCAAGACTCCCAAAAAGCTTACACAAGAGCTAAGGATAAATTATCCTGATGCGGTAAAAACCATAAACCTTTTCCAAAATGGCATCTAACACAACGCTTGGGATGCCTTGTTCAGCACATTCAAAGACAGGAATAAATCACATCCAAACCAAGATTCTGGATTCTTTTTCTCGCCTGTAAAAGCGTTTTCTCTGATTAGATTTTTCAGAACAATTTTGTTAGAACTGATTTAATATTTCAATGCAGTTGAATTCAGAGAAGGTCCCCAAGGGCTATACCTTGTGTGTCAGCACTTGAGAATGAAAATGCCTCAGCTGGCAGCCACTGTTCTGCTACTTCTTGCTGAAGAACCAGCAGTACAGCTGATGCTGGACAGTGGACACATTTACCTTTAAATGGAAGCTTTTCTCCTCGTAGAAAATAACATTGTTTTACATTTTCCCAGCCAGCAAGATATAAATTTCTTCACTTTCTTCGAGTGGCAAACAACTACTCATTCCTGAGGGTTACGCTGCTAATTGAGGCCATCGCGGCTTTTCTTACACTTCTGTTGTCTTCTCTAATCCTCTCTCACCTCTATTCCAAAGTGACTGTACCAGGCTAAAACTGATCCAAGCCCCCGCCACACATCTCCCGCACGTCATTAACACTTCTTGGGTTAAACCACAAGTTCCTCATCTCATCTGTCATCCGCTGCTTGATAGGGAACAGATCTAAGACAAAGTGTTCTTAAAAGTTACTTCATTATGATCAGTACTTTCTTTCTCATAGTAGCTATACATTAACTTAATTGCTATTTTCTCCCCCTAACACTTTAATAATCTAAGTGCATTCACAGATCAACTGATTTCGAACGTACACTAAAGCAGGGTAAGAAGATCCCACCTCAAGCATGTGTTGCCTTTCCTCGAATCTGAGGAGAATTTGACAAAATGGGCCCAAAAAGTTGATAGGTTCTCCTGCCCACTTCTGCCTTTATGCCACAGTCCACCTTCTCCTCAACGGCACCAACGCAGATTGTGAAACTGAGCAATGGAATTGGCCTTTCTTTTTATACAGAATAATCTGAACTCAGTCTCATTGCAATTCAACTCGCAGTGGCCCTATCACTTAAAAAATCATTTTGTTTCATTCCCTACTTACAGATGTTACAAACTGAAATCTGAAAGTCATTTAAACTAAGAAAACAACATTGTGGTCATTTCTAAAAATCTATCCTGCAGAAAACACACCTTATCTGAGAGAACTAAAACGTTATTCCTGGCCCTTGAGCCCAAGGACAATCACAGCCATAAGTGACACAGTTTTTCCTAAACCCGTGACATTTTTGGGTTTGAAAAGTCATTCTCTTCAAGAGGTGATTTGTTAAATTAGTTAAATTCAAAAACATTGCAAAGTCTGATAGGATTCCTTCTCCATTTCCTCATTAGTGTACTAATGAACTTAACTGGCTCCTAAATGCAATTCTGAAGTTGGTTTCCACCCAAGGCAACTGGACAAATGTATTCCATACATATAACAAGGGTAACAAAATAATGATTTTAAAATACCAAACCACTCTTTGTCCCACTAATACCGTAACTCTCACTAGTGACCTCCTGAAATGTATTCTTTTAATTGTATCTGAACCAAAACATTGTTTAGATTGAAGAGTAATCCCCATTAGCTCTGCCTGGTCCTCATTTGGTTACGTTTTGCGATATCTATTTCCATATCCAAAATTACACTTGGAACCAGAATAATCTGGTTCAGAGCAAACCACAAAAGCAGAAAACAGCTCACAGCATCTTGATTGCATTTTACAAATCCTTCTGGTGTGAAACACTGGTTTGTCTTTGTTTCAAGGTGTTTTAAAAGTATGAACTGTAATCAAATACATCTTTTCACTAGCAAAGAAATTTGCATTTCATTAAATATTGCATTCCTTGCAGAATATTCCATACCTTACACCTTATGCATTCACTTGCTAATTATTCCTAAATACGTAAGTTGGCTGATACCTTTAATAAATGTGCCCCGAAGTTAAGGGACTCTGAGTATAATAAGATTTCACTCATATTTAAAATCAAGTACAGACATTTCAATTTGTTTCACACTCTAGACTTAAATCAGTTAAAATCTATTTGTTTTTGCTTTTTATGGGGAAAGGTGAGCTGACCAGTATTTTGGGATAGCGGTCATCGATTATTACACCAGCATCCTCAAATATAAATCTACACAGTACTTCGTCTGAATTGATACATAACAAAATTGCTATATATACATATGATTCAAATTCATGTTGCTTCAGGTTAAGACAAGCCATACTTCCACGTGTTTGAATACAATTCCCACGGTTGTAGTTTTTATGGTACATTTATGCATAGACTAAGTCACTCCTGTGCATAAAGATTTATGGAAAATAAGGGTATTGGAGATAAATAATAATAAGCATTATTTCCTTCCTTTTTCTTAGAGCACGCAGATTTTCAACTTCCAATACAACGTGAAAAAAAAAATCATATAGCCATTTCTTCTCCATAAAAATTACCTTTTTAATACAGTTAAAAGAAATAAAAAACACTACTGAAAATGGATTCTAATGAATCACTACATAGAAATTCTTCTCTAGACAGCTGTGGTAAAGTAGGGAAAAATGTGAGTGTACAGAAGGTTGTTAAAGGAAAAGGAAAATCATCCTTCCTATGACTTGCATAGAAGGCACTGATTTCTTCTTCATTTAGGTCTCAAAAAAGTGTACCAGTTAAGTCAGAAGGACAACACAACATTTAATTTCTAGCATTTCTGAATTTGTTTTGCTTATTTTTAACACTTAGCTGTGAGCACAAGCCCAAAGTTGGCACGCAGTCCCGCTTTAGCCAGCACAGGCCTGCACTCTACGTCAGACTTAGGTTGGCCCTACACAAATTCTTGAAATCACGGTACAAGAAGAATCTTCTCTTTGCAAACATATTCATCTCTAAAACACACCAAAACTATGCGAATGAGGGGATGTGTCAGGTGCCAGGATTAGCAGAAAGAAAGGGGTGACTGTGCTCTTTAGGCACTACCGGTTCAAAAGAGAAGTAGACATGGCAAAGAAAAGATTTACCATAAGACACAGGCTATGAACTCTGCCAGAGATCCAGAAAGTGCTGCCGTTATCTCAACACAGCAGCAGGAAGAACGTGGGGACTTAGAGCTGATGTGGAACTAACCTGTACTCTGTTACTCTGAATAAAGCTGTAAGTTTTGAGAAGCCTTCAACCACTTTGTAAATGATGGATGCTAAAGCAGCAAAACAGTCTCCCTGCTTCCACATGCTTTGCAGAGGACACCTGTACGTAGAAGGCAAGATTCTGCCCGTGCCTCTAAAACCAAAGAAGTTATCACAGTACCACTACACTTGCTTTTTTGTATTTTATTTCTTAATTTCTACGCAACTCAGTAACTCACACATGTCACCGATTTTTATTTTATTTCCTTAAAGCAGATTAAAGCAAAAACTAACTCATGTGCAAATAACTTGAGTTCTTCAAATACACCAACTCCAGACAATGCTCTCTTCAGACTCACGCTATTCATTAATTTAGCATTTATAATCTGTGTCGGTTCCGAGGACTCATGGCACTTGCAGGACAGCAGAAATCCCTGCCTAAACACCCAGGTACTGTCCTAACAACAAGACAGAAACACACCAAGACTCTAGAAACTAAACCACTCCTACCCCTCTGGCAAATAACCTACAGCTTGTGCTGCATGCGCCAAGAGGCTTTCATTGCAAGATTTGATCTGCAAAGTGACAATGACAAATTGATGCAAAGCGTTAGCATGGCCAAACGCTTTTTGATCACACATCCTTATTTCCCCATAGCATTCAGTGTTAAACGGGTTTCCATTGTGAATCTATGTCATTATAGGCTAGTCTTTACTTAACAGATTTGCTTCTTGTGGGTACATCAACCCTCATCAAAGCCAGAAAGACCCTCACTACACAATTTAATTAGCTCCCTAACTTAATGAGCTTACTATTTTCTTGTAAGGTTCACAATCCCTACCAAGAATTCTTGGATTCTTGGGTTTCTCATGTTGAACATTTTGTTATTTCCCTTTGATGATCCTTCTGATGGTGATGCCATTATCTAACCCATGCCCTTGTATTCTTACAATTAGGCATTAGATAACTTGGTTTTAAAAGGAAAGAAACTGCACCTAAGTCATGTTTTATAAGGCCTCAGAGCTCTCCTCCTAGACCCCAATTCTGTTCATTATCATTTTATGTTACATTAAAATATTAAGACGACAATAAAAATCAACAATACAAAAACTAAGATCAATCTACAGCATTTCAGGAAAAAATTAAAAAAAGTCAGCATCACTAAAAAATGACCTTGAAACTATATACGAAAATACTCGTTTTCTGTTAACGGTGTACAAAGTCTGATCCAATGCACAAATCTATGACTAAAGGCGTCCTAATGGTAGCTCTCAAAATTACTCCATCAACACTTGAATTTGAAAATGACAGATAAAGAACGCGTGCGGCAAAGAAGAATTAAAATAAAAAAGAAAAGCTCATTTGGTTTTCTTTGAGGCTTAAGAACTTTGTGAAGTTTCCTTGAACTCTCATTAAATATGACTCAGTTATATATCTATATCTATATCTATATCTACATACATATATATATACATATATATAACTGCAATAACTCTTCAATCATCCACCCGCAGATGCTTCCCCAGCACTGACAGAACTATTTACTTTCTGCTTCACCCACCCTGCAAGATTTTCTGCACAGCGTTGTTGGGTGGAGGACCAGAACCTTACCACTTTTTGAGCATTTATAAAGACCCACTATACTCTGGTTGCCTGTGTTTGTCATTGTCAACAAAAAAATACACATCTTGCCATAGGAAAGTTAGCTTTTGCCCGGTGTACTTTGCCAATCATTTATATTCTATAGGAAAATGACTTTTGCTATGGCCGTTTGGCTGTATTCTTTAGATATATAAAACCTGTACAGCAATTCTTTCTGCTCATTTTAACAAAAGCACCCTCTTCTCCTGAGATAAGATTTCAATACAGTGGATAGAATGGCCTTTAAGAAAAAAAACCAAAAAACCTTTCTTCAGCTTCAATAAAAGGGGTACTTGCAATTAGATGCTACAGGAGGCAGAGCACTGTCCCCATCACTGTGGCTCCTCTGCAGAACTTACTGCCTGATGGTTGTGTTTTAAGAAACAAAAGCAAGAACCAGGGATGGTGAAGATGGGTTAAAAAGCTGACCCACATGCCAACCCAGCCCTTCTTACCCAGATCCATGCTTTTGGAGGCTTTCAGATTAATTGATTCAGATTGCTTGGCTGGTGTCAAAGATCTGAAGTTGATGTGCTGATCTGCTAAATACACTGCTGAATTTATGACAGGGCTGCAGGGAAAAAAAACACAACACGTAAAATATTTAGGCATCCGTTCAAAACACCAGTGAACTAATTAAAGCATGCACAATATACATGTGTTTCTTCCTCCACTTGCTTGCAGCCATGCATTTTAAAATCAGTTATTGATCCTCAACTTTCATTTGTGAGACTTAACACTTCCAGTCGTTTGTTTTTCATCACAGATGCTTAGTAATAATTGCTTTTAAACAACCCATACTTTATTTAGCAGGAGGAATATACTAGTACCTGCTAATATTTTTTTTGCATCACGCTACTTCTATTTAACCACTGAAAGCTGGAAAAATGCTGCCAATGTACCTGGCTCAATTCAACTTCATCTAATAATATAAAGTTATTTTAGAGCCTTGAACCATATCTCTGCAGAGGCTGGAGCCTGTAGGTCTCATGGAGGGTGCCATAACACCCTGGAGAATGCCACGGTATTGTGGTTTGGTTGTTTTTTTGTTTGTTTGTCTTGTTTTGCGGAATGACCTATTAGAGAGCAGTGTAGGGGAAAGGGACCTGGGGGTCCTGGGGACAGCAGGGTGAGCATGAGCCAGCACTGGGCCCTTGTGGCCAGGAAGGCCAATGGTACCTGGGGTGGGTTAGAAGGGGGGTGGTTAGTAGGTCAGAGAGGTTCTCCTGCCCCTCTACTCTGCCTGGTGAGACCACACCTGGAATATTGTGTCCAGTTGTGGCCCCTCAGTTCCAGAAGGACAGGGAACTGCTGGAGAGAGTCCAGTGCAGCCACCAAGATGCTGAAGGGAGTGGAGCATCTCCCGTGTGAGGAAAGGCTGAGGGAGCTGGGGCTCTGGAGCTGGAGAAGAGGAGACTGAGGGGTGACCTCATTAATGTTTACAGATATATAAAGGGGGAGTGTCAGGAGGATGGAGCCAGGCTCTTCTTGGTGACAACCAATGACAGAACAAGGGGCAATGGGTTTAAACTGGAACATAACAGGTTCCACTTAAATTTGAGAAGAAACTTGTTCCTGGTGAGGGTGGCAGAGCCTGGCCCAGGCTGCCCAGGGAGGTTGTGGAGTCTCCTTCTCTGCAGACATTCAAACCCGCCTGGACACCTTCCTGTGTAACCTCATCTGGGTGCTCCTGCTCCGGTGGGGGGATTGCACTGGATGAGCTTTTGAGGTCCCTTCCAACCCCTGACATTCTGGGATTCTGTGATTTTTTAAATTATTTTACTTCAAATTAGGCAAATATCTAAATACTTCAAAATTCCACCTGAGTGAAACTTCAAGTAACTTTCCTCTGTGAGGAGTCAAAACACCTCACTGCAATGCATCTGAAATCATCTGTGTCTCTTTGTTATTCTTTAAGAGAATTTTTTTGCACCCAACTTGTTGAAAACTTAGGAATGGATTCTAGCAAACAACTGCAGTTGAGAATTTAATGCAGAGTTCCTTTAGTCTATGTAGACTTTCATCTGTATACCATGCCACATGCACCATGTCACATGCACCTACTGGTACAGGCCTAAATCTACTTTTTTGTTGTTTTAGAGTGAGATTAGGTTTTGGGGTTCTTTTTGGTTTACTGAACACATGCTGGGTATCACGGCCCATAAATTATGGATAGGAGGGATAGTGTAGCTCATGAACAACTGAAATAAACAACGTACTAATACGCTAAAATATAATTCCCAGCTTATATTGCAAGGTTGTTCAGGTGATTGCAAAAAGAGTGGTACAAATTTTTACAAAATAGAAGTGATTTTAAAATCAACTGGAACTACTATCGGGACCACTCAGAAACGATCGGGACTGTAACTATTAAGAAAAGCTGAAGTCTAACCTATTATTATAATCCTCATTCAGCAGATCCTCACTGGGATGTGGTGGGAGAGGTGGAGGGGTCTCATTCTCACCGTTGCCACCATCAGACACTGGCAACTCTGAAATAAAATTTACAAAGGGGTTAAATAAGCTGCAGAAACAAGAACATTACACCAGTTCACTGATCAATGACTGGACTGGAAGGTCTCAAGTGATCCTGAAGTGAGTCACAAATTATTCAAATCCCTAAACTAACTAAACTAGAATTAAAATCACACCAAGCAGAAAATATGCCCCTTGGGATTTCCTGAAGAGCTGATTTTCAGATTTGCACATGCATAATTAAAGATAAATATAGAGAAACTTTGGGCTTATAGTGAAGTTGAGTGCAAGGCACAAATTACTCCATGTGAGTGTATTTTCATTTCTACATAGCTGCATCCTAACTGACTGTTAGGTTCACGCTTTCATCCCCTTTGATGGGGGCATTTACCACCTTTCCTGTGCAGAAGAGAAAACCACATTCTGAGCAAAGAGTTCAGAAGAAGTAGTTTTTCTGTCATCTCGTGGCAAGAGAAGAAAGACGCATTTCTGAATTATGGTCTTCATTTTCAAACTTCCCTTCTTTTACCTTACAAAAGGCACTCAGCTCACACCACAAAATTACTTGGGATCAAGAAAAACATGAACTACTCAATTAAACCATTCAGTGGTTTGCTAAGCAACAACACCTACATACCTGCAGTATTTAATATGACTGCTGTGCCTGCCGTAGGCCAGCTCATTATCATCTTGTAATTTCACCTCTTAATCTCAAGGTCTAATCTTATAAAATAAGTTCCTATATTTTTCATTGTAGGACGTCTTCACCCCTCCAAAACTTAAGAGGAAATGTGGACACTTAATAATTCTTGGGTTTCAATGGGCAGACAAGTGATTTAACAATACTGACATACAATACTTCCATGTGACTCATTCTGTTGCACTCAACATCTCTAGTCTTTTTGCAGAATCCTGCATGAAAAGTACTAACCTAACTCAAAAGAAAAACCGTTTACAGGGAGGGGATCAAGCCAGACACCAACAGATTATGTTTATTAGATAAGAGCACTGAGATAGTTCCCTAAATGCAAACAAACAAACAAATAACCCCAATGAAACTACACTATGAGCTCAAGAATCCTATAAAACTCCTATTGGCTCCTAAAGGTCAGAAAGACAAGAAATAGTTCAAACCCTGTATCTCAGGAACAGTGAGAATATCATCAGAAGAAACTGAAGGTGAGCAGATGAGGAGAAAAGTTCTAATGAGACCTTACATATGGATTGCCAGTCTGATGCAGAAAACGGGTTTGCTACCTACACATGCACAATGGCTTTTTGCATTATGATCACGGTCCTGCAGCTTGCAATTTAAGGACAGGAAAAAGATGAGGAGTAAAAAGGGAACAGAAGACAACAGAAGTGCACTGGAATTATTTGTATGTATCTTTAACGAAGTCAAAAGGAAACAGACATTTGGAGCCTTAAGAACAGCCTGAACACTCAATCTAGAACTCAGAGTTAACGGTGTGCCTAGTTCTTAAAGAACATCCAAGGTTTCATTCTTCCTGTCTGAAAGAGGATGTAATGTAATTCAGAAACACATTGAAACGGTGGCAAGGGCAGTTGGACACATGTAGCAACTTTTTTACAAGGAACACAGACTAGGATTCTTTGGTTTAGAATTAGAAACAATAAAAGGGGACACAAGAGGAGGCTATGAATCGTATGCATAAAGTGTAAAAGAAGCTCTCACTGACTGTCACGTACACAGGAACCAGAAGGCACATAGTGTAACTATCAAGTAGCACACCTGCAACAAACAAAAATCAGTATTCTTTTCTGCACAATTAAATAATTGAACTCTTTGCCATGAGCATCTTTTGGGAACCTTTTTAAAAAAAAAATAAAATCAAGTCAAGAAATGGACTGAAGTTAGAGAGGTGTCAATGACACAAGAGTACAGACAGAACCTCTGATTTACAAAATCTCTAAACCACTTGCTACCCAAAGCAGGAAACAGATGCCTGATGGAAGAAAAATTTAGAATTCTATTAAAAGAAAAAAGAAGAAATCACACCACACCCTACACTACGCCTCACCCTCTGAGCAGCCTCCGGTTGCCATAGCTGGAGAGACTGGACACGTTATGTAGCCATATAATTACAAATCCCAGTAACTGGTATGTCATTTCACAAAGGCTGTTTGGTGGCTGCTTGGTCATCACTCGTGTTTCTCTTGTAGTACACAAAAGGTACATCCAGAAAAAGTCAGACTTCCTGAGTGAATCGGAAATAATCACAAGTGACTACAGCTCCCAGTAAAATGAGAGCAGCAGCAAAAGAGTGAGAGCATTTAACGCAAGAGGCAGTCACTGGCTGGTCAAGACCTCAGGAAATGATCTTAACAGATCCAAAGTGATCAGAGGAACAGCTAAGCCACTAAACAAAATACAGATATTAAACAGTTTGGCAGAATAAACAGTTGAGTCTGTTTGTAAGATACACGTAATGTTTACAAGCAAAATTTAAACATTAACTTAAAATTTCACTTCTTCATTCTCTATCTCGACGTTATCACACATGCATGAAAACAGAGACGCTTGCACACCCATGAAGACTCAGCAGCCTGTGGTAGTAGAGCTTATGATTATTCTCCGATTCAACTAGAGAGATGACAGCATTTCCCCTATAACTATACATAACGTAGGGTTATAAGAAATATATAAGAACCACTAATGAAACACATTCCAGCAATCTTTCAACACCAGAAATGTAAAGCTGCTGGCGCTGAAGTATCATTTCTCAAAGAGGTTGTTCTAAAAAACACTGAATCTGTGCAACAGCTTGGCAGCAAAAGAAGTGAGGACCTGAAGGCAGCAAGTAATATTCATGCAAAAACAGAACAAACACTAGCACTGCAATAGTGGATCAGCATCCCCTCCCCCTTTATTTAAATATCCACAGGCAAGACAAAATGTAATGTTTTGGCTATAAGCACTTTTTCCCCAGACATTAGTCTCTCCTGCTCATGTATAATAAAAAAGACTCTTAAAACAGACAGTAATATTAGCACACCAAGCTTCAGTGTATTTTTGCTGAGCTTTTACAATAATTTTATTGGTAAGAGCAGTAAATGATACTGGAAATAACTTATTGGAAAACATTAATTGAGAAAGTGACATTTAATACAGCTCCTGTCATTAAATTCTTACATTAGATTCTGTATTATGTTAAAAATCTCTTAGCAAAAATGTGCCATCCAGATTTCTACATCCAAGATGTGGATAGTGCACCATCAGGTGTACTGAACGAGGGACTGTTCCTGCCTGTCACAAGTTCACCGTGTCGAAATCACACTCCTCAACAGACACGTCATCTAAAGATCCTAACGGAGGTTAAATGAGGACTCTACAGGTGGAGCATTTTGCCTTTACAGATGCCTTGAAGGACTGAGGACAAAACTTTACAAGAGACATTAAAAAAACCCAACTGGATGAACCAGTGCCTGGAAATAAGTGACAGGCCCGTATGGAAAGCAGAATGTGCTCAATAATAACACTATGACTTCAAAATTACAGAAATATTTCTACAATGGGCAGGACTACTGCAAGCAAAAGTGTCTTTTACCATGACAATTTCGGATGGGAGCCTCCCTGCAGACACCCCGCTCGCTGCTAAAATGGCCTGTGCAGTTCTGCATTAAAAACACTGACATTTGACATACGAAATCTCTAACAGAAATCTCAATACAAAGACACTTCTGGTAAGTGCTAGAAATATCTCCATCATCTGTTGCTCACTGACTCCAATTCCAAGATACTCTGACCAGGACATGGCTGGAAAGGTTCAACCAGGCCAAACCCTGACAGCAGCAGCACTCAGAGCACCCTCTCCCCATCCCACCACTTTTCGCTATAATGTCTTCTTATTATCATCTTTCTTTAATGGCAAGTTGGGAAACCTTATCTGAAAGTACGGCTCTTCCACATGTTTTGAACTTTAAGTGACAAGTTACCTGTTGCCATTCACCTGTGTGAATGTTCAATGTCTCCAGAGCAGTTGCTTCCATGTTTGTGAAGGAATTGTTAAAAGAAATTTGCTTTCTGATCCTTCGGGAATTACTAACTCTACAGCTCCAAGGATGACCCTTTTCTCCTGTATCTACAGAATCAGCCTAAATTCCATATAAGAAAAATATAAAGTAGATCTAAACAAAAGGATCTGGCATTTGAATATTTCCAAGGCTTGAGTCTATATTTAATTCTTTGCCTGGAGTCACACTGTCTAAATATTGAAGTCGACACAAACGATTTACCGCTAAATTATATGGGAGTTTCTCCTGAGCTTTACAGATATCAGCTCTTTGGTTTTGGTTAAAAACACCTCACACAGCCAGCACAGCAGCCTAGGAAATCACTTTTTGCTGGCCACTCAGATTCCACAGTTGTCTGGGGAAGTGAGAAAAACCCCGAATAATCCAACTACATCGAAGAAAATACTGGAAGGTATTTACGTATGTGCTTGGCTTGAAGGATAAGAGCACAGTTAGAAGGATGGGGTGAAGACCATCCCAAATATTTAAACTTTGCAAATAAGTAGTGCTTTGCTAAGTCAGGTGAAAATTGGACATATTACTGTCTGCCATCAGAAATGAAAGACAACAGGAAAGTAAGTGGTCTTAAAAGCTCTTATTTGCTTGCATATGCTCACACACGTATGTTTTCTCTGTCCAATGTCCATGACTACCTAATTACATTTACTGAGTTCATTAATACGATTCCAATTTGTAAATTAAGGGCACACTTCTAACGTTTCAACAGATTTTACCTTGAAGCCTAAAATAAGCAACTATACTTTATGAATATAATGCTTTTGTATGAATTAGTCTAAAATAATCTAGGACATAATCTAAGAATCCAATGCAAAAATCACTGTGCTCATTAAAGATATATAGAAAATAAACATTTTGACAACATATATTTTGCACTCATCATTTGTTTTTTATCCAACCTTACGTGTTGGGGCAGCGAGCTAGAAACTGTTACTCAAACTGGAATTTGTGCCAGGAATCTAATTCACAACTTGTGAGTCAGCTCTCCCACCCTTGCTGGATTTTCAAGCCTCAAAGTAACACAGTGCGCACTTACTCTAATTAACTGCTTTTCTAGCGGTTGTGGATTTTGAAAACAAAACCACAAAGCACCTTCTTTCAGTACAAAGAAGGATATCTAGAGATTACCTTTGATTCTCTCCTGAGTTACAAATTGCGGAGGAATAGTGTCATTGCGCCGGGAAGCAGCTGCCAAGTTATGACTCCCGTCAAAGGCTGATTTTTGAAAGACTCCCTGGTCTGAGCGTTCCTAAGGGAAAAACAGAACCACACATTGGAACAAAACAATTATACGTTCAACCATCACTACAGACAGTGCACAAATACAGTGCAATGTAATGTGTTCACTGTGCATCTCTTCCTTTCAAATTAGAAACCTGAGAGTTTTTGCTGACCATGAAATAAGACAATAACAAAAGACAATAACAAGCAAAAACAATCATCGAGAATGATGCCCAAAAGAGACGACTTGTTGGTTTTTTTTTTTATGACCTACAACTGGCTTCATTCAAATTCTCCATCTGGGAGGGCAGCTTGTGACACTGTCAACACACGAACACGGGCCATGCCAATGGTATTTTTCTGCCAGCCAGCTGGTTCCCTTCGCTCAGCGACTCGGTGCATATGTTCTGCTGATCACACGCTAGCGCGGTTTTGCAAGGAAGGAGTTACAGCAAACTCCCAGCGCAGGTCTTGTGGCTAGCAGCTAAACAAACCCTGTCACACCTCCAGGCAGCTTCTCTTTGCACACATTTCTCCTCCCCCAGCACGTGCCGTGTCGCCTCATTTATTCTCCTGAGCAGTTTCCCAAAAGAAAAATGCAGGAAAAAACATAATTATAATAATAATAAAAAAATAAATCACAGTCTCTAAAACTGGGACAGATCCAGAAAAAATGCTTCTGTGCTTGTTATTCAAGGAAAATAGAAAACCCACACAGGGGAATATTATGGCTAGTCTTCAAAATAACCTTTATAGTTTCTATGATTTTACATCTGTTTTTTGAAGGGCCCTCCAACTAGCTTCTATTTTTAAAGCACGTGTTTGTTATGCCAGCAAATGTTATGTTAAATATACCACTCCTTGAATTTCATAGTCGCATCTACAGAAGAAATGCCTGTATCCAGCCCATATAATTTATTTGTAAAATTATGCAAGAGGCTTAATGCATTGGCAAGTGATTGCCTGCAAACCAGTGCCTAAGAAAGAACAGTGTATTTCATCACCTGGCAACCTGCCTTTCAAGTTTAATAATAATAAAAATAAAATAACAACAACAAAAAAAGTGAAAAATATTTTCTAAGTGTAGAGTGATCCATTCCAAGAGGCTATTTTGAACCTCTGTACAGAAACACACGCACCACACAGCCACTGACAATTACATTTCTTCTCATTACCGGGAATTCTTTAGTTTATTTAAGATTCCGTATGTCGCACTTAGCACTTTCTCACAGATACTGCTAAACACTGAGCCTTGGAACATCCCAACTACTGCTCCACCGGAGACTTGCACCCAGCCTTAAATTAACAGCAACAACAAATCTGCTTTCCCAGCTCTTTGAGAAATGACACAATCAATATCCCAACAATTGATCAGTAACCAGCTTAATTAGAGTATTCAGCTTATAAAACATAGCTGTCATGGCAGACCTCCATTAGTGTCCTGAGTAATAAAAACAATAATGCATTTCGAAACATATTCTCCTTCTCCCAGGCTGAGATGCAGCACTGGGGAAGCTGGTTTGGGGAGAGGAAGGAATGGGCAACAACCCATTTCTGCGATGGTGTCCAGACTCAAATGGAATTACAATCGAACCTAACGACTACCCTATAAAAATTAATTCCTGTCTAAAACGCACTTGATTCAATCAAGACCTCATTATGCATTCTTCATAGGGTATGAGTCAAGATTATTTACCTCTTTCATACATCTGGGTAATATACAAAACAATACATCTAGCCGTAGAAAGCAGACTCATACTTTTAGTAGGTCAATCTGATGTTTGATCAGAAGTTGTTGGTTTTGTTTTGGTTTTAAATTTTGGCTTTTGTTAATTGAAGAAAACTTGCAGGAGTGAGTTTATTTGAAGGTGAGCTATCATTCTAATGTCACTAGAGCATACAATAAATTCAACATATACTTTATTGCTCTTCCTAATGCTGTCACATAGAAAAGGAAAGCAAAAATGTGTCGTTCTCTAACATACTCCAGAACTGCTAATTAAGACCTTTTTTTCCTGTGTTCCTGGGACAACTGACATCAGTGAAGCTTTTGCAAAGTCTCCTCCCTACAAAGTCAGAGCAAAGTGTTTGGAAGGTAATATACTTCTAAATCTATTTCTCAATCAATCAATGCCAGCAGTAAATCAAATAGAAAATTATCAGGAAAATATGAAGAGTTAATTATACTAGAAGATATCAGCTTTCTCTCCCCCCCTCTGATATTTTATGGAAATACGTTCACAAACATGATTGTTCTTAACATTTTAAAATGTTCCAGCAATGCTTATTAAATAAGAAGCTTGAAATCATCTGGAATTCTGTAATGGGATTTACTACAACCTTTTATACTGCAGATCCACGTGTATTTTTATTCTAAGGAATGGTACAGGTGTTGAAAAACTACTAAAATATTTACTCAAGGGTCAAAATTAAAACTGGGGTGAGTAATAAGGGCAGCCAGTATATATCCATACATATTATCCGTGTAAAGATGAAGAGTGTGCGTATGTGCATGCATGTAGAAATGAGAGGGGGCAAGAGATATCATAAAACCAACCCTTTTCAAAATGAGAGGTGATTAGGCAAATATCAATCTATATGAGGTCTAGAAAACGTAACCGTTAAAATGTCTTTCTTCTCTTATTTTGTTACCGTACTTAAGCAAGTTTTATTTTTATTCACTCCGAAATCCATCCTCAAGTACTAATGAAATGGAAAAAACAAGAGTGAAGTAAAATTCAAGTCACACTAAGACATCAAGATCGTGACAACAAATAAAAGCAGAAGAATTCAAATAATCTGTAGCCCGGTTATTGCCTTGAAGAGATAGCAAACAGTCAAAACCACATGAATGCCTTGATCCTAAGGTAACAATTTTTGGGACCACATCTGCTTTTGTTCTAATATTTGTCAAATTAAAACGAGATGCAACTTTTAGTCTGGTCTAAACGGGAACAGCAAGACCAGGAGATATCAACCATTAACACTGTGTGAATCCCAGCTCCAGGAAGAACTCATTCTGCCAGGTCTCTGTGACCAAGACTTTAGTTACAATCTCTTGTATGTAAAAACACTGGGACTGGAAAGACATATATCTAATAAATACGTGTATTGCTTCACCTCTGGCTGTATCTCTAGCCTTCGCAGAACGACCAGCTGGATCCTCCCCCGAATGTTGCCCTCCATGGACATGGAGCGCCTCAGTGTTTCCATCGCCTCGTGATTTGATTTGCCCAGGAGCGACTCCCCATTTACTGCAACGAGCTGATCATTTACTCGCAAACGACCATCCTACAAGCAAAGAATAAAACCACAAGATTTGTCTTTAAAAAGAAATCAAGAATTATTAGAGGTATTACATACAGGAAAGCAAGATGTAGACAATCAGACATTGCTTTCTAAAATTTAAGAAACAAGAGACCATGTAGTACCATCTTTAAAAAGATAAAATCTGTGTGTCTGTTAACAGGCCATTTTTTTTCCTCTATTTACCACATTTGAGGAAAAGTTCATAGGGCAGCTACAAACACAGAAGCGTACACATACATACTGCTGTTTTTCTTGCACGTACAGTTTAATTTGTGTCAGTTCTAACAAGAAAACAGGCAAAGGAACTTTTTGTTAGTTAAAAGGACCCACAGCATAGCTGTTAGTATTTGCAGTGCAACTGCAGGGGAGTACTGCAGCATATTTTCCATGCATTATCATCTGCTATTAATCTGGTAAGAAACAGCTCCAAGAAATTTGTCTTAACAGCCTCGCTAGTGTCTATCTTGTCACAATCACCATGCCACCATATGTGATAGTGTTGTCAGTTCAGAATGGTCATTAAGACTTCAGCATCCTGATTATAATTAATGCCATCCATGTATTTTAACATCCAAACCTGCTGCCAATAAGAAAATCAGGGCTGAGCCATAGCAAGTAGCCTGTGCTTTGAAAGAAATAATTCAGTTTCACTGCCAAGGTTAACTGACATCGTGGGTGCGATAAAGTTGTGGATGCTGTGATCTAGGGGTCCTATTGCTGGTATTACTATTTGTGATGTATTTCTTTTCATAAAAGCATGTGCAATGGACTTTTCTCTCTTTAAGGAGAAAATAAGGTCTATTTAATTAAGAGACATGAGTTGTCAAGTTCACGGTTATCAGGCTGGCATCAGACCTCAAAGAAGGAAGAGAAAGACTAAGAAACTGAAGGACAGAGAAGAAAGAACAGCAGAAGAAAAACTTGCACAGAAATACATTGCTTGGTGAAAATTTATCTGATAAGAAGACAAAAAGAATTGGGAGAAGAGTCAGTGAAGGAAAAGGAAAAGACAGAGAACGTTTCTGAGGAAGTACAGGAATGAAGGATAGGAAACAGCAACGCTATTCGGAAAAGATCCTGAAACCTCTCCCACCTCACTGCTGAATATTTCATGCCAACAAAATTTTACATACTGCCAAAGCCAATAGGTTAATCCCACCCTTTCTCTATGTCCAAAATGATGCCATCGCATATGCCAAAGTTTAGCGAGAGACAAGTTAACGCTGCTGAACAGCAAGTTTTATTATTTCCACATGTTGCAATCCCTTTGTGTTCTATCACAATTTGCTGAAATGAATGGAGCCATTCATGGCAACAGGAGTTTGAGGAGAACAGGTTTTATTTTTTACGAGTTTCTGTGAGACTGAAAACTTTACAGGTCCTCACGTTCTCCTCCTATGGTCCCACAGGTTCTTAAATTACTTTTTTTCCCGTCTGTCGATAAACAGAGATGTATAAATATCCGTTAAAGCTTCTTACTAATGTATATCCAAATACACTGTCAAATATATACTGGCATGACTACATCTGTTGACTATGCAACTGTCCTGAAGACAATGCCTGTTTTTAAAGGAATAGTTACAGCCTTAGCTAGGAATTGGCCTGATTTTAAATTTGCCTTGTAATCCTTTTGTACGAGACTTTGTATTTATTCATATTTTAATAACATCTGTTCATAAAGAACTTCTTTTGATTCATCTTTCTTCTTTCCACTCTTTTACATGCTCCACATAAATGCAAAGTACAACTTTAAGTCAATGCTTCAACTATGATCAGATAAAAAACTGCGTGCGTGCTCTATACGTGCTGATCAACTCCGCTTGCTAAGTCACCAGTACAAGGCAGGTAGAAGTTACTTCACAAGAGACTGAAGAAAAAACAACAACAACAAAATTCCAACTTCGGTTTCCAAACACAGATTTTCACACCGCTGGTGTTACGGCCTGGTTTAGAAGCCTGAACTGCAAGACAATCTGCTTGGCTCAAAACAAGCTAAATGTTGTTTTAACACGTTTCTTTCACCTCCGAAAGGTAGGGTTCTTTGTGGCTTCTGAGGAGAAAAACGGCATTTGGTATTTCAGCAGTTTTCAAATGCTGTATCTGAAGCTGCAAGTGAGCTATTCTAATAAAGGGTAAAGTTACTGCTCCCTTTCTTACGCAAAAAAATGTTGCTTTTTTCATGGAGACTCATAGCAAGCAGCAGAATCTCCCACCACACGGCGACCACTTTCAGTCACAAGACTCCCATGCTTTTGACAGTAGGGATATACAATGCCATGTTCTTCATGGACGTATGTTTTTAACCAAAGCATACCTACTTATTTCCCTTATCACATCAATGAGATTTTTCTCAGAAAGAATTCCTTGATGGCATTTATTGGAATTTCCCCATCCACTGCACACAACAAGCAATGTTTGCTGCAACAGCACAGCACACAGAAGCCCCAAGGAGGTCCAAGCACCATCATGTTTGATTTGAATAAATGCACACGTAGAAAATATCCCATCGTTTCTAACGACGGCTCTGCTGCATTAGCACTGCAGTGCACAGCAAGTACCTGATCATCAGGAATGCATCGCAAGCGAAAGAGCCAGGATGTCTTGAGGCTGAAATCCCTAAAGTTATGGGGAAAGATGATGCATTTAAACTGAGTCAAATGTTAGTTTTCTTCACATGAAAGGTTCTGCGTGATTACAAATATCAAGTATTCCAGTAACCTCTTTTTATCATAGGTATGATAAAAAATAGACACTTCAAAAATGACAAAAGGTGGTAAGAGAGGACATAATGGTTCAATCAGCAAAAGCAACTGTTTTTATTCCTGCAGGATACAGCGTTAGAATACCAACTAACAACACTAAGACATTTTTGTTTGGTTTTGTACCAAGAGCAGTATATAAACACTAGGTCTTACTGCAGCATGTACAATGCAAGTAACACACTACAGCTAGATTAATGTTTCAAAAAACACCTTAAGAATATTGGCCTCTCTTCGGAAATTTGGTTCAGACCAATAGCCATTTACAATAACCAATGAAAACTGTCTGCATCTCATTCTAAAAACACAGTCGGGAAAGAAATTTAATGTATCAAAACCTTTACCCAGCATTAGACGGGCTGAGCATATACTCCAGCAGTGAAACAAATGTGTTCAATGTATTATGTCGTCTTTTGAAGACAAGTGGTGACTTCACAGACAAGGGATAAAGCTCCCCCTTATAATAGCCTGATATCACAAAATCTGAACAAATTTTCAACTCTGAATGCAGAACTGAGAAATAGTGAGAGAATTCTGATGTCAGTGGGCATTATGATATCCTCCTCTGATAGTTTCCCAGGAAAACTTTGTGCACGGAAAAGCAAATGCACATGTCTAAGTCCATAATAGTCTGTTTCATGAACAGAGTCGCAATGAATCACATGGGAAAATGCTCTGGATTACCACCAGCTGGAAAGAAAGGCTTTTTACTTAAAAACTTGCTACAAGAAGACATTTAAAATCAGAACAAGGACATCTTTAAATATTTATGCACAAATGTGTGCACGCTTTTCAACGATACAAGAAATTTTATTAATTGTTAATACCCACTGATTACGTTTTGTTCTATATAAAGACCATCAGAGAGGAGAAGGCTGGTTCTCCATACACATGCAACAGTGACCTGTGGTTCTTAAGAACCAAATGACTGCATTCTGCGAGTACTTGTATAAACACACAGGAAAGATTCGTGAGCAGTTCTGGATGAAGCTTGAACCTCATTTGCTCTGGAGCCAACGTTCAGAGCTGTAACTGAGCACTTCCAATTGGTGAAAGGGTTATAAGAAGGTAGAATAGGGAATAGGTCACAGGACCACAGGTTATCACAGGACAAAATAATCTCCCTCCCGTCACGGTGACTGTGTCAGTTGCCCGTTTACTCAGCTGTGAGTGCAGAAGTCCTGCTTCATTAGTCTGCAGAACCCTCAAGCCAAAATTAAGTGCTCTACAATGAGTAACAATGAGAGAACAGAGAGTGGTAAACAGGGAGCGCTAGAAAAGGTTGTCTTATGTGTTTATGATGTGACAAGTGAGGCAGTCAGCCCACTAATGCTGCTGCGCTGTGGCTCCACAGGCGTGGTTGTTCAGAAGCAGGAGTTTATCCGTGGCAATACACACTGCCACTGCAACTGGTGTGGAAAATTACTCGGGGAACACAGAGCCGGGAAAGCAATGGGGGCAGCCTCATTTTCACAGTAAAATCAGTCGTACTCTGTAGCTGACATGCACATAAACTGAGTTTATCCCGTCTTAATTTAGGCAATCATGCCTTAACTCCTTTCTGATGCAAGTGGGTGAGCGGCCTCACTTGTCACACAGCCCGGCCAGGGTTCTGAACCGCGTGTCCCAGGCTCGGCCACGCTGGAGAACATCCCAGCTTTCAAATAACTCTGGGACTAGGACAGGTAAATGACAGAAGCCGGGAACTATCAAACATCCACATCAAAGCTAAATCCTTGATTATTGCTATTTACCAGCTGTTGTAAATAGATGATCTTGAAAGTTTTAATGCTGTGAACTGTCTTACTCAGCAGGTTGATCTCACTTGAGGTATTTACATACGCTGAATTAAAAAGGTGTTTTTACAGGAGAGAGAACAGCAAGGAATTGCTGAGATAATAAAAGAGAAAAAACAGGTTATGGATCAAAAACAGTTAAACTTAGTAGCTCTGAAAGATAAATAACTTTGTTTCTAATTTCAAGAAAGTTACATTCTTCAAGTTTTATGTGGGGAAAAAAAATGCAGCCAATGCATTGCCTAAAGATTAGGAAATAATTCCTATACTTCTTAATAATAAAAATGTACAAAACTCCTTGTATAGTCCTTAGAGGGAGCAGAACAATCCATAATCCTGTCTTTTACCAATTGAGTATTACCAATTCAATCCACCTCAGGAACAATTGTTAACTTCTGCATAACTGTTTCCAGGCTCAGCCAAGTTGAATTTCTACTACAATAGCAAACAATATTTTGACTTTAAAAAAAAAAAAGAAAATTCACTTTCCTTGTGGTAAACCCTACCAGACATGACACCAGAATCTTGGTACAAAACAGGAGTAGATTTGCAGCTCACCTAAAGGAACAAGTGACAAAAAGGATTTGTTCCCAGAATGCTTATGATATGAGCTTCAGTGCTCATCATGGAAACATAGCAGTCTAACGCAGCCGCCATCTGATGGGTTTCTTCCATACCTTAAAAGCGGCACCTCCGTGAATAATGGATTTGATGAAAATCCCAAGATCGGCTCCGGTCTCCCGAGCTTTGTTGCCTTTTAAGCTCACACCAAGTCCAGCAGAGCCAGAATCATTCAGAGGAATCTCAAAGGTCAGCTGCTCTGTGGTTTCTGGAGACAGAATACTGCAGTTCGGCTCTCCTTTCTGTTGGGAAAAACAAGGATGGAAATCTGGGTGAAAAGGGGGCAGAGACAAAGTATAAACTAGTGGCATCCGTAGGTTTGTATGACAGGAAATAGTTCTTTTTACTATAAAGCGATTTGAAGAAACAGCCTTATAACCAACAGTGCATTTAGCTGATTTAGCTGGCGCTTTGTCACATGATCTGGCTTTAAATATTATTTTTAATGATACCTAGGAATATGCCTAAATGGAAGGTAAAATAGCTTAGTTCCACATGATATACAACCGATGTTGCAGCAGAATATAAAAAAGACATTTATTTTAAACACAGCCGCATTAAAAATGTAAGCCATAAAACTCTCAACATCTTTACATGCAGCTCACAAACTGTAATGATAGTTGTACTGTTAAATCCCATTCCCCTCTGAAAATTGAGTTTCATCCTTAAAAAATTATCCTTCCCTTAAACCTGCCTCCAGAGAGCAGTTGGTATAACAAAAGCAAGGGTGAGAATTGAAAATGCAGTCACTTATTCTGCACTAACTCCCTTTGTACCTATTTTTATTCCGTAGAGGTGGTTTTTTCTCCTTCTGCTATAGGTTGATCCCAACTTTTTTCCCAGATTAGATGGCTGTTTACAAGACTGTTATGTCAAGTATCCATAGCTGGGGAAGATCGGGAAGAGCTTTCTTTTACTGTATCTGCAGTTTTGCAGGGTTGTATGTTGTGTGTGTTTTGATTTTTTTAAAGCCGGTTAGAATAATAAAATTAAACAAAACAAAATTCTTGCCTGAAATATTCATACTGGTACTCTAATAATAAAACCAGGACAAGGAGACCTGCTGTGGAATAAAGTGTTCATGTAAAGTATTAGGGGGAAAGACCTTATGCATCACGTCCCATTTTATCCCACTCTTCCTTCTCCATATAACCCTACAACAATTAATCAGTTTATGTTTCTCATCTTCTGGATGTTTTCTATTCTACAGTAGTGTTAAAAAAGTAATAGGAAAAAAAACCTACAAAAAGGAAACACATAGACAGGTACAAGCTGAAAAAGATGACTGCTTTCAAGGGTGTCAAACTCTTACATTATTAAGTAGAAGCCACACACAAGCAGTGCAGTAGCTGGGCCAATCCTCCTTTTATTTAACCATTGTTTCCAGTACATGCAGTAGCAATGCAATTGTCAGCAAAGGTGCCAGCAATGCAGATGTTTTCTCAGCAGCCAGAGCAATCTCATAAATTCATCTGTTATGCTGTCTGATCAACAACAAGAATGATCACAGAACTAAGAGCAGAAGTTAATATCCTGAATTAACAAAATCAGAAACAACAACCACTAAATTTCATTTATTTCAGATGCCCTTTCACTGCTGAGAAGCAGCTAGTGGCTAGAAATGAAACTTGTAAGCCAGAGATAGGACTATAAACCTCAATTCTAATATACACCATGCTCAAATTTGTCCTGGAATGTAATGATATGAAATTAAGTCAACACAATTTGCCTAACTGCCAAACATAAAAATGATGGAGCACCAACAGTGACAATTGTCGTGATGCCAGCATGAATCTCCAGTACCTGTGTTATTCATTAGTGCTTTTGTCTTTGTCCACCAGACACAGACAATGCTCCGTTACAAATCTGCCAGTTTTATTCCTTAGCTGTGGATACAGAGACATCCTGAACATAATTCCCCAAAACCTACAAACTCAATACTGTAAACAATATAGAATCATAATTCACAAACACTCCTGCTCTGAATTCCTTCAACAGAATCAGTGTAAGAAAAATCCCACTATTGTTGGCCTCTTAACATAAGCATTTTGTATTTGACTTTCTCAAGGAGAACTTCAACTTGTACATTAATTTCAGGCTAAGGACTTCACTCATTTGTTAACACAAACTTGTGAAAAACCAAAGACGAGAGGATCTATGCACGTCCTTCAAGCCAATACATGAAAATCAACTAGGCAGATAAGTCTGCTTGAATCTGAGTCTAGCAATCTAATCAATACAATTCTCATTTGCAACATCACTCCTGTCACTGCCCCGCCTGGGACAGTGGTGACAAGGCTGCAGCCCCCCCAGCCATGCCCCAGGCCTTAACAAACAAAGAAAAGTCTAAAAGGGGACATAATAATAGTCTTCAAAACACTCTACAGTGTTTCCCCCTTTCCCATGCAGGTGATTTTTGGATACCAGACATATCTCACTTACAAAGCACCCAAGATCTCAGTGAGGCTCCAAGAAAATCTTTACCCTCACTGGAGAAAAAAGACTGACCGGGTGGTCACTTGAACTCTCTCGCTATAAACATACTAAGTTAATAGTATTACATGTAATTTTTCAGCATAACTTAGGCAAATTTTAGATTCTGATATAAATAAATTGCTAAAAGCAGAGCAATTAAAAAAAGTAATGATGTTGTTCAATGTTCGGCAATATTTCCCAGCTTCCTTTAACATAACTATGCTGTGCATTAGCTTTTGGTAAGTAACCTACCACATCTTCATTCCTGGATGTGTTATCTATCAAACATTACAGCGTATTCAGCAGGACATTAGAGAAGTACAGTACATTCCTGTCAGTATTTTGTTTCCTCTGCTCTCCTTAGTACCTAATTTGGAATCCATAACATTTGACTGTCATTTTCCTTGCTACAGTTCTCTGGGAAACAGATCATTTCATCATACGAAAGCCTTAGTAAATGTAATTCAAGTTTAAAAACCAGCTGCTTTTACCTGTTACTGAGGAATTCTCTAATCTTCCTTAAAGTCCTTCAACAAGTGTTTCTTATTCAACATAGTCCCGTTATCCTAAAGATCTCCCCTTTTTGTTATTTATATTCAGCCTTACCCCGAGATCCAGCAAAAGTTGGTTTTAAAATAATGCTGAACTTTAATTGTTCTATCAAAAAACTGTTCCCCACGAGGGAGGGTGAATGACATTTCAATGACTTCACAGGGATGGGTAATAGTGAAAAAGATGCATATCTACAAATCAGTGATGAATTCATTGTAAGATCAAGTAAACTCTGCCTTTATTCCCTTAAAATTTTCACTCGCTATTTGTTGTGTGGCATCTGATGGCAAATGCCTGGTAGTCAGGTTGTAACATCAAGACCCTTTGGTGCAAACACAAGATTGAAAACTTGTCTTTGTGGGAGAAGGGAAGGAGCAGCAGAAAGAAGAAAACCAGAGGAGAAATAAAAAGGGATGAATATGACCTAGAACCTAGATTTCATCCTGCACTTGCTAAATAGTTTCAGATTCTTGTCCTGATCACAGTGCTCTTTTCACTGGTGACCAAAACCAGCTCCAGCCTTCCTTAAATTAACTGCTCATCAATTAACTGCTTCATTTGGGCAACTAATTTCATAAGTGATGGTCCCTGTTCCTAGAATACACAGGTATGAATATTAAACGCTGTCAGTGACTCAGAGCTGGAGCCCCACTGCCTCTGTTTCCCTGACTTTGCTAAAACATTATCCCAAGACATCAATACTTTATTAGAGCACAACCACTATCAGCTGAATTATGGTCTGGCAAAGGAAATCCTCTGCAATGCACTAAACCTTGAATTCTATTAGAAATAGTTCTTACCTTGAGATCATCCTTAAATCTGTATTCATTCAAACACAGAATGAATGCATCGAGCTGCAACACAAATACGCCTCTAGTCCAGAAAAAACTTTAAAATGTTATAAATGACCCAGCCAACAATTATGTAGTGTATTTTCAATGACAAATGTATTGTAACCCACCACTTTAGGAATTAAATGATAGTATATCACTGAAGTCATTCCCTACTGCAGATCTAGGTAACCCAATGGTACTATGATAAACGAGAAATCTTCACATAAATCAAAGTCCGGGTAGCCAAGTGATGAGACTTCAAGATGGCCACAGATTTGAGATGGCCTGGCACGTACTTCTCCTTTACAATGGGTACACAGGAGACAGCAAAAGGGATTTTAAGCTCTTAAGTGTTAATAAAACATATTTTACAGTGAAACAGGTTACATTTAAAACAAAAAAAATAAAATCAAACTCTGCTGCTCGCTGTTTCCTTGCCAGACGGGTCCTTCCTTCAGCTGAGCTACGTTTTAGCCTGTTCAATGGCTCGGTGATGTTTGTTCCCAACAGGAGAGGTTGATTTCCCCTCTGAGGGACCCCAGGAGCTGAAATTCAGGGCAGGAATGTTTTCATCTCCTGAGATACCCGCATGGAATTCCAGTAAAATCAATTCTGATATTTACTGAATCATCACATACCAGACAGAAAAGTTCAGAAGAGCTTGTATGAAGAGAATACAGAGTTTGCCAGATTTGAGAGCAGAAAGCCCCACTAATACGTATGTACTAAACACTCAGCACTGCAGACTGAAAACCTTTATCTAAGAGTCTCAGGATACATTTGATTAATTGATGTTCTGCCAATGATTTTACTTAATTTCTAGAAGCACATCTATACCTCGGGTCTCCAATTTCTTAATTAAAAAGCTGTAACAAAGGATTCCTAAAACAATCTAAAATTGTACTCGTGTATAATTAAGTCTCACCAACGAATTCTCGGTATTTTGAACAACAGATAGGATACACTTTTAGCCTTCTTTTATTCCAACAACACACAAAAACTGCTCAGCCAGTAGCACAGACAGAACCGTCACCTTTAAAAGAAGTACTGTGCATTGTGTTCTGCCCCCTTTACTTAGTCCACGGTTGTATCTACTCGATATTGTGTCAATCCTCTGTCTACCGTGGGACACCACTTTCAATTAGTCCTTTTATTTAATCTTAAAACGCCTGCTCTCATTGACCACGGCACTTTTGATCTGCGGATTTATGATAATCTAACGCACATCTCTCACTGGAAAGGTTACCTTATTTATTCCTATTGTTCTTTTGCCAAAAGAGAAGCTTACAAAGAAAATTAGCTCGCACTTAAGCCAGGAAGGAAATAGCATTTGTTTAACACAAGAGACCTTTCAGTACCTGTCTGATGCCCTTGACCAAGGCCTATTATGGTCTCTCAATGTGCTGGCTGCCCCTTGCCTGGCTGCTCGTTTCTGATAAGAGATGCCAACTCCCTGGAGTGCCATTCAGAGCCCAGAGCAAAAGGCAAGAGACCCAGGAGGGTACTTTTCAAAGGCTTATGAAGGAAATACGACATTTACATGCTTTTGCAATTATTTGCTGCAAAAACCTGTAGCAGTTGAAGAGCAGCATTTAAATTGTGGCACCGCATAACAATTATTGGCAGAAAGGCTTGAAAAGGAGATAACTCCTTATTTGCAGTGTTCTCTGTTTTCTTTCCAAGAGCTTGGCCACAATTAAGAAATACTTTGCTGACAGCTCATTCACTCACTATCAAATCTACGCTGTATTTTGCAACTGATATACAGTAATGCTCTTGAAAATAATACTCAAAGGTAATGTACTGCTGTAATCTTGTCACAATCTAGTAAATAACTGAAGTCATTGCTGTATGTATTCATCTTTAGTATTTCTGACAGATGCTCTCATATCGGCTTATTTAAAATCATCTGTACTCCATATTGCAATAAAAACTAAATGGTCACTAATGGCACACCCTGCCAAGACAAAAAGGCAACGGCAAATCCGCAGAAATAAATTAGACTTGTATACTTTTTACATTAACACAGTACACTACAAATTTGTGTCAGATTAGATAGAATGGTTCTGGTTTGAATTATGCAGACTCCCTGGAACGATGATAGTTTTGAAACCTAGCAAAATTAGATTCAGCTCTTCACCCAAGGCAGATCCATTGCATTTCACAGTTTACCATTTGATGTCAATAGACGCTTCAAGACGGGAAATTCTCCAGTTTGCTTGACGGGCCTATTCAAGATCTCATAGTAAGTTTTACCCAAGGAAACGGTTTGTCCTTCCTAAAGAGTTTTGTGGTTCAGTTTGGTGTTGCGCTTCAAGTTTTAAAAATGCAGTCTTGCTTAACCTTTTAAGTTACACAACTGTAGGAAATGGAGAAAAAATTAACAAGCAAGGTATGTCCCACTGTGTGGTATATTCAGGGTGAATTTAGGATTGCTGTTAGTGTATCCTTTCCAGATATATTCCAGGCAAACAGGTCACAACACTGCGATGTACAAATCCAACCCTCTACTCGGTTCACTGGTTGCTGTTTGAAATGGACAGTAAACAGAGCAACAAGCAGCACGTAATTCTTTTATGTCTACTTCAAATATCACATGCACACATTCTACATTAAGTCACCCTATGAAAACTTTTTCTGTAGATTCTAAGAGAGACTTTTAAACATTTTCATACAGTATATGGAATAAATCTGGTGACCTTCATTAGTGACAAGGTACTGCAGTTGCCGGTAAGATTTAACAACTGCCCAAATACTTTGGTTTTATTAAACAAAATACTGGATAAATGCACCTCATACGTATAGAGACTCAATTTCTGTTAAGAGCTAGATTTTATATTACTCTATTCTGATGTATACATACTTCTGATCTCATGAAGTGGGCTGCCAAACAGTTTTGGGCAACGCCAGAGCTGAGACTGATGCTATCAAGTAAACGTTTTTCATTTCCCAATGCTCTGAGGTAGGAGTTTTGGGCAGTAATCCTGTAAGCAAATACCTCATGGTACAAGGTCTCCAAAAGGCTGCGAGCCGCTGTCGCACGGAAATGCACAGAAAACACATTCCATGAATTAGTCAAGCAATTTATCCCCCCCTTTGGTAAGTTAGGGAGTCCCACCAAAGCCAGGATAAATAAAGGGATGCTTTTTGCCAAACCTTCTGTTCACTGTGACAAGAAAGACTGTCACGTTCCTTCTAAACAGTGATCCCTTCCTGACTCTTATAATGAGCACAGTAACTAATCAACAAACCTCAGTGCATAGTTTCCAGTTCTCTAAGCCATTATGAACTAGTAACCATCTTCTGAAACACATAACAAGTGCTGGGAACCTTTGAAGGGCTGCAATACACAATGTTTTCACTCTAAAAAGATACATTTGTGTAAACACAACCTACACTCATTTCTCAACTATTCTAGAGGAGGAGAATCTACAGGCCCAAGATCCGGCACTTTCTTTCAAAAGTTCTTGGGAAAAAAAAATCACAATTTAAAAAATTCTACCTAGTTTATAAAGTTATTCAAGATGAACGGTGCCATGTGTATCCATAATAGCCTTCTCTTCATTATGCAGAACAATTAAAAACATGAATCTTGTGTATGTTATTAAAATCCAATACATGTATATTGACTTTTTTCTTCTATCAGAAGCTTCCCCTTTGAACACCGATAACACAACAGACAATTGGTACTTGCTGGAATCATCTGGTGACTGAAATTCTTGACCATTTCTGGTGAATTGAGCATTAGAATCACTGGTTTGACCCTCAAAAACAGGTGCAGGAATGGTTAAGTCTAGGCTGAAACTTTACCTTTTATTTTCTGCACATAAAAAGGCAAGGAACAATTAAAAAGAAATAATAGAAATTAAGCTTTGAATATTAAAAACAAAAGGACAACACTTCAGGCGAACAAGTAGATCCCCTTCAGGCACAGAAGTTTAAGGCAGTGGAAGGAATTAACATGGGGCAGACCGGGACATGAAAGTTAATGACATGGTAGGCAGAAAAAAAGCTTAATTGAACTTGCCTCTGATCCTGCTCCTTTCTACCCTGTATAGCACACGTGTAAAAACTCGCAGAGTTAAAGACACAGCTACGTTATATACATTGTTGTTCCTTTAGCTTTTGCTGTAAAAATGCTGGTTCATTCCTCTTTCCCCCTCCATTCATCAGGGATCAGTGAATACACCAAGAAATAGTGAATATCTTTAAAACAAAAAAATAAAGCATATGCAAAACTCACACCATGTATGTGCTCTAACTTGAAGAAAAATGCATCAAAATATTTTCAGTGCTCTATTATTTCTAGCAATCGCAGAACAGGCACGTTGCTCTGCTAATGTGCATCACATCACTATCCTGAAGGCTCATGAAAAACGACAATAAAGAATCGCATAGGGTCATGGTGCAATGGTTTACACCAGAGCTGTTCTCATTCTAGGAGCTTTGCTTGTTTTACCAATGCGGGAATAAAGAAAGAGCAGAGGGAGCAAGTGACCTTTATAACATTATTAAAATAAATGGCACCTCCAGTTCACATGTTTTTTCCTGGAGAAAGAAACAAAATGCAACAAATACACATGATCAAAACATGGTCTTTTCAAAACACAACCCAACGATAGCCATGGTTCGGTATGTATTTCATTTCCTTTGATAAGAGCTGGAAAATCCAAACCTGTTCAGCTAAAGCAGTTTGCCTATGTAATATTCACCATCCTTCAGAAAACAATTAGTGTTACACAGTTTAAAACCCCAATGCACCTTAAAGGATGCACTAATCACTGGTCATTCTGTAGACTGCGGTAATTAAGTGAATCCAAGATCTTCCCCTGAGTTTTGGAATCAGCTCTTAACTCAGCCGCCACGCTGTCAACAGCTGGCATGAATGACTGGGAACATTTGGCTAAGCAGATAATACGGAGGACAGCCTGTGGCTGGGCCAAATTCTACATCACTGATCTGCTCAAAAGAAAAAAAAATATCATTAGATGCTCCTTTTCTTCCTTTAAACAACACTACAAAGACTGAGTTTTCTATTTTATTCCCTCATTATGTACAAACAATGTAACTGTACAACTCTCAGATGTTGCATTGGGCTAAGTGTAACTGAAAGCCCAATTCCCTATAATTTAATCATGTCTGTTTGCAAGACTGATTCATCCTTACCCGCATCACATCTCTCTTGGCTGCTGTGGCAAAGGTTTGCTACTCGGAATGTATTTTCCGCTTGCTAGCAATTCAGCAGCATTGATCACAGTAACAAAACCCCAAACTCTGCTCCCGTTCGTGAGACCAAGCATAGACCAAACTGCAGCTTTGTTACAAGGTAAACTCAAATTATATTACAGACCCCGGCAACCAAATGCCACCCACTGTTGCTTTATTACATTATTTGCTTCATGCCCCTGCAGCTATCGAATTCTTTCCAGAAATTAATGTAGGAACTCAGTTCTAGTGGAGCAACAAGCTCAAATGTTTCTGTGCATGGTCTCTAGTGGGCCTAAGTTCCAGAGGCATCTTTGTCACAGGACCTGCTGTCAGTGGGCACCGTAACCAGGATCCTTCTCCTTCTCCTTTCAACAGGTTACAGGGAATCCAAAGAAAACAGCTTCTCAGATTGCAGCCCTCGCAGAACTGCTCAAATCAAGGAGTCCTCTGATATAAAGCAATTACCCTATTATTGCCAGGCATTAACAAAACCCCCAAGTATTTAGGTAAACTCCGCATGCATGTTACATAGTCAAAGCATTCAGTTACAGCTGCCCTTGAAAAATATTGGATTATCCAGTGTCTTTCCTTCCAAAACCAAACATTTCAAGTGCTGGCTTTTTTCTCCTCTTTGATCAAAACAGCACTGTAACTTTTGAGGTAGCGGAGGATTAGTCCGATGTAATATCACGGCTAAAGCTAAAAACAAACAAAGAAGCTAAACCAATTTTAATTTATTTTTTTTAATCTTTTCTGAGACATCTGATGAATTCTAACAAGCACCATGTTCCTATCAACATGTGGTAGCTCAGCGGAATGGTAACTCACACTTCTGCTGTGAGCTACTGAACAGATGTTGCCAAAAGGCTTTTTAAATTCAGAAGGGCTGGTTCCATAAAATTATCTAATGTATTTCAGTAACTCACATTTGTATTATATTGTACTTGATTGGGATAACAAGAAACACAGAACAGCATTAGAATTCACATATCATCACCATTACAGTGAGGGCCATCACTTGTGCAGCATTCCTTTGCACGGAAAGCAATCCAGTCGAAGGTCAAACCGCCAGGATAAATGTGGCTGCTTTCTGGATTTCAGCCATGCCAGTCCTAAGTAAGTCACCTTTTGAAAGGTAGTTAATCCTTTGCTGTAGGGGCTGGAATTTAATAGCAAGCAATTGTGACAGGTAAAAATTATAAACAGCTTTTAGATTCTTCCACCCTTTTATGCCCACACACTGTTACAGTGATTTCCAAGATAATTTGTACTATGACAATAAAAAAACAACGTATAATGTTGTGGGAACAGGGGAGAGAAAAGAAGAATACATACTTTTTTTTAAAAACGACATTTTCCAAGTAATATGTTTTTATAACTTAAAAAAGCCCACAAGAAAAAACTGTTGATGCCTTTTCAAAAAATAAGCTCTTCTTTAGAAGAGCTGGTGGATGAAAAGAAATCCTTAATATAATGGATAATTTAGCACTTTCAGACTCAGAAATTTCCCTCCAATCCACTGACTCTATAGCTCAGGGCTTACTAAACAGCATTACGATGAGTGACTTTGGTGCTTTGCGAATCACTGACAATGAACGCCCAATTACAGGGCTGAAAATATTCTGCCATTATCCTCCTTGAAGATTACTCAATAAAAAAGGAAAACGAAAACAAAATAAGCCTTGTTAGGACATTTCAAAATCGCACTACTACAGGAAAAAGTGGGCACCAGAGGCAGAACCGGAAAGGCTCATGTGGGAGAATCTGAACTCCCTCCAGCTTCGCATCCTACCATAGGCAACAGATACCCCAAGCTCAACCAGCTCCTACTGGTAACAAGGAGACAAGAGGAAAACTGTTTGGAGAGGAAACATAATGGAGGATTTCTGCACAAGAGCCTGCTAACACTCTAAAGCAAAAGGCAAAGCAAGAAGGTGGCATGGTAAGAAAAGAATGAAGGCAGTTTGTGTTCTTTAAAGGAGATAAAATGAGACAAAAGCAGGAAATGCTGTCCTTCCTTTATCCTGAGAACTTCTTAATGAAAGGTCAAGTATAGCCATCAATCAAGATAAGGAAGAGGCTACCAAAGACATGACCTTCTTTGAAGGGAAGCAAGTATGCATCAGATAGCACTTTTACACTGATGCGGCCCTGCTCTGTCTACGTGAGAGAAAAGAGAACGCAGCTTCATGCCAGCATTGTAAAAAAATAGTAAAAATTAAGCAGTTGAGACAGAACAAAATCAGACATTCAAGAGCCTATTAAGTCTAAGTTCAGTAGCCAAGGGAAAGCTTGCTTCCAAAATTTGTGCAGAGTGCAAAGGGATGTTATTCCACAACAGCCATGCAGTTTGGCTTAGGAGATAGGCAGCCGCCCTCACCAGTTCATTACTGCAGGACTCATTACATGCACTTCAAACTTCTGGTTAAAAGTTTGTTGCTTCACTGAAAGAGAATAATCCATTTTTGGTCATGCTTGATGTCACAGTTACAAAATTCATTTTCAGTACTCCTGTGAGTTATGCTTATGATGTTATTTTGGGAATGAGAAACCAGATTGCGTGGAATTGCATCTAAAGTAGATAAAATCAAATATCCATCTAAATCAAGTGCAAGTACAAATGCTTCCAAAAGCCAGCCTTACACAGTTACCCTTCTGTCCCGGTTTTGTTAAAAACAAGTTTCTCTTTTAGTGAATTTGCCTGTCAGCTAAAGCTTCATATTAGTTGCATTTTCCTGAAAAAAACAGATACATGTTTTGGTAGTTTAAACTGACCAACTGAAATATTCCATCTCATTCACGTCATACTTCATATAAAAGTGGGAGATCACAAGGATCTCGTCCCTTTTCCTTATGGCTGACACTAGGAGAGGACCTTGCAAGTCGTCCCTGTGAACTGAGGCCCAGTGAGAGACTGAATCCAGCTCCGGTTGGCTGCAGAGTCCAGTCCAGGACTTCGGGTGCTGACTCTGCAGTTGCTGGGACTTTCAGGATTGGTTTTGTATATTTTGTATTATTTTCTTTATTTTATCAGTAGCACTAGTAAAACATGTTTCATTTTTCCAGCTCTCTTCTCTCTGTCCTTCTGTCCCTCCCGATCACCTGTCCTGAGTGGGAAGGGGGGAGAGGGAGGGACTGAAAGCAGGGGAAAGGGGGTTAACGATACATCTGTCATGGCTTTATTGTCACCCCGCAATCAAAAAACCTCAACACCTTCACCGGCTTTCTCAACCAGCAACAGTTCTTTTCCATCTCTTGAGCTAGTTTTAAAACATGGAACTGTTTCTATAGTACTCTTCAGGACAAAAAACCCACAAGTTTACCAGCTCTCGAGGTAGAAAGGCCTCGTCCTGACGAGCCACGACCAGACAGACGGACTCCCCCTGCTTGGTGCTCCTCAGCATGGCCACCAGCTCCTCCTGGGTCCTGCTGGTGATGTCCCGTCCATTTACCTACCAGGAACAAAAGACCAGAAGATGTCCCATCTACAAGTAAAACTGTCTCCTGTCATTCTCCCCTCACATAACACAGCTGTCATGAGGGACTGAGAGCAAAGAATGAGCAAGAGCTCCCACACCGTAGCCCCCTTGGGCCCTGCACAAACCACTTAACCTTTTTTCCCCTCATTTTCACCATCTGTTAAAGCAGGTCTGCAGTACTTACCCACCTTGTAGGGAGTTTGTGAAGCTTAATTAGTTTGTAAAGCACTTTGATGATCGTAAGTACAGAAACAAGACCTAAGAATTATTAAAAATGTTCACCTGAAGAGCTTTTTCAAGCTAGTAAGTAGAAATAACCCATTAGATAATGAGATTGTAAGTCACGAGACATATGAACATTTGAAACAGATCAATCTGAGCAAAACTGCCTTAAAATGAGCACTTAACCACTTTGATATTAATCAGAGATTTTTGGACATGGCTGAAGAGGCAAGACATGTTTTGTTTCTAAACTTACACATTTATATGCTTTAAGACTCGAGATGTTATCAGATCCCCCTTGTTCAAACATCCCATGGACCCTTGTGAAAAGCACCTTTTTCCACATCACGGTGAAAAATACTTGATGAGAAACAGTACAAAAGCCATAAGACTTTTTTTTCTCCTTTTAAATAACCAAAGCCAAGTATTTTAATTTCATACATCAGTAGCTTACGTAAGAAAATAAAATGTATTTCTCCTCACCTCCAGGATTCTGTCTCCAGACTGCAAACGACCATCTTTTACTGCTGCACCTTTAGGTAAAATATTCTTCACAAAAATCGGACCGGGACCATGTACTGAAGAGTCTCTGGTAACCACAGTGAAACCAAGTCCTTCTGGACCTAGAAGGTCAGATATGGAATCCCCAACATCAATTTCAACAAGCAAATGATGATCATTAAAATGAACTAAACAACGTCAGCAACATATCACAGACAGTGATTCAGGTTATCAATTCAAAAAGAAAGCAAAGAAAAAGCTTTAAACATACACTTATTTTCTGCATGGTCTAGAGAAGAATTCTACCCATGTCAAAACACCGGCTACAGATGGAAATACTTTTGGAGATCCCACAATAAAGCAAAACAAGGGAGAACTCTCGTTTTGGAGTCTTTACCTTTTCTCAAGGTGGTTTTAGTATCAGAGCCTTCACATAAATGTCAACAGTCTTTGAAACAAGTCAGAGCAATCACAATTGTTTAGTAGCATAAATACCTTTTAGCAAGTTTTACCGAAACCTGCTGAAAATTGGAGAATGTCGCAATTTGAATGCAAAAACCGCTGCCAACGTGGTTAATAAAGGACAAGCGATATTTCAAAGCTGTTTGTTGCCTGGAAATAAACAACCTCAAGTGTTAATAGCTAAATGTTTTAACAAAGAACTAGAAAGTAAAATCAGTATTAGCAGATACTGCTTATAAGCCACCAAAAGCACTCAGGAATAGCAGGGTTCATAAGCATCTTTTTCTGCTATCCCATGTGATAGTTTTCTGAGATGTCAACACGTATCACGTTCCTACCATTTCTAAAAATATAAACTAGTGTTTCAAAATCAAAAGCATTACATCTAAAACGGGGAAAATTCTGAAGCAGGTTTTGTTAACGTCAAGCTGAAGAGTTCAGAAGTAAAGATGGGTGATTTAAGAAATAACAAAAATTAAGAAATGACAGCTTGATTACATTCATTATGTGTTAAAAGAACAAAGTCACAGACGGTTTTTAAAAGGGTCACTTCTAGCATCAAATTTAACTCTCAGCCAAACCAAAGACAGAAATTAAACAGAAAACATAAATGCTAATTGGGACCTGCTTAGGCACATTCTACTACCTGTGCATAAACCTGTTACTCCATGCAAAGACAGACATCTGCATGCAGCAGCAATGCAAACTATACACGCAAAAGCTGAATAAACACAGGTGGAAATAAAACGTTGGTAGGAAATATAAAAAAAAGGCAAAGACAGGTAAATCTGTAGCCAGCTTCTCGGATAACATGAAACAGAGCAGATTCTCTTTCTAAACACATCTTTAAAAGAATGTCCTAACAGTGCTGGTCAATTGGCAGATATTAATAAAACCAACACAGGTGACCAGCAGACATCTCACATTTTTATTCTGTAACTTGGAAGAAGGACAAAGGATCTTTATGTCATGTGGTGCTAATGAAATACCTTGGACATAGTCAGAAACTGAGATGCTTTAAAAACGTGGACAACAAGAAAGGTGGCTGTTGAGAACATTACAGTTCCTTTACCTTTTGGAAGTTTTGGAACTTCTAACCATAAATAACTTGCTCGTGTTTTTAATGTCACTAGTTTAGTTAAAAGTTTAGGTATCAATATAGAGAAAATGATACAGAACTAATCATATAATCTCCAAACACCTACCTTTTTTCAGGTCTATCTTTATTTTCTTTGTATTTTTCTTATTGCCAAAGCCCATAAGGGGAGATAGTGACGGAGACGATGACTTTCTCACCAGCCGGGGGAGGTTGGGGCTCTTGGCTTGTTGCAGCGTTGGCTGTACACCCGTGTCCAAGCTGCTTGCTCCAGAATGATTCATGGTTTTCAGAGCAGGTTTGGGATGAACAGGAGGTGGAATCTTTGTTTTTGGCACTCCTTCTTCACTATCCAGAAAACAAAGAGGGGCAATAGCAGACTTCTCATATTGTTCTCGATTATATGGAGGAAGGACTTCCAAGGTAACGCTTTGAAATTTCATTGCCTGACGGAAAACGTCCTGAGCCCTTTAAAAGAAAAAATATGAAAATTCACATAACAAACTGAAAAAATTGGGTAAAGTATGGAGTTGCTTACAGAGAATAAGACAAAAATTTATCTTAAATATAAAAAGGTAAAGTTATCTTCCCATCAGCAGGGTCCTCTTTATAAAAAGTACACATTAGATAGGATTTCTAAACTACAGTATTTCCTTACACTTCAAGTCGGAACAGCACATCTGCCAGGATTCCTACGCTGCTATGAAATACCGGCCAGAATAAACTAATGAACACAGTTCTTCAACTGAAGGATGAGGAAGGGAAGTTCTGATAGCAAATGCTCATCAAAAGACTCCTAAAGTTATAGCTTGCTGCTTTTTTCAAGTGTTCCTGTCATATATTTTCTTGTTGGCACAGAAACACGCTGAGCACTTAGGAGCAATGGTTCTGGTGGATCCATCTACTTTCAGCAAGCTCAAGACTCCACTTTTTCCGAGTCCAGCCTGACTGCCCTTTGGATTCCTTCACCATCCCTGATCCAACTCCTGGCTGATGCCACAGCAATAAAAAAGGATGAGGGTGTGGGATAAATAGACATCTTCAGAAGAAATGCTGTGACTGCAAGTGGTGCAACAGAAAAGGATGACGGTCCAACTATTTGTATCTTTCTACATAAACCAATAAATAATTGGGTAGGTATTACTCATATATTTCAAGCAGTAACCCCTTGCTAAAGTGGACATGTGGACTTTACTTCACCAATGTCTTCGTAGATGTGCTCAAGTGCAACATCCATAACTGCGTTAGAGGATTTAATGAAACTACTCCCCTTGACCTGATAACATGGTTAACAACAGTGTTTGGGTTTCCATGCATTGCAAGGCACTTAAGACAAGTTGGCCCAAGCAACTGTTCACATGGCCTTCCCTGGATTCTGAGTAACCTGTGGATTCGGTCAACCAAGACATTTTACGCACCTCAGATTCTAAAGAAACAAAGGAGACTTCTCTCTTTCTGTGCTTTCCTCTCCTACCTTCTGATGAAATGGGCTGACTTTCTTCCATACTGTAAATTCAACTAGAGTTCAAATAAAAGTAGTAGCTGAAGCCCATCTTGAGAATGAAAAATCAAGAACTTTTGCTTTGCACAATCAGGTCAAAAGGGCAAGCAACAGCTACATTAACTTTTAAATAAATCACAGCGTCCCTTTGAGAACAATTTGCACATCTCCTGCTTTTCTGTAGGGTGTTTGTCACTCAGGCCAAGTAAGTAATTCGCTCAGGTCTTGGCTCTGGATTTACACTTGGGAGTCAATGTTGAAAGTACTTCCAAAATAAACACTTTTTACACTGGTCCAGAACGGAAACCACCACAGATGTTAACATCTTGAAAACACACCTATGGCCTTCCCAGTTATAGGCTGCCTGCTCACTTATAGGCTGGGAAGGTTATCAAGGACAGATCTTACCATGGCCACACAAACCACGGCACGCTCCCGGAATAACGATGTAAAGCCTTACCCAGGTTTCTTTCACACCCCATCTTCATCCTTGCAAGCAGCCACTTGGTCAGATGTTACAAGATAATTTAATAACTCAGTTTCAGGATATGAATATTTTAAATATATGAAAGGGAAAATATAAGATCTCCTTCAAACAAAAAATAGTGGAAATAACACAAGGCATCCTGTGGGAAAGCCTAAATGCAGTCTTCAGGGGCAAAATAACTGGCTGCACTTCAAAGCAGGAAAAATAATGGATGGAAAAATTTCCATTTCTCGAGACCCCAAATGCATACTTTAAAGAAATAGGGGAGTCAATTAAAAGAGGTGCTAGAAACTCTGCAGCACAACAGAATGTAATTGAATAGATTACCAGCAAAACAAAAAGTAGCCCAGTCCCAATATATAGAAGTGTTATGAACACGGGAATACGGAAAGTAGGCTGCTGCTGTTCCAGCTGCAGAAGCAGCAATCATCAGTCTGCTGAAAATGGAAAGAGAGTAACCTTTCCTGCTAAGTGTTAAAACAGCTTTTACAAGGGTTATGAAGAAATGTCAATCTGAAACTAGCAAACAGGTTTTCCTCTCAAAGGACAATCTGAAGACTATTTCTGGGTCAATAGTCACCGGGACAATACTTCATCACATCCTTTACAATTACAACATCTCTGTAAATTGGGCTGCCGTCAGGTTAGTATAGTTATGTCATGCCAGATGAAAACTAAACGGCCTATTCACTGAGATTAGTTTCAACCCAGAAAGTTGCTTTCTTTAGCCATTCTCCACAGCTGGGGAAGAGACGATGCAGAAGGCTATTCTGGAAGGCAATTCAGCAGAACAACGTAACAGGACATGGGGCCAGGCTGGAGCTTGTCCAAAAGACTCCCCCAGTTCTCAAACGGGTGTCAAGCCCTTTTTTGTCCCCAGTTTTTCTCTTCTGATCCAATGCCACTGCAACCACACTGCCTGTTGCTGTAACATAAGGTGACTCAGACAAACCAAATACGGTTCTGCGTCACCTTTTAGTCACTTCTCTAACTCACCTAATGACAGAGATTGTCTAACAAAACTGGCCTCTCTAAACTAACAACTGTCTTTGTAAATATCCCTTTCAGCTCCCAAAACTTTATACAAACGTGGAGAATGTGAAGTGTAGCGTGCTTCTCATTTGAAGGGAAGCCTGATGGAGAACCGCAAAGTTAACTGCAGTATTTCTAACTGTCCTAAAACGTAGTGACCTCAGAGAAGAATATATGGAGTCCTCCACTCCACATACATCTCACGATCTTAAAGCCCCTGGAGATCTAGTTACATTCTGAAGAGAAGAAAAAGGAGAGAATAAATTTGTAAAGAAAAACATCACATACAATTTTGAAAAGAGAGGTTTTGATTCAGGCAAAATATCATTCAAGGATACGTCTTCATTACATAGCTGCATAGGTGAGGCAATTAATATTTTAATATGATACCAACACTTCTGACAGAGTTGATATTTTAAGTAGGAAGAGAAAGGAATCTACTGTATCACAGCAGATACATGTACCACCAAATATGCAGAAAGCAGTAAACTGGAAAGCTATTAGGAAGCACAGCCTCGGAAAGAAGGTAATACCTACAATACAGAACTACGGTGGTTTTATGAAAACCTACTTTGCAAATATTTATCCCTAAGAGTTAAATTACTTATTTGATTTTAGTCTAGAAACCTTGAACATTTGGCTTCCTGTTTAGAATGTTAAGCCTCAAATCCCTTGAGATCTCAATAGGTTTTTGTTATATTATAAACTATCACTCAGCTGTCTAAACATATGGATTAAAAGTAAAAACAAACTACTATTTAATTACTACAGCAAATATCTGCAAAATTTGAGAGGCTATTCTTTTGCACAACAATGTCACATTAATTCGCAGCCGATCAAAGCAACCTGTTACTTAAAGTAATTTGAGATAGATAATAAATGTCAACAGATTTTTAACAGAAGTCATAAGAGGTGAGACTTACCATTTAGCTCAACTAATCATGGTTTGACAGTATCTTTTAAAAATTAAATGCTCAAAAAGCTGCAGCACCAAAATGAAAGAATATTCTTTCATTTGCAAAAGAACATTAAAAAACATGCTGTGATGTTAAGGCATTCTGAAGGTCTTATGAGGAACAAATTACAAGAATACAGAAAAAAAACAACAGAAGAATTATTAAGAAAACAAAGAAAATAAAAAAGTTTCTGCCAGGTCTCAATTTTACAGACATAAATGTGAATCCCTTTGCATGAATCAGTTAATAAACACAGTACTGTATAAAATCCTGGCTAGTTAAAAGCATCAGGAAAGCAGCACTTACTGTGCAAAGGTTTTATCTGTAAGGTCCACGTGGTTAATTTTCACAATGCATTCATTTTCATGGAAAAGCCCATCACGCCTGGATCTGCTGTTTTCTTCAATACCGCGGATGAAGAGTCCCAGCATCCTAAAAGGGAAAAAGAAAATAAGTGAAAACTATACTTACTCTGCTCATATGGATCTACAGCAACCAAAAATAGATATTAATCCCTTCTACATATGAGATGAGACAGAGTGGGCCATTATGAAGCGATTAACCTAGGGAACGATTTCCAGCTCCCTCTGACTAAAGAGAAGGGGATCATGAGAAACACCAAGAAAAACTGCTGGAAATGAATATTAAGTCCTGTAAGTCATACTTGGAGAAACAGAGGAAAACACTTAGATCTCCCCATCCACTTGAAAATCTGAATCTAGCTTACCCAATATTTGTCTGCCACTATGATTACCTTGCTCCAAAGAATGCTATTAGCTATGTCAAATAACACTATATTCACCATGCATCTGATTTTAGATTTATTGTATAATAAAATTTAAACATATTTTTATGCTAAATCAATGTACTTCCAAGTTAAAACTTGGTTCCCACTGAGCATCCTCCAAAATACGTAACATCTACTGTATAAAGATTATCTTGCAACCTGCATTACCCTTCACTAAAGGATTTGAAGGGGCAAACATCCAACCAGAAGCTATCAAATAACTAAACACTAACAAAATAATAATGATAACTAAGAACTAACCAAACATAATTACATTCAGATGCAAATCGATAAATGTAGAGGAATAAAAGAATTAAGAAGGTTGCTCACTAATTCATCTAATGCAGTGGGATTTCCCATTTGTCTGAAACTTGTGTGCTGTAGAACCTGAATGAGTGGCTTGAGCTGCATATGCTGTGGCAGCTTAAAGTCATTGCTCCATTACTTTTTTCCACAGCCTCAATTTTAGCATTATTTTAATGCATTATTAAATCTTAATTCCTTTTTTTTTTTAATTGTAAGTGCAAAATAAAGGGGAAAGTTATTCCCATTAGTTTTGTAGTCCCTGTATAAATTAAGATTTTGTGAATGAATACAATGTTTGAACCATGTCTAGAAAAATGTTGCTGTGCAGCAGCACTAGGCTAAAGCAAGCACTACCTTATGAAAAGATAACTTCACAACTGAAATATCAGACCAAGGTAGTCATGGCCAGCGTGCCCTCATAAATCGTATCTTGTCATTAACAGAAATGCAAGATGCTCTTCTGTGCTTTCTCATGTTATAATGAGTTAAAATTTATATGCTAGTCTCAAGCTTGATTAAATGATAGGGACAAGCGACGTAAGTCACTCTGGTGGTTTTACAAAGATGTCGGTGTGGTTCTGCCAAGGGTCATTAAAATTTCAAGACAAGTGTCTAAACAAGTAAGCCATCTGTCAGAACCCCTTTTACCCTGAGGGATCCCCAAAATCACTTGTAAATAAGGACATATGAACACGCATGCAGTGTAGACCAAGGCACCAGACTTTTTCTTCGTGAGGGTCTTTCAAAGGTGCACCCACCACAGTGATACTTCAGTACAGAACTGGATCAGAGTCACAATGAGTCCTGATTTTATTAACTTGCAGTTTCAGCACATTTTTTTACCTAACAGTCTTGAAACACAGCGTACATGCTACAACCCTTATCTGCATCTCACAATGGGGTAATAAACACAAGAGCCTTTCTCCAGCCTGCAAAGCCACCGACACGTGAGCCCCTCATGACATTTTTCCCAGCAGCCGGTGCACATCTATTTGCCCTTTTGGCAAATAAAACATTCTGCACGAATTTGGGCCCACCTGCTAACTCAGATCTTGCTGAGAAAACATTTATGCACACAGGCCTTCACAAGGCCATTTAATCCTTCACATTCTCTGTTCTACAGGAAAACTGACAAGAAACATTTAAGAATAGGCAATTTTTACTTTTGCAATAATTGTCTTTGTGTTACAGGAAGTCATATTTCTATGAAGTAGCATCATTTATGGCACCGGCAATTTCCCATCTCTTATTCAGGGCTGCCAATGTCATATTAACTCTCTGGCTAGGCCTCTGTATGTCAAATTTCAGCCTAGAATTTTTTTTTTTAATTATTATTATTATTATTTTTACATCTGAGTTCCATAGCTTGGAAAACAGCTATTATGAAAACGCTGATGCAGTCTTAACTACGGTACATCAATATGAGCATGCCGCTGTAACAGGCTTTCGTGATCTCAAGAGACTATGTTAAATCATTTATAATTAAAGTAATTGTATTGTGACAAAGAAAAGTTCATGGTATAGTGCACATTTTCTAAACGCTATACAACCAAATTTGAAAGGTGGCTTGAAAATTAAGAGGCATGACCAAGTTTTTGTTACTGTTCTTGTCTGGTGTGTCACTAAGGAAAGGTCGATGCCGACGAAACCAACTGGGGAAAAACAAAAGAAAACCAATCAGAACACACCACATACCCCCCCAACCAAACACAAACCAAACCACAAACCAGAAAACACCCCAACAAACTCAAACTACCACACACACACACAAAGCCAAACCAACACCAGAAAAAGAGAGTAAAACAGAAGCAATTAAAACAACATATATGACCAAAGCAGGTGGTATTGTCTCATACATACCTTAGACTAGTAAATATTATATTTTGGTAATGGAAGAAAAGCGTCACAGACAGATTTTCTTTTGAGCTTTCCTTTTCTGTATGGTTAAGTAATAGGTGTTTTCAGAGAACCACAACTAAGTTTCATTACTAAACTTCCTGGGCAATACAGAAAATCTCTTACCTTCCACTCAAAGATGAAAAAAAGGGCACTACATGGATTCCCAAGGGTCCACCTTCCCCAGAAATCTCCACCATTTTTGTCATTTCACTACAAAAGAGCACAGGGAAACACATCTCACACACTGCTTCATACCATTCTATGTTAAAAACAAACTCCTGACTGATCAAACAGCTGAAATCATAGGAAAAATATTCAAGTGAGAGATCACTAATATGTAAAAGAGCATTTGTGTACTTCGAAAGGGAAAGACACCAAGTAGTAGACATTTTGCTAAATCAACCCTTAAGTAAATTAACCAGAATACTAAAGAATAAGCTTTTAAGTCAGGAGAGACCTCATCATTCAAAAAAAAAAAGAAAAAAGAAAAAGAAAAAAAAAAAAAAGGTATTGTGGCAGAATGCAAACCTCCCCCTCTCTTTCTTCCATAGGGAAGGCACAGACACACCTACCTCTTTGCTGTTTGAGGCTAACAGCTTCTTTTGTTTGACCCCAGAGCCCCTGGCCAGGGTCGTTAAGAGGGAGGAGAGGGGAGAGCAAAGGCACCAAAGAGCCGCTGGGCGCCCGGGCCAGTGTGGGGATGTTTGGAGGCTTCAGGGACACCTCATAGCCAGGGTGGGGGTGCAGAGAAGCTTCTGGAATGCCCACAGTCAGGCCTGATCAGCCAATAAAAACGGGACTCTCATCGAGACTCCGTCCCTTGTCGCGAGTCTCTGGGAGCACGAGCTGAGCTGCTGCCGCCAAGAGCCACTTCCTCCCGCCCCAATACGAGCACGTGTATAGATTATTTCCTCACACAATCGCGAGTGTATTTTCCTCCTGTGCTTCCACACAAGCACGTGTAATATTCCGTGCATATTTGCACGTGTATTTCTCCTCACAGGATTGCGAGTGTATTATAAATCTACCCTCACAAGATTGCGAGTGTACACTTTCCGTACCCAATACAAGTACGTGTATCCCTTTACAATAACCCCACACCATGTTCAGGCAAGTGTGTGCTCCTCCCGGACTCAGGAATGGCTCCGGGCATTGTTTTGGTGAAGCCACATGCATGCACTGCGTGGAAACCCTGTTGTATTCGTTGCTGCCCCTTAAGAATTTCCTCAACTGATATCCGAACCTGTATTCAAGTCACTTTTGGAGTGCTAAAACCCTGTTTCTCACCGGTTTAATAGAACTTGTTTTGGACCCTGTTGTCCCTTAAACTAACCTTGGGGTGCCTCCGTGACGGGTATTCTATGTGTTCTTAATTTAAGCTCCACATGAGCTTCTTCAGTAAATTTCCTCACATGGACACATTATAAAAAATGAAGATTATGCATTAATGACATCAAAGTCGATAAGTAAATTAGTCAAGTAATATTTAACTATCTTGCTTTCTGTCCTCAGTTGCATACAAGCTCACTGACAAACAAAGGACAAACCCCATTGTAATCAAAAGCGCAACTCAGTTTCCTTCCTCAAACACCCTTATCAAAAACCTCTCTTATCTCAGACAGATTTTTGCTGTTTCATAGCTAAGTGCTGTTTCATTTCCTATTGAGTATTTTACACTGTCAGCCTTACAGTGACCTGAACTCTATCGTGGGTGACCATAATGTGAAAAGGAAGGTACGTGAATTGGCGAGAAGGTTAAAAAGACAGAGAAATGCACAGTCTGTGTTCCCTTTTTCTACACTAGTCTACATCTCCTGTAACACCCCTCCTCTCAAATCACACTGATTTGAGGATTGGTGCCCTGTGGACGCCTACTGGGTATTTCCATTTTCATTAGAGCGCGCTAACACGCTCAATACACGTTCTGGAATAAGACTAGAAAATAAGTTTACACCATTTTCTTTCGGTTTTGGAGTTTGATGGGGTAAGTGGGGTTGGTTACTCGGGACTTTTATGGAGGGTTTTATTTGTTAATTATTCTTCCAAAGAAGCTGACACTTGAATTAAATTATATTCCATAAAAATGTAATGGATAGACCCTGAGTAACAAATCACTACTGATCCCAACATAAGATTTCCATGTTACTATATTTGTAAGACAGGCCTGATCAACAAGCATTTCTATTTGCTGATATCTTGTTTCCTGTATTCCTCTCTCTTCATAAATCAAACAGGGAAACCCTGACAAAATCTTCCTGTAAATTTTTTTAGAAAACATTTTCTTTCTAGTGAAAATGGTCAGGGTGGTTACTAAAACCTTAAAAATGAATGCATAAGAAATCAACTTTTCTCTCAGTTCCATTTTCTACTTCTTTCAATTCTCTTAACAGAGAAAAAACCAAATCAATTGAAGGGCTACTTTCATTGTCTTTCAAACTTCTACAGATTCAAAACATACAAGAAAATTAAGCAGCCAAATCCTAGAAATCCAGTAAATAATCAAAAGCAGTGAACGGGCTTTCATTTGTACAGGGAAAACTGAAATATGTTGGAGTTGTCCCCAGATAACCCCACGCTGCTCAAACACCCCGGGGAAGAGCAACTGGAGAAGAGAGCAGGAACTGTCTTGAGGGCTATCAGGACAGACAGGTTGGCTGTCAGATTACATCAAGGCACGTACAGCTCTAAGTAGGCTCAAAGCCAAATAAAACATACAAGGTTATTTTTAAATCTAACATGAAATCCACACACCAAGAAAAATAGGTTTGTGAAAACAAACAGCCCGTGTGTAAATTGTGTGTTACTTTTTAAAAGTGTGGAACATCCTAAAAGTTATGTATGTACTAAATATCCAGAATAAGAGCACGCTCTACATACGTATATAACACGTACTTTAGAACCATAATTTTAATCAGAAATGAATCAAAATAGACTTTTCATTTAAAATGTGACTCTTAGTTACACCTGAGAAGACAACTGCTCTTCACAACAACTTCCACAGATCTTTGAGGACATATATTTACATTATACCTATGAAAGCCCGACAGTTAAAAAACTAAAAAGCAGGATACCTGGGATTCTGCTTTTTTTTTGGTTTAGGCACCTGAAAAATTAGAGAAACGCATTCACTCATGCTGTCCATCTCCCAGCAGGTGTAACCTGGACAGAGTGCTCAAGAATAGGGGAAGAATGAATGAGATCCTCAAAAGGATGACTTTTTAAAATATTCATTATTGGGACTCTTCAGTTTGATGGTCCAGTTAAAAAACTGAAAGAGAGGGATATGCAGAATAGCTTTCAACTGCTGTTTGACAGCTGTGATATTAAAAGAGAGGCTAATTTATGGAGTTTTGGCAATATTCAACATATTAAAAAGTCCTCAAAGTAGCTATAAATCTACAATGCAATTTACAGTAAAATAAAAAACAAGTCTGGCCTATCAAGTAAGCATAAAAGACGAGGAATCCAATTGCCAGGTAGGGCTGGGAATACTGGTGAGCAATGCAGCGAGCGCCTCAGGGCGCTACCTGGCCAGTGTCCCCCGGGTGTTCTCCAAGGAGCAGGCAGAGCTCCGACCTCAGAAAACACTCTCCTTGCTCAGTGCGTTCACCCGGTTTCTGTGGAATACGCACAGATATATTCTCACAGCAATCAAAATGAGCCAACTCTTCAAAAGCATTTATGTCAGTGGAATTTTCCCGCAGGGCAGGGCTCGCCACATTGTGCTCCGGTGTTTCCAGTGTGTGCTGGCATCTCCCGTCCCCTCGATGCACAGAGAACACCCGCCTGGGGCACCCCAGGTCACATTCAGCATTGTGCTGTTGATTTTGAACCTGAAGAAGTTGTCATCATTTACTATTTAAATTCTTCACTGCTTGATGTTTCTTGATTTCTGCCAGATTCTTTACAGTCTATCACTTTTGTTGGGAAGGTTTGCCATACATATTATTAAAAATGTTGATGAGTACAGTTTAGCAAAGAGAGAGACAGAAAAGACGCACACAAGTGTGTAGTGAGTATGCATAGTATTCCATTTCTAACATGAAAACAAAATTTCCACGGAGTGCTGCACAGTCAGACGTATTCAGTGGTGAATCGGTCTGATCTTCAGACTGGCAGTGCCATTGCTGTCAAATGCTATAACTCCTTCTCCCAAAAACCATATCAAGAATTAGCAGTTTGTTAGTTATGCAATAGGAAAAGATACGTTGGCTGAGAACTTCCCTGCAAACTATCCCATAATGCAGAAGAACCAACCTAAGCTATTGAGCACAGAGGTGCTTCAAAGGGACCTCTCTCCAGAAATAAAATGGAGTTTGGTAGCAGAGCCGGTTTTGCTGAGATGCTTTGACCTTCTCAAATCACAAGTGCTAGGAGAATCATGGTAGGATAATGCAGTAGAAGCAGCCTACAGTGGATTAATTATTTTCCAACATATTGAAGACAGCACCGTGAAAAAAGCTGCTTTCTGCATGGGTTACCGGGCAAAACTTGTCATTCAGTACTTGTCACAAGAATCTACTGCCTGAATAAACACAGATCAAGTATTTATCATTCCAACGGCATATTCTTTTGCCACTTTAGTCTTATTCAACACTTGCATGTAAGTCTTCAACCCAGGCACAAGGTCACCAAGCAACAGCCTTTGAATCCATCGTTCAAATCCCCATTTCAGCTGCTCCACTCTACACAGAGCTAAAACTATCCACAAAGTTTAAATATTTACTATGAGATAATGCCAGAATCTTCCAGTGTTAGGTTTGAAGAGGTAATCAATCACCCTCTCCTAACTAAAATGCATTGATCTAGTAAAGATGCTACTATAATAGAGACATTTTTCCCCCGCTAAAATCAGTTAGTTCTCACGAGATTAACTGTCTAAAGGTTTAGAGAGAAACCAGACAGCCTGCAGGCACCAGGTTTTTGTGTCTTTCTCCTTTAAATGGAGTTGTTCCACTTCTGTGTTGTTAGACTAATGAAAGACACAGAAGATTTAAAAAAAAATATAAAATACTAAGAAGAAGAAAAAAAACTGCAGTTATGCTTTAAATATGTATCTACAGTGTTTAAAGCAGGGAACTGACCCTGACCTCTGCTAGAAAGAAGTGGGAAGACCGCAAAACAGAACATAAAACACCTAATGAATTATCTATGCAAAAATTACCCTTTGAGTTCTAACTAATCCACTGTTATTAAGCTCAGCATCCAAGCAGATTCATGTTTACTGTTCCTTAACACAATCATTTTTACTAAGGAAAGAAAAGCAAGGTTTTCAAACTATGTACGGTGTACTAAGGGATCCCATGTTAAAGGTTGTGACAAATTTCTCCATGACTTCTGCTGTTAGTTTAAAAATCGTTCAGTCCTAGTGCAGAACACGAAGGGAAGAAAGAAGAAATACGGAATTTTATACAATGATGGCATTAGCTTGGCTTCCTTTATTCTGAACATCATTTTTAATAGAAATACAAAATAAATTTTTTAAAAAATCCACCTTCAGAAGTTACAAAAGGACTGCCATTAGTCCTGTACTTATTCCATTAGAGAACGTGCTAAGGACCCAATGTTTCAAGTCTCTCTTCTAGCAAAGTTCAGCTCTCAAAAGGTCAAATTCAAATTTTCCTGAGAGATACAGGTCCGAAAAGTTTACCAGTACTTTTTCAGTGAAACGCATTAAGAAATCCTGGCAAAAACCCTGCCTTTCCATTAGCTTCTGAACAGAGGAGCTAAAAGCCCTCCAACACTGCCACTCATTTCATTTACCCAACGTGTGACTAATTTTGCCTGCTTAAATCATCTAACTGGTTTTCTTCACATGGAACAGTGTTCCTATTGAGTGAGCAATATCGACCAAGCCTGAAGCCTTTAACTTGAACTCACTGGGCTTCACAATCATAACATATTCATCCTGGTATCCTTTTATTCTGCTTCCCTCTGAAACACCCATTATTGGCTGCAGTTAGTGAGGGGACACTGACCTCAAATAGGTTGGTGCTCCGACTGTTTTCTAACCATATTCTAAGGAATATTTTCTAATGAAAGCATCAGGGACAATAGTGGTTTACTCAACACAGCTTATTTAAACGAAAGCTTAAGGTTTCATGATTTGGTGGGTCCTTTATGGCCCTAGATTATCTAAATATACGAAGAAAAAGATCTACCCAAATCACAAACAATACTTCCTTTCGGAAAGAACAGTGTAAAAGGCATCAAATTAGATATTAGGATGCTAGTTTTGTGGAGAAAAAAACAGTTTTACTATTAATTACTACTTTATTAATAAAACCTTCTTTACTTACATCTGATCAAGTTAAGATACCAGAATAAGATAGGCAGGTAGGTAGATTAGATAGATAGATAGATAGACAGATAGACAGATAGATGAGGTTGCTAGTGACCCATTTTCCATCATAAACCTATTGCGTCTAGTGAAAAAACACTGTTGTTAACAATAGTTTAAAAAAAAAAACCCTCTTCACTTTTAAGGAAAAAGCCATAAAATACCCAAAATTACCTTAAAATTTAAATTCTTTGACTTCTAAAATTCCAGTGAATTTCACAGATTTACCAACTTTGATTTACAAATAACGTGTTCTGATTTCCTCCTAAGTTCACTGTTTGAAAAAATTGGACTATACTACAAATACTTGAATATAATTCATGATTTTGAGGGAAAAAAAATCATCATACTTATCTCAAAACTTTATCCCAAGCTTTCTCCTCTAAATGCATACATCCCAACTCATTTTATCTCCAAAAAACCTACAACCAATGCAGAAAGGTTCTTGGGAATAACTTACTCTGATCAGTTTTCCCTCTGCACCCTGTACATTCAACACTTCGATGCTCAGGCATCAATTGAGTGGTCCCCTATCTATATTCTTCATCACTTTTCCTTCCCTACTCCTCCATACATCAAGACAGTTTGCAGAATTCAACACAAATCCTAAGAGATGTACAGAAACCCAGACTTGTTAGTGACTGTTTTGCGACATGCCAGAGAAGACCCGGCTACTTCAGAAAACTGAATATCTGTATAAAGTATCACAGAGGGCTTCCTCGTTGTCAACATTGCCAAGAGTCATTGAAATCAGGTTTTGAGGATTAAATGCAAATCACAACCTTCTAAAGGATCCCAAATGTAAAAGCAATGATGTATTTAACTCTATAAACAATAATATGCTCTCAGAAGACTCCTGAGAAGAGTTCGATATCTAAACCACACTAGTAAAAGCATAAGGACAATATATATGAGCATAGCATGCACAAAGCTTGATTAATCCCCATTACAAATTAGCAGATCAAGAGACAAATGCGCGCATATCTTTGGTGACGTGTAATAATTCACCTCGAAGAACAAGAAAAACTAAGAAATTAACTCTCTTGCAAGGAAAATACTTATTGTTGAGATGCTCTAAAAGTAGAACCTTTGCTAAAATCCTGGCATGGCCCAGAAGACCACTGAGGTTTTAGTCCCTGCTCTTGTACCCTTCCCCACATGCTTTGGGGATATAAGTTCATAGGTGAAAAAGGAATATTAACACTTGGTTTTTCTCAGGTGTTTGTGAGGATCAATGCTCAAGATTAAGGAAATGATATACTGCTCATTTAATCGTTTTTACTTGTACTGTTTTGACAAACAACTACAAACTGCAAAATTATAGCAAATTACTATTTGCTATCGTCAAAATGGAAACAAATGAATTTCTGACATTTTAGCTGGCACACAGAAGTCCACCATATAAGACTTCTTGATTTCATTATACAATGTGCTGTGATACTGCTACAGCTCTACAACAACCACAACATACTGGACCAAGGACTGAATTCCTTTGCCCTCTATTACCACCAAGGATCTGACTGACCTACTTTGTGACACCATATTGCAGCCTGACTTCTTCATTTTACTGTAACAAATGTAACCTGCAAAAATTATTCTTTTTGTTTCATTTCAGCCGTTTAGAAATTTCCCTCTGATTTCAGGAACAATAAACCCTGAAGCTTTATGAAACCTCTTGAGAACACCTAGTTTCCTCTTGTTTCAGCTATGCAGCTCTCAAATTTTACTGTATTGGTTTCCAATGCAGATTACGTATTTACCCAGGTTTCACTCAAATTTCAGACTGGCCAAAATAAAAGTAGTTTTCCAAATTAGCAATGTGACCACTAGCACCTTCAGTTGTAACAGCACTGTCCGTCTCTGGTTTGTTATAAACTAAGAGACGAAAAGGATGCATTCCATTTGACTACACTAGTGAGGCAATGCAGGGGGAAATATTGGCTATAATTTTCAGTGTATAAACATAGATGTAAAATCTACTACAGGATGTAGTGAAGTACTAACGTTACCACTCAAAAACAGAGGTGACGTTTTAAATGAAAATGATAACTTCAGCATTATATGGTTCAGCTAATTAGTTATTTATTGAGATATCATATAATACCTAAGAACATCCTCTATCTTAAGACATTAAATACTTGAAGAACTGAGCAGAAAGCAAAAGCACCAAGTACACAACAGCAGCACGTTTCCCATTAGCCTTATACTACAAACACCAGAATAAAATCATTCTTATTCGTGAACGAGAGTGGGGCTGTCATGTGCAAATATGTGCTGTAGTACGTGAATCAAGCTCATTTTTAGGATGGGAATGGACAAGGAGGCAGAGATGCTGACAGTGATGAGTGCAATAGAGATTCCCAGGTGCAGCAGGAAGGAGTATCAGCCTCATCTCGCCTGTGGATAAACCAGACTCGAGGCAACACCGAACAGATGTTCCTACCTGATGGGGAGCCGGGCCCTCGCAGCCAACCGCAGTTCTGGGGGGCCAGTGAGTTTCATCTCCCCAGCCTGAACGGACACCTGGGACGCGGCCTGTTGAGAGATTTCAAAGCACATTTTGAAACGACATGCGTATTTATTTGTAGTTTTGAGTGAATATTTGGAAGAGAAAACACATTGTAAGTAACACCATGTCAGTGACAGGGAGGACCGAAAGCCCCACTTTATGCAGCTTTTGGTATCTAAAGTCCCAGTCCTCACACCAGTCCCACTGTTACTCCACTGGAGAAACTGGTGGTGGTGCTGCTTCCTTGTCAACCCATCCAAGCTGAACGTCACGCTTTCCCACCCTGAGCCGCCTCCTTTCTCACAATGGATTCCACAGACCCAGGAGAAACCCAGCTGCTCTTTCTTCCTGCTCTTTATATCCCTTAGTAGCATTTATCTGGTAAAGCCATATTTTCACAGTAGCTTCACAAAAAATGAAATTGTGTAAGCATTTGGCCAGACACAATAGTGCAGCGCACACAGGGACCTGACATTAACGCTAAAGCTCTTGAAAACTATTACTTAACTTTCTTTTTGTGATCCTCAGACTCTTAATGTTCGCATTTTTTCCATACTGGGAGAGGGAAAGAGGTACCAATGAGATAAGACCACTGTCAGCAGGTGATATATTAGCTTTAATGTACTGTACTTCATTGCGACCCTTATGGCAATAATGTAAACAGAGCAAAATCTGTAACAAAGACTTTATTTGGAGAGGTCACTTCTGCCAACTCTGCAACAGGAATATAGCTGGAAGACATAAATCTTCAGCTGTCAACACACTAAGAGAATTCAATTCAGAGTTTGATCTTAACTAGATAAAGCCTGAAGTCAATAATTATTCTTTTCTTGTTGCACTGGTACAGTTTTCCAGTGTGTACACTTGCCATATCAAGTTGTCTCAAGGCAAAACGTAGCAATGTTATAAATTCATTCCAAAGAACAAAGCCAACTAGATAGGTAATTTAATTTTCAATAAAAGCCCTATACTATATATTAAAAGTTTCAACTGCTCTCAAAAGATGGCTGTACTCAGAAAGATGGCTTTAAAAGTTTGGGGTTTTCAGTCCCTCAAAGATTTGTAGAACTTATTTTCAGTTTATAAGTATCAAGAGAGCTGGTACAAGAGTGAGTTGCTTTGCATTTTAAAAAATAATCATGGCCAGCCTTTCAAACAAACCTTGATCATATATATCAAGCTGGATCCCCTTTTGGTTGGGACACTGCTTTAGGTAGAGATTCTCTCTGTGTGCTAATTAGAGCACAAGCCAATAGACTTGGATTCCACTGCAAGCCCATGATACCTCACCGAGAGCAAACTTCTGTCACCAATGGAAAAACTACTTTAAAAAATGTGTATTGAGTGTGTGCCATCTCTTGCCATCACTTTTCACAGTGGAACCACAAGCCAAGGAGCAGTTCTTGTTAGATGAAGCGTATTCCATAGTAACCTCATAAATCAGGAACTCGATCTCAAGCAGCGCGTTAGCAGCAGAAAACCGACACACAGCCTCCATGTGCTGACTTCATCGCGAAAGAAGGCAGCACCTTGATAGCCACAGATGCCAGAACCAGATAAACCTGTTAATAATAATAATGCACCCAACAAATCTCACCACTGAAAACACTGGTGCCGCAAAGGCTCTTCTTGGAAGGTTGAAAATAGCCAAGCCATGAGCAGATGTTGGGTTGTGAATTAACTAGACCCTCTTTTCTTTCTGCTCAGTGCACAACTTGCTACTCACGCCTCAGAACCGTTTGCTCTTTAAAGCCTCCCTTGCAGTGTACACAAGTCTGCATAAGCTATGTTATTTCTTTATTTCTGGGCTTTTGGTTACTGTTATCCTTGCTGTAGTGAGGTTACGTGCATACTTGTCCTCTATCTCCACTTTCTTGCGAAACAGATTTCACAGTAGTGACAAATACTAATGTTATCAACACAAATCTCATGTTTCTGTTGACTGATTCACAGGTGTTGAACTACAAAGAACGATTTTTTGATCAACAAGTCTCACATCATACAGGGAACTAGGTTTGTTCAGTGACACAACACAAGGTTGGTAAAGGCACAGCTACATTCCAAAATAAGTAAGACATTCTTATAAAAAGATGGGAACCAACAGCTTTGTTTTCCACTAAAGACCAGACCAGCAAAAAGTGTCTTGAAGCTGGTTAACAGGGTTATTACACATATAGGGGTATCAGACCTTCAGCAGAGGTCTTCAAGAACAGATTTTAAAACACAGCACAAATGTTTCAAAGCATGTTCATTCCCATGCCAGAAAATAACGGTTCAGCCTTGTGAGGTGCCTGACAGCCCCACATTTTCATCATTCCACAAGATGAAACTTCTGTGAAGAATTACAAAGATGAAGCTTGAGTTTGGAGTCCATAACTGCAGTCACAGCTAGCTTACCTTTTTATTCCACAGCAGGAATTTCGGTGTCACAGCCCCATCCTGCACAGCACCCCCTGGTTTGTTCTGAAGCCATATAGTGCTCACACATATCACAGATTATCACATGCTCAAGTCAGTAAACGCAAAGCCAGATACATTTAAAGTCTTAAATGATCAGGGAAACATGAATCATAACATTAAAACGATAACTGAGCTCTCTGAGAATGATATTAGAGCTCCTGTCATGTAACAATCACTACACTACACTACAATCACTACAAATTCATTTCATACTTCAGCATTTAATTAGAAGATCAGTAAATTTAAACAGATCATCTGCTGCCCAACTAGCAGAATGACAGCAAAGCAACAATGCACAAGACACCATTAGAAGACAATGATCCGATACACACAAAAATTCTCCATCTCTTGTTAGTATTTTAAAGACTGATTGTTGTTTTTTCGATAGTAGCAGAATTAATGATGCTGACTCTCCAAATCTGCCTCAGATACAGCTGAGTGTGTAACAGATTCACAGTGAGAGAACTGCAGTTTTCATTTAGGAAATAGGACTAAACTGCAAAAAGGTATGGTAGAAACAAAAGCCAAGAAATCATATGCATTTAAGAACAGTGGAAGTTTTCTAACTTATTTACATAGGGATAGTTTGAATTAGTCAGTTTTTCTTAGTGCTGCAACAAGCATGTTCTTCAAATTAGGACTGAAGCAGAAAAGGGGGATCCTATTAAATAAGAGCCCTCTGCCAACAACTGCAACCCAAATGACTGAAAGAGTCAGATATTCACTATGTGACAGCTCTCAAACGAGGTAAATGTGTACGTGTACCAGTAGAAAGACAGAGTACATACCAGTAACGTTTTCTACACTGTTGACATGCACAGTCTTCTCCATTCAACAGTCAGTATGGATATATATTAGCCCCAATAACAAATACACTGGAATCAGCCCTGGCTCTTATTGAGAACAGGGAGTATGAGAAATTCTCTATTTTTTCTTTAATTTTTGAAAATGTTGATTTCATAACAACACAAAAGAAGTCTGGGGGATATAAAGGCACATTGACACTTCTGGACAGAGATGTGAAAGTACTGGTTTCTGGATAGAAAAAGAGAGAGGGGGATACAGAATAGACTGAAACCCATCAGAACAGCTGTTTTCATATCCAATGGCACTGCCCTGAGCAGCCACCACAGCAAACCCGCCAGTCCCCTTGCTCTGTTTCCTGCGACCCAGAAAACCTGGATTTGCAGATCTTCAAAACACTGCACCAGACCTGTTTTCTAACTAAACTCTGGTTAGTTTTGCATTGCATTTGAGCTAAAACACAAACCTTTTTTCTGCAGCAAAATTGAGCACATCCAAGGGTAGACAATACCACCTAGCCCAGTAAGACAGCTTTAAAAGTATTCACAGGCCACCACTGACCATAAAAGGGCCCTAAATCACCTTAATTCTCCCTGGTAGGCTCAGAGTCCTGTTCTTAAGACGAGAAGTAAATTTACAGGTAGTATGAAACACCAGATATATCACTCTTAGAAAAGCTATGCAGCAAAAAGCATCTTCTTCTACTTGAAAAAAAACAATCTTGTTAAACGATAACCATCATGAGGAATCTCAGAACTAGATAAGTTTAGAGAATAAGAAGTCTACATAAACAACTGGAGAAAATCCTGAACGCAGGGTATATTTGGAGTATTAAACAGCCATCAAACACTAACACTACACTTGAAGGAGATAAATAAAAGCTAATAATAATACACATGGTATCTACTCAAATTAGGACTGAAACAGCTTGGTTTACCCAAGGGAAAGTATCTTTATCTGAACCGTTCTTTTAATGACAAAGTTAAAAGTGAAAAGGTATGTGTGAAGTTCCAGCTTACAGTGTTGTATCCCCTGAGGGCATGAGCTTTTCAAAAGACAGGAAAGGCATCCCAACCCTAGAGCGGGAGGTCAGGGAGCAGGAGCACGGGCTGCACCGCTCGCCCTCCCCGCTTGGCCAACAATAAACCCTCTTCCAACAGGGTTCAGTGGAAGTTCAGGTCCCATCAAGCTAACAAACAGTCAGATGTAAGGAAACCTGGGGGTGCAAGGGATGCTCAGTCTACAAATGCAGGAAACGTCTCATCGAGTGCTCTCACAACAATTTTAATTACCGTATTTAAAAACTGAACATTTTTAGCAACACTTCCAGGATCACATGAGCATTTCTGACAGCCAGAATGAGTTTAAAAAGCCATAGCGCTATTTTTAGCTTTAAAATTCACCACTTCCATAAATGTTCCCAAACCAATTAGTCTGCCTTACAAAGTAAAGGTGTTTACCTTTAGTTACAGCAACAAATGCAACAGCTGATGTTGCATACAGAAGATCCTCAAGACCATGAAGCTCAAGGAACACATGTAAAGGTCCTTTTCAGTAATAATATAACCATGCACAGGTTAAAATCTGATAACCTAATAAGTTTTTTAGACTTAGAATCAGTATGCAGATCCCCCCATTTGGCCTTAAATCCATAATGGGCTTAATCAAAGCTGTGGTCCTAAAACTCTAAGAAAAGTTATTTTAGCCTAATTCTGCACCTTGTAAGTAATAAAGGTACCTCAAGGCCAGGGAACACTCTGACAAGTGAAATGTGTAACAAGTTATCAGCAGAAACATGTTCTTAAAATAGCTCTGCAGAAAAGCATTAAAATCAAAGGCTCTGAATAGCTCAAACATTACGCATTGTAAAATAGCACCTTTCAATGAGTTACACAAAACTCTCACTCATTCCAACATCAGATATCACAACAAACGTGGTGTCAATGTCTGCGTGTCATCTGCTTAGCTAACCTTTTCCTACCAAACTTGCATCTCTCTGCCCACACAGCTTTGTAACACCCAAAGCCACGGCCAGAAATATAGTTAAGAACGGTTTAGCATTGCAAAAGCACGCGTAACAACACCTCAAAACAATTCCAGATTAATTTACTTTCCTTTTTTCTTTCTAAATAAGTGTAATGATGCATCAAGCGTGTAGTTTTAAAACCAATGACAGAAAATTCAATTTTTCGCTATGATCTTAAACACTACTGAGCTTGTCCAAAAGAGAAGATACTGATCAGATGTGCAAGTTGTCACACTTAAGTCTCTTTATAAACACAACTAAATTATCTCCATTCAAAAATTCCTTACCATCTAACATCTCCAAACTATAATCACCATCAATATATCAAGGATGGAAACCAATGCAAAGCAAGTTAATAAAACGCTGCTAAACTGAAGGAAAATATAATACTGTTTGTTACTGCACATTTCTTGCTCTTCCAGAGGTGTGCTTGTTTTAAACCACTCTGCCTCCACAAAACATGGTATTTTTCAACAGCTTACAATAGTTCCATTTCACTTACTGATTAAACTACATCATCTTCTCAACTATTCCGAATGAAATTCATTTGAAATGGATAATTGATGCAATTGTGCAGTATCTACAGATGCAATTAATCACTTGCTAAAGCTGATTTTCAGGCAAGCAACAAATAAGAAAGAATCATCCAGCTTCTTTCAATGCCAGCAATTGAAACATATTCTCCTGGACTGGTAACGATACTCTTCAACATTAAGATAGCTGTACATCTTCAGATATTTTTAATACTATACAAGTGGTTTCATGTTTAATGAGCACAGCACAAAGAAAAGCCATTATATAGTACGGCTTTTAACAACTACACGGCAGTTTCAGGAACCACAACAGCAACATCTTCCCCTCTCAACTACCAATGGATTAGCATCTGAGCAGGATTATTAATTTGAGCTATCAGCAACACAAGTAAGCGCAGAAGCAGGTGTTTCCAAGCTAAAAACTGTGATTTCTTCTGTATCCACTTGGAGACAAAAATCTGTGTTCAAAGCAAGCGCACAACCTTTGGACATTTGAGTTACTATGGAAGTTATTTGTAAGCATTCCCATGGCAACAAGCATCATTTTAAAAGTTCACTATCATTAGCTCTACAAACGCACACTAATCCCTTCTCTTGGTTGGAAACCACCACTGGGCAATTAACGCGGCAAAAACAGGCAAGAAATTCATATTTCTACAAGTAAACCCACCAACTTTTCTCGTACCAAGAGAACATCAGCATTATCTTCCCGAGCTTGACTCACTTTTTTATGCCTCCCAAGATCTTTAATTAAGAGAACCTTTTACAAGAGATCCGCAAAGTGCAAACCTGTATTTTGATTCTTTTCTTATTTGTGCAAAGAGATACTGGTTGTACTCCTTTAGAAAAGAAGAAAAATAGCTCTGAAACCACTATATATTACATCAGGATGATTTCTTCATGAAACTATTACTTGGTGAACATCTGAATCTTATCTAGACAGTCTTACGTATGACACCACATCACCATTTCCCCCTAGAAAAACAATCTGGATTTTATTCACACCACACAAAACTACTAACTCTGAACACTTTAAAAACCCCACACCCACTAACACATAATACAGAACAAAATAAAAGCTTTACAAATATAGTTGCACTAACGAGTCAAAACTTTCTGCTTTTGTTTCACACCAATACACCCTCAATATTATCTGCAAGGCTTCTAAAGAATGTGTATTATCTAAAAGCTGAACATACAAATGATACTTTAGCCTCGCATTTTTATTCAAAAAATGGTTCTTTATCGAATTTAGCTGTCATTTTCATTCAAATGGAAATAATTTTTAAAACCACACCCATTTTCAAGGGTGAAAAAGGGACTTTGCTAACGATTCTATCTGATACTTTGCTGCTGTGTTCATGAACAGAGTGCATAATGTGATGCCTCCAACGAGCTGGGTCTGTCACCATCAATCCATGGTTCTGTTGATTCGGTAACAGAAAGGAAAACCAAATGGTTGCTGTCCATTGGCCTGGTGAGCACCATGCACAGCCTGCCAGAGCCGAGCTTAAGCTTTGTCTTGGATCAGGAATCGCAACTCATTGCGTTGGAAATTAAACGGTAACATCAGTAAGATGCCGTCATGGCAGAAGAATTCTTTTATCTCAATTTAGAAGTCACTGTCATAGCCACATTTAGGTCAAGATGACAGTCACTGCAGTAACTAACACCAGCTGAGCCTTTGAGAAAAGACAGAGCTGATTCCATTTCCCACATCTCCTCAGACATTTGTTTTTGTGACACACCATGAATGAGTGACAGCCTGAGCCATTCCCTGCACCAGGGGATCACCCTCACATCCAAAGGCGCCCTCGACCCAGCAGTGCTGGCCCAGCTCTCCTCTGCTCCTCCTGAGCTGGCTTTGCCACTCACACTGCATTACACCAGGTTTTCCTCAGTGTGCAACATACATTAGTAATTACTAGTTATGTTACCACTATTCCTCATATGGGATTGGATTATCATAGTGAAGAAACAGCACTGATTAATCAATTAGCATGGATTCATTAGAGGAGAGATGAAAGATAGGGCAATGTAATTGTGTTTACTGAACAATGGATGACAGTGTGCTTAAAGCCCAGGATTTCTAATAATACACAGCCACCTAGCACGATATATACATAGCATCATGAATATTTAGAACATTCTCACTGCAGAACTCGAGAAGCGACAATCAAAATGTGACTCCGCTTATGTAAGTAACGCTGGGACCTGAGGAATGTGTAAAAAGCACACAACAGATGCTTAAGTCAGATGAATGTTTTAGCTTTGTAGAACAGCTACATCACTTCCTATTGCTCAGTATGCCCAGGTGTGTCTGTGCAATATAGTGGCCAACAGTGTCAACAGTCAAAGAAAAAGTCACCAAGCCACGAGAAGCAGAAGAATATGACAAAAAACAGCTTGCTTTTCTACTTAAACACGACAGAGCCCACTCTCTATGAAACAAAAAAGCACACAGAGAAGCTTAGAAGCTTTTTCTCCTGGTGTCCAAGATGCACACCCTTCACTGCCCTTGTCAAAGGTTGGACACTGAATGTGAATACCAAAAGCCCATGTCGTGTTTCAATATGTGTGTTTCAATATGTGATTCCCTTTAGGCACCAAAGCAATAGCCAAACAGCCCTTCTCTGTGGGATGCTGGTACACAGACCAGCCAGTAGCACATGTGGATATCAGGAGATGAGACAAGAATAAATTTCTTGAAAATATGGAGCAGTTAAGAGGTACGGAAACACAGCTTCTGCTGCATTCTGTTTAAAAGGATGAAGACTAAACAAGAATGTAAAAGGTTACAGAGGACATGCTTTGTTAAAAAGCTAAGGTAGAGAACATGCCTACCATATTCCATGACATCAGAAATCTTCACATAAATCACACTTTAGGGTCCCATGAAAGACCCAGTCTATGGCATGACAAGGACCTGAATGCTCTCAGAGACCTGCTCATCCAGCCTGTTCCTGGGACAACTCCACAACGTGCCAAGGAACCACGGTCTGTGATTAGTGTGGAGCTCCCTCGGCTTGGAATGCAGCCCTTGAACACCAGATACTAAAGATTACATTGTCTGTTCAGATTAAAGGCACTTGCATTCCTGCTGGGAGTTAAGTATTCCCCCCTAACCCTGTGGGCTCAAAATTCATTTACTTTTCAGAAGATTCAGGCCTTGAGTTAGTTAAAGACTTACCAGCTTGCTTCAGTCTAAGTGGCTTTTGGTAACAGTCTGAGCACCATCCTGTCGACACCTCATCTTTAAGCATTTTCTTCATACTTTAAGATATGTTAAATTCTCAAAACATTTTAAAATGTTTTTATTATATATACATTTGTATAAATGTGTGTGTACATACATATATGTTTGCATATATATATATATATATGAGAGTTGCAGGTGAAGCTCTTCCAAAGCCATATCTAGTCACAAAGACACTACAGAAGCCTCACAACATAGAAGGAATTGCTTTTCTTAGCAACTCTACTCTCTCCTTGGGCATTCACAAAACCAAACTGTCAACCTCATTCTCAACAAAAGCTTCCCAACCCTGTGGCCAGGGAACCATTGTGATGACCTAAGAAAAGGAAAAAGAAAACCACAACACAAATTGCTCTTGCCAAGCCTCTATCTGACAGGTAAATCCCAGACTAGAGATGGCCCTAAAGTTCTCTTCTGGCATACTTTAAACCTAATTCTAAGAAAGAACTTGTCAGAGGAAAACCAGGTCATCAGTCTTGAAGATGTTTCTAAGGGACCATTAGAATATCTCAACCTAGAGAGCATCAAACAACTGAATAAGGGTTAAAATGTTGACTGAAGCTCTTCAAGGAATTGAGTGTTGCCTGCATCCAAACGGAAAAAAACACACTGCCCTACATAAAGCCCTTGATCTTGATCCCAATTCTCAATGGAAATTAAGGCAACTGTGTAGCATTTTAATCCTGTGCAACTGTATACAAAATCTTATTTTAGGATCTGAAACTGCAGGCACAGTGATACCCTGAATATATGAGTGGATATTATTAATAAATCTGAGTTGACTCCTGTGAGTCAAGACATGACTATCACTGGCTTATCTTAAATCTAGCAGGCAATTTAAACTAGAGACGGATCACCTGAGAGTATATTGTTATTTCCAACAAATCCTTATGAATCATAATGGTATTTTCAACCTCTCCTAGGATTTGTAAAAGTCATCAGAAAATAACCTTTCATAAAATGATTTGGTTTCCTGTTAATTATTAACTACATCTTGAAATAACAGCACTGGTTTGTAAATAATTTGATGGCACTAAAAATGGCAGTGGAAGAAAACAGAATCTATCACATGGTAGAAAGTGGGGTGAGCAAAATATCTCAAGGATGTATCAGCATATTCATTGGGAATAAAACAGAACAGCAATAATAAAGCCATATAGATGAGTTAAGCTCAGGATATTATACCAAGCACAGCTTTACCTACGGATCAGATTATGAGGGAGACAATCTTTTGCTGTTACACCTCTCATCACAACCATGATTTCTTTTACCATTCAAAGAAAGTAAGCAAAGGAAATGACATGGCCTAACTTCATTTTCACACTACAAAGTCATGTTTATTGACAGAAATTGCTTCTTTACGGCTACAGGTGGACTTAATTGCACTACAGTTGTTGACTAATAGCAGTGTCTTTAATTCCAAGAACAAAGGTCAGAGAACATATTGCTGCCGCTTAGGTGAGCACAACAGGGTGACACAAACGAACGAGTAATTCTCCAAAAGACAGAAAACAGCATGAGTTACCAGTTCTCTTATTTCTTGCATGTGTCCCCGGACAAACACACCTGTTTCAATCCAACGCCTGTTTCTCTGCTTCGGAGAAAAACAGGAGAAAAGTGTGCCAAGAGAAGCGCTAGTAATAAATGGTCTCCCAGTAGAAATTCCCCATTTTTTTGTTTATTCCCATTTTTAAATAAGCACTCTCTCTTATATCAATCATTTCCTAGAAACAAAATATCCTAGAGGCATGTTTAGTACGTAAGTGTTTGCCACAAAGGGGAGGGAAATAGTTAACCTATCTCCTCACCTGACTTCACGGAGCTCCATCATCTCCTCAGCACAGAACATGCTCAACTTGGTTTCTGATACGTAGAAAAACTACACACTGGGACAGAACAGCTCCCCTACTTCCAGTTCTTCAGAACTCAGATGCCAAAAGCATAGCACCAAAAAGCAACGCAAATCAAGTCGCAAACTGCATTTAGTATGTGTCAATTCCATACCTAACTACTGCTCCTTTCACTGCCAGGTCTGAAGCAAAGCAAATCACACCGGAGCACTCCAAGTTACAAACTGCTCTCCACAATAATTAACCCAGCGAGACACAATGATGCTGCTCATGTTTGCAGATACACCGCTTTCATCTCAGTATTCTGTTCAGTTCTAAAGATATCTAAAAACATTTTGAGTAGATATAAAAGGCAATGTTTTCTTTCTTCTTTTTAGGCCAAGAAACTCCAAATTTACACGCTCTGTATTCATAGGATAATCATGTTCAGCAAGACTGGACAACTGAAAGCTTTGTTTTACAAACCTCTAGTTTCAGCTGCACTGCTATGTCCAAGACTGTCATTTTATTAGTTCACTAAATGAAAGTATCTAATTAGCATCATACTCCATAACTGCCTTGGACTGAGCTGTTTGCTCCGTTACCTGAGTCAGTTTGTCTTGGATAATAACGCAAAATAGAAGAAGGTGAAGCAAACTGTAATGAAAAGCTGTTTCATGAGCCGACTCAGAGGCAACACAGTGACGATGCTCTTGGAAATGACGTGGCTAAGAGATCTGTTTTATACATAAAGCACAAGTAGCCTATTAAAAAAAATTCTTTGTGCAAGTGACAAGACCATCCAGACCTCTCCCCTGACTTCTAGAATAGAATACATCTCTTCTGCACTTCATGCTTCCCAAGCTGCAAATCACCCTTCTTCAGATTTATTTTTAACAATTCTGCCCTATTTTAAAGCTACTACCTGGGAGGGCCGAGGTCACTTAAGACTGTGCTTGTGACAGAAAGCGAAGAAGGTGACAGAGACACAAAGGAGTGACAAGGTTCAGTATATCTGAGTAAAGACAGGCGTGTCAAGTATTTCCCTAACTTACAACTTCCTTGACTTTAAGAAATCTGAGTGACCTTAACACTAAGTTAACGTTTTTATGTACGTGAATTATTTAGGCTTTAAGACTTCAGTATAACATGCTCAGATACAAAGCACAGTGCAGTTTTATTTACCAGTCAAATATTTCAAATATTATTACTTATAAATAAACCCAACATGAATTATCCAGGTCTGATTTATAATTAGAAATACTCCACAACCAGAAATGATGGAACATCAGCAGCATGTTAGGGGGAACAAGGTGGGTTATTATCTGTAGTTTATTTTATTGTCTGACTCTAAGACGACAAGATTACTTATGCCGGCTTTGCTGAATTTATTATTTACAAAAGCAAATTCATAAAATATTTTGTAGAGTTTCTTATGCTACCACATAGAAAAGCAAGGCTTTTTCTGCCGACTTTATAATTGCATTATAAAACCCCAAAGCACTGCGAGCTGCTAGACTTTGCTTGCATCTTTCTTATATTGAGCACGGCTAAATGTATTTAATGGCTCCAGATCACTATAATGTGGTTCATAGGTACTCGGAAGTAAAGATGTTAGTGATTCTTCTAAGATAAAAAAGGTAGAAATAGCTTCAATGGGTAACTTTGTGCAGGAAAGAACAAGGTAGGCTTCCTAAAGAAAGGCGTCTCATTCAGAGATGAGCTTTACCAAGCTCAAAAGCAACCGAAGGAAACATTCACTGCTTTCTTCTGAGAATAAGCCTACTAGTCTAGGACCCTGAAACACAGGACATCCCGCGGGCGTGAGTGATACACCCCGGATAAAGCATCTCCCAGGAGAAAAGAGGATCATGGAGGTAATGCCATTTTTCCAAGTATCTGTGCATAATCCCAGAATGTCAGGGATTGGAAGGGACCTGGAAAGCTCATCCGGTGCAATCCCCCCGCCGGAGCAGGAACACCCAGATGAGGTTCCACAGGAAGGTGTCCAGGCGGGTTTGAATGTCTGCAGAGAAGGAGACTCCACAACCTCCCTGGGCAGCCTGGGCCAGGCTCTGGCACCCTCACCAGGAAGAAGTTTCTTCTCATATTTAAGTGGAACCTCTCGCATTCCAGTTTGAACCCATTACCCCTTGTCCTATCATTGGTTATCACCGAGAAGAGCCTGGCTCCATCCTCCTGACATTCCCCCTTTCCATATTGATCCCCATGAATGAGTCCCCCCTCAGTCTCCTCTTCTCCAGCTCCAGAGCCCCAGCTCCCTCAGCCTTTCCTCACACGGGAGATGCTCCACTCCCTTCAGCATCTTTGTGGCTGCGCTGGACTCTCTCCAGCAGTTCCCTGTCCTTCTGGAACTGAGGGGCCACAACTGGACACAATATTCCAGGTGTGGTCTCCCCAGGGCAGAGTAGAGGGGTAGGAAAACCTCTCTGACCTACTGACCACCCCCTTCTAACCCATCCCAGGTACCATTGGCCGTTCTGGCCACAAGGGTCCAGTGCTGGCTCATGGTCCACCAGGACCCCCAGGTCCCTTTCCCCTATGCTGCTCTCTAATAGGTCATTCCCCAACTTATACTGGAGCCTGGGGTTGTTCCTGCCCAGATGACAGACTCTACACTTGCCCTTCTTATATTTCATCACATTTTTCCCTGCCCAACTCTCCAGCCTGTCCAGGTCTCACTGGATGGCAGCACAGCCTCTGGCGTGTCATGCAGGGCTTTAAATTTCAGCAAAAAAAAAAAAGCCCAGTGAATTTGCCTTAATATTTTAATAGGAGGTACTGGATACACGAAACAAAACAGTGCAATAACATGATCACACTGATCTGTGTGGTTAAATCGATGTGCACTTTAAGTCACTCAAGGTTTCCCCAACACACATTGACTCCAGTACAGCAGTGATGAGCAGTCAGGCCTGGAGAGCACAAATACAAACAAATACAGGGGTCTGGGGATCTGAACTCCAACTCAAAACCAGTGCAAACACTTTGTTTCCCTCAAGTGGGAACTGCCCACACAACAGTGTTGCAAGCACAAAAGGAGACCAGGTTCTAAACCGAATACAGATGAGGCTTTCTATCTGCTAAATCCCTTCCCAGCAAACGACCCTTTCCTGTTTAAATGTTTATAAATGTCAATAGCAACAAGTTTAGTTAGCAAACCTTCACTCAAATGGGAACCCAAGCAGAACAACTGCAGGGGTAACTACAGTTGATCTGGACTGAAAACGTGTTTGTTTCCTTTGTGCAAGAATCTCCATTGCTTTATCAAATTCCAACGGCTACAAGGACCAACCAACAAGTCCGAAGCCACAAATGCAAGGATCCAGGGAGCTGAATGTAAACTGAAACAATGTTTGAGCAGGTTTTTGTTTTGTTTTGTTTGGTTGTGGGTTTTTTTTTTCCTCAAGCCTGTGCTGCCTCACTTCTTTGTAACAATCAAACAGGAACTGTTTACCATATGAAAGCAAATATTATTTCTGTTGTTCTGGCTATTTGGACATCTGATAACCTCAGGTAACCCAGAGAGGCCCCAACAATAACAGCTCAACTCAAAAGCCAAAGGGCAGATATCTTTGAAGTGAGAGACAACACAGAACTGGTAGCAGACCTTGAAGTTCGGTCTGATGGAAAGAACCTGAACTCTTCAGAGTATATTTCATTCATCCTTGTAACCCTCTTGATGGCAGAACACGCACATTTGATGAGCAATGGTGCTAAATACCAGAAAACTTAAGGGCAAAATGCTCTTCCTAATCAAGGCCTCCTCTAAGGAAAAAGCCAAGGCTACCAGCAGCTCCATCCATTGGGCTTCAGGGCTCTGCGGATGATTTTTATCAGGTTCTCAATTAGCTTGCAGAGAGGGCAGAAGTTGTTAATGTTTTATAAACTAATTAACTTCCATTTTTAAAAACAATTCTCTGCTAAACACGCATGACAGAGAACCTCTGTCAGCGGCTGTCTCTAGTAAGAGGATCCTTTGATTCTTTAGCATCCAGGCTGAGCAGGTATAGACGTTTTACAACATCCATACATTAAGACTACTGCTCATGGACCTGTTCAAACTGCTGCTTGGAGAAACCATGCTCTTTTGTGCAATTTTTGTGGCTCACCAGCAAGGAGGTGCATAAACCTGTATAAAAGGCTTCTATAGGGGTGTAAAAGCTGTTACACATTACATGTTTTCAAATCTGGTCTAGGGACAAAGACTTGTCATTCTCCTTTAAATCAAAGATTAATAGTAACTACGCACCCAAGAATCGTAGCAGTAAGAGCCTATTTGCCACTGGTATTTTGTATATTAGTGCTGCAGACAACGGCTTCAATCTGTGGTCAACAGACCTCTGAATTCCTTGATGACTACTAGAGCATCATTTAAAGGAACTGTGAAGATCCAACTTACAGTGTTCATCTGAAACATTTTGGGAGTCCACAAACCAAAAAAAGTGAAGTTGTAAACCATACTTTCGATTATAAATTGGCTGGCATTTCTGGAATTGGTAGAGGCAACGACGTCTCCTTTTGTGTTAGTGAAAGGACAGAAAATTCTTGGGTTTTCTGTTTTTCATAGAGATAAAACTGAAATGTACCACGGATTGCTGCTGGTTTTCCTCTTGGAGTCATTACAGATTTATTTATAGCAGGGTTTTCCACCTTTATCTGCAAATGTCACAACTCAGCTAGTAACTTTATATAGTTTCTTGGTTTAATAACTGGTAGATATAGCACATGTTCTGCCTCTGCCCCTCTCTGAAAATAAACAAAACTAATCACGTCTAAAAAAACTAGTTTATATCTCACTGTTCATAGCAAATAGAAAGAGTTGGGCACACATAACCTAATTTTCACCTGTTTCTGCTTACTGCATATACACTAACTCAATTTAGATTGATCAGCTAACGTTTGCAGCCTGACTGCAGCGGCACAAGGGTGCTACAACCATTCAGCTTATTTTGGAAAAAGACAAAGATGAAATGTTTTTCGTGCTTCTTTTTAATTTTATTTTAGCTCTTTGTTTATCTCTTCACTTCAAAGCCCTTCCAACACGAGGCACCGTTTCAGTGTGACAACTTTGCGAAATCAAAATAGAAAACCCGTGCCAGCATCAATCTGCTTTACACTGGAAAGCACGACGGCCTTGAGACAGAAATGACGACTTATGAGAGCGGGCTATAATGAACCAAGAAGTGCTATCTGCAGAAGGAAAAATATATTCGATTAGAGGTTGAGCACTCCTGACACAATCTCGTTTTCTCAACAGGTGTCTCGTGTTCCCCAGTCAAGTCTAAATCCAAAAGCAAGGGAAAACTCCCGAGCTCCAAAAAGGCCAAATCTCATGGCAGAGGACAAGCACGGTACTAAATGTGGTCCTACTTAAGTGGGAGGTTAGAGAGGGTTAAGGTTCTGATCCCAACAGCATCAGTAAAAATCAGTGTAGGTGCTGAGGTAGCCGAGCCTTTCTCAAATTTCAGTGTTGCTGGCAAATAACTTTGATTCTCTAGCGAGTTGGATTCTCAGACATTACCTGTGAACTGCAATTTATTTCTCTAGTTCCTGTTGTTTTCACAGCAATGGATCAGAGGCACGATCTCAATTCTCTTCAAATACATTGATAGCAAAAGGCACCACATGAACATTCATGCTATATGTGCCAATAAGTGGATAGCATTATTTTATATTGCTTTCCTCCTAAAAAGAGCTTCTGGTAGGCTCAAAGCAGAGATTTTTCTGTCTTCTGCTTTAAAAAAAAATGGTTGGTTAGTTGTGGTTTTGGTTTGGGGTTTTTTGGTTGGTTGGTTGGGTTTTGGTTGGCTGGTTTTTTGGGGAGGTTGTGTGTGGTGTTTGTTGTTTGGTTCTTGTTTGTTGGGGTTTTTTTTATCTCCTCCTTTAAGAGCTGGTGAAGCTGTAAACTCGCTTTCCAACTTTTATTTGTACCATTTTACTTAATACACATTTATCAAAAGCCTAGATTGATTCTTTCAACTATTTAAAAGGCAAAATAAGCAAGTTACAAATTTCATATATCAAAGAGTGTTTTCTCATTTGATTTTTTCAGTGCAAACTAAACAGAATTGCCAAGTAGCCGTAAACATGCCTATTACGTTGTTACAGAATGAAATACTAGCAGCAGTGGAACAGAAAGACCTGAAGTAATCTTACTAATTAAATAAAAAAAGTATTTCTGTGGTAGTCATCACCATCACCATATGAGCATATAATAATATGTACTGTCTTCTAAATACCGTACCATTTTAATAAAAAAATAAATCACTACAACCTATAATCTGCATGTTGGACCTACGCTTAATAGGTAACCAGCATCAGACACTATATAAAAGTAATTTTCACAGAACTAACATCAATAATTTGATGTTTTATACACTTGCATAGTATTATAAATCTATAATTGGCAGCAGATTAATTTCCCAACAGTGTTATAATCCGCTGGCATAGTGCCATACTTTAAAAAAATTACTTTTATTTACGACTGCATGCATCTGGTTCTAATGAACTAACTTTACCTGGTAATATCAGTGTTTGTATGATTGATGACATTAACACAATAGCATCATCAATGTGCCTGTCAAAACAGCCATTTGAAAGCGACAACTACACACAAACTAGACATTGAAAGGTAAAAAAGCAGAAAAATCGCAGCCGGGCATTAAGCGATCATTTGGTTCAGTGTTTTGTAAACCCAGGGATGGCTTTGTCATTAACATGGTAATAATCCCTAGCGTAAAAGTAGTTCCGCTGTTGACAATTTCTTGCTATGTTCTGAGGGGCTTTAAAGAGAAAAACACACCAGAGATTCTCTTTCGTGTATTAACTAGACTATCAATTTGACCATAACACAGTATCCATCTGTGAGCATCCTGGCTGGCAGCGTTTGGATCTATCTATGAAAAGTGATCCAGACAATTTCCCCTATTCTCTCCGCACGCCAGGATGGAGCGTTTTCCCATGCTTAACAACAAGGAACGGCCTGAAGACTGAAGCAGAACAGACTTCTTTCACACTAAGAGTTAATTCTGCTAGTTACAAATTTACAGGGTAATTTCTGAATAATAAAAATACTTTATAAAAATTTTCTAGTCCATTCTGACTCTCTCTATTCCCTTAAGCCTCCCTGGTAGGAACTCGAGTAGAACTTGTAATGTGACCCTAATATAGAGTCTTGCACTTTTTCCACTAGGAGCAACTTTGGGATTTTAGCTGTTCTCAACACTATACAGTGGATCACTTCAGTCACCAATATTTTCAGGCTATCTTCTGTACAATATTCTTCTCTCCAACATACAACATCACCCAACTCACTCTTGTCAAATGGAAAGCTGAGAGCACCCAAGGCAGCACGTACTATGCATGAAGGAGATGTGGGTGCATTGATCGGTTTACTGTACATTAACCACACTGATCTGGCAGCTGATCTTTGTGCCGCAGAATTTGCACCGAGACACTAATTCTTTGGCTAAAGAGAACATCAGTACAGGAACTTCTGAAAACCAAACAGATTTTTCACTAAGAACCGCAGCATTTCACAGTATTTATGTGTTTATTTTTAAGATGAAACATCCGTATTTTGGCTATGCCTTTTGAAACCGAATTGAAGGGGGAATATATCTCTTTCTTCCTGCTGATAAATAGATCTTTTTCTTCTTTGTGGCTTAAAATCCATTTAATCTGTGGAGCTTTTTTGTTCCCTGGCCTCTCCTCCTTCTAACACGGTTGAAGCTTCTCACAGAAGTGTTTTAGAAAATCCACCATGGAATTTGCCTCTTCTGCATCAGAAATAGAATCCATTTGGGCCCCTATGGAAAGTGTTAAAAGACGAGATGATGAAGAATCACCAGCCCTTGCTCAGTAGTGCTGCTCGCAGAACTTCCTTTACCCCAAAACAATGGATTTCTGTTTGATTCTCTTTCTCCTGCTCGAAGGACAGAAAGATTTAGGCAGATTACGAAAGAAAGGGAGGTGTGGAAGTGAACTCCAGATTTGAGGAGACTTCACCGTATTCCTTAGAGTGACACGAGGGTTTTTTAAAGCACAAGCTACTACTAAACTTGATTGTCAAGAAAAAGATCTCAAAAAAATCTTATGGATTCTCTTTTTATGATACTGCTTGGGATGTGTAAAACTTTGAATTGGTAAATAGGTTTCTTTAGGATCTGAAATAAGTCATCAGAAAACTGTGCCAGATCAGACCACAGGTATGTCCATCTCGGGGTGTTCGGGACCGGAATGTCTGGTGATTATCACAAACCGGTAATTATTGTCCCTCACAGTACACAGGAATAGTGACAACACCTTGCTCTTGCATCCACTCCATTATTCTAGAGTCTAGTCACTTCTTTTTTAACGGAAGGTTTATTTATTTACTAAATTGTTTATTTATTAGGTTTTATTTATGTAAAGTTATTTCAAAGGAATTCTACTGTCCAGGTTATGACAAAAGATTGTATTAGACTTGCAGGCCAGAAGAAACCATTGCAATTACTGATAAAAATTAAAGCTGAGTTGTTTCATAAACTCCTGAATCTCACGGAATCATCCTTAGCATTTTAGTCTATATTCACAGTGGTCTCAGTCTATTATTCCCAACTCCAACATGTCAAACACCCGCAACACCAAAAGCACACAGGACACAGCAGCACTAACATATTCCTCCCTTCACTCCAGTTGTCATTGTGATAAATTGCTTCCTATGTATGGAGTATAAACCAGGACCTGCTGCCATAATAAACCACCAAAAACCACCACCACTACCACACAAATGTGCACGTTTCAAAGAGCACTATGTTATTATCACAACTTGAAAACCTGTAAATGCGGATTAGCTGAGACATCAAATAGACAGGACAATAACAAATCCCCAGATATAGCCTCTCCAATGGGATGGGTGATTTAGTGCCCAAGGGGCCTCTGGAAGGAGGGAAGGGAAGGAGGGAAAGGAAGAAAGGAAAAAGGAAAAGAAGAAGAAAGAAGAAAAAGAGATTTGGACCTCTTTTGAGTGTGAATAACTATCAATCCTGAAAGAGAAACAAAGCCACCCGTCTCACTTTCAGTGACACAGAAACATTAACCAGAACACGAGCAGAGCCTCACACACCAGTGCACTGCAAGAGAGTGTATTAAAAACCCCAAATTACATTTTTTCTTAATATCACAGCAACATTTGGGTCTAAGTAGGTATCAAAGATCTCTGCCATGATTCCCAGTTATCCACTAGATTGCTATGTTCCTGGAAAATGTTATTTATTTAGTAGTAGGCATTTTAGTACGACACTGACTGAGAACCTATTTTATTTTAGCTAAATGCTTCTAGATCTTGACAGTAAACTATATGCATGAGCCATGTTGACTGTCATTTTCCACTCTTAATTTGACTGTCAGACACACAAGTAACTTGCTAATACTTCATTCCAATGTCAGCACCACGAGCCCGTTGCGTAAGCTGCCTGCTGAAAGCTGCTCCAGATGGAATGACAGTGTTTTGTAGGACCCCAAAGATGTAGCTAGAGAGACGAATATGTGTCAACAGCACTGAAAGCATGACTTTTTTTTATTGTCAGCAGTTCTTATTTCCACCCTATAATTTTTCCACATTCTTTATAAGATAGGCCACATGGGAATAAGAAAGAGGTTAAGGCTCTCAGCCATCTTCCATCACCTCCAGTCACATCGACCTGACTATACAAGGCAGAGGACAGAGGAAGGTTTATTAAATGATCGGGTATCTTCCAAATGACAGACAGAGCCAAAACTTTATTTTAAAAAGGAAGCAAAACCCAGGCCCCTACTAACATAAGTTGCAGAATGATGGAGGACTCCGATGGTTTTCACAACAGGTACTTTCATTAATAGCCAAGTACAAAGCCTTCACTCCTCTCACTGGAAACAGGCTTTAGAAAGCAACACATTAACACTGAATAACTTATTTTACTGATTGTACCATTTGTACTGACAATTTATATACTATATCAGTGTCACAGAACGTTATTAGTTCTTATTAAAATAAATCACAAAAACTCCGCTTATCCTTCTCAAATAAACATAGGTAAATCACACCCACAGCTCATCTCAACCAAGACAGGTAAAACAATACAGGTTTCTGAAACGCAGGTTGTGCGCAGAACATAAAGACGACTTTATCCCCACAAACGCGCACCTCTCTGAACCCTCGAAAGAGGAAATTACCACCGGGCACTTCTGTTCTTTTTCTGATGATCAATTCAGTATTCTCAAGTACTGGAAATATTCCTTAGGTTTTCCCCTAGAATATAATTTCTTTTTGATGCAGAATGCCACAGTATAAGGAAGGGGGCAGGGAATAAAGCAGTGAAGGGCTGAAAAACAGCAGAAAGAAGGCAGAAGGAATGTTTTTTGTTAATTTGACAGCCCTCAGGTAGCGCAGAGCTGGATTTCTCGAAGGTTTTTGACGGTGTAAGAGTGCCACACAGCTCTGGTTTCTGCAGCGCCACGCACCAGCGACTTCAGAACTAACTTGCTGCAGATGTCCCTATGATCATCTAATCAGACATCAAAAGCAACACACTGACAAGCTCCCGTGCTGATTAGGAGAGTTCTATATATGTTCCACGGCGTAAACAGACGCACAGTAGTTGCTTTAAAAATGGATTCACCCACATCAGGATTCCCTTTTAAAAAACTGTGTGGAACTCCCCGGCAGAATGACAGAAAACTCTCTTAAATCTCCCAAGTTGCTCTGTGCAGTTCCACACCGCTGTATTTCAAGAGCAGGAGTTAAATTATTAATAGGAAAACTTTTACCAGAAACAAGTAAATGCATGCCAGGATTTAAAACCCTCACTATTCTGAATGATAGCATGAGATTACACCACCTAAGGGACGCGGTCCTGCCTCCATCCCGCAACACACACTGTAATACCTAAGGTGTGTTTCCATCTCTGTTTTATTTGTTGTCTAATTATTATAGATTAATAAGCACTGGGTGTAAAGCACTACAGGTGCACCGTACTGCCAGAACTGAAGGATTACTGCATTGCTCCCAGTCTCTAGTTTCCTTCTCGTTGCCCACCTCTTGGAATCACATTAACTACGGGAGAATTTCAAATTGAAATCCTAATACACGCAAAGGGACCAGAGATTAAAACTACCTGACCTAGTCAGGGTGAGTAAACGCACCGGATTAAAGTTTTCTCTTCTAAACTCAGACAGACAACCCAACTCTTGTGGTAGCACAGTCTATTAGGTTGAACCTTAGCAGAAACCCACCACATCAACCCACATAACAGACACTACAGCATTATTCCAAAAAAGACCTTTTCTACCTTGTTCTGCTTTTAAACAGCCTCATTAGATGAAGTAATATTTCTATCATCAAATACCCACACACTTTCAAAGCACTACTGGTATCTTTATCTCCAAGCCAAGCTCCGATTGTACTATACCTTTATGTTTACGTAGATACACAAAATAGCATGTAAAAGGAACAAATCATGGAGCTGCATCCTCATACATGCTCACATTATGCTAATCTGCAGACACTTAATCAGGAAGGCTAATACATTACAAACACAATTAATGGTCAGAAGAACCAGAGGAGGTTTTGACCCTTTTTAACGAGGTCTTGAAACATAAAAGTGTTCTGATTATATATGAACCTCTTCCAAAATTGCAAATTATACGTCCACACTGCATAAAATACAGCCAATTTCAAGTCACTTCTAAGTAAAAACTGCACTGAGCCACTGGAGCAGCTCTTCAATTGATCCCGCATCTCATTGTATCTTTAAATATGGATAAATGCCGTTTAATCAGCCATTCCCATTGATTAACTCCAAGCTTACTTAAGTATTTATCGAGGAAACATGCAACTATAAAAGAAGAGAAAGTCACGCAGAACATAGTATCCCCATAAGAATCGACAAGTTAACAACCCAGTCAAAAACCAGCCGGACCAGCACTTGCCTATTGCCACAGCAAAGCTACGGCCACCAGATTTTTCAGAGAAGTGTATGAAACAATTATGCTTTCCTGTGGTCCACTCTGGAGAACAAGGCAGGGAAGTTTCCATTTTAGACTTTAACTAGATACAAGAGCTTAACAGTCGCCTTCAAAAATTCACCAATTCACTAACAAATACCTTTTCTTCAATAACACATTCAGATGTTTGCTAGCCCTGGTTTTCCCCGCTTACAGTCTCTAAATTCTTCAGTGGCAGCTATCACAATAAGGAAGGAGAGGTTTGGATGAAAAAAGAAACTCAAATTTTGTGCCATCTGTTAAATGACTTCCAGTCTGAGAGAACAGATGCTGGACTTCACAATCAGTTTTTGATTATCTAGAAGTATTTTGTTAATTGGGGCTAAAACAACAACTAAGACAAAATAAGTGCTAGAGAAAACACGAAGAATTTGAGTTATTCTTTCTCAAACTACCTGGTCAGTCAAGAGAGATTTTATAATTTTGGAAATCATCATATGGCGTGAAGAAAATAATCTTCTTTTGAATGCACTGGACATCTAAAAACCCATATATGCTCTGCTTATATTCTATAAATACTATGAATGGCTCAAATGCTTCACCAAGTTCATCCAGTTCACCTGAACTAGACAGCAATTTTCTTATATAAACTTACTGCATGTTTGCTCTTTTATTTTACGCATTACTTATCAAATATCTGTCCTGTACTCTTCTAGTGGGAAATCAGTGCTTTCTTCAGAGATCCATATGATAATCATATCGCAAAAATCTGATCAACTACTGGTGTACCAGTAGATGCCGTCCAACACAGTGTATAGTGTAATTACAAGTATTTCTACGTAGAATCGAACCACCAGTTCTACACATGCCAAACAGCAAAATGCCAGAAGTGCCAAAACAATTAAGCTAATTATGGAAGTCAATTGCAATTACAAAATGGTTACTAAGATAATTGTGGCATACATACAGATACCTAATTTCTACTACATGCGCTGGCAATTGTTTCATCTACCAAAAGCCCTTTTATTTCTAACCGGCATTTGACTACAAGGAAGCAGTTCAATGTGAAAAAAAAAGTGTTTGTGGCAAAGAAAATGCAGTATTAAATGTAAACTTTCAGCAGCAATATAGAGACCAAATGAATTCTCTCTTTACTGCTTTAACACTTGCATGAAAGAGCACAGCTATATTCAAAATGCAGCGTTTGTGCCATGTTTTCTCATTTGTCAGGTATCGATTCTTCCCCGTGTTTTAAAACACTCTGTACATAATTTTACCTGTTATTTAAGCTTTCTATGCTTCCCAAAACATTATGCCAAAGCATATTTCAGTATGAGTGACGATGAGAGTTTTAGAAATGGTACCGTTGCAGAAATAAGAGCTGCTGTAATGTATTTCACTGTAACAGATTTTCACTTTAACAATAACAACTTTCAACCTTCTGGGCCTTTTTCCCCCTCACTCACAGGACATCTTAAAAAACTCTGAGAACCTTCTCCACTGTTGTTATCTGCCCAGCTTTACCTATTACCCCTAGAGCTGACAGAGGGCTGCTCTGTATTTCTGACACAGAGAACTCCTCTCGGTCTAGAGGATTTATGTGTGCTGATGTAAGCCAATGAGGCATGGTGAGGTCTGGCCTCCAAATAGAACTGTACTCCTCATATGATGACATAAAATGCACTTGTCATTACCAATATTATGTTAAAAAGCAACAAAAACCACAACAAAAACCTGTATTTCTCTCCTTGATGGTCAAAAATAAAGCATTCAAAACATGCAACAAATTTCAATGATTTTTCCACTTTTCATGGCTATAAAATACCAGAGGTCAGCATTGTATACTGACACGTTACACATTTATCAGCTTTGCACAGAGAGTAAGATCTGCACTGTTAACCAGGAATTCTTCTTTGTGCTTTCATTTACCAGACTAAGTCAGTATTTCATTAACATACAAGTGCTTGCAGCAAGCATCAAGAAAAACCTCTCAGCTCAAAGAGGTCTGACAAATGACACGGGACTTAGACAAAGTTCAGCCTCCAGTAACACCATAATGCACTTGGAGAGTCACTAGCGCTTTTAAAATTGCACCGCTTAGCAAATAACACAAGACACTGCAAAATAAGATGCGCACTACATATTTAGATGCACACACATCTGGCCATGCAAAGAGGAACAATTAACAGCCAAGAGTGTTGGCCTTCAGGATTAGAGAGTTAAGACTGAGACCCATAAAAGATTGTTCATATGCAAGTCATCTTTCTATTTACTATTTACTTACCTCAATTGTGTGAACTTAGCTGGAAGTACAGTCTGAAATACAACATCTGCAGCTGAAAATGTTCCCATCTCCAGCATGCGTTGCTGAACCCCAGTTCTTTCTTCCTGTTCCCTATTGTGCCCAATTGTGAATGTTGCTATAGCCTAGTTGTGATCTAGGCTCAAATGTCCCGCTCAGGCCAAACTAAGCAGCTGGGGCTTCTGAGTGGGTTTTGTTTGTTTGTTTTGAAGCAAAACAGTGATAGATTGGTTTACACAACTGGGGACAGGCAGCGAACTGCACCACTGTGCAGCAAAGCTGAAGGGGAAAAGGCATAAACTTCACAAGCAAAGGAAAGCAGGTGCAACTGCATCATCATCTAAGCCAGCATTCATTTGTTGCTTGACACCTTTATACATCTCAGCTGTCATTCAGAGATTCTAAAGAATTTTCTCTCTTCATTCGTGATATCGGAACACCTTCCCCATACACAAACACAAAGCCTTAAAATCACCAAGTATGACACATGGTCCAAACGTGACCAAGTCAGCATCACTTTCAGAAGACTGAAGACAGCCTGCAATAACAGGATGATTAAGAGTTACTGCATCCTCACTAACTGTGTCTTTGTACTAATATTTAGCAATAACTATGTTGAAAACAAATTCATCCTCAAAAGGAAAGAGTCGGGTTGTAAAACAGAAAAGTGAGAGAAAGAAGAGATCACACAGCATAGGAGCAGGTTGCCAAAGGAAGACACAAATGCCACCAAAAAAGAGAGAAATGAAAAAGGGTGTGAGACCAATGAAGTATATTAAACGGGATGTACATTTTTTCCACTAAGCAATGGTAAACTGGACAGTATGGAACAAATGAACAATTGCTAAAAGTTTAGTTCATATTCCAGAACCATTGTTAACTAACTGTACCACCTAAAATAACCATTTTGTTCAGAGGAAATTTTCTCCTTTACCGAAAATCAGTATGATGCACCTCATTTTAGATCCAAATTCATATATAGCTTATGAAACTGCTATATACCAACAGCTTTTGCCCTTAAGCAAAAAGTGAGTTAGATGACACCTACTGCCACAACATGCTTGAGGCTGTGGTCGCTGGGCTGGGAAGTACTGGGGTGGAAGTCCGCAGGTGGGCCCAAAGCTGGATCGCTGCTCCTTCGTACCAGGAGTGGGGTGCCTAAGAGACAAAATCAAGAGCAATGCTTCAATGGTGCTATGAAAACATAAGGTAAAGCTTTGTGTGATTTAACCAAGAGGGATGTACAGCACTTAAATATAAGTTTATCTGTGGTAATATCCACCTGGTAAATTACTAGACTTGGTAAGACAGTGTCATTTAGTATTTACTGAGCTAAAGAAATGAGAATATTTTAAGCTCAGTGATACAAACTTTAACCATGAGCTGCTAAATTAGGTGAAAACTGCTGACAAAAAGAAGAAAAAGCCACCTCCTTGGAAAAACAAACGAGTTGTTGCAGATACCTGTGACCACGTGTACCACCAAGTTCTCACAGGGAAATCACACCCTTGATCTAAGGAATGACTGAACACAGGAAGAAGTAGGCTGCTGCTGTTAGCTCCTACAGCTGGTAGTGGTTGGTTACCTACACCAGAACACGGCCGTTCACGCCACACGAACAGCTCTCATTGTGCTGTTGGCATCTACCCGCCAAACTGGGACCTCACCATCTCATCTTCAACTGCTCCTTATTTCTCCTGGTGAACATCCAAAAGCCATCCTGAGCAACTGCGTGCCTCTCCCATACCAATTAGAGAAGCCCACATTTAACCTCAATGGAAGGTGACTCTGAATACAACAGCATGACCATACCTATATGGTCATATATTTTATTTCCATAAGCTCACAAAATGCAATAATCCATCACCGCTACTGTGCTGTCCCAACCTGAGGCATGTAAATGACAGATTAGGCACAGGGGGTTGGGTACAGAGGCAGCTGAAGGATAAATAGGTAACTCCCTACATTAACTTCATTTAGTATCTAAAATGCTTTTGGCTGGCCTAAATAAGGATTATAACCCAAAGACCAGTCAGGAGTTTCTAGTAACAGTTGATACACAGGTGCTGTAAAACACTCCCTGCAAAACTTCCAGGTGGGGTGAAAGGGAAAATATCTTCAGTAATATAAGAAAGGAATTTCTCATGTAATCCAAAATGAAATAAAAATGACTATTTTTTTTTTCCCCCAAGTCTTTCTAAAATAATTTCTCCATATGCAAAAACAAAAAAGAGATGAGAATATTGGTCTAAGACAACAATTTTTCAAACGTTGCAAGTAAGTGAAAACAAGATTAAAACTTTCAGTTATAATATTAATTATAGTGGTTGGGACTGATGGCAGCCATAATTACTAGATCTATAATAGAAGTTTGAACATCCAACAGTTTCCTCATTAGAGAGATGCTAACAAAGCTGGGGTGACTGCACCACATTTGCTCTCAGCACAGCTTTGTAACTACAGCTGAAATAAATACCAGCACCTGATGCAGGAACAACCACGGAGAATCTAATGCTCTTACCCTTCCCCACGGTGAGTAACAGTTTCTATATGCGGGTAATCCTTTCTATCTCCACTTATGCAGGAAATAATTAAGCAAAAGAAAGACTTAAATTCGTGTCCTGGTATTGAGGGAATGCTTAAAAAAAATCAAAAGGCAAATATTGTTTTTTGTTCCAAGCGATTATCATCTTGATATCAAGAGCTATGCATGTTTTTACAAGGAGATTCTAAAGAAGTGATTGATCACCAAATTTAGTAGTTTTGTTTGATTTTTCCAGAGGTGTCAGTAGGTCAAAACAAACCAAATCTCTTTGCCCACATATTCCTGTTCTTCACATGGTGCTGAAGCGAAAACGTTTCCCTCTAAGCACAATTAATTAGAAGGTATATAAAAGCTAAAGCCAAGTAGTGTTGGATTTTTAAGTTATTCGCTATAAGATTCATTAAAATATTTTTTTCCATGTATGACCAAAGTGTTTCTGGGTGACCTGTATCCAATTTTCAGTCTCTCTTCGATCCAACAGTTTGAAAACAGATGCTGAGACAGTTCTAGATGATTCAGCAAGATTCAGGCTCCAATTCCTTTTGACGTAAACATGAGCAGTACAGAGAAATGCTCTTGCTAAACTACCAGAAAGCCTTTGCACTGGTACATTTTTGTAGCATCCACATCTCAACGAGCCATATTCCAAATTCAGATTCAAACACACTGTTGTTCATACTCTTCAAGGTCTTCATCCCAGCCCCTTTTCTCATTTTTTTCTGGACTGCTGCAAGGTGCTGTTTTCACCACATCCCAGCCCTGCCCTTAATTTTGAAAAACACCTTTCAGTCCCTTCCTGCCTCTGTTTCCAGAGAAACTGGAGCAAAATGACATTATCCCATTCTCAGTTTACAGCTGCCTAAACTTTGAAACCAAAGTTTGCAGGAGCAGCGGGATTATGAAGAATCCCACTTGCCAATTTGGGAAGATGGCCGGGCAGTTATTTGCTTGCTTTTATTCCTGCAAGTTTTTTACTTATTGCCCTGAGGCTCTGAAATTTATGGTGCTCGTCCGGAATGCTTCTCTACACACACAAAAAACATCTGTACTTTTTGACCACTGTCAACAATGTTTTCTCTTTTCTTCCTATTTGTTCTAAGTTTTAGGACGCTATAGAACATTTTCTTATTGATGAGAAAAACAGAGCCTATTTCCTTAATTTTTTTAAATATATGTACTGATATATATCACAAATTGTGACATCCCTGTAAACCAAGTCAGCTGAAATCTATCCAAAACAGTCCCTGTGGCCCTTGTTCTTTTACACGTATACACCACAAAGACACTGGAGCGTGAAAATAACCCATCATTAGACAAAAGAAAATGGAACCAAAATGCCCTCTCTAAATGGGGAAAACAAATGGCAAGCAGGAAGATGAGATGAAAGGCTTGAGAAGCAGCAGCACTCAACCCACAGCCCTTACACACACGTACCCTGATTTTGTTCACCACCTTCTTCCTTAGGCATGGAGAACATGTACTGAAAAACCATCACCAATGCCATTTATTGCAGACATAACATAGACAATTACACGTGTTTACCTAAGAGATTCCACTACCAGGAAACAGAATGTTGCCTTTTTCCTTCTGACTTTCCTTTTGTCATGCTATTTCCACGTTATTCTACTCATGTTCTTGCATTGTGCTTAACATTTGAAATAACCCAGTGTAAGCTCAGACACTAAATTCATATTGTCCCTGAATAAGACATAGAAAAACTCTTTTGGGGATGCCAAGGCGATCATAAAAACATGTTCTTTACAAGCACTACTGTTTTGTGCAAGAACAGCACTTTGTATTTTAAACTCAGTTTAAAAACCTAGTTATCTTCATCTTGCTGCATTGCATCAGTAACTTACAGACAACAAATACACAAACACATGCCTAAAACTAGTTTTTCTCATGATGACAATACTTTGGATGTGTTTCCCCTCTTTCCAAAACGCACAGCGTAGCTTCTGCTATGGTACCATAGCATCTCCTAAACACACATGGATGTCTCAGCCTTATTCACAATAAATACTCTTTGACAAAGCCGGTGGGAAAAAGTCTTGAAGTCCTTGAAATAAACTCTGTATTGTTTAGTTTCAAGCCAGGTAGACCAAGCTATTCCTTTTGCTACAGCCACCTATCTACAGATTCATGGTTAACAGTGTATTTTCCTTGAGCTCTTATGTTGTGGAAATATCTTTTTTAACTGCAAATATGGTTGAAACAAGCATATGGTAGAAACACACTCAGATTTAAATTGGTTACATTAGAAAAAAAAAAAAGAAAAACAAAAAAAGGAGAGAAGTTCTGTTGTTTGTGCACAATTAAAAACTGAAAACATGCACCAACACAATGGCAAAAGAAATGTCTTTGTAATTTCTTATTTTGTGCAGCAGGGGGGTTGTGGTTTTGTTTTGGGTTTTTGTGTGGGTTGGGGGTTTTTTGTTGTTTGTTCGCTTGGCTTGGGGTTTTTTTGTTTGGTAGAGGATTTTTGGCTTTGTTGGTTTGGTTTTGGGGAGGTCGTTTTGGTGTTGTGTTTGGTTTTTGGTTGTGTTTGTTTGTTTTTAATATAGAAACTTCACCAAAGAGCTGTACCCAGCCATTAACACTTCCCCTGAACAGGACTGCACTCTGTCTCACTTCAGCCCTTTGGCAGACCAAAACTCATCATTTAAGGTTAGGGAGGGGGCTGACTAACAAGAAGTGATGGGTTTAAGGACATTGTGGAACGTCAGATAAGTAACGTACGGTTTGGAGTTGAGGATACAAATGTGGTTGGGGAACTCTGGGGTTGCAGATGTCCCTCCGGGGGTCCCCCTGAACTCTTCAGGGTCTCTCGGCTTTGAGTTCTGGCATCAAATCCTATGCCTAAATTTAGACAGCTGTGTATTGCTCAGGGTGATCATTATCACACAAAAACCCCAATTATTCCAGACCTTCCTTTTCCTCAGGAAAGCACAATTCACTTCCAGGCTGCAATCCTTTGATTCTTTGGGATTTCAGTTACAGGTTGCTATTACAGGGCCAAATTCAGAAAACTGCTGAAGACAACCACAGTTTATCACCCACGAGCACTTTTGGTGGGCTGTGCTATCTATAATGCAGCCAAATTATGCACTAAAAATTGATTTTAGCATTGTTTTGGGTGCAAACGCTCTCAGATGACTTTTGGGTAAGCCAATAAATCAAGGAACATAGGAAATGCAAGTACGTGAGTTGACACTGCATCAGTGACAACCAACGTATTATGAGGTTGTTTTCTCCAGATAACAGGGAAGAACTATTTTAGAGGAGAAAAAAAAGATACAGTTGGACAAAGTACTCTAAGTAGGTAGATATTTACAATAAATCATTTACACAGTTTAAGTAATAATTTTGAATTCTGCTCCTGTATATAAAAATGCTGACTATGGTGAGAAAAAAGCTGTCCATCAAGTGTATAACAAACTGTCAACTGTTAAAGGCCACACCAGTGACAATCAGTCTGCTGTGTGCTTCCAAATTACACCTGCCTGGATAGACAGACAACAGACAATTTTCTCACCTGCATGTGCCTCTAAATGTCTTTTTAGAGGTCCTTGTGAGTAAATCACAACAAAATTTGAAGTCAAAGTTGAAACAAAACCCCATAAGCACAATAATCATATACACACAAATCTGAAATTGCACTTCATGGACAATTCCTGGCTAGAAGATCTCTGAACAGACACAACGACAAACACACGAAAAAGACCCCCACAGTCAGAATGACTTTTAAACTGGTCCTGTCGCAAAGCAGTTCAGGCACTACAAACAAAAATATTACAAGGAGGATATATATTTACATTTAAATATAGGAAAGGTCACTAATACATGCCTATTTTTCTTCTTTTTATCAGAGAATTTTCACGTTAACAGGTATACAGACAGTTCTGCTGGTCACTGCTTCTTGAGAGCATTAAGCGAGCAGTGCAGGTAGATTTGGTCACCCTCAGATTTCTTGCTTACCTGAGGCACCACGTAATGGTTCTGCCAGGTACTTACAATGTAGCTGACATGAGCTTGTTCGTCCTACCTTGTGATAGGACTCTACCACTTTTTTTCATTTTTTAAATATATAATGCTCTGACAATGTGATTTTATGTTTAAAGCTAACTCAAATTGCTCTTAATGGCACCTATCAATACAACTTCAGATCTACAGCTATCTGTTCTTTCTTTAAATTCCCATGGATAGAAGATTAAATTTATGAACTAGGATGATGTAACACTTGAGACAATTGACTTAAATCTATAAACAGATGAAAATCCATTTCCAGCAACTGCTCTCTTTTACACATTAAGCCAGTGTACAACAAAGTATTTCCACCTCACACTAAAGGAGGTGTACTTTTTCTTACAAAGCAAAATAAAAGCAATCTCCTATAAGTAAAACCCAGTAAAAGATTTAAACAGATTGGTTTGAGGTGATGTTCTTCAGTGCCAGAAATTTCAAAAGAATTATTTTCTCCAGTTGAATGTGCTATAACATGTTAAGTCAGATTTCAGCTACGAAACACAAAAACTGTTCTCAGAGTTTTTATGATCAGAACGAAATTTCTTTGGTGTTGTCATTGTCAGAAATGGTGCCTAATGAAACAACTATATGATCTTAACACTTACAGCTTTTGGAGTTTCAAGGATTGACATGTAAGAATCATGTATGTACATTAGTTCAGCAATAATTATTTCAGTTAATCTAGAGGCCATTTTCAGACTCAAAATCCGCATGCATATGAAAAAAGTTCAGCACTTCTCATCTCAAGGCACTAGGGAATATATCTGCAGAAGATGTCCAAATATGCTACTACTTTCTCCCCATTTCAAAATTTCTCTTAAGAAAGTTTACAGGACTTCAGTTCAGTTCTCAACCAGGTATTCTTTTCTTACACTGAGGGGTACAACACACGGCACATCTAGACTAATTTCAGGATCTTCCAACCGCCATCAACACAATGCTCCCAGCTTGAGCTCCCCACAAGATAGATGGGGAGCACCCAGAGTGACCCGAGTGTTGGGAGCACCGTGACTCCGCTCCAAAGGCGCTGTCTGCAGGTCCCGTGTGGAACAGAACACAATCACACAATCATTTCAGCGGGAAGAGACCCTCAGGATCTTTGAGTTCAACCATAACCTAACCCAACTTGAGGGAACAGAGTGCACTATCAGCAAGATTGCTGATGACACCAAGCTGGGAGGAGTGGTTGACACGCCAGAGGCTGTGCTGCCATCCAGAGACCTGGACAGGCTGGAGAGTTGGGTGGGGAAAAATTTAATGAAATATAACAAGGGAAAGTGTAGAGTCTGTCATCTGGGCAGGAACAACCCCAGGGTCCAGTATAAGTTGGGGAATGACCTATTAGAGAGCAGTGTAGGGGAAAGGGACCTGGGGGTCCAGGGGACAACAGGATGACCATGAGCCAGCACTGGGCCCTTGTGGCCAGGAAGGACAATGGTGCCTGGGGTGGATTAGAAGGGGGATGGTCAGTAGGTCAGAGACGTTCTCCTCCCTCTCTGCTCTGCCCTGGGGAGACCACACCTGGAATATTGTGTCCAGTTCTGGGCCCCTCAGTTCCAGAAGGACAGGGAACTGCTGGAGAGAGTCCAGCGCAGCCACCAAGATGCTGAAGGGAGTGGAGCATCTCCCGTGTGAGGAAAGGCTGAGGGAGCTGGGGCTCTGGAGCTTGGAGGAGACTGAGGGGTGACCTCATTTATGTTTACAAATATATAAAGGGTGAGTGTCAGGAGGATGGAGCCAGGCTCTTCTCGGTGACAATCAGTTGTAGGATAAGGGTTTAATGGGTTCAAACTGGAACACAAGAGGTTCCACTTAAATTTGGGAAGAAACTTCTTCTCAGTGAGGGTGGCAGAGCCTGGCCCAGGCTGTCCAGGGAGGTTGTGGAGTCTCCTTCTGTGCAGACATTCAAACCCGCCTGGACACCTTCCTGTGGAACCTCAGCTGGGTGTTCCTGCTCCGGCGGGGGGATTGGACTGGATGAGCTTCCCCTTCCAAACCCCTGACATTCTGTGATTCTGTGAACTTTAGCACTAAACCACGTCCCTAAGAACCTCGCCTAAAGACCCGGCAGAAGGGAGGAGCTGCAGCAGGATCGCCCTGGCGCAAAGATTCATCACCTCACTCGCAACATGGAGTTGGGACTTTTTTCCCCAACCCAAGGTGGGGCAAAATGTGCAACTCTTATCTTGCTGGGCAGATTGATCAGGAGCTTTGTGGGAACACTGGCTACCAGCAACAAGAACGAGCACTGTCCACTCCAGGCCAGGCTCTCCCTTCTTGTCCAGTGACACATCTTTGTGAATGGCACCATCACTGAGCAGCCACTGATTGAGGCACAGCCTCCAACTTCCAGCTTCACACACAGCACTAAAAACCAAAGCAGCTTCCAACATTTTGGTTTTTTTAAGCATAATTTGGGGGGAAAAAAAAATAATGTGTGTTACATTAGAATTTCCCTACACAGATGCACAAAGGTTTTTTTGTTTGGGTTTTGGTTTGCTTTTGATTTTTTAAAATGTGATCTCTTTCAAACGGCATTCAGATGTCAATGGAAACTAAGCTTTAGCTACACTTAAAACACCAGTTGTCTTAGTCATCTAGCTTGCTGTGCACATTACAAAGCATCCATCTTATTAAACAGACTGGGTTTTTTTGAGCAGCATGTTATCTGTAGTTATTGAATTTAAATCAATCATTTTAGCCTAATATATCCTATAAGATTTTACAACTAATAGATCTTGAACTTTCCCACTTCATTTTTCTTCACAGATTGAAAGGTGAAAATAAGCATTTCTTCTATTTCAATTCCCAGCCCATTTCTCAACTTCAAATGAAACACTTAATGAACTGTACTAGTTGAATAAACTGACACAAAGAAAATATTCCGTGCACCTGCAAAAGAGGCCACGCTGCCAAAAGCTGGTTTAGCACTTCAGCAAACATCAGTTACAGGTGCTTATGCAGTTGCTTTTCCACAGTTCAACCCTTTAATTTTCTTTAAAACTTTGGCAGCAAAACGGTACAGCTTGAATAGCACTTTGGTAGCATTTTATTGCTAGCAGTAGAATAGTAAAATGCATTCTTAAACTATTTTAATGGTATTTAAAAGGAGTACCACAAATAACAGCATTAGTATAGATTTGGGTAATGTTTAAATATGACCTATGTTTTATATATGCGATCTAAATTAGGGAACTTTTTTGTTTTGACCTTTCCGTTAAAAAAGAAGTCCTATTGGGATTATTTTCTATTCTAATCATGGTAAATTGGTTTTAGTCTTAATTTCCAAAATTTTCACACCAATTTAAAAGACTTTAAGACAGTGAAACCTCCTGAACTGGAAATGCTCTGAGGGTTTTCAAGGAACACTAAGAAAATGAGAGTAGCTACAATGGGTACACCTCGCCCATTATCAGTCACAGAGGCCCATTTGTCCCTTTTTGTGGGAGAGTTAAAAAGAGATGAGCAAAACACCCTGCAGGATTCATCTTTCTAGTGAACATACTACATAATTCTTTTACTTAATGTCTGCAGTAAACAGACTTCCCTCTAATGAAGCACTGAGTTATGAAGAAAGCGAAACATAGATCAACAGCCAGCGTGTCTATGGGAGAATTGCGCAGTATATTGAGAGGGAGATGCATCTTTTGCCAGCTATGGTCAGGAGTAGTAAATACACAACTCTCCATTTTACTTGGCTGAGATTCTAGATATCTGCTGTGAGAAACAATCAAAATCTGAAGTGGCACTTCAGAGCAAAGAGACAAAAAATTAACTACCAACTAAGGCTCTTCAAAGGGTAAATTAAATTGAAGGCAATGAGAAAGAACTATATGGCAATGGGCAAACTGACTGAATCATTTAATTGCTATTTGTAATGTCTGTAATGATGACTTTCATAAAGATGGGTTCATCTGTGTACTGAATATGTTCATACGGAAGCAAACAGTTTGGGATCATTAGTGAACAAACATTGCAAAAAATGTGTAAAATGATATTAATTTAGTTTCTTAAGAATAAAATAAGAAGTTATCTACTACCCCAAGACCTTTAGTTGAAATCACTGTCTTTTTTTTTAACTTGAACGATTTTGAACTATCAATCAGCCAAGCTTAGCAGGCTCATTTTCAACCTGAAATACATATTTCACCATATTTCCTCTGAGCTAATACAGCACATAATACTGTAGAGATTTACAAACACACATAAACACTCCTTTGTCTTATGTAGCATTAGAGTGCGCTGACAGAGACTGCACTATAGCCTCCCAGTACTATATTATATTATACTATAGCCTTTCGAAGCTTTCAGATGCAATATTCAGCTTAGTGAGTTGGTCTTTTTCTTTTTAAGAGATGTTACCCTGAAACTAGCTATCCCTCATAACAATAAAGAAATACTCAAAAAAACAGCAACACCACAAAATTAGTAAAATAGAGAAAAATCTTAGGAAAAACAGTGACATCAAATAAAGTATCTCGAAAAGCAGCACAGGCTTTTGTAATAGAATTTATTCCATCATTCTAAGTCCCATTCGCCACCTTCTCTGAGGCAATAAAAGGCTGGAAATGAATATCTCAGCTAGAGAGCTGCTGCAGGAATATGTGTAACTTGTAATGGTAAAAGGTTTTTCTCTCTACTGATCATATTTTCATGCAGATATCCCCTTGCCCCAGATAAGCCATATTAAACCAAGTGCAAAGGGAACAGAGACAAGGGGAATAATTGACGAGAAGCAATCTTGGGGGAACCACAGGCAGAGGAGCTATTAAAAGGGGGTTATCTGGTAACCAACTATACACATACATTTATTACCTATACTAGTATTAAATTCTTGGGTACGGGGAAAAGAAGACTGGCTTGTTTTCGAAAGAGGCGACACAAAGACAGAGAAACACATGGAAATTTAATATATCTTTACAGAAAGCATTACTGTCTTCTTTTGCTGCAATACAAAGATAAACTTTAGCTATGCTGGTACAAAGCTCATTTCCATGAATCAAGGACAACTAAATAATACCAAGCTCAAGTCATGAGGTCAAAATATAGCAAGGCTGCACTCTGACTGAAATGAAAAGTTATCTTCAAACCTTTAGCTTGCCTGAGAACAGAAATCATTTGTTTTAGAAACACAAGGAGACTTTAATTGATCATCACAATTCTTTAAAAACAGATCAAACTGAATGCTGCAGAGGGGAGAAATCTATCAAGTACGGTGTCAGTGTCATCCTCACAACATCTATGACAAACAGCACATTTGCTATCACCACTATGAGAGCAGCCTTTCATTGCCGAGAAAGAATAAAGTCATATTTGCTTAAGGAAATAGGCAGTATTGCCTCAAACTACAGAAAGCAGCACATGCTTCTACAATGCATTTCTTTTGAAACTTAGCAATTCTAAAATGTTCATTTCCCCTGAATCATACAGATGAGAATTATAATATGCATGTAGAACACTGTGCTGACAAACATCGGAATGCTTAGCCAATGAACTGACATTGTAAAATTAGGATTAACAGGATAGCTTTTACGTAAGAAAAGTGTCTTTCTTACTTTGACGCAGTATGCATGCTGTATACAAGCATTAGCAATGTTTTATTTATCAAATGAATAGTTTAAGTTCATATATGTTTTCATAACTTTTATAAAAAACTATAATTGTGTGGTTTCCCCTGTATTTAAAAATATGCTGTCGGTACATCCATGGTATCTCAAAACCAACTTGAAAGAGGACTAACCAAATATATGCTGTTTAAAACGCCCCCGAGCCTGCTGAGAATGCTTCCACTTCAAAGCAGATGAAGAAAGAGAAGGAACTCTTTTTGAGCTCTGAACTCACACAGAAACAGACAACATCCATACCCTGGAGATAACAATTTAAGGCCTATCAAAGCAGAAACTTCCAACAACTCCTGGAAGAAACCTTGCCTTCAATTCCTTGGACTTTAAACTAAGACATGCCAATGGAAGCAGCTTCGCCGACTGACTGAGCACCACAAAGGGCCATTCTAACTAAATATGTGTTCTGAACAATCCTATAAAGCATGATTTGAGTTAGAGCAAGCCCAAAACCACAGGAACGCATTCAGCTGAGTATATTCTCTGTCTGAAGCCCCAAAACACATTCAAGGCAATGCCGTAAGAGTGCAAGTAACCTTTCCCAAATGTTCAAGAGACACATGGCCACGGCACCAACAAATGCAAAACATACAATATAAATTTTCCAGACTAGTACTGTACTAGACCTACTAAGGGTTGGAACCTTCCCACGTAGCAATCTTCTTTTCAGGAAACAAATGTCCACCATGAGACACAACATAAAATGTCCAGAACTGAAAGAACTGACTGTTCAAAAGCACTAGTGCCTCAATATAGCTTGAACCTCAACTACCACTGCCATTCGTAAGCTTATTTAGGAGTGGCTTTATTAAAAACCTCTAGTCTGAAGTTGCTAAAAATCTAAAAATAGTCTGAAAATATTCTAGGAAATCATATTAATTTACATATACCCCATTAGTTGCTACCATAAAGTTGTGGTTTACCACTCTACATTGCTAGTTCACTTTAAATCATTGCAACACATATGTATTCAAAAACCCTTGAACTATTAACCAGAGAATCCCAGACAGGACTATTCGCATGCACTGTTAGTTTCCCTAATATACATAACTCCATCCATCATGAGTTCTTTAAAGATCTTAACACGCTATGCAAGAATGTCATCTACCGCCCCAGCAAAGCGATCTTTGAGGTGAGAGAATGACTGTTCAATCATACATCAACAACAAAACAGCACTTTGGAACAGGTAATAAAGGCAATCGGTCGAAAAGGTCTGCAGAGGTAAGTCCTTACTCTGCAAAGTCTTCTCAGCTACCAGCTCTTGTCAGAGAAAAATATTAGGACACACTATACTAAAAAACAATAAAAAAGCCAAAGCACACACCCAAAACCAATGCCAATAGAAAACAGTGCTAGCTAACCTAGTAATTACTCTACCCCCTACAGACAAGGATGTCCAAATGTTTCATCACTCCAAACACTTGTTAGTTTACTAGTTACTGCATCACAAATACATTCACACATCATTTGCCGGAGATCCAACATAATACATTTTGCTGCTACAAAGATAAATGATCAACAGTGAGTAGACAATATGTATTCATTGAAACGGCATTAGATTAGAAAGAAAAACCCACCACCTGTGCAGAATACTGGAAATAAGTGTTTCTTAAATGATTTTGATACAGCAGTTTAAATAAATGTTATGGCATCACAATTTATCCATTCAAAATCATTTTCTCTAAGCTCAGACCAAAGGAGGTGCAAGAACAATGCAGATCAGCAATGAAACATAAGAAACTACCAGGTGTTGCTCACTTTGCAGTCCAAATTCAGGTGCTGCAAGGGGACGGGGCAGCACTCGAGTGGTTTGCAACTCTCCTATGTTGTGGACATAGCAGGTACTGTGTTCACAAACAGTTAAAACTTGCTGCACTTTTCTTAAATTAAACAGAAGAGCCCACAATTTCACCTGTCTGAGAACACTAAGTTAGCTGTAAAAGTAGAGATGCATTAATTTCAGGGCAAAAATAAATAGCTGAATAATTTCCAGGACTTTCTTAAAGAGATACATACCAAGTGTTAAGAAAGTAATTTGAAAGTAAGTAAAATAACAAGCTTTCCTTCTGCCCTAAAATTCTGCCAGTACATGGAAGCGATGTAAGATACAAGGTACTTTTAGCTTTCAAGCCAAATATAAGATTGCTTTTATTGTGGCTCACTTTCAAAGTTGCAGGTGACAAAGGGCAAAATAAGGGTAACTAACCACATAATGGAAAAACTACCATTTCAGACAGTCAAGCTGATCAGTGTTGTGAAGAGTATCAGACACAAAACACATGGAAGAAGTAACCATACAATACGAATAAATGTTTGTCCCATCATCAACATCTCTATCTAGCCAGCAAAGGCTTTAAGCCCAGGTAAACATATGATTAACTGAACTGGGTCAAATACACCATTAATAGAAAAAAAGTTTCACAGCAGTATCTCAAGTGCCTTTTCCAAAACCAGTGCTGATTCTCTTCTGTTTGAGAACAAGATTTAGTTTCACATACTGATTAAGCATCAAGTTCTACGTACTCTCTGAGCAGATCACTAAACGCACATCGTTTCTACATGAACTGTGGGTCTGGCTTCATAGAATACAAAACATTCAAGAGAAATTAACAAGCAAAATGGTTGTGCAATCTGACAATTTATCTAACATTGCATTCTGCAAAAATGCTCTAAAAGGTAAGCACAACACAGTTCTTCAAACACAGCTCTACCATGGAAAGCAACACTTTCTCACTACGTATCTATTTCATCACATCCTTGCTCCCAAAGTCAGAACAGCTTTTAAAAATACTATTCTTTATTTCTACTAGCAAGTGTGAGTCAATTCAATAACTAGAGAGGGAGCCAGACTACTGTGGTTCACGCATCAATGATACTGATGCAACCAAACTGTCCTTCTGTTTCTTCATCTACTTTTCAATTTGCCTCTAGCAGAAATAGGGACATAATTTAAGGTTCGGGGATTTGTACAGGAAACATAAAGGCAAAAATTAAGCCTAAAGAACTGTAAAATCCAGAAACAAATAAATTTCAGAGTGCAAACTGAGTTTATAAGACTGACAGGTAGAAAAATCTTTCATTTACCTTGGAAAATAAAGCAAACATTGAAACAAACACATTATGTTCTCTATTTTAGGAAACAAATATCCATTTAAACTCCAAATATATATTAGTATTGCACTGAATATGAAATAGAACCCTATTTAGCTGCTCTTCTCATGTTATATTTCATCTGCTTTACACTCTATAGTACAAAGATTTCGTAAATACTACGAAAACTGAACTACCTGGTAGGTTCCTGGTGAGCTCAAGAGCTCCAGCATTTAACTGCTTTACATAAAATTAGGTGAGGCTGAAATATTCTTCCCTCCAACCCTCACCTTAGTTACAACAGTGTGCTACACAAACTGCTTTCAACTATTTTTTTTTAAATATGACTCAGAAGCATATGGAGAACAATCTCTGCTTCTGAAACATGCTAAGATGTGTTTACACAGTGTTATTTTTTAAAGCGCAATAAATGAAGTGGAAAACCATTTAACCACTGGACCTTTAGCCCCCAACTTTTCCATACCTCATGCTTACCAAAGCCACAGCTCAAATACAGACAAGTTATGGCAAGAGTAAGTATTTTCCCAATATATTTAGGTATGAGAAATTCCTGTGTGTCATTAAATACAGAAAAAAGATTTTTTTCTAGATTATCGAAAAAAATAGAAGTGAGCCATTAACATAGAAATTTGAATATAAGCATTTTCATGCAGGTTGAATTTCAGTATTTTCTACATCGGGCACGAAAATGAGCACAGACTTCTGTCAGAAGTTAAACAGCTTCATCCAGTGAACTTTGTTAAAAATTCTATTTTAGCTTGGTTTTCCTGTCAGTCTTTCACCTTAAAAATGCAATTAAAATAAACAGACAAGTGAACATTCGATTTCTGAAGTCGTAACCAGACTACTCCATGAGAGCAGCAAAACCAGAGGCAGTATTTCTACCCTTACCCACCTGCTCACACTCTGAAATTTCACGCACACCATCAGGAGGCTACCAGGAGTACCGGAGAACACGGGGTGAAGTGGATGATGAGCTCTGGGGAATGCAGAGAAGCCTTCTCTGAGCATTATTCATTTGCTAAATGCTGTCAGTGTATTATTGCTCAGAAGGGGATTCACCTTCAATCTGTTTGTGAAAGCTCCTATGCATACGTGACAACTTAGCCTGCTCTCAATCCAAGAAAAGTCTTTCAGACTGTTTTGTGTTCAATGTATAAGACTTTAGCTCTTTATAACTGGAAACCAGCACCTGCGCTCTTGGCCTTCCAGGTGCGCTGAAACAACACAGGGGACCAGAGGCACTTCCCATAGTACCCTCTGATATAAGAGGGAATTAAGCACCAGCTTCTCCTAATCAGTCTGCTCACCTCCGAGTCAGACAGGCAAACAGACTCTGCTGTGCAAGGCAAAGCGCTGAACCGTCTGCAACCAACATCTCCTCCTTTCCACCTCACACACCCAAACCAGGGCATGAGCTCTGATAATGAGTAGAAGTATTTGCACACAGCAGTTTGACACTCACTGAACTCACGTTCCTCAACAAAAACGCTGAGGTTTTGTTTAATGACTTTGTTATTTGAAAATACTTTGCGTAGGTTTCATCTCTTCCACCGCATGAAGATTACAATGGAGGATTATCAGCAATCTACCCACCGACGGAAAGGAGAAAAAAAGAGACCCCAACTGTATGGATGAGCATAACATACAGCAAGATACAAGGCAAATTTGCAATGCTCAATTGCAGTCTTCAGCATCAACTGTTCAAAGAAAAAATAAAATCTACTTTTGTCGTTACAGTTGTCTTCACTGAATCGCAAGGCCAACAAGGCAGCGCTACAAAAATTCTCTAAATGCACAAAATCAAACTACAGACATACATTGGTTAAAATAATAAAAAAAAAGGCGAGACATACATACCGAGGTTTAGGGCAGAAGGAGTCACTTCGATCTCACCACCAATGGGCTGAAAAGCAGCCAGCTGAGCTGCCACCTCCGTCTCAAAAGAGTCAGGGCTGTTTCTGTCTGCCAAGTTGCCATTGGTGCCATCAGTCTTACGGTGAGTTTCTTCCTCATCATACACAGCAATCAGCTATCAAAACAAAAAGATAATACACTTTGTAGCTTTAAAGTATTCCCAAACTACTTTTTTTTTTTTTTTAAGGCAAAATTTATTATTCACTGGGTGTACAAAAATAAGAATCTTAGTTCAGAACAGCTAGCAATAAACACACAGATTCAGGAAAGCACGTAGATTTGTGCTTATATACATTGATTTCAAATGCCTTAAGTGTATGTTTCAGCACTGTCCTGTGTTGAAATGCTCTTCCCATAGTTAGCATGCTGCCATCAGTGCGCATTGTTGCAAAATATTTAGGGCTGAACATGCTTAAAAACACAGAAGGGCATTTGATTCTTGGGGGTGGAGGGTGTTAACGTCAATATTAAAACAAAACAAAAACACTAATTTAATGCTACTGAATGACACACTGCACAAAGGTAACATGCCCGTGGTAGCTGTACTGAGCGAGCAGATGCACGTTTTCTTTATAAATACATAATAACTACACATTGCTTCTGCAAACTGTCCCGCAGTCACTGACTCTTCCACAACTCCAGGCACACAGGAAGGTCAAGATTAAGCAACAACAACCTGCAAAGTCTGCTGTCCAAACTCACATTGATGCTGACATGCAAATGGTAAAAAGACACCATAAAAATCCATTTTTGTCTCTGCTAACCTGGCCTTTCATAGGGATCTTCCCTTTGGTCCCCACCACTACAAAGTGATCACAATACAGCTTCATCAACAAGCAACTTGGATATGTGTGGCTGGGTGTAAATTGTGTTACAGTTCCAAGAGAACCAACAGGCGTTGGATAAGATATCTTAATCTTAAGGCGTGCATTGATTTATTTACTTCCCTTCTTCTGAACTCCACAGGATTATCTTAAGTTTTACTTTGCTAATGCTGGAAAAGGTAACAACATCCACAACGAGTTATGCAATGTCAAGATTCACACAGAAACAAGTTTAAAGGATTGATTTAGTACTTTCTTTCGCTGTGTTATTTTAAGGTATGCATACACACTATCCAAAAACGTATGTACATCAAATCTCCTGACACTTTCAAGATGTGGCAAAAATATTATCCTATGATAAGCAGTAGACTGAAACAAAGAGATAAACATTTAAAGGATCTCATTTGCCCAAGGGAAGAAATTAGTGTATGAGAGGAAAAAGAAGATAAGAAAAGAAGAACACTGAAGTGCTTCTAAGGAAGAAACTGGCATTTTCAGGTCTTCCACTCATTCATAATTTGGTTGTAAAAATGTGTCAGCTCATATTTAGTAATGCATATTGCAGAGGCACACAAAGCCTCTTAAATAATTAGATAGAAAACCTGCTCTCCTCCTCCACGTGGAGCCTGTTTCCTTTTCACTGCCACACAAATAGCTCTTAAAACATACAATTTGGTTTTTATTTGTCCAAAGAGTATAGGAAAGATTAATTCCAGTAACAAAGATCACTCTCTTTGTACCTTCCTCCTGCATTGCAGTGCAACCACCCAGGTGTTCACACCGCATTTATCATCAGGCCATTGCTATGACCCACAACCACACACGGCCAAAACCACTTGAAATAATAGTGGGATATGAAGCTCACTTGAGCATTTGCAATGTAGAAGAGTAAACGGAGCTCGGCTGTGATTCGATCAGAATAAACAGGTGAATTTCTCAGCTGGACCAAGCCAAGTTTCCCCATGGTCAAGACAAATGGATAGAAAAGACAAGTAAGAACTGTTCAACAGGAACACTCAAGCACCGCCTCGGATTCAAAAGCCCTCGAAATACACAGCAGTAAAAATCAGGAAAGTAAACCAGGAGGACATTGATCATGTAGTTACCCTATTTCTAGCGAAGAGAAGCTGCTAAATTAATGTCTACTGTGATTAAGTTACAAAAGACATACCCATCATTAACCAATTGACATGATCAATGCTTTCTGACCACCTGCAAAACGAGGGGGTGTTTTTCAAGTTTTAGATCCCTCTGCATGACAAGAGGGAGACAGAAGATTAAGTAATACATTGTTTAGAAGCAGAGTGCATAGTTTATATTCACCTAATAATTAATAGATATATTGTAAGAAACTAAATAATTATAACTAACATCATCAATCATTTGTTAGTATAGATGTATTGTATGTCAAGATTTCCAAAAGTTGCAATGCATATGCAATAATTATGTGAATATAAGCAACGCAAGAGCATCCAGTGTTTGGAGCACTTATGGAGGGTGATCCCCAGAGCTCCCCAGCGCTGATAAAACAAAAAAATGCCACTTAAGAGTATAATTGACTCTGCTGTTAAGTTTAATTCTCTGTTTCACCATCTGCTTTCTTCACATATTTTGCAGTGGTCTGCAGAGCAGAAGTGTGATGCTGCATTTTCACACACTTAGGTTTCTAAAACCACATCTCAGTTTCGTTTATTCCCCTGAAGTCTGAATGAAATTTTAGCTGAAATGGTAACATAAAGTTATTTTATGAGAGGAACAAGGTCCCAGACAGAACTCCCAAACCTGTCTCCTGTCTGCAGAGAAGGAGACTCCACAGCCTCCCTGGGCAGCCTGGGACAGGCTCTGCCACCCTCACTGAGAAGAAGTTGCTTCTCAAATTTAAGTGGAACATCATCTGTTCCAGTTTGAACCCATTACCCCTTGTCCTACCATTGGCTGTCACCGAGAAGAGCCTGGCTCCATCCTCCTGACACTCCCCCTTTCCATATTGATCCCCATGAATGAGTCCCCCCTCAGTCTCCTCTTCTCCAGCTCCAGAGCCCCAGCTCCCTCAGCCTTTCCTCACACGGGAGATGCTCCACTCCCTTCAGCATCTTGGTGGCTGCGCTGGACTCTCTCCAGCAGTTCCCTGTCCTTCTGGAACTGAGGGGCCACAACTGGACACAATATTCCAGGTGTGGTCTCCCCAGGGCAGAGCAGAGGGGCAGGAGAACCTCTCTGACCTACTGACCACCCCCTTCTAACCCACCCCAGGTACCATTGGCCTTCCTGGCCACAAGGGCCCAGTGCTGGCTCATGGTCACCCTGCTGTCCCCAGGACCCCCAGGTCCCTTTCCCCTACACTGCTCTCTAATAGGTCATTCCCCAACTTACAGTGGAACCTGGGGTTGTTCCTGACCAGATGCAAGACTCTACACTTGTCCTTAACACTCCAAATACGCTGCTAATCAATCAATGCACAATAAATATCAGCTTCAGCCTTTCAAGGGGAATGAATACAATTAAGGTTATGCAAATTAACTATTCAAAAATAATTGTAGCAATTGACTCCTCATTTCCAGTATGGAAAATTCATTAATTGGAACAGACTGCAAATGTCTACTGATGGAGAAGAACTTCAGGACACATTAAGGAATCCCCTATAACGTATTACGAAAACAACAACAGTATTTGAAACACCAGTTTTTTCTTTACCAGTTCAATATTTATAAATATTGAGAGTTCAGTGGGTGAGCTGCTTTTTATTTTTAAACACGAAGTATCACTCAGACACTTGTAAACTGTAGAAGTTACACTAATACCCTGTCGCAGTTTTGTACACTTGCTATACTTCAGCATCTCAATTTTTTTAAAGGGGATTTGAAGAACATGTAAAAGATATCTGTAGGTAAAATGGTTCTAACTTCAGTATTGGTGTGATCTCTATTAACAACCTACGAGTTACCTAGACAATAAATTATCAAAACTTAGCCCCCCTCTGACATTTTTACTGCTAAAATCCTCCCTACTTACATTGTGTCTTACCTTTATATGGTGTCCTATGGTACAGCTCTTCCAACGTTTTACTGATAATTCAATTGCAAAGCTTTAAATAAAAGGTTTTATAATTATTCCTCTCTTCAAACTGTAATTCTGTCAACTGATTACTGTTAATAAGGTTAAAATCTGTATATTTGACTGGTTTTTCTGTACTGAATTAGAAAATCGACACCACTATTTCCTTTCTGACCCCAAACACCAGACATGTACACAAGGTACTAAAGAAGAAATGGTAAAATAAAAGCTTACTCGCAATTAAATTAATCAGTTTTCAATTACTGTCAGGATAAAATCACTAAGAGAAGTTCTCAGTCATAGGCTGGCATCAGGACATGATTGAAAAGATGCAATTTTCAACAGCTTGAATGATATATTCAAAGGCATAACAGGGAATTAAATCCTCAAGTTGGATGGCAATTTTCAATCTTAACTTTTCCACATCCAAAACTTTATTTATGGCCTTTTCTCACTACGGACAACAAAAGGTACTAAAATTGTCTGTTTCTTCAAGACATTTGTTTCCTGTTCCAATGCTCCCTGACCATGACTTCAAATGCTTATTTAAGAGAAAAGCCTGTGGTTTTTTTAACCATCCAGAAGCCGTTCTATGGCCATGGGATATACTTGTAACTTACGCCCACAGGAGGACAAGAGCACTTTAGATCAAGGCAAGAATACTGAGAGTGAATTGTACCATATGTCGAACAAAAGAGCTTCATAAAGCCTCTGTGGAAGTTTTCTCAGAACTCCACAAACTCATTAATGTAAAATCAGATTTTATATATTACTTATGAAAGACTCCTGTTCAAATGGTTAAAAGATGAAAGCTTGGTAATAGTGCAACATAGACAGAACTAAGGTAATTAGGGTACCTGAAAAATGGATGAAAGTGTTATTTAATTTTTCAATTTAAAACTTTCCTGGAGCTCTACAGCTTTTCTTCAATGTTCTTTCAAGGTATTCTTCTGGCACATACTGATAAGTATTTGAAATGGTATTCTTGCATAATAGTTTGCCTTGGAATTCCTTTAATTTAAAATAAAGGCTGTCAAGGAAAAATCCCAACATACACACCATATGGCAGCCTTCCTTCACACCTCCATATGAAAACAGCTTACAGATCCATTACATGGAAGCTATGGTGATTAGCTCATCTTGTTTACCTACATGCCAAAACGACATCCACCAACGTATCTCCCCAAAGACCACCTATAACACTTTTCCTACCCTTATTATTCAGATTTCTTTTGGTGCTGTCTGAAAGCCAAGAACAGAATCCTGCTGCACACGGCACGAACACTGGAAGGCTCTGCTCTCTAAACTTTTCAAGGATACAATGAGAATAAGAAATAAGAAGAGTAGCAGCAGGCCTGAGAAAGAGGGACCAAAGCCAGCCCAAGTTCCCAGCTCTTTCTGGGGGCAGGGAGGTTTCCTCACCCAAGGGACAGTGCAGTTGTTTTGGCACAAGCCAAGGGACAGAGCAGGGGACAAAACGAAGAACCAAGGGTGGAATATCTGAGGCCAGGAATGGTGGATCCCTGCAGGATTTATTTCAGTTTAAATGCTTGTAGTCACTGGAGGTCCTCAATACTGCCAAATGCTTCAAATCTGAACATGAGGAGAAGCTTCTTTGCTGTGAGGTGCCAGAGCCTGGACCAGGCTGCCCAGAGAGGCTGTGGAGTCTCCTCTGGAGACATTCAAACCCGCCTGGACCGACCTGTGTGATCTGCTGTGGTGACCCTGCATTAGCAGGTGCGTTGGACTGGATCATCTCCAGAGGTCCCTTCAACCCCAAGCAGTCTGTGATTCACAGGAATCAAGGCCAGAGGCAATACTTTTAAATAATATTTTTCTTCATTAATTAAGCTGATATTTTCAAATTATCACTAAGCTGTAGAAGTTTGCTCAAACAGCAAGACACCAATTGCTTCCTGTCTTCACATTTTCACCATCAGATCCCCTTTCCAAGAAATGTGGAGTTCCTCTTTTTGCCCATCACTTACTACATCTAAAAGACAATTAACTCGAGGCAGCAGGATGTAAAGAAAGGCCTGTATGTGAAGCCTGTGAAGCTCCTTCCACAGCCCTCCTGCTACTACCAGTGACCCATGGGGGTTTTGTTTGCTGAAGAGCTCCAGTGACTTGGATTTACTAGGTTTGAGTTGATGGATGTCACAGCCATTGGAAGGGGTTGGAACTCTCCATCACTTCTGGGAGATCAAAGCTCCTGGACCACTTTGTCACTACAAGCCTTACATTTAGTTCTTGGTCCTGTCACTGCATTTGGGTAACTACCTACATTTATCAACCTGAGTTTCCAGATCTCTGAGGGTGTTTTTAACAGCCCGCTATAATTTATCTGCTGGCTGGTTGTTGCGGTTTTTGGTTTGGTTTTTGGTTTGGATTTGTTTGGATTGTTGTGGGTTTTTTGTTGGTTTTGTTTGTGGATTTTTTCCCCAATTGTTATTTTGGGAAGGTCCTCAGTTATTCTACAAAGATTAAAAAAAAACCTGTATTAAGAAATCATGTCTAAGAAAGCCCTTTTGTGTATGCTTTTCAGCAGGTCTAGCTGTTGTTTTTGTGTGTGTGATCCAATCAAAAGATATCCTTATCTTCCTGTTATTACCCTGTAGCTGAACTAGCAGGTTTGGGGGGTGTTTCTTTTCTTGAAAGGTCATGGCAAAAAAAAAAAATTAAAACAAAATTAAATCTACCTAATTGATGAGACCTTATGTACATCTTCCTGTCCAACCTATTCCTTCACGGGCACTCGTGACTGTACTTCAAACAATGCAGCTGATTGAGTACTTAACACTGGTATTTGTGGCAAAGTTTGATGAGCCCTTCAAGCACGACTGAGATGTAATTTTTGAAGCCACTTAGTAACTACTTGAGAGCTGTTCTGGAGACCCAGAGTAACAATACAGACATTCCTTGCGGGTTGACTCTGGGTTGCTTCCCTAGCAGATATAAATGCTAGTGCTAAAATGTCAAGGATTTATAATTATGATGGCGGATGCATAAAACACATAAAACAAGCCTTATTAGGGTTGATTGAAGTAAATAGACCAAAGGACATTCCTCCTTTCTTCTGTAAAAGATTCATGCTCAATGCTATTTGTAGCCTGTCACACTCATTATGTTTTCATGTGAAATAGCTTCTGAGTTTTGCTAGATAACAAATGCCCTTTGTTTTTCTTCTTCCCCTGCCCAAGTGAAGGAAACGAATGAAAGGAGAACTGTAAAATGCAAGACTGATTATTTCCTTTCCGTTTACCTTGAAGCGGAAAACTGTCACCTTTATGGACTTAGAGAAGATGAGCTAATTTTGGAGAGTCCATTTGAAACGGCACTACAAAAATGTAGATACTAATATCAAAGACTGCATTACTTACTAGAACTGTGCTTGTCAAATGCACTTATTTTAATCAGCCATCAAAAAGGAAATATTTCCTGTGACATGGAATCTGAAATAAGACAGCTTCTCTTTAGAAATGAAAGTAAGATCTTAGTTACTATATTGGAGGTAAGCATCAATAAAGGTTCTCTTGTATACGATGAATTAAAGTAATTCCATAATATGAATTAGCCTACCTTTGATGCTAAATTAACAGCTTATTCCAATTCTGTTGGGAAGACTCCTGTGGAAGGCACTATAAAATAAGCCCAGTTCCTGATGGAAGGAGCATCTTGTTGAACAGAGAACCCACGGTCACACCAAATTCTCCAAGCCCCACCTGGAGTAATGAGGCAGAGGTGTGGGAAGACAGACCAGAGAGCCTCTCTTGCTCCTTGCTTGCTGTCCCTGTTCCAGTCACATCTGATCTGGCTATGGGAGCTCATGGGGTTGGAAGTGAGCTGGGAAAAATGAATTTTGGGAGCTCATTGCCATTTCTCCTACCTGCTCTGCTTATGACCCTCCTTAGCTACCAATGCTTGAAGGAAACATTGGCCAGATGTACTTCCAGTACCAGTAATTTTTACTTGCTCTCTCGCTTTTCTCGTCTCTCAACTGCATATCATTAATACAAAATTTAAGGAAGCAGAGCTTGTTAACCTTCAGATTATATAGACACATGAAAATCCTCAGAAATCTAAAGCAAAGTAAATTGTGGTGAAGAGACATTATACCATTAGCGTAAGATCAGAGGGTACGATTGAAATTCTTAGGAATCCGCATGGCTCCCCATATTCTAGGCAATCATTTATGATTTTAAAAAGCACTTTGTATTTGTAACTAAGCACTTCAACTATCATCCTTTCCTGATTCCAGTTTAATGAGCAGGCCCCACAAAAGCATTTAGGCTCGAAGGGCTCTCTGAAAGTCACTGGTCCAGACCTTCACTCAAAGCCACGCTGGCACTTAGGTCAGTGTGCTCAGAGCCCAATCCAGCTTCAGCATCTCTAAGGGTGAAGATCTGACAAGTCTCTGGGCACCTGGTCCAGTGCTTGACCACCCTCATGGTGCACGAAAAGTTTCTCTTACTGGAGTCTTCCTCATGACCAATTAATGTCCATTACTTCTTGTTTTCTCACTGCAGACTTTCAAGAAGGTCGTGGGGAATCTACACCCTCCCATTACGTAGTTGTAGACAGCAATAAGATCTATGAAGCTCACTCATCCACCATGTGTTCAATCCCTGCCCATGTTGGTGACGCTGTGCTCAAGGGACATCAATGTCTTTCTTGCAAAGAGCAGATCAGAACTAGAAACAATAGTCTGGCTGTGGCCTCTCAAGTGCCAAAGAGGGAAGCAGAATCGCTTCCCTCAATGGCTACACTCCCTCTAACCACCCGCATGTGCATTTAGCCGCCTTAGCTGGAAAGCCACGAAAACCCAGCTCAACCTGTAGCAAGTCACACTTTTTTTCCCTCTCTCTCACTAATTTGACAGTATGCATCATGTGCAAAAATAAGTTTTTGCTTTGGCCACAATTCCTCAACGACAGCATATGAATTAGTTGTTTGTTTGTTTTTAAATGGCTTTGATCTTTTTAGAGGACATTATGTGATGGAGGAATGAAACTTCAAAGTAAAAAAAAAAAATTAAAAAAAAAAAGCAGCACCAAAAAATACTTGAATTGTAAAAGCCATCAGAAAGTGTAAAACCATCTGTACAGCATAGCACGCACAACAACTTTCATTAGTAGCGTCGGGCTTGATGAATCTTGGGATATTGCCACACGTCGTACAGTTCTCGCACTGTGTTTCTGCCTGTGCAGAGAAACATTTCAGTATTTACAACTGCCAAGAGTCCTATTCTTACTGCTGCCTGGCGCACCGAGCCAGCGCTATTTGCCCTGTCTCTGACAGTTTACGCAGCAGGCTCCAGAGAGGCAAAAGTAAGCTTACAAAACTGGTTGTCACCTTGATGAGGAAAGGTCTGTCCCTAACGACAAACTAATGCTAGCAGTCTCTACTAGTTTGTTCTTAATTCTGTCAATAAGCAGTATTCCAAGGGCGTTTCTAGGGGATTATGATAATGCATACAGATCCCTTTGGAATAATACAGAAGAACACCTTTTGCCTTTCAGGTGGTGACCTTGTTTTCAGAAGTCACGGCCCTTTACGCTTCCGCGGCATAAATCGGTTTGACCTGGAGCAACCTCGCCACTAAAGAAAGCTCCTAAATGTCATAATCCTTTTACGTATAACATTTGAGCCAGAGAAGAACAGAAGAAGAGGGCAGGGGAGGGAAGTTCAACAGAAATGCAATGGGATCGTCACCAAAATCCTCAGAGTGTATTAGTAACTGGCTGGTACAAATGGCTTGTTTTGTCATACTCATTAATACAAGACGACAAAGTCAATCATTGTCACTCACAGAAGGTCTGGTTTTTTGTTGTTGGTTTTATTTTTTTAAAGGCTAGCCAGTTTAAGAAGTCTACAACAACTAAAGAAGAAACCTCTGAAGTTACACTCCCTCAGAAGATCAGTAACATGCAAAATTGTGCAACGTTCAGAACCTTTAAAAGTAGTGTGATGGTCCCAAACGCTGCAGCTCCAGAAATACACGTACCCAAATGAACCACCGCAACAGAAGGACTAGAAAAAACATATTTGGACTTGACATCTTAATGCACCATTACTGTGAAAACAATGAAACTAGAAGTCAAATTTGCAGAGATAGTCAGAGCTCTGGCAATTACAAAAAACCCTTCAGTGACGATTACTCATTTCAGCAATCAGCTCCTAACAGACATCCTACTGCTGCCTTGCTCATTATACTCCTTAAAAGAATGATCTACATGTTATACATTTCAGTGGTTTTCTACCCTAGCATTAGCTGCCCACAGCATCATTTCATAGTGAAGTTTCTTAGCTTCTTAGTAAACAAAATAAATGCTGACGACGCGCACAAGATGCACATCAAAATTAAACATGGTATTTTAAGGTGTTCCAACTGATAGAATTCAGAATACAACTAAGAAAACAGTATTTGCAAAGTTAGTAGCACCTATATATGTACACAGGTGTGTTTTGCATCCCTTGGACATGAATGCGTCTGCGCAAAAGATCTCGCACACCATTCGACTACCCACTCATTGGTACTTGTTATTCAGATATGGATGCAGCCTATTAAGACGAAATACACAAGAAAAAATAGCAATCATTCCAAAAATTACACCGGCAGGAATGTTCTTGTCCTTCCACAACAGCATAGGAGCCAAAAAATAAAACTGAAGTACGTTTTCTGTGATATTATAATTGCTTATTAGATGGATTTTGACACGAGGCTGAGTTTCAATGCCTTAATAAGTATAGTGTTGAACATCTACTTGATGTAGAGCTTTGCAGCATTTAGCTACAAAAATGTGGACTGCAAGTCTGACCTCTGAAGACTGGTTAGAATTATCTTAACATTTCTTAAGGAGACAATCTTCTGCAAGAAAAGGAAACTTTTCTGCTCTATTGAATGTATCGCAAAATACAGGCCATGGTTTCTTACCTACACTAATTAAACTAAAGCTTTTTATTAGATAATAAAAAACACTGAAGAATATATTTAACTAAGAAGTTGAATTCAATTAAAAGATTCCTATTACTCTGAAATATTGTTTTAATGTGATCTGAAGCCTTCTTTTTGGAAAAAAATCTTCATGCTTAGGGCATAGTTTAATGTTGATGACAGCAGTTTGAATATTCTGCAGAACAGCGATATGTCTTGGGAATAAATGACTTCAGACCGTTCAGATCATTACTCAGAAATTTCAAATGTGATTTTTCAGAGAGAAGCTTGTTCATCCATTTTCCACTCCTCATTACAAATGATAAAGGGATCAATTCATAAGGCAAAGCATTTTTAAGAAAAAAAACTTAAAGTGAATGATGTACCAGGCTCCACTTCCAAAAGTTAAACTACTCAATAAACATAGCAATGGGAGAGAAGTAAAACACTTTCAGCTAATAGAAAACTCTCCCAAAATGTTTCAGTTGTCCTGAATCTTCAAATATCTTCAATATCATGAAGAGTCATCAAAAGTGAAGCCACACAATGAGCACCTACCTTGACCAAAACACTATCAGACACTGGAAAAGGGAATTGGTGCTTTCCCAGCTTTCCTGCTTCATGCTGCCTTGGATCCTTATCCTCCAGGCAAATTATTTTCTTTCCAAGAGACCAAGAGCGTTTTTTCACACTTGGCTGAAAATCATCTCTCGGGTGTTCCCGTCCAGTGTAAGTTAAATAGCTTTTCTATCAGTAATTTGGCAAGCACACACACTGCAGAACTTGATGCTGGTCTTTGGGAAGGTCCCCAAAAATAACTTTGCTCCTGATTTACAGATCAGGTGCACAAACCAGTTAAAAAACCACAAAACAAAACACGCCACGCGCAGAGCTGGCAAACCCCATGATGTCCACTATGCACTTTGCCACAAACTGAAGAGAGAGATGTTTAAGAACCAAAGAAGTGCAACCTCCAGGCATTCTCTGCACAGAGATTCAGGAATTTCGGAAAAGCTGGCGAACAGAAAAATAACAGAAGTTCACCTACTCTTAAGACACATTAAGAGGCAGAGGAGTGGCCAAATATCTATTGCACATGATATCAAAACAGAAGCAACTGACCATTCTGGATGAATAAAAGACCAGGGGTTTTTTGCATCACAGTTGCATCTGAACTTAGAATTAATTTTAAGTTAGGCTAACACAAGGTAAACGCAAAGACATTATAATATACGTGACAATAGGTACACACTCTAAACAGGAGTTCTGGCCAAGTTTGTGGTTTAAATCTGTTTTTTGCTCTCTGCCTTCTCCTGCACATGCTGTTTATGTTACATGGGAAAAAAATACATAGTTTTTAATCCAAATGAAGGTTGCAGAGCTGTGTCTCCAGTCTACTGATCCTTCCCCATGCCAGCAGGCTACTAATAACTAATCAGCCCTCGGCCTCTTGACCTTCAAGGCTACAGCACAGGGACAAGGCACAAAAGATGGTTCCACCCTCTGCCCTGGGTCCAGTCCACAGTCAATGCAATAATTACTAGAAGGCTTCTGCTGGCCTGGGAGCTCCTTATCTCCTTCCACACTTCCAGACTCCACCAAGAATCTGTACAGCTGCTGTTGACCCGGCAGGGCTCTTAGTAATTCCGCAGCCGATTCCTTAGGATTGCTCACAAGTAGCATATTCCTGTGAAGCACTTTAAGGAAACTCAAAGTATTGGAGAGGGGAAAGCCTGGAGCTGACCACATGGAGAGAAAATTATGAGCTCCTGAGAGCCATAAGCTGCCACTTCTTGGCAAAGAGTATATTCTCCTATCTAGGCAATTCAGTTCAACAGTAAGCTCATTCAAAACAAGAACTGAAAAGCAGGGAAGCTCACTGCTCCTATTTGCTTACAGCCTCTGAATAAAAACTAAACACAAGACGCTGAAGGACTCATCCTGGTCTCATCACCCATCACCTGCAAACTGCTGCTGTTTGACTTTAAATGCTCAGCTCTTCCCAACACACACCCAGAAGGTTTCCCACTTTTCCTTAACCAGAACTCATTTTAGTTCTCTGCAGCTTTAATTGAACTTTAATTACTAAAACTAGCTTGACACAAGCCATGAAGAAGAAATTAATATTCTACTAAATAAGAACTGTCACTCAGCATTTCCTAAGCTAAATGTAAAAATTAAGACTCTGAATAAATGTATGCTAAGTATCATTGCATAAATATGCATATAATGCATTTTCCTCTTCATAAAAAGTGTTAAATTTAATGTAAAGACATTTAATTGCACATCAACATTTTCGCTGCGATCAATCACTGGAAATCAATGATTCTTTTAAATAAATGTAGAAATAGATTTAATTCAAAGCCAATTACTTTAAATACTTTTTTTTTGTTTACTTTTCAATCACTTAGAATTCAGTCGGTTCACTCTCTGGTTGGGAAACGGGATGTCAGGACATAACCCCACTAACTGCACAAACATATTTTCCCTTCTGCAATCAACACAGTTGTTATGCTGACAGTGAAATCAATTTGTGACCCAAATTTCTCATCCAAAAGTCCATTGCTGTGGGTTTACCCACACTCAATCTCTTTACTCAAGGTTTTTTTATGCCATTAAAATATTCCGGTCCTATTAGAATGCAAATACAAAGGGGTAGAGAGTGCATGCATAATACCATTAACAGGCAAAGATTTCTTGGTCCCCATTATCAGATATTAATTCTCACACTAACTGATGTTTCATTAAAAAATAAAAGGAAAAAAAAAAAGAACAAATCCATTAGCAGCTGCATTAAAAGTGAACAAAAGAGGCAACAACCACTGATGTGATTATGCACATCACCCTTTCTCAAAGTTTCTGTATCCAAGAGCACCAAACACATATTGTTTCAACTTTCATTTCAAAGCAGGTATGTAAGTACGTGTTACCGACAGTCAACCTCGACAGGGTTTCTTCCACCTCAGTATTTTTAGCAAGCTCTGAAAACCAACCAGTCATTTTTAGCAAGTCTCTAGACGGCTTCCTTTAACACCTTTTAGAGCCACAACACAGCACTTTGTGGGGGAGAAGAACAGAGGCATTTTTGAGCAGAAGGAGCACGTTTCAGGTGGAGCTTCTGGTTGATTCTGTGCCAAAATACATACGCAACACAACTTACATTCTCCCTTTTAGAAATCCACAAGTAAAACAGAAATAGTGTAAATTCACAGCACATCACTGCAGCAGTTTACCATTCATTGCCTCCTCTTGGACACGTGTTGATCAACCTGATTAGTTTTTGAGTTAGTCTCCCCCAAAACAGCATTAGAATTGCCCTAAGATGTACTGTCCATCCAGTCAGCTCACCAGCATTCAGTGAGTCACTCAACTAACATTTCCTCAGCTATTGTTAAGAAACACAAGTTACATCATCCGAGTCATCAGTGGAGGGAGATTTCTCTACATCACAGGAACTTTGTTTCACACCTGATGAACATGAAGCCTACCAAGCAGTTCCAGCCCCTCTGAGAAGTTTGGCACTTCCACTGTTCCCACACAGATGTTCACATTTCCAATTAATCATCAGCACAGGGAGCCTGGGCACAGAGCATAAGGGCTGGATACACTCACTTCAATCTTTCTTTGGAACCTTTTCAATATCTTCCAACACAAAATCAAAATATAAGTTAAAAGAATTGAGAATGAATATCCACACTCAAATATATTATGTAGTACTATGAATTGGATATAATCAACAGATAAATTGATTTTAAGGTACCACAACATCCCAGTTCTAGCTCCACTATCATTATATAGATGCGTTTAACAACAAAGTGGATAATCTGTGAAACTTAAAGCCTATATAAATACTATTAGTCTGAAAAGAAACATGAACTAAAAATCAGCAGTTCTGATAGTAAACAGGAATTTCAAAGCATTTGATTTCTTTTTTTAATTCAACACTTTCAAAACAAAGAACTACTACATAAGACAATATGAATTCTCCGTATTCTTAGTGGATGATATATTGATGTCCTGAGTAAAACATTTTCTATTTCCACAAACAAAAAATACAGAGCAGGTATATTCCAGCCCCTTAATTCTAAGTAAAGTACCTAAATCCTACTTCTCCAGCAGACAAACTGTATTAGTTTCATTAGGTGGATTTGTTGCTAGCAGTACATTCTAATACACTGACAACGGACGGCCACAGAAGTCACCAAGTACAACCAGTGCACTGCGTGTCTATATATATCCTTAAGGAACACTTGTGGACTATCATTCCTAATTCATTAACACGCATAAAGGCTCAATTAAGCTGATTTATTTAAAATAACCCAGCATATCGATGACAAGGGTGGAGTGAAGCCCACTCTTCCTCAAGTCCCAGGTTACCGCTACAACCATGTAATTATCTCTTTACTCACCAACGTTTTCCATCAATAGTTCAAGCGCTTTACAAAATATCGATCTTATTTGACACCCAGGAGAAGCGATGTGCCGTGTCAAATCACTTACCCACGACTGCCCCCAAAACTCATCCGGCATCTCAGAACGGGGAGGAATATTCAACCTGTCCTTCGGAAAAGGAAAAAGAACTTCACCATGCAGCTTGTTTCAAGCGCAAGTGAGCGGATTCCACGTGAATCAGAATCAAAAGTCATTTTCAGGGTTTCAGGTGAACCTTCAGTTTTCAAGAACCCTGAGATGTCAAGGAATGCACAGAATTGTACAGCCGTAAGAAATAACATTGTCAGAAACCCCATCGTGTAACTACTCACACTTGTATCACTTGCTGAAATGCTTTATTGCGAGCATGTAAAGTGCAAATACTAAGCAGAAGCCACGTGCTGTGCATAAAGCGCGTTTCCAGCCTGGGATTTCCTCATGTGGAAACGGGATTTGCTGGTGTGGAAACACAATTCCCACCCTGAGAAATGGGGGTTCCGAACTGCTGGTTCACAGGCACCAGCTCTTCCTCCCAACACCAGCACCCACTCGGCTCATACATAGAATGTGGTGGTAGGAAAAAAAAGCTTTAATCGTCTACGTGGCTGACCAGCATACAATAATCTGATTTATTTTGTATAAAATACACTTTTCTCGAAATTCATCCATTTTATGACAGATTAACCTTTTATCCTTTCCCAAATCTCCCACTTCAGTGCTTTTATACAAATAGGGAATAAATTTGAACGGCCTATAAAGCAGTTGGGTCTTTCGCAAGCCATCATCACTGCTTCTATGAAGTAGCAGAAAGATAGCGGTATTTCAGGGCAGACAAAAACATGCAGAAAACAAAGAATACTCATAATTTGGTAAATATTAACAAAAATGTATGACCGAATTCTTGATATGCACTGCAGGGACACACGTGTCAAGGTCTTGACATCCTCCAGAAACATTCACGTTTCTTCCTTGTAGGAAAAAGCATTTCAAAACACAACTAGAGAAAACACATACTACAAAATAAGAGTTTCAATACAGTTTAAGCAAAGGTGTTGCAAACCAGCCTTTGTAGGAATTAAGAGATGAAGACCTACAGCATGCTCTAGCTTTCAGTAATAGAAACTAATGGAACTTTCAGAAATTTTAGATACCTAGGACTCAGGAACAAGTTTTGAAAACTGCAGAGATGGGGAGAGGGCAGTGTAAAAATACAAACCACAAGGAATTGAAATACATGAATACTCCCATTAAAAATATATAACATATATAGCATGGATGGGGGCATGGAGGGAGGGCTGGAAGGGAGAAGAGAATAGAAGTATTTCTCATGTTTTGATCACAGAGAAGGAATTAAACTATAAATGACACCATTCTAATGAACCAGAACTGGTTACAATAACTTCCTTTTGTTTTTTAAATGAAAAGGTATGCAAAGCAACCAATAGAATGCATCAGAGCTTGGTAAAGATCAGTAGTTTAGGTTCAGTGTTACCTACTGCACATCTGCCACACCACACTATCCTACTACTCAAGCAGCATTTTTGCATTTCAATGTAGTAGCTCCATCAGATTAATGCCCAAGACATTTCAGCTGTGTCTCAAGTAAATAAGTGGACATACAGGAACATTATGCATGGCTCGTATCATTGACACTAAGCAAAGAAAATGTGATTAGCACCAAATTGCATCTGACAGGGGAATCAGAAAGCTGTCAAACACAATGACATGGATTCAGTATTTAGAAGGCAAAAGGAGAAATAAAGAAGCTGGCCAGTCTGGCATGGAGACAGCAATAAAACACAACAGCTATGATAAATTAATTCATTTACTTATGAAAAATTAGAGGCTTCCATACGCAGCTCTCATTTATAATCTTGTCAATCTGGCAGAGTAAATAAAAAGCCTATACAATGCACAGTGGGAGGGAAGAAAAAGAAACAAAAGCAGGGGGAAAGAAAAAACAGATTTTTGCATTTAATCTAACAGAATAATTTCTTACATTAAATGACGCCGGATTGAGCCTTTATCAAGTGACTAATGCACGGATACATTATAGCGGTGGTTACTGCGTTTGCTAGAGACGCACGGTGTTAAAACAACAGGAAGGTTGAGATCAAACACTCAGAAGCCATATAAAACCAAACAAAAATTTTACATGCAAGAGATGCTATGAGTGTGTCTTATCAAATGGATGACAGGAAGAGCTCCGGGGGGCTAATGCAAAGGGGCAATCCCTGGGACAAGAACAGGCGCTAGAAGGAGATGTTCACCTATCAGCCTTGGAAACCCTTCTCAGGGAAAACCAGCTTTGCGACATCCTGCAGCTCCGTTTCCGAAGCCATTTCCAAGACATTCTCCTTGGATCACCGAGTAGACCCAGCAGCTTATACCTCAATAGCAAGATGGCCACAGTAATTTGCTCAACTGAAATCATTGTTGTAATAAGGAGATCAGAGAAATATTGGCCTTTTAGAGGAATATTGCAATGACCGGCCTGACTGGCAATTGTCAGTAGGTGAGTTCAGACCAGAATATAATGAATTTCCTGGTAACGGAAGAAAAAACTACCCATATCCGAACAGAGCAGCAGGGAACAGCACCATGAAAATGTAAATGTCTGAGCAGCAACAAGGAGACTGTCAGCACCAGCACAGAGGCTGGATTTGCACCCTTCGACATTTCACATTTTGACTGATCACTGAAGATCTTATAAAATCCTATTTATCCTTAGATACGTACCTTGGCCATAAAGAATTTAGGGTACAGTCAGTTCATATATAGTCCTGAATATGGGAAAGATTGTTCCAATACCCAATGAAAAGAGCTGATCCTGTCCCTTGCCAGACATTTACTGTGCAGCATCCTGGAAAGACTCCGGGAGACCAGATGGACTTTGTGCCCCAGAAATAGGTCGGAAGTTGATTCCTACTCCAAAAAAGCCACCATCAAAAGACAGGACAGTCACCAGCAGCGTTCTCCAGCGTTTTACAGGGTATTCTGAAATCTGTGAGATACTTTAGAACGCATACTTTCTCATTGACTTTGGAGAAGCAATTGCAATAAACCTGTTTTCAGAAAAATATTAGCCCTGAAGATTTTGGATTTTGTACCTTTGCCACATACCTCTAGTATTACGTTGCTTTTTTAATATGCATTATTATAACTAAAATATTTTCATGTTGGTCTACAAATCAAGTACCTTGCATCCACTTCAATATATGCAATTCAAGCACTACAGTTTGACACCTTCTGTTGTAAATGGGCAGATCAGAAGCGTTGCAGGGCCAGCTGAGGCTTATTTGTGAATTTCTGCTCAAGATTCTGATTTTCTTCTCCCCATTTTAAGTATGCAACCCTTATGTTTGTGGAGCCAGCCCTCCAAATCCAGGTTTCTTGTTGATTGTATAGGAAGGTAACAAGAATCTTCATGTATGTTACAGGGCAAAGTGATGCTGGGGAAGCCACGGGTCAGGCTACCAAAGGGCATTTATGAACCAACCACTCAACCTGTAAATGGTCAAACTCATAACCAGAACCTCAAATTCATTTTTAATTCTTTCATATCCGATTTTTACAAGGCTTCTGCAGAGGCAATTTAAAAGGCTGCATACTATGCACCAGTGGCAACGCAACCAGAAGAAGGAAACAGAATTATTAAATAGCCTCTACATCTAAAATCTTAACATCTAATCCTAAGTTTTCAGCCAGTTTCAAGCCTTAAATCATAAAATATGGGGGGAAAAAAGTCTGATGTAATTGTGTGACACGACAGTTACAGGAAATACTTAGTGCCTGGCTAAACCCCTACACAAGATAACTCCTGTTAATGATAAGCTACTTCACACCACTTAACTGCCCTTTTAAAGCATGTTAGTAGTACACTCTTCAGCATAAATACCTTTTTATTTTGACACTACCTGCTACACTGTGGCAGTGTGCATTGCAGCTCACAACCAGGCCAGAAAAGCCTGGCTTACGATTAAACCTGTTGTACTGTACCCTGGAGCAGAGTTTGTGTGGTTTTGTTGCTTTTAAGGTATGCAGATAAAGAAAACTATGTTAAAAAATGCCTTTTTCTTAAAATACTTATAGCTACAATCGCAAGAAGGTAAAGACCACGTAATTGCACAGTCCCACCGTCACTGAGAATTTCACAACTGCTCAGCACACGAAGCTTTGGCCAGTTGTAAAATCTTGTTTGAGCATTTGCGGCTCAATTAGAACAGATTTTGGTAAAACATTTCCCTATTATCTTTCCATCTGCACTATTGCAAGAGAGTAACTTCAGCCCACAGGGTTGAGACAAGGAGCAGATTGGAGACACTCTGGTAATGCTGGAACAAGCACTTAAGAACAGGTAAAACAGGACTTGATTTAACAATTCTTCACTCCCTTTCTCCTTCTGTCCCTTTAACCTATTTCACTCCTTGCCTGGTACATTTTACCTGTTAAGAAACTGGTGTGAGCTCTCTATCCTTTTCTCAGATTTCAGGAGTCACTGGTATTAAGCTCGGCTGCAAACAAGTACTGAACTGCAGTCCGGGTCATTCATTTTCACTCCTAATCCACAAGTTTGAGTAACTGCATCACATATTTCAATATTTCAAAACATTCACATCTGAATATGTCATGAAATGAAAAATTTGTATTTAAGCCCAACTAGGCACAGACTAGGGCCCAGGTCCTGCACTATTTGGCCTATTCAATTAAATCTGGGGAACTGTCCCAATCTCTACACCAAAAACCGCAGGAAAAACTGCCACTGCTTACCCCATCCTTACCCAATGGTATTATAATAAAGAGATGCTATTGATGAGGAATGGGAAAAACAGAGGAGACCACGTGTATATCTGAAGCCATAACTCAGCATAATCACTGATAATTACATGGAAGATTAAAAGAACGAAACCATTCAGGCTTCAAGGCAAGTTTGGAGGCCAATAAATGCCTTGTACTCAACTTAAAGATGTAAACGCAGGCTCAAGAAAAACATCCCAGGGAAAAAACTACACCAAGGAGGTGCTTCTTTAACACACAAGGCTTCCATCACTACCAAACATCCAATTTTTCCCATTTTTCTCAATTTATTTACTTCCTTTGCTATTACGGTATCAAGGGTGACCCGCACAGATAAATCATTTTGCCTTCAATGCAAATGCCTTCAAATTCTTATGCCCTTCCAGCAACAGAATTTCAATTTTATTCTCCTAAAGACAGACAACCTGACAGTCCTTTTAAAAAAACCGCACTAATACAAAATGAATGACTAAGAAATTGTTTATCTTGTCACGTTTGCAAACATTTATTTCTATAAAATAAGGTATTAGCTAACTAATGACTGCTATATTTTTCATTGAAAGCACATGTATACAAATTGACAGACAAAATGGCAGCCGAAACAAATATTCAGCATTAAAGGCGAAACATTAGCTGACGAAAAATGAGCAAGGAAATCTTAAGTTGAGGCTTTCTATCTTGGCTTCTCATGTTACATCTAGACTTCAAACGGCAAGCGATGTTGCGGCGCTCCCCATTGCAGTCAGCGTGCACAGTAAATACGGCAAAGCGGCAGCAATACCTTTGCGTTTCTCTGCTTTTGTCAGCTTGCATCCAAATGACCGCAGAATTTCGCTATTAATTGACTACCCTTGTGCTTTCCAGGCTCCTGTACCATGGGACAGCATCTGCCCTCAGCCTCCTCAGGAGGGAAGAAGAAAGTCCTGTCTCTTGAGAAGCAATTAAGACAACTGAAAATAGAGAAGGGTAAAGCAGCAGCAACAAATACATACAGAAAAAGGCAGACATGATTGTTTATAAATTAGGTTTGAATAGTCCAAAAACATAATTAAAAACTCTACAAATTTTTTAGAAAATAAGGTAAGTAATCCCGTTCTTCTACAGCAAGCAAAATTCTTAACCCGTTTTTTTACCTGCGTGGAGCAACTCAGCCAATACAGAAGCAAATACAATGTATCTTCATAATGATAAACATCCAACATAAAACCTCAAAAGAATTATCTTCCCAATAATTCGATTTCACAAATCTGGACTACAGAAATATTTCCCAAACACATTTAAATACTAAAAGTCCTTTAAATGGACAAGTCTATCGAAAGTTATCCTTAATACAAATACAGCTGCCATGAAACACATTGAAGTAAATTCTTCCACTGTCTAATACGGAGACATTTAGAACACTTATTTTAAAATAAAAACACACACTACACAGTTCCCCACAAGAAAGAACATTAATGCTTCTAAGAATAGTGTCCCCCGAAGTCACATCATCTTGGCCAACGGCAGACACAGATTAAATGGAACCATTATGGTAGAATTCTTAAAGTTAGCTATATACTCTTGGAAATGCTTGGCTATAATGTAGCAAGAAAAAACACGAGCCAAAGCAGCAGTTGTTTTATATCTAGAGACTAAGGACAGAGTTGAGATGCACTTGAGAAACCACACAACACACCTGAGATGTATTAAATCATCAAATAAAAACCACGCGGGCACTCTAACAGCCTTCTGTCTTAAAAATTGTTGAAAAACACACTGAACAGATTGTAATGCAGATGAATCACTTCCAAATCTAAAGGAGATTTGTTTATATATTCTGAGCAAGTATAATTCCACTTCTCAATCAATTATTAGTATGATATTCCAAGTCTGTAGTGCTTAAAGAGAGCCACATATTTCTTTTGCCTTCCGCTGAAAGTGAATAAACTAACCAGGTGCACCTTGAGAGATAAAACCCAACAACTCAACTTGATTGTACATCAGAAATTTGCAGTCCAGTCTATGTGTTGGCCAAAAAGGAGCCGGCAGCATGAGAACCTGGTCAATAAAGCCAGCAGCAAATCCCCAGGAAAGTTACCCCCGTGTTCAGGTCTTCATTTTAGCACATGGATGGGGTCAACCAGAATTATTTAAAAGCAAACACGCATAGAAAATGTTGGTTTAGAAACAGAAACGGTGGCAAATCTATGACAAGCAAGGTGCAGCTGGTACTTCAACGTAGAGTGTTTCATTAGTTCTTTGCACAGGAGAAAAACCTGCTCTGAAAGAAAGACTAACCAAACCAACCCAAAAAAATACAAATAAAATCTATCAGACACCCGCAAAATATGCATTAGATCAATCACCACAACTATCTTCTTCATAATGAGAGTAATTGTTCAGCAAATAAAAACATATTAAGTATTTTAGCTTTAAGTAAGCCGCTAAACCACAAGACCAAAATTTGTCATGGGGATGATCCACAATCATCTAAAAAAATTTACAATATCTGGGTGGGAAAACTGTGAGTTAATGGAGAAACTCAATCTCCACTATTTAAAAGGGGACACAAACATTCTGCTAGGACATCTGTTCGTAGGTTCTACTGCAGCAGAAAAGCAGAAAACCACCAGAATTTTAGCTGTCAAAACAAACCCTCAAATGAAAGAAAGGAGGAGGAAGCGAGCGCTGAACAATTACATTCCCAGCACCACAAGTCTAGCGTTTAGTCAGGGAAAAGTCTGCAAGAAGCAGGGATGTGGTGTGAACACCCAGCCAAATGCTGCAAGGAGAACTAGACTGGAAATGCACTCAGACACACACCCAGTGTTACAATAATTTACTGAGATCTGCGAAAAACAGTGGAGTCAGACACACAAGTTACTTATCACCAGGGCATCGAAACACACGCTAGGCTCAACCACCTCTTTAAATACCACGTTGGGGAAATCGCAAGTGTTACAGCATTAATTCTTCAAGGTAGATTTTTCCAAAAGATCACTTTTGATAATGTAATAAAACTTCTAGATTGTTCCGAAAGGTCAACAAGTTGCTTTAAGTTGAGAAAACAGGAAAAGGGGCACTTGCAAAACCACCACAGCATCGTAAGTGAATTGGATAGAAACTGCTTAACTAACAGTTAATGGACTAATCAATACTGAACTAGTAAGCAGATCACAAACACATCCCACTCTCCTTCAAGTATTTGACATCACAAAACCCAACACTATATTACTAAAGATCGATTTGAGAAGAATCCTGCTGACTATGGCTTTATACAAATTTTTACATTTCAACGGGTATTTCAACCAGACCATCGCAAAATGTATTTTCACTCCCCGTAAAGACTAAAGGAATGAAACAGTCATCAAAGGAGCAGATATCTATTTTAGAAACAAAATATTTGCTGTTCACATGAATGACAAACTCCTTTGCACATTGTTTCATCCTTGCTATGGAATTGAGAATTCAGCACTGTCACATTGTTAATCCCCAGCAACACCTACAATCAGCACTTAGTGCCGCATGTGTAAACAGGTGCACAGCACTGCATATTTTTCCATATTTTCTGAAATATATTCCACGATATTAAGGCAGGTGGGTAAATCAAACTCTTCTCCTCCCTCACAAATTGAATATGATACCTGACACAAATCAGGTTGTGATCTGATCCAAAATGTTTCATATTAAAGAATTCCCAACAGCACTTCACTTGTTAGTATAGCTGAACTACATCAAGCAGAGAGGGAAGAACGCTTGGCTGTTTAACTGAGCAGATAAAACAAGCAAATTCAGGCTGAGAATAAAAGCGACAGGGTTAAGCAATCCCAAGGCCTGCACCAAGAATGATACAGCACAAGGATCATTTCTGAAATGGGGGAAACTTGGCCTAAGTACTTTCTTCCTTACAATAACTGCAATACAGCACATGTTGCTCCCTCCATCATAATTTCCTTCCAGCCATTCGCTCAAATATTGGTTACACAAGAGCATGTATTCTATTTATATACATCTCAAGCTAAGTTACAGAAAAGGAATAATTCTCCAGCAGGCCAAACTATACAGACACCAAGTTTTTAATAATAGATGTAGATAAACTTATTATCAAAAACACAATTACAAAAAGTGTTTGTTTTCATGTCTAGTAATATTGCAATGCTTAACACAGTGTTGTAATTGAACTCAAGATAAGGCAGTCTAAGGAGCTAAGATTCATATCTGCCTTGGGGAAAACAAAACTAAACAAACAATAAAACAATTTTAAAAACCCATGTATATTTCAAAAAACAATTAAACCAATTTGTACCAGCCCATCTGACCGCCACCTCCAACACAGCAAAGTCCAACTATCCATAACTCTCTGGGAAACTTGGCAGAAAAATAACTGCACACAAAAATCTGCTGTATTTGCTCTTTTTATGATGGAGACCTTTCACATGGCCTGTTCAACATCTGTGTTTATAGAACCCGGGTGCCCATACTATTAAACATCAATGCAATCTGTGTTTATATCATCTCCATGCTAATCAGATCGATTACTTCTGATATATTGCCTTGTCACAGCACTGTAATACTAATCAAACAAATGGAGCTGCAGGGAGACGAAGGTGATACACAGGTAATTCATACTGCTTGCTATTTTTTGTTGGTTTTTAATGCTGGTGGGCATCAGAGGAACCGACAGAACCCCCAGCAAATCAGAGGCACTGCACAAGTAGCGCTGGACAGTTTTGTGAGGGGTCATTGGATGAGAATATAATCCAGGAGAGTATGACAAAAACAGCCTTGAATAAAAAAAATGAGGTTAGTGGTGGCGGTTCAGTTCCAACAGGCAAAGGGAGCAGCCTGAGAACAGCCCAGGACACCAGTTACAGACACTGGCCTGAATCCATCCTCACAGAACCTTCTCAAAAGACACACAGATATTACCTCGCAATTAAAAATGTCTTTGTAAACACTACAGCTCCGCACAGTTTTATTACAGTAACTCTTTCATAGTTAATCACTGTCTACCGTAGTATTCCTGTACAAAGAAATTTAACTTCAAGTAGTCATTATCTTTTGAATTCTTTCATCTCTAGAAGCAGCTAAAATTATTTCTAGAGCTCTATTAATCTCATTTACAGCTAGTAAACCTAGATATAAACTATATCTATCACCGAGGCGCGCTTTATATATTACAGAGCTGTTAAAGGCATTCCAGTTCATTTATAGGTCTATTATTTAATGAAGCCGTACTCCATCTTAATATACAGCACCAAAAACTAGCCTAGGAAATTCTTTTCATTGTCTCAAAATGGATTGATACAGATAGCAGAAAAAGTAAATGTAAAATTGTTTTTGAACGGTCTCTGATGTAGCTTTAATTTCTTCTTCTGTGCCTGGAAATATCAACTAACATATTTTTTTAATGGCTATGGTGACCATATAGGAAAGAGCAGAAGGACCTCGCTGGCCGGCACAACTGGACTGGTGAGCAGCTCACGCGAGTCCTGGGAAAGCAGAGAACAAACCACACGCTGGGTGACTTGTCCGGGTTGGTTTACAGCAAGAAGAGCACCGAAAGTGTTCTGTGTACCGAAAGCTGCTGCTTTAAATGAAAACACAGCAATAGGGGAAAAATATTCTTAAATATTGCTTAAAAAACCCTACCATACTATCTATAGATGAGAGCCATAAAAATTTAATATGTTTACTGTACTGAACACTTGATATCATTCAAGAAAATAAAATATGGGTTTTTTTTAGAAATAAACATTAGTGCTGCTGCAAAAGTATTATTACTGGTTTCAAAGCACTTGACTTAGTTTATCTGAATCACCTTCTCAAGAAAAACCCTCCAAGCAAAAATAAAATTTAGGAAAAATAAACATTGTTTGGCTTCACTGTTTCTTAAGTTAAATACAGTATGACAATGAAAAGTCAGAAGATTATTCAGAAGCTGTAAAAGCTAACCTTGATTTCTTAAAACACATCAACAGAAACTTCTAATTAAAAAAAAAAGACTGCATTCTAAATTTTATACATAAATGCTTCCAAATTGCTGGAGCAGTAACCAAACTCTAGCCAGGCGCTATTCATTTGGGGCAGAGGAATAAACAACTCCTGAATACTCCCAGATCTCCCAGAGCAGTAACACTGAGAAGTTGTTCAGATGAAGACAATGTATGTGTCCGAATTCATAAAGACCTGAATTCAGTAAAGACCTGGTGAAACCCTGTTGCACACCATCAAATATCTGTTTCATAAAGTGAGAAGGGTTGTGGGTCTGCTGTGGATTCCCAGTCCAGCTCACACATCGGATTCCCAGGTAAACAGCTGGACAGATGTGCTGCCAAAAAGCCTGTAGAGGAGGAAGCAATGATGAAAACGCTGCACTGCCAAGGTAGTCGCGTGCTTCACACAAACGATTAGAAATCAACATAAATGCAGGGAAATTCTGCTACTCAGGATTGCCTTGAGCAGGGTGTTTCTGCTTCTACCCTCCTCTTTGCTTTTAATCCAAATCACTTGAACATAATGAGACGTTTACCGCTCAAGAGCTGATGTACTCCTCCTCATTCCTCACCTAATATTCCAACCTACCACAGCACCATAATTAGGGTTCACAGTCAGAGGGTTTTCTCACGCATGAAGCCTTCCAGTGCCCACCCCACTGCACCTCCAACCTTGCCTTGGTTACACTCCAAAGCGTGGATTAAGTCAAATTTCTTTTAAGATCATTAAACAGGGCCTGAAGTTTCAGGTTCACAGAGAAATGAAGCGAGTTTCTTCTGGCTCCATTGTGCAAGTTGAATGCTGCTCTAATTATGCTGTCAAACTGAAGATTGTGAACTCTTAACAAACAGAGACCTGTTTTCATGCAAATTTTACTAGTAATAAAAAGATAGGAAGAAAAATATGTCAGCAGAATTGTTCCTGTAAGCAAAATGTTTTTCAAATGCTTTCATGAGTTGTCAGCAGCTCTAAGCAGAAACAGTTACTAGGGTAAAGTATTACAGAGCAGCTCAAAGTTTTCAGTCACATCACAGGATGTCAGGGATTGGAAGGGACCTCAAAGGATCATCCAGTCCAGTCCCCTCAGTGTTCTACTTGAGACCAATCCAGCGGAAAGCAAAAGGAAACAGCTAGAAACAGCCACCACGGTCTGCATGCCACAATTTATACAGAAGCAACATGCACGAATGGCTTTATTCCCATTAAAGTGGATAAACTGGGGGCGGCAGGGAGAGCATTTCCAAAAGTGATCCAGCGAGCACACGTCTCATTGTGCACATCACCTATGCTGCCGCTGCCAAGCTCTGCAAGACACAGCGGAGAGCAACACATTTTCAAAGCCTGTTCCCAACATACGCGTAGAGCTTTACAAAGGATGGGACTACAGGAAAGTAACTGCGCTCTTAGAGCACAGCAAGGGCAAGTCTGCCACAGAAAAGCCTCAGCAAAATTCTTTCAAGTAATTCTCCCACCACTACAAGGAAAAAGGTAAGACGAGGACAGCATGGCATCCAAAGATCAAGTAAAACACAGATAAAATATTAATAATTAGGCTCTTAATTTTTACTTTCTAAAGTAATCTGTGGGATCTAGAACAGAGTATTGCAGAAGTTGATGCGATAATAACCTGATGACAACTTTGTTTTTACCCAGAATTAATAATGTGTTATCCTAATTTAACTAAGAACTTTTAGAAATATTAAGCTACAGATGACCGGGTGAGAGGCAGTGAGCCTGCAAGTCTCTGGGCTCCAGGCTGCTCCACAGAATGGCAGAGCAGAAAGCATTTACCTACTGCACAGGGGTGCTATGACAATTAATTAATGTTTGTAAAGTGCACTGAAGCTGAAAATTACTAGATACCAGTCTAAATATTAATTACCACAACTACAACACAGTATTGGAATTGCCGTAGTGCTCTCGCTGGCTCCAGTTGCTCGCGTGTAGGGTTTTGAAGTGTGGATGGAGTTTTCAAGCGTGCCAGTGGTTACGGCCCCCAACAGTGAGCGCGGCAGCCAGAGCTCACCAGCAGCCCATATCCTTCACACAGATGTTTTGGGAGAGAAGCTAACTTTTTACAGATGCCACAGTTCTAAACCCAGTGGAAACTGCCTCGTGTCATAGTTTTACAGCTTCATCATCATCCTCTTTTGTGACATAAAGCTCTTTAAACTAAAACAAAGACAATTTAAACAGTAGAAGGAAATCGCACCTTTAGAGCGGATAATAAATTAGAATCAGCAAGAGATGCAGTCCACATGGAAATATAGATTCTATTAAAGTAGCAATATTTTGCACTGTCATCTGTTTAGAGTATTTTAGACAAAACGAGTTCAAGGGGAAGACAAGGAACGGCCCCGTTCTGGGCTGATCGTTGCCACACGGGCTGCATGGGGAATGCAGATGATGATACCTGACAAACCTGAACATTCAAATCAATATCACATCCATCTCATTATGTCTTCCCACTGAAGGAAACTCCACAACCTGTTTGCTCTCAGCCAACCACAGGCATACGTATAATCAATAACTTGCAATGATACGAGGTCAACTTGTGCAGCAAAGATACTTCCAGTATGGTTCAAAAAACCACTTAACCATTCTTGTTAAGTAACTGAACAGCTTATTTTGCTTCTAGCTCAGTCACGGGGTATTTTTTTTTTAATAGGAAGATAATAAAACATTAATTGAATGTGTCAGAAGAAGGATGTCACAAGAAGCATATCAATACAGAGAGACATTGCAGCACATGTGCTTTAAAGTAATTGCAGGATGCTGGCTCTGCTCCTAAGTAATTATTACATCAGTTATCCTACTCCCTATAGTGTTATGCAAAAATTATTTATTTATTTTAAAGATAAGTTGCCCACAGGAAAGTAATTGGTGTGCAGCTACACATCAGCTGTATGTTTCTGAAAAAGAACAGTTAGTTCTATTTGATTGGTTGTAAAACATGCACTTCGCTGTCTCCCAAAATTGTTGCATGGAACACTCAGGTAACAAGTCAAAGGAGACAGAGGCGCAGAAGATACAACTACATTGACGTCCTGCAGATACATTACATGTTTAAAATCTCCTTTAAGTCTCTACCTCACATTAACACCACTAGCCTTCATTCTTACACCATTCTGAATAGTAAGTGAGCCTTCAGAACAATGACAAAAGACAAACCACACACACACACACCCCCCGAAAAACAACAATGACAACAAAACCCCTCTCAGTTGGAAGTTAGAAAAGGCTGCTAGCAGCTTGGGAAAAGGGAGACAATAGCCCACACCCTTCCTTTCTACAGGGAGAAGAATTTCTCTCCAGCTGGGATTTTCTACTGCACATAAGAAGTGAAATGCATCCAAATAGTTACACAATCAGCACATCTTTTCCTATTAAGGCAAAGAAAACGCTGTGAAGTTTAACTAATTGTTGTAAGCATACAGACTTGTCACTGCCTCTGCAAACCCAAATCCCTGCTCAACATCAGTATGTGTCCAATTAAACATGCACGGTGCCTGGTGTTTGTATGGCTGGCACAGATCCTGCTCCAGCTCAGCTGGGACTGGCAGCCCAGCGACAGCCACGCTCTAGAGTTCGGTTCCCAAGCCTCAGGATGCACATCAGCCTTTAGGAATATTTCTTGTGCTCCACCTTTAAAAATTAGTAGGGAAAGTTCTTCAGCACGGAGACCCAGAGAATCTGAAGTGCACTAGACTTCCATCAGGATTTCATGGCCGACAGCTACTGGTGCCCCTGCTCCATCCAGCCGTGTGACAAGGCAGTGACGCCTCCTTCTGGAGTGAGACACTGCAGGGAGAAACCTGCTTCCTACCTACAGCAACAGGGCTGATCCATTCCAACAGATCTGTCCACTTGTCTGTCTTCAATGCCCTTACAAAAGATGCATTAAAGCAAACTATGAAACCAGGACAGAGATATTTTTTTTCATATGCATTGGAATAATATCATGCTAACATTCAAATACCAGCAACTAGAGTCCAATAATAAGGGACAACACTTGAGATTTTTCAAACAACAGGTATTTGCACAGTTTTTATTTTCCATTTTAGGATGTTTCAAAGACAGGAAATCTTTCAGATTCCCACCCAGTTCCTCCCTCCCACTACAAACTGTCAGAAGAGATGGAAGGGAGTCTTTTACTCAAGGAGTTGACAGCTCTCAAAACACATTAATGCGTATCTCACAATAATTGATCTTATCTTCAAACTGCAGCTGCGGGATGCATTTTGGGAGACAAGGAGTTCAGCTACGACTTGAAGGAAGTTTGTTGCTTTTTGCAATCTGGAGAAGTGCTTCCAATCATGAGGGTAAAGTAAAATCAAGCAGTAAAATTAAAAAGCAAATAAAGACGTTGCTTTCTTCTTTTTTAAATGCAAGTCAATCTCATGACCAAGGAGAGATTCATTGCTGAAAACAGAAAACTTTAAGAGATGACAGAACATTGTCTGAGTATGGAAGTCAAGGCAGAGCGACGGATACACAGATGTATGCGGACACACACATGCACTAGAAAGCCTTGAACAGATTTCACCATCTCTAAAAGAAACACACAGCACAAATAATCAGTGACAATGAAGCTTGACAGTAGGAATGCAGAAAATAAAAGCTAACTATTAATAAAGTTTCATTAACTCTTCCTCTGAGCATCTTCCCAACTCTAGACAGCACATCATCACTACATTAATCTACAAGCACTCCTGCAGCAGTAAATCACTTTGCTGATTATCTATTTTTATCTGTTCTCTATTATTTCTTTTCCATAATGGAAACAAATACTCAACGAACAAATTCCAATTTTCTTTTTTTCTAGGCTTAGTATTTTAAAAAAAACAACCTTAATTGTCTTGTTAAAATAATACAAATAATTTCCTTCATCAACAGACATTAAAATACCCACTATCCACTGACACTCCTACATACTCTGCTTGAGAAGTGGGCCCATGTGAACCTCAAGAGGTTCAACAAGGCCAACTGCAGTGTTCCAGGACAAGGGGTAATGGTTTTAAATTAGAAAAGCAGGGATTCAGGCTGGATGTGAAGAATAAATTCTTTACGATGAGGATGGTAAAATATAGGAGCAGGTTGCCCAGGGAGATGGTGGATGCCCCATCCCTGGAGACATCCCAGGCCAGGCTGGAGAGGACTCTGAGCAACTTGAGCTGGTGGAGATGTCCCTGCTCACAGCAGGGGTGGCACTGGATGAGCTTTGACGATCCCTTTCAACCCAAATCATTCTGTGATTGTATGGTTCTATATACACCACCCTACTCCCAGGCCCCTACCAGCATCTCCAATGTCTTGCTTTTTCAGACAATGCACTGACCAGCTGTGCTCCTCTAAGATACCTTGGAAAGCTCCCTGATCTCCTATCACCAAGTTTGCTCCAGCATGAAGACAACTTGCAAAAAAACGAACTTCAGGATACATGGACAAAATATGCACAAATGTATAAAACACCTGGCTTAATGTTCACAGTATCACAGTATCACAGTATGTTTGGGATTGGAAGGGACCTCAAAAGATCATCTAGTCCAATCCCCCTGCTGGAGCAGGAACGCCTAGGTGAGGTCGCACAGGAAGGTGTCCAGGCGGGCTTTGAATGTCTCCAGGGAAGGAGACTCCACAACCTCCCTGGGTAGCCTGTTCCAGTGCTCTGTTACCCTCACTGAGAAGAAGTTCTTTCTCAAATTTAAGTGGAACCTCTTGTGTTCCAGCTTGATCCCATTGCCCCTCGTCCTATCATTGTTTGCCACTGAGAAGAGCCTGACTCCATCCTCATGGCACTCACCCTTTATATATCTATAAACATTAATAAGGTCACCCCTCAGTCTCCTCTTCTCCAAACTAAAGAGCCCCAGCTCCCTCAGCCTTTCTTCATAAGGGAGATGCTCCACTCCCTTAATCATCTTTGTTGCCCTACGCTGGACCCTCTCCAGCAGTTCCCTGTCCTTCTTGAACTGAGGGGCCCAGAACTGGACACAATATTCCAGATGGGGTCTCACCAGGGCGGAGTAGAGGGGAAGGAGGACCTCTCTCGATCTACTGACCACCCCCCTTCTAATACACCCAAGGATGCCATTAGCCTTCCTGGCCACAAGGGCACAGTGCTGGCTCATGGTCATTCTGTTGTCCACCAGGACCCCCAGGTCCCTTTCCCCTACACTGCCCTCTAATAGGTCATGCCCCAACCTATACTGAAACTTGGGATTGTTCCTGCCCAGATGCAGGACTCTACACTTTCCCTTGTTAAATTCCATCAGGTTATCCCCCGCCCAACTCTCCAGCCTGTCCAGGTCCCGCTGGATGGCGGCACAGCCTTCTGGCGTGTCAGCCACTCCTCCCAGCTTAGTGTCATCAGCAAACTTGCCGATAGTACACTCAATTCCCTCGTCTAAATCATTAATGAATATATTGAATAATATTGGCCCCAGTACTGACCCCTGAGGCACTCCACTAGATACTGGCCTCCAACTGGACTCCGCACCATTGACCACCACTCTCTGGCTTCTCTCTTTAAGCCAGTTTGCAACCCACCTCACTACTCTATTGTCTAGACCACACCTCCTCAATTTAGCTGTGAGGATGCTGTGAGGGACTGTGTCAAAGGCTTTACTGAAGTCAAGGTAGACCACATCCACCGCTCTGCCATCATCCATCCACCTTGTTACATTCTCATAAAAGGCTATGAGGTTGGTCAAGCATGACTTACCCTTGGTAAAGCCATGCTGACTGCCCCTAATGACCCTCTTATCCCTGATGTGCCTTGAGATGACACCAAGGATAAGCTGTTCCATTACTTTCCCAGGGACAGAGGTGAGGCTGACCAGTCTATAATTACCCGGGTCCTCCTTCTTGCCCTTTTTGAAGACTGGAGTGACATTTGCTTTCCTCCAATCCTCGGGCACCTCTCCCGTTTCCCAAGACTTGGCAAAAATGATGGATAGCGGTCTAGCAATGACCACAGCCAGCTCCCTCAGCACCCGCGGATGCATCCCATCTGGACCCATGGATTCATGGACGTCCAGACTACTTAATTGTTCCCTAACCCAGTCCTCATCGACTAAAGCAAACTCCTCCATTAACCTGGCTTCATCCGGGGTCTCAGGGGTACAGGGTTCCCCAGGACAGCCTCCAGCAGAGTAGACAGAGACAAAGAAGGCATTCAGCAATTCTGCCTTCTCTGTGTCTTCTGCCACCAGGGCACCCACCTCATTCATCAGTGGGCCTACATTGCCTCTGGTATTAGTTTTATCTGCTATGTATTTGAAAAAGTTCTTCTTGCTGTCCTTGACCCCTCTTGCCAGCTGTAATTCTAAGGAGGCCTTGGCTACCCTAGCTGCCTTCCTACGTCCTCTAACAGCAGCCTTATATTCCTCCCAAGTGGCCAGTCCCTGCTTCCATGACCTGTAAACTCTCCTCTTCTGCTTGAGCATACCCAACAGATCCCTATTCAACCACACAGGCCTTCTGGCTCCCTTCCTCGACTTCCTACGTGTGGGGATGCTCTGATCCTGAGCATGGAAGAAGCAATCTCTGAATGCAATCCAGCTCTCTTGGGCCCCTTTTCCTTCAAGCAGTCTTGCCCATGGGATTTCCCCCAGCAATTGCTTGAAAAGGCCGAAATTAGCCCTGCTAAAGTCCAGGGTTGCAATTCTACTTGCTATTCTGTTCCTGCCACACGAGATGCTGAACTCCACCATCTCGTGGTCACTGCAACCCAGGCAGCCCTCCACCTTTACTGCTTCGACCAGACCCTCTTTGTTAGTGAGGATGACATCCAGCAGTGTACCTCTCCTGGTGGGCTCCTCCACCATCTGCATGAGGAAGTTATCATCAATGCACTGGAGGAACCTCCTGGACTGTGGCTGGCTGGCTGAATGGTCCTTCCAGCAAACATCAGGGAAGTTAAAATCACCCACAACAACCAGGGCCTGTGACTGTGAGGCCACTCTCAGCTGCGCATAGAAGGCCTCATCAACTTCCTCAGTCTGATCTGGTGGCCTGTAATAGACACCTACAACAGTATCACCCCTGCCAGCCTGTCCCTTGATCCTGACCCATACACTCTCAACTCGTTCCTCATTCGCTCCTGGGCAGAATTTAGTACATTGCAGTTGCTCTCTCACATAGAGAGCAACTCCACCACCACGCCTGGCTGGCCTGTCTTTCCTGAAAAGGGCGTAGCCATCCATGACCACATTCCAGTCATGTGAACTGTCCCACCACGTTTCTGTAATTGCCACCAGATCATAATCTCCCGACCGAACATAGGATTCTAACTCCTCCTGCTTATTCCCCATGCTGCGCGCGTTGGTGTACAGGCATTTCAGGGAGCGAGCAGAGCACACCAATTTCTCCCTAGGGGCACAGGAGGCCACCCGGTCCTCATCTGTTTTAGAATGCTGCCCCACTGGGGCAAGCCCAACTACAACCCCATCCCCCTTCGAGCCTAGTTTAAAGCTCTCCAAATGAGCCCAGCTAATTCCTGCCCCAGCATCCTTTTGCCTCTGCGAGATAAGCCTTTCCTACATAACACTGTCCGGACTGGGGTCTTATAAAACCAGCCATTATCAAAAAAACCAAAGCCCTGCCTGTAGCACCAGTCTTGGAGCCAACCATTTAGAGATTGAATTTTCCCATTCCACCCCACATCGTCACTTGAAGAGGGAAGGAGTGAAGAGAAGATCACTTGAGCCCCTGAACCTTTCACCATCCTTCCCAAGACCTTGAAGTCATTCTTCATTCCCCTCAGACTACGGGAAGCAACTTCCTCCCCATCTGTCTGGAAGACCAGCAGCAGGTAGTAGTCTGTCGGGTGCACCAGTCTGGGGAGCTCTCTAGCAATATCCTTGATCCGGGCTCCAGGTAGACTACAGACTTCCCTAAGATGAGGGTCAACCCTGCATATTGGGCCCTCTGTTCCTTTCAGAAGGGAATTTCCTATTACAATCACCCTTCTATCTTTCTTATCAGAGGTAGTCTTCAGTTGTGTAGTCAACCGCCTCTTCCTATGTGATCTTGTAGGCAGGCTTGGCACCACCTCCTCACCTACCTCTTCTTCAAGATCCAGGGCCTCAAACCTATTACGGAGGGGCACCTGGGGAGGCAAATCAGGCAGGGAGGGGGGCTGCCTGTGATGCCGAACTGGAATAAGCTTCCAACCCTCATCTTCTTTCAGGTCATTTACCTCTGCCCGACAGCGACAAGGGTGGGGCTGTCTCAGGACCTCCGCCTCTGTCCGGGAGGGCAGGAGGTCCATCTCCTTTTCGGGGGTACCTCCCTGGGACCTTTCCGACTGACACGTCAGGGTGTTACTCCACCAGTCGATCTCCCTTTCGCACTCTCTGATGGACCTCAGCGTCTCAACCTCCTCCTTAAGCTTCACAACCATGTCGAGCAGATCTTGCACCTGCTCACACCTCACACAAGTAGAGTGCTGGCCTCCCTCCTCCGGCAGCAGCAGGCTCTGGCACTCCTTGCAGCCGGAGACCTGAACAGCCACCGTTCGGGACAGAACTTCAGTCTGCGTTGCCACAGTCTTTTTGAGACATGCTCTCCTTCTGGAGGCGACCATGGTCATCAGCGGTCTGGGACGCTGGCAATAAGTCGGTGGGAATGACAAACAACAAGTGCTCTCTGCACCCCGCTGCGCTAGCTAGTTGCTCCTCTCTGCACCTGGTGGGCAGGGACTAGTCGCTCCCCTCCCAAAGGTTTTTTCAAGGCAAGGGGAGGAGGTGTGGTCGCCGTCACCGTGGGAACGCCCCCCGCCACGTCAGCCGCTCTCTCGCAAAGGCTACCGGGGCCTCGGGGGGATCGGGACCGCCGGGAGTCACGCTGTCCCTGTACGTTTTCCTCTGGGCTTTCTAATCTCGGCTAAACCTCGTAGTCGACTGAACCTCGCCGGCTCTGGCTCTCGCTGCGCTGGCTCCTTCTTTCTCAGCCAAGTGCCACTTAGGATATCACTAAGGAAGTGCTGAAATACAGCTTTACAATGTATTATTATCTCACGGTATTTTTGGCCAAACCACATTTCTGCCCAGATTCTGCTGTTAGAAAACAGAGTGGTTGGGGCTTCCTTATGGCACAGGGCTGCTGCCCCTCCAGAGCTGGGTTTGTGCCAGTGCTCCACCTCACACACAACCAAGAGACATTTGCTAAATTGCAGCTTTTCAGCTCTAAATTATCTAGAAGGGACACTGAAGCAATGAATCACTTAACAATTGGGGAGAAAAAAAAAAAAAATCAAAATAAAAGCACAAGAACTCTGGTTCAGTACAGAAAGGAAACCAGAAAATATCATTACGGTGTGGATGACAAGTGAGCAGGCAGAGCCTCATGGGCCTATTAAACTGGCTTACACACCTGAGATATCTCAATTTTAATGACAGGAAGCAAAGAAAAAGCAAAGTAAAAGAAATTTTGGAAGACTTTTGTCTTGACAACATTTAAGATCCCTTTCTGCATTCGAAGTAGTTGTTAAAGTTGAGGCAGTTTACAGATTATTTGGGTGGTTTTGTTTTAATCTAACTTGTCTTTAAAGCACAAAAAGAAGCCTGTTCATCAGGATTCCAAGGCCCAACAAAAGAGCCCCAGGCTAAAATTCAAACATGCTTAAGTCTGCTAAAGCTACTAAAAGTCATCCTGTCAAAGCCTCTTGCCTGTAAAGCTGCACCTCTGCAAACTCTGCTGACAAACTCTGGAACTCAAATCATCTCTCCTGGTGTGTACATGTTCTCTTTTCTAAACAACACCAGAAAAATCCTTTTCAAATATGCTAGGTTTTGCTAGTTTTTAACTTGAGAGAACATAATTTTGTAGTGTTATCAGATACCATTTCCTCTCCTTCTCTATAAACAACTAAATTATCATTTTCAGTGCAATGAAAATTACAGGAATAGAAGGTTTACAGCACGTGCTCTTAAACACAGGTGTGAACAGGGTGGGAACAACAGAAGACCGACTTGGCACCCACCAATTTCTCCTTCCTAATCAGATTAGAGTGCTCATTTATTAAAAAGGAAAAAGGACTATGTTTTTCTTTTCTTAAAACACTCATCCCATTGTACATCTCTTTGATAATAACTTCCTCATAATATCATTTCTATGTCAGAAAGGCATCACAGAGCCTCGTTCAACAAGGAGGAACAAGAGGTCATAAGATGAGTCTTAATGACTGCGTCAAGCTTTGAAAAATCAGGGGCTGAATGAGTTACCTGTAACCACATCCAGCAAATCCTCAAGTGCCTGAAGAACACATTGGCTCCCAAAGCCCCACCGCTGCTCCCTTCTTGACAAAAATATACAATCATATTTAGGTGCTTAAAGAGAGAATCTGGTGGTTAACTTCAGCTAGCCATGTTTTAAGGGCTTGTTTAGTCTAACTAACGAAGATGCACTTTTCTGAGTACTTCGAATGTAAAAAACAATACATGCACCAAGTTACATACTTCATAATATTAAATTAAAAAATAAAAATCAATCATTGGCTCTTACAGAGCTTTAGCTGTCAGTGCTACAGACAATCCACATCATCTGCTTCATATATCACATTTTAAATGCTCTCCCATGGATGCAAATACTTGTTCCAATGAACCACCACTTGTAAGTGCATTTTGAAGCAGTCACATACTCTAAATAACAGCAAATGCTGTCCACTCATTTCAGAGGTCCCAGACTGTCTACAACTCAAGACACACAGACTCACCAAGTACCTGCTGCCCTACTTCCTACCACTGCTCTTGGTCAGCCAACAGATCAACTAAAATCTCAGCTAAAAAGTCACAGAACCACCTGAGCACACAGCCCTAAAGCGCAGAGACAGCCACACCAACCTCCAACAACCTACAACAGCACCCAGATTTCTGATGCTTCAAACACAGAAAATTCCAATTTTATTTGCGGTATGGATTTAGTTCCGCTGCAAAAGATCTTGCAAGACACACTGGTATATGTTGCAGTGTTGAAATTTACAGCTGAGCCAGGAAACATGAGACAAGCTGAAACTTCTCATACACAAACACATGCACATACACAAACAAATGCAGCACAGCACTGACCCAAATCAAGCAAGAGAAACTTATAAATTTGCACATTACTATAATATCTGCATACAACAATCAACCGGTATACAGCAATGATGTAAAACATACAACACTCTAGTGTTTTAGTACAGAAGTCTGTAAATATTCTTTAAAATGTTGTGTTTTTTTTTTTTAAATCATTTTATGCTCCATTCATTATTGTAAATACTTAGAAATTTAACAGACTAACCTCAAATGGGGATATGAAATCTGTACAGATGAAAACATCTGTAGTTCCATTAAAGAATGAAAACGTAATAAATACTATATACACTATGACACAAACCAATCACTACCTATATACTATTACAAACGTCTTAATCCAAAACTAGGGAGAAGGGATTTGGGGATCAGGATATAAACCAGGATCCTAGAATGCTGGGTTTTGTTCAGTGTCCTGTTACACAACGTTTTCTGCAACTCCAAGCACCACCTGCTCACCGGTATTTCACGCCTGTAAAATACAAGCAGTACGTTGCCACAGGGTAGCAGTGTCAGGGAAAATCCATTAGATACTGTACTCATGTGAACACACTATCCAAAAATCAAGAAACAGAGAAACAAGAACAGCTGATCCAGAAGAGCAATTCTTATCTTGAGCAACTAATGATGCCAATTTAACGTTCCAGATGAGCACGCACACAAGGATGTCGATGCTGACGGTCTCCTGCCAGCAGACCTACTGAAAATGGGACTCACAGTCACCTCTTCCAGGATGGTCCCATCCAGGGCTGATGAGCATCGCATGGAAAAGACACAACTCTGCACCACCATTCCCGGGGGTACTCTCTGCTTCCTACAGATAGAAATTCAGCCTCTAGGCCTGTCAAGATAGCATCTTTCGCAATATTCAAACCACATAAATTTGGAATGCAGAAACTATTTTTCTATTCCTTTACAAAGGATGTGCAGTCCACATGCCTCCCCCTGCCAAAGTCAAAATGACAGCTAGACAGAAGGAAAAATGAAAATAAGGAGAAGAATATTTTGAGAGCTTAAGCATTCTGCAAAACATCTACTTGATCTCTGTGGTGTTTGAAAACTTAACAAATTGTGGTGCTCACCATCATGATTATCTGCATACGTTAACAGCTAAGGACCTGAGCAATCCAGTTAGAGTATCCAACACAGTAATTTATTGCAATTAACTACTTCAAAGGCGACCTTTATTAAACTGTCTTACCAATACACAGTATTCTTATTTAAGCAATAAACAAAACATTTAGCATCTCATGTTATTTTCCTGTATTTCAAGCTTTGGCATCATGAAGTAACAACACAGTTATGACAAGAGGAGGAACTAATGGGCAGAACATACAAGTTAGCACGCCCAGGTGCTACTAAAAATTGGCTACTAGTTATCACATCCCTGTACTTGTGCAGGACACAGGTAATCATGTCAGATACCCCAACCTCTTCACTTACTGAGCATTTATGCGTTGTAACATGTGCTTACTCATTCCAGCTCTTCAACAAAGCCCAAAGTGAAACACAGAAACAAAAGGGCTTGGAAGAGTCATCCCTAGTGCTGCACCTATTTTCATAAGATCTTATAGCTCCATCTAGCTCTGCACAATGGAAATCACTGGGACATCTAAGAAACTGCAACCGAAACCCCAAGGAGGACACAACTTCAATGATCAATACTGTGAAACTAAGGATATACTTACTTATATCAGGATAAAACATTAGTAAGGCAAACACCAGGTCATTTGTCCCCTCTCTCTGTGAAAGAAGATGAACTTTTTAATAGCTAAACTAATTTACAACCTCTGTGCTTTATCTAAAGTAGCATCATTTTGATTCTTTGCAGTGAAAACACATGCAACACTTCAACACTTCAAATAAGAGTATTTATCAAATACATTCTGTCAACTTTTTTTCCCCTCAATTTATGTTGATGCTTATTTAATTAACGGCATAAATTCAACTATTTGAGTTTTCCCATTAAAGATTCTTCAACAAGTCATCACAGTGTGTATTTGGATCAAATCTTCGTGCCACTGGGAAAACTCTATCCATTACAAATCTAGAACTCAAATTTGAGATCAAGATAAAATACCAAATAAGATTATCTCAGCTAAAAAAAATAAGAATAGAACTCTGCTAATTTTCAGTAGGACACGTTGCAGGTAACTGAAATTTGCCAACTATGCATCAAAAAAAAAAGCTTCAGAGACTATACATATGCAAAATTAAATCTCTTCATTTATTGATATGTGTAAGTTCAATTATTTTTTAAAAGAGCATGCTTTGCATTTTTTGAGCAAATCTTTGCAAGGTCTGCTGCTTCTTAACCGCTATTAAATCTTAATGAAAGCTGAAGAAACCCAACTATTGGAACGACAGCAACATCCTTCACGACCAAAATGAGTTTCTATAGCATCTTACAACTACAATTTCTTCAGGATTCTCCATCAGTAGTAAATTCCAATATTTCTCCAGCTCCTCCTTGTCCAACAGATTGCTGAATGATCACAAAGTAGCAGCAGACAGTAATACATTGCCAATTTTATTCGGAAAGTTCCCTGCCTTTAAAGAAGGAAAATCTCCAGTCTTTGACAAAGACTTCTTCAAATCTACAGCATATTTTCCTCATAGCTGGAGTAACAGACTTATATGTTACAACCCCCAGTATCTCTATCCCCATTTGTGGAAAGGTTTTCCACACAGATTAAACTGACACCACCTGGCCACTCTGCTAGAAAGATACATAAAATGTTAAGAGTGATACACTGAAATTTAGTAATCTTCACATAGGAAAAAAAAATGCCTTTTTAGTATATATCAGTCTCTCTTTTCTAGAGTACTTACATTTTGGATATTTCTCATGCTTCCAAGATGCTGTGACTAGAAGAAAAAAGCAGTTGCCAAGAGTTCAGGCCTAAGTTGGGGCCTAGGCCTGGATTTTGTTTGTCTTTCCAGGGCCACCACACAGAGGGATGGCAACCACAGTTTCCAACAGTAACCGAGCCTGCTATTAATATCCTCATTAACCACTGCCAGTCTTCAATACTTAAGTGCTTGATCTCTAAAAACCGAATGATTTTTCACAGAACTTCCACCTCAGGTTTCAGCACTACAGCTGTTCTCTGAGACCCATCGGGAAATACAGAGTAGGCAGATAGACAAAACGCCCAGTGTGGGACTGGGGATTCTGTTGTCTTGTGGCTTTCTGTAGTTGTTGCTTTGGGGGTTTTGCTTTGCTTTATTTCTTTATTGCTGTGGTGTTTGCCTGGAAATTACTGAGAAAATAAACCTCCTCTTTCCATAGGCAATGGAAACTTAAACTCACAAAACTGCAACCAGGCTTCTAGAAGATGATACTGGTAAAAACGCTTTTCTCAGTCATAGGACAAGGAACCAGGGAAACCTGACCTCGTGTTACTATTGGCATCCTTTGGAACACAAGAAAGGAAACCAAAATCTACTATTTAAAAAAATAGTGATCTCTGATTATGTATCCCAGAGGCAACTATAGAAAACCACTCCCACTAAATCTTTATAGCCCAGTTCATCCAGTTCTAAAAATCTTTATGAAATACTCTTATTAAATTTAATTTTCCATAGCCAACAATACTGCAAACACAAATACAACTTGGCTTTCAATCTTCCACATTTAGTTGCTGAAAGACACAAGCAGCTACCTGACGACGACCATACGCTTTCACCTTGCAGAGTGAAGAAGTCCTTCCATACTTCACCTTTTTTTCTGGGAGTCTCCAATGACACCTCCAGACCCGGCTTTCAGCCTTTTTTAACCTGGTTTAGCTAAACTACTGCTTGCCACCATACCAGGCTCTAGAAAAATGCCTCAGAGCTCTAAGAACTACATGTTTTTCAGCTTAGCATTAGAAATGTTAAGCATCATACATTGATTAAAATGTCAATATTTATTCCATGTCATATCTGATATCTTATTTTTTTCTTATCTGTCAGCACAGAAAAAAGAACACACATCAGTTGCAGTAATATAAAATGTCACTGTGGATCTGCTCTACAGCAAAACTTAACAGGGTCCAGCCAGAAGGTACACAAGATATAAGGGAAGACAAATACACAATCATATGGTTTTCTTAATCGCCAGGAAAGTTCTTTGAAGAACAGAGTCACTACCAAAGTAATGTCTTATTTGCTAAAGTCTTCTCACATTCCAGTTGGGCAAGGACCAAAACAAGAGCTGCAGAGAAAAATTCGGAGATGAAGAGACTCACAATTGAGTAACTGCATATACCACTCAAAAAGCACCACGAAGCTCAGTCTCCCCCTCAGAATTTGGAAAACAAAGAGGAAGAAAAAAAATGTGACCACCATTCGGTACTTCTTATTTATAAACATTTACATTCAAGATCTAAAATAAACATTCTCTGCTTTGACAATTCTCTTCATATCTGTTCCTATTCTCATGACACTTTGCAAGTCCCATGCATTGTGAGAGCACAAGCTCTTTGCTTCAGTAAAGCTACCATGGAGGTTTAACGTACCTTTTACCAAAATAAGTAACTTTTACTTCAGAATTAACTAGATACTGATACCACCACGACTCCTGATTCAGGCTGGGCTGTGTTAGTCTTCACATTAATCTGCTTAAAATTCCTGACTATGAAGGACGAACGAGGGCTGCATTACAGGCTTATAACAAGGTTAAGCTTGAGAAGTTCTATTAATACCCTAAGGCTACCAGGAAATTCCTTACAGCAAGCAAATTTTTGGCTCTGCTGTGGATTATGCTCTAGGGTAGTTTGTTCTAGTTTATCTCCTGTCTGCATCAGCGGCCCCGTCTCCTTTTGGGGGCTCATCAGCTGAGATGCTCATCAGAAGTCACAGAATTACTTAACAGGAAGATCTGGAATTTTGCCATGTTCACTCTCCATATCCCCCACATAAATTAAGTTTTAACTGACTGTCAAGCCTCTGATTCGTTTGTGAGAAATAACGGTTTTATCTGTCTAAATTCCAGATACTCAAAAGCGTAACCAAAGCCCTTATAAAGAAGTGGTAATCTGGTGTAACGGATCTGTGATAACCATGTCTACACACGGTTAATGCACTAACACATGCTCTACATACGTAATTCCAAATGGACCTGAAAACTAACATACAAATCTACCGCTAAATAAAACTAAACATAACTTTCCTTTTAATTGCTCAGGTCACAGCCTGTACCTTAGAGTTACCAAAAAACAGCTCCAAAATCATGTACTTCAGTAGCAACCAGAGATGGCTCTCAAAAGCTTGTAAATAAAACAACTGAGCACAGCTTAACACAGCGGAGACACCTTATGAGCAATCCCATTGCTGTTTGAAGGGGTCCAATTTAGTAAGCTCACCATCAGTAATTGTCTCGCCTTGTTCTGCCATTCAGAGAGGATGTTTGTAACTATTGCAAACAAAGGAATGGTTGTTGAAGTGTTGGGAAGGAAAGAAATTGGTGTCCACCAATAAAATTACATGTATTTGTACTAAGTGATGTGTCTGAGGTTCAGCTGCATCTGGTGACAGGAGCCAGTTTTCCATTGGGTACCCAGGACAATAAATAACTTGGGGAGAGGGGAGGTTGGGGGTTGTTCTTGGGGTTTTGGGCGTGGGTTTTTGTTTGTTTTTAACCAAATTAAGCATTTGTGACTGCCCCTGTCTAATTGGTTAGGTCCGTATTATGTTAAAGAGCTCCGGTTTATGAGATAACCCATTTGATAAAAACTTGCTAGACTTCTCCTTGGTGTTTCTCTTCCTTCTGTTTCTGACACTTGATTTAGGATCCAGTAATTTTTTTCAGTTAGCAGTTTAAGAAATTAGACTGTAAGACAGACTTCGATTGCTATCAATTTCCCATTAGTTTAAAAAGCATAAAACAAGACAGTAGAGCAAAATTCATATAGGACTTCTTCCTTCTCCAGATAGAAATGCTGTATAAAAGCTAGTTCGGGGATTCAGGTAATTTTTTTTAAAAAATATGTATACTTCAGCACATGAAACCCTTCATCTTGTGCTTTTTTAACAGGTCCTTAATTCTGGCTTTTAAAGTAGTATCTGTGATTCTGACTTGCTTCACTTGGATTCATCCAGGATGTTCACACTACAATTAAGTTATATGAACAATTTAAATAAGTTAGCACTTAAAAAATGGAACAATTACAACTTTTATACAATTAAGAATTAGGATCCTCTAGGGGACTGACTGTCTGCAAAATTACTACTTGTTCCTGTTACATTAAGGCACAAGCCAAAGGCAAATTGACTTCGTCTTCTGGGAAATGTAATGATCCCCAGAAATTCTCTGCTTAAAGTCAATTGTCATTCATTAATTCCTTATTCCTGAAAAGAGGTTCTGCTCCAGCTTCACCTTTTTCTCTTCTGCTCTTACCATTCTTTGGTGACAAGTTAATTCTCAAGATTTCCCTTTTAAAAACAACATACGTGGGTCAGAGTGCTACAAAGATTTGCCAGGTTCAAACAATTTCCTATTAAAAGTCTCTTTTTATGGCACTTGACTGCGGAAGGTACAACGCACAGTTTGTGACACAGCAACTAAAGCTCTTCTGCTTTAAGTTTTGAAGAATTGCCATCATAAAAATTAATGACCCAGTTTGAGCGAAGCTCTGCAAACTGAATATAAACACTATGTAAACTGTGGGGAGCAAGAGGAGAGACCCCATTTTAAGTTTGGAAAGCGGGTTCAACAGAACATTCAGGAGTTCACAGCTTCCACGCGGCTCAAATTCGGAGCGTTGCGTTCTCCTTCATTGTTGCCGGCTTATTATTTTAATAACCACTTTGTTTTATCGCTGGTTAGAAGAATAAAGCAATTTAGTTCAGGTTCGCTGTCTACTGAGCTGTGTTTCTGTCAGACTGTCAAGAAGTGTGTCAAACGTAATGGGAGACAGAAATCACCCCGGGAACGCTCACCTGGGAGTAACTCAACTGGAATTTCCAATTCATTTCACACTTGAAGCCTTTTATTCTAAGCCAACCTAATCAAAACCGGTTTCAAAACTGAGCTTAGTGCCACATTTTAAGGTTGCGGGTTCTATTCCAACTTATCAAAGCAATATCTTTAAAAGAAGAATTACATAATTTCATAATTTCTTTCTAGTGATTGTATGGTACAAATAACGAGGATCACCTGGCAACAAAGCCTCTATGGAAATGAACTTTCTCTTCATGACCGAGGATCACAGAACTCATGTTTATGCTACCCAAAACCTGTCTTTCTGACTTGGAGTTGGAAAATGACATGTAAAAAGATATTTGAAAGGTGCTGGACATGCCCCTCCTAGCACCACATTTTATGGAGTTAACTAAAATAAGACTGTGCTTTTCCAGTTCCATCTTAAAATTCAGTTCTAAATCAAACTTCAGCAATGAAACATGCTTCTAATTTTGCCCTAAGTAGATCTGAATTAGACACAGGACATTTTTGAAGCTGCAGGGTGATTGTATCAGGCTAAAAGCATAATTACAGGTAGATTAGAAAAATTGTAATGACGCTCAAAAAGCTCACCTCCCCTTTTTAACCCACCTGGCCTCCGTGGCAATTCAGCAGCTCCAGCTTTCCCCACCTATTTAATTATTTTTTTAATAAAAAAGAGACCTCAAATCTACAATATCCAACATAGCTCCTTTTAGATCTGGCTAAATTATTGATTTTTAAAGGATTGCTTCTCCCAGCTAAAAAAAGGATGGGGTTTTGTTTGGGACACTCCAGAACTAAAAGCAGCAGCAAACCAAGCAGCCCATACACAGCATTGCTAGAAGTTGCTCAGGTGAATTCCGGTATCATGTGGTTGTGTTATTCTCACATATGCAACAACAACAAAAAAAGGGCATTTTTTCAAAGGAAGAATTTATTTGTTTGGTGAACAACTACTCTAATATTTATCAAAGAAATATCAAAGAATCCCAGAATATCAGGGGTTGGAAGGGACCTGGAAAGCTCATCCAGTGCAATTCCCCCGCCGGAGCAGGAACACCCAGCTGAGGTTCCACAGGAAGGTGTCCAGGCGGGTTTGAATGTCTGCAGAGAAGGAGACTCCACAACCTCCCTGGGCAGCCTGGGCCAGGCTCTGGCACCCTCACCAGGAACAAGTTTCTTCTCATATTTAAGTGGAACTGCCTGTGTTCCAGTTTGAACCCATTACCCCTTGTCCTATCATTGGTTGTCACCGAGAAGAGCCTGGCTCCATCCTCCTGACACTCACCCTTCATATATCTGTAAACATTAATGAGGTCACCCCTCAGTCTCCTCCAGGCTCCAGAGCCCCAGCTCCCTCAGCCTTTCCTCACACGGGAGATGCTCCACTCCCTTCAGCATCTTTGTTGCCCTGCGCTGGACTCTCTCCAGCAGTTCCCTGTCCTTCTGGAACTGAGGGGCCACAACTGGACACAATATTCCAGGTGTGGTCTCACCAGGCAGAGTAGAGGGGCAGGAGAACCTCTCTGACCTACTGACCACCCCCCTTCTAACCCACCTCAGGTACCATTGGCCTTTCTGGTCACAAGGGTCCAGTGCTGGCTCATGGTCACCCTGCTGTCCCCAGGACCCCCAGGTCCCTTTCCCCTACTCTGCTCTCTAATAGGTCGTTCCCCAAGTTATACTGGAACCAAACGAGCAGCTCTTATCATTGCATTCTTCACCTGATTTTGAGTTTGTTAGCTGGAATTTTTTTAAAAAAGCATTCCATCAGGAATCTATCATACATCGTAAAATAACTTTCTACACAAGTTGTCAATAAACTGCACTCTCTCACGCATTGAAATTCAATTCCGGTCATTTTGAAAAATATCGCTTTGGTTTGTTTTTAAAGGAAAAAAGGCAAAACAACTAGATCTACTTTTAATTCCATAGCGTGCAAACCAGACAGATAGAAGGTTTCAGACCTCTTTCTCTGACTTTGTTGACAAACTGAAAAATTCAGTAGCCACCCACAAGTTCCGACTTCTGCTTTATAACTCCAGAGACTAAGTTTAAAAGGCCATGAGAAAAATTAATGCTCTATTATTTACATTCCTGAATTATGATGATCACAGCAAGGAATCCCTCTGTGTATCACAACATCCCATAAAACTTTTTGAAGTAATAATTTCTAAGTATTTTCAGTCTTCACAGTGAGTTATTCAGATATTAAATTTCCTATGAAATTAACATGACCTCTGGAAATGCAGCATCTTAAATTACATTATTTCACTTATTTAAATCCCATATACCTCACCGTGCTTTATGCATTATTCCTAACGACTTCAGAATATTAGGTCGTTAATTTCTAAAATTGCTCTGGTTTCTTATTAATGTTGCCTCACTAAAATCAAAGGAATTTAAGTGGAAAGAAGGTTCTCTCTGCAGCCTTCCAACTTCCTGAGTGCACCGCAGCTGATAAAGGAAATCTAAGGCTGGTCCTTTTCCTTTAACTAGTCAAAAGCATTAAGGGAAATATTAGCCCACCTCCTCCTAAATATACATACAAACTACCTTGGAAAATGTACCATGGTGCTGTTAAACCTGCTTACATTTCCCAAGGTAAAAATTATAATACCAGCAGATTTTAAAATCATCCGTGTTGAAAATACTCAATTCTGAGTCTTCCAAGCTTCCAAGCTAAGTGAAATCTAATAAGCAAAAGCTATACCATAATGAATTGAGTAATGACAAGAAGTGGAAGAGGAATGTTTCTAGATCACGGAAGGAGGGGCTGGCCACCTGGGGAGAATATAAGGCTGTTGTCAGAGGGTGTAGGGAGGCAATCAGGAAAGCTAAGGTCTCCTTAGAATTAAACCTGGCGAGAGGGGTCAAGGACAACAGGAAGAGCTTTTTCCAATATGTGGCAGATAAAACTAAGACCAGAGGCAATGTAGGCCCACTGATGAACGAGGTGGGTGCCCTGGCGACAGAAGATACAGAGAAGGCAGAGTTACTGAATGCCGCCTTCGTCTACTCTGTCAGAGGCTGTCCTGAGGAGCCCTGTACAGCTGAGGCCCCAGAGGAAGGCAGGACAATGGAGGAGTTTGCCTGGGTTGATGAGGACTGGGTTAGGGAGCAGTGAGGCAATCTGGACATCCATAAATCCATGGGTCCGGATGGGATGCACCCACGGGTGCTGAGGGAGCTGGCTGAGGTCACTGCTGGACCGCTCTCCATCATCTTTGCCAAGTCTTGGGAAACAGGAGAGGCGCCTGAGGACTGGAGGAAAGCAAATGTCACTGCGGTCTTCAAAAAGGGCAAGAAGAAGGACTCGGGTAACTATAGACCAGTCAGCATCACCACGGTGGACGTGGTCTGCCTTGACTTGAGCAAGGCATCTGACACAGTCTAGCACAGCACCCTCACAGCTAAACTGAGAGAGTGCGGTCTGGATGACCGGGTAGTGAGGTGGACTGGGAACTGGCTGAAGGGAAGAAGTCAGAGAGTCGTGGTCAATGGGTCGGAGTCCAGTTGGAGGCCTGGATCTAGTGCAGTGCCTCAGGGGTCAGTACTGGGGCCTGTATTATTCAATATATTCATCAATGATTTGGACGAGGGAATAGAGTGACTGTCAGCAAGTTTGCTGATGACACCAAGCTGGGAGCAGTGGCTGACACGCCAGAGGCTGTGCTGCCATCCAGAGACCTGGACAGGCTGGAGAGTTGGGCAGGGAAATATTTAATGAAACAGAACAAGGGCAAGTGTAGAGTGCTGCACCTGGGCAGGAACAACCCCAGGTTCCAGTATAAGTGTGAGGAAAGGCTGAGGGAGCTGGGGCTCTGGAGCTGGAGAAGCGGAGACTGAGGGGTGACCTCATTAATGTTTACAGATATATAAAGGGTGAGTGTCAGGAGGATGGAGCCAGGCTCTTCTCGGTGACAACCAATGACAGGACAAGGGGTAATGGGTTCAAACTGGAACACAGGAGGTTCCACTTAAGTATGAGAAGAAACTTCTTCCTGGTGAGGGTGGCAGAGCCTGGCCCAGGCTGCCCAGGGAGGTTGTGGAGTCTCCTTCTCTGCAGACATTCAAACCCGCCTGGACACCTTCCTGTGTAACCTCAGCTGGGTGTTCCTGCTCCATGGGGGGATTGCACTGGATGAGCTTTCCAGGTCCCTTCCAACCCCTGACATTCTGTGACTCTGTAATTAGTTGGAAACTGATTTATCTATTTAACATATAGGTGAAAAGCAGGAAGAAAAAAAAACAAAAAACAAAAAACAAAAACCAAAACCTCTGCAGGTAATGAACATTACGTAGGTTTAGGGGAGAAATTTCACCAAAATGTCTATATTTAATTTTATTTACTCCCTCACGTAACAGTAAAGGACTTGTCCACCAGCACTGGGATCCAATCGCCTCCTGGGGCAGTGCTGCTGTTCCTTCTAAATCGATTTTTATTCCTCATTGAGTCTTAAATTCATGCTCTTCACTGAAGCATTTAATTCAGTGCAAGTGTTACTTATCTGGAGAAGTAACCAGGTTACTTATCTGGAGAACAAATAGAAACCGCTTTTAACACCAAAAAAAAAAAAAAAGGGTCATCACTCAAAGACAGACACTTTTCTTCTTTTAAACTCATTTTACAAACTAATATGAGAGCAGCGTCCTTTCGGCTACTAAAGTCGATATCTCTAAGATCAGTCTTAATAGTGACTTGTGTTTCAACAACCAATTCCATTGTAGGGAGAAGCCAAAGAACAGTGCATTTAAAGTCCTCCAAAATTCTGTAAGGATGCGTTAAAACCTAATCCATAGGAAGAAAAAAAATTAAGAAAACCCAACATTCCCTATAGTGGTCTGTCATGTTAGGGTTTTGTCTTCAGATGTAAAATAATGCCAGTGAAATTACCTAAAGTGAAGGCAAATATTTGGGACTATTCAAAGATTTCAAGTGATGTTAAAGGGGCACCTTAGACGCATGACAGAAAGATCTATTCAAAGACAATATGAAGCTACAAGTAAGCTTTAAGAACTAAAACGTACCATTTGTCAAACTGACAGCCTAAAGTCGCCCACTTGCAACAACTGATGCGGATTGCATAAAAAGCCAGAATATTAAAAATGAGCAAAGAGCCAAACAATAAATTACAATGTAACCATACATCATGTTTTGCCTGGTTTATCAAAGCATACTATCCGTTATGCTTTCTCCCCACCCCTTACAACAACATGTTAGAGATAACATCTGCATATGCTAAGGACTAACCAAATTGTTAATGGAGAAAAACACAAGAAGCTGGTATTTCATTTCCTAACCCAACAGTATGCAAGGATCGCCAAGCCTTTCAGGAATTGGACAAAGCAGCTAATCACCATCACATTTTATATAGCCCAGCTATGATGTTGAACATACTGAGGTCCAATAACAATTTACTGGCAAAATGGTGCTTTTGAGCTAAGGTTATATATTTAATTAAAGTCCATAAACATCAGTAATATTAAAAAAACTAGTAGAAGTGTTTTGTATGAACTTAATTAAATGGAACATAAGGGAAAAGAGCATGGATTTTCAGTCCAGAACACAAGAACTACGCTGGATTTTTTTCAGATGAATGCTAAAAGGCAACTGAGAGCGAAAGGAAGGTCCACAAAGTCTACCTAGAAATTCCAGGTTATGTTTATAAGAACAGAAAAGCTCAACTTGTTTCCAAGCATTCCTGAGCTCCTACATCGCTGCTTATCCTGGGAGCTGAAGCTCCATCTGAAATTGGCTACAAGGAAAAATGTGCCACTAATAAGGCTGCCTCCAATTAGGAGGCTATAGCAGCTATTCAAATGAGCCTGTTCTTAAGCTGATTATAGGCTTATTTGGTCAACATGACATAAAGCCCTTAACCTTTTAAAAGTTGTAATAATATTCTCAACAGTCATTTCAGAATTAACTAAAAACCAGAGGCGAGTTACTGCTTGAATCCAGAAAAGAAAAATGTCTGTTGGCTACACTGAGAACTTCTTACCAAAACGATTCCAGGTTCTTGACGATGTCGTATTTCGTAAAATGGCTCCATAGTGACTTATCAGTATTTTTATGCCAATACTTACACAATATATATCACGCTGTAATACATTTTTAGTCATTAGTCTTAATATTTTCAAATGTTAAGGTGTGTTGTACTTTAAACATGAAACAGTATGAAGCACATGTGATAAGGGCCCACTCAGTCATCCTCCCCCTTTCTTCAGACTACACATTTACTACAAGGAGAACATTTTTCTGCACGCAGAACATTAACACCAAGGAACTGCTTTTATTTAAATAGCAAGTAAGCCGGACCCCGAATTCATTTTGTCTCAGGCAAAAATGTCACTGGACAGAAAAACTGCATTACTAATGACTTACAGTCTTCTTACAACTGCTGCTTAGTGCTTACTTTACCGGGAAAGTGTGAAAATGTATAAACCCAGCATGTCCCTGTTCCACACCTAAAGTTGCAGACAAAGCTTGAATTTCTCGTATGTCATGTGGCCTTTACTTTTGACTGATTTGTCTTGTTAAGGCAACGCTTTGCCTCTTTTTGCCGTTTTTTAATAAACTACACAGTATGGGAAAAGAGTCACTGTAATTACGAAGCGTCAGGAGTTTGCATCCTCCCAGAAAAAGCAAAACGCTGCTTCTTTCTTTGTAAAAACAGCAGCCCTGTTGACAAGATGCCAGCTATTGACAGGACCATCCTGAAATGCTTACTTGGGCCAGGCCTTACCAGAAGATGACGTGACGCTGAGCTGTAGTTATAGTTAGCGGGACGCTGAGCTGTATTTAAGAGTCTGCTCAGAACGGGATCTGTGCAAACACAGGGAATCCAGTGTTCCCACCCCAAGACAGGACTCAGCATTTTTCCTTATGTCACGGAGGCACCCCGAGGCTAGTTTAAGGGACAGCAGGGTCCAAAACAACTTTTATTAAACCGGTGAGAAACAGGGTTTTAGCACTCCAAAAGTGACTTAAATATAGGTTCGGGTATCAGTTGAGGAAAATTATTAAGGGGCAGCAACTAGTACAACAGGAGGTCCACAGTGTGCGTGCACGTGGCTTCACCCGAAACAATGCCGGAACCGCCCCTGAGTCCCAGAGGAGTACACACTTCCCTGAACATGGTGCGGGATTATTCTTAGAGATATAGGTACTCGTAGTGAGCACGGAAAGTGTACCCTCGCGATTGTGCGAGGATAAATTTATGATACACTCGCAATCCTGCGAGGGTTAATTTACTTACACGTGCAAATATGCACGGAATACTACACGTGCTTATATGGAAGCACGGGAGGAAAATACACTCGCGATTGTGCGAGGATAAATTTATAATACACTCGCAATTGTGCGAGGAAATAAAGTTACACTCACAATTGTGCGAGGAAATAATTTTATACGTGCTTGTATTAAGCACGGGAAGTTACGCGTGCATATGTGCACGGAACGGATAAATATACTCGCAATCCTGCGAGAAGTTTTACTCACACCCGTGGCGGCAAGGCAAGCAGGGTCTCCATCCCGGGGAGGGGGGGCTCTCGGCGGCAGCATCTTCCTCGTGCTCCGAGAGACCGGCGACAATGGGCCCAGTCTCGACGAGAGAGTCCCGTTTTTATACTGGCTGATCAGACCTGACTGTAGGCATTCTAGAAGCTTCTCTGCACCCCCACACCGTGTGTGGGGTGCCCCTGAAGCCTCCAAACATCCCCCACACTGGTCACAGGTGCCCAGCGGCTCCCTGGCGCCTCGGCACTCCCTTCTCCTAATGGCCCTGGCCAGGGTGCTCTGGGGCCAAACAAAAGAAGCTGTTAGCCTCACACAGAGAGAGAGGGGGATGTGCCTACTCCTTCCATGATGAAGGAGGGAGGGGGAGATAGGGGGGTTTGCATTCTGCCACAGCTGTGCAGCAGTGAAAGCAGTACATTGTTTGCATTGTTTTAGGGTGTCAGTGGGTGAATAGGGAAACACTGCTTCTTTAATAAGGTCTGTTGTATCAGTTGGTGTTACCGGCAGTGTCGAACACCTTGGTGCTGCTAGGAGGCATCACAGGACTGTGCTGTCTTGCCTCTCAAGTTTTTCAATTTAAACAACAACAAACCTAAACAAACAAACAAAACCCCACAACTGAAAACCAGCACAACCCAACACCAAAAACCCAAACCCAGCAACAACAGCTTTGATTTCTCTGGGCTGAAGTTTACCCTGGAGAGCACCACTGTCCTGTCAGGAGCAAGTTAAGCTTTTCTTCTGAGCTTGATCTAGTATTTTCCTTTTCTAATACAACAGAATGAGCACTTTTTGTTTTAGAGTTGCCATTGTATGTTACCAAGCTTGGGGAATGGTGTAGTTTCTTGCAGAATTGTCTAATTCAAGCAAATGCTTGAAGATGCTTAAAGAAAATTGTTCATGTGGATGCAGTTTCCCCCCTTCCTTCTGGATTTCCCTTCCATATATACACTTTCCTTTCATCGGCAGATCAGAGGAAGAAAGTGTTGCCACTGAAAAGAAGAGCATGTCACACTGCTTTGAACCCTCCTTCTTTTAGACTCCTTAGAATTAGTTGATCTCTCCTCTTGCTGCTCCTCTGGGGCGTCAGGTGCTGTTGGCCCCATCCAGCCTGTTGCTCTGTCCCTCAACACTTGTAATTCAGCCCTAACTGAAAGTGTCGTCAGGAGGAACTTTTCACCCTGGAGTTTGTTGCTAAAGTGTATTTGTAGCATGCTGAACTTGGGTTATTTGCCAGAGATTTCTTAAAAACTTTAAAGGAAAATAAGCAAGCTAATGAAGGTCTTTGATCTCTTCTGTACAGAAGCTAAGTGATGTTTGGGTTGCTCCTAATTAATTTCATCCTTCAAATTAATTTTCCCAAGCTTTAGAAATTACCAGTGAAGTAGTAGTCCTAGCTGTGGTCTTATGCCATACTGGCAGTGGGTGGAAGAGTCGACAGGCTTGGTAACAACATTTACATTCTTGGTCTTGTCTGCTCTTACCTGGTTAGTGTCCCTATCTCCTGGTAACTTCATTGAGCAGTTCACTATTTTCTCCTCATATCCACTCACAAAGATACTGTCAAGCTTATTACAGCATGTATGCATATACGTGTCTAAAGAACACTTGCTTAAAAAGGAGTTTTTTGGTTTATACAACCTTCACTGATTCAGTTTGTAGATGAGGTGGCTTAAAATGCTTTTGCAGAGAGATGGATGACAAGAGCATTGGACTCATTTAGCTCTAAGACAATTATTGCTGTGCTACAAGTCAGCAGTTTGTTCCTGTAGAGCCTTATGGTAATGGTAAAAGATCCTGCAACAGCCACGTCTGCCTCTTCTGTAAGAAAACCCAGCAATGTCAGACTTTATGGAACTAGAAATTGCTGTTTCATTGAACTTCAGTGTGGGTGCTTGTAAAACCTGATGATTCAGTCCTAGGTTCATATTTTAAATAACAAGATGAAATGAGTTGTAAAAGCTCTTCTGTGATACTTTTCTCATGTTAACTCTCCTGCTGAAGTCAGCATCTTGGGATGGTGGACAAAGCTGTTTGGTCATTTTTTGCTGTCCCTGAGGAGTTTTATTTCATGATCTTAGTCCTATCTGTATAAAATTGCCGAACTGTGAATTGTGCTCTTTGTTTTGTAAACCTGTGTGTGTGCACTCCGTATCAGAGTAATTTGGTTTGCTTACAGCTAATTAAATTTATCCTAAAGCTAAGCCTGGTAGGAAGCTGTTTTAGACCGAGCCTCTTGCAATAGCAGACTAATGACTAATTTTTTAAGCATAAATGATGCTTAAAAATGCAGTGCAGCAGTGTTGTTCTCCTTTATGTTTTCCCGTTTTTCATAGACTCCCATTTCTGTTGAAAATAAAAGCGCTGAAAGGTTCCATTTACTTCTAGAAGAAGTAGTGAGATGTGGGAAGAACTCTTGACAGTTGTCCCGAGGCAGCAGAAAAACTAATAATGGAAGAAATAGTTCAGTGTCTGTCAAATAACTCATCCAAAATGAATACATCTCTCTGCCCTTCTTGAAGATAAGGTGGTTAACGGCATTTCAGTAGGCTGGTGAGAATTGTGGTTGATGTCTGTCATGTAAAAATTCTAGATATTACTCTGGTGTGAACAGTTTGATATTAGTGTTATCCCTTGGCATCATTTACATACACAATAAGTAATGAACTCAGGAGCAAAAAGACATAGTATCTTAAGTGATTTACATATAAAATACATACAATGTGCTGTCACACAGTGGCCCAGAACTTAGGCAGGTGGAAGAGATGATGATTTAGATGTAACAATGCAGCAGGACAGAGATTGCAGGGAGATAAACGTTATTGGAATTTAGAATTGTGCCTATTTCTTTATAAAAGTCTTCTGGATCTGTTCCTCTCTCCAAACTAGTAAACTAGAAATAATTTATTGGATTGTATTTCAGTAACCATGTACATCTTCAGACAATAGTAAAACAGACGGCGAGCTCATATTTGAAACAACACATGGTTATGTTGGAAACAGAGCTATCTAGAACTGTCTGAGAGTAATGTGTTCTCAATATAATCAGGCAATAAAAAACGTGGGCTTGATGTCTAATTCCACACTCTCTATACCTCACTTTTATAATTTACGTTTTTTTTTTGCCATTACCAGTCTGTAAAGCAAACATATACAGACTAATGAAGCAGGTGAATTTCCAAGAGCAGCCTGAGAATTTAAGCTTCATGATGCATTGGTCTGTGTTGATATAACACAAGCAGACGTGAGGTGACATAAGTGGATTATTACATGCAGGGGAAAGGCTGAATTTTGGTAGAAGCCGGTGGAAGCTCTGTTCAGATCAGAGGGTGCTTTGTTTGCAGGTAGCTGGGTGCAGCCCCAGCCTCGGATGGCTGATGGTGCATACAATGGAACCTGGAGCTTACTGGAATATTTATTTGTCCCTGGACCGCCTTGTTTTGCGTGTACATAGAAGCTGCACGGTCAGTCTGGGACCCCGGCCCAACTGCAAATGCGTGTCCGCTGAAAATCTACTTTTCTACAGCCGAGTGGGAAAATATCCTTGAAATAAGATTGCAATAAAAGATGTTTTTAGTATTTTAGCAAAATTCCTTGTATACGTACAAGATTGTCTGTATTTGGGTTTATTTAATGCTTGTTGTATTGCTATTAGACGCTCCATCCTCCAACTTTTTCCTAAAGTAATGACTATGATGATTTCATTAACACAGTCTACCATGAGAAGCAATGGATGATGATTTTCCACTTCTTGAACTACACTAATTAAAGCAAAAATGCATCACAGCAAACATGAAAATTCTAGTTTCAAAAAAGCAATTTTGCGATTTTTGGTGCTGTATAATTTTTGCACTTCATAAGATAGATGTGAACTGTAATGTTTCTGTTGAAGAATGGGGGGAACCCACAATAAAAAATATGTGTAGTGACAGAAATTGATTTATTGTTAAGTAAATAACTAGAATTAGGTAGGATTTATAAATGAGAGCAGATGTAGTGTCCTCAAGGAGTTACAGAGTTGTGTGTGCCCTGGGTTCCATGTCTTTGCTGCAATGGCTATTGAAATACTCCACAGTATTTTATAAACTTCTTGGTTTAATTTCAAAATGAGATCAGTTCTTCCATCATCCCTTGTTTTCCATTTCCACATGGAAAATGGTACCAATACTACTTTGCCTTTAGTAAGTTAACATAAGTGTATCTGGCGTGTGTTGTGTTTTCCTCTCGCAGCCACCTCCATGTTACAGATGGAACATCTAACTACTTTGGTTTTGTTCTTCACCTCCCTCACTAGCTGGTCAAACAATTTTTGTTGTTTTATCAGAGCTGTAGAGAAGATGTAATTTTATATTTATGGCTGTTTTCTGAAAAAAAAATAATATGTATAGTTTTTTTGTATTTTGTAAGTATTAGAGAAAAAGTCAACCTTTGCGGGATTTGGGATCATGAACCTTGTTTTTCTGAAATTGCATGAAGTACATGTCTGTAGTTTTCGTGTGTATGTGTAAATGCCAGTAGTAATTTGCTGTTTTCTGCAGGTTTTTTGTTTGTATTTTGAGGGTTAAATAACACTTCTACTATTTCTTGCTTCACCCCTGTAACCACAGTAACCATTTTAACTGTGGTTGATTTAGTCCCAGTAGGCCAGCAAAAATTAATATTTAGAGCAATTCACAGGCAAAGCAAATTTATCTCTTCATCCCAGAGAATTTAAGAAATGAATTAATTAACTATTGTTGACTTCAAAGTTGGTGTAGTATTGACAGGTTAGAAGTTGTTTTGTGTGTTCACCTTTTTGAGTAGCTCCCTACTATTTCAGTTTAAGAAATAGATACCTGCCCCTGCTTTCCCGCTCCCATCTACCAGTCATTGAAGCCACTGTTGTAAAAATACCAAACCAAAAAAGCCAACAAAGTCAGACTATCCAACAATGGGTGAGTTTAACTTCACTGCCATGAGTATTCCTTTCTAAACCTGCCAGTTCTACGTGTTGCAGATCAGGCACGTATTTGAGCTTTTGTATTTTTATGTTGTTCGCAGCTCTCTAATTTCATTTCTAGGATCAATATACAAAGGTGAAAGCATGCTTGACTTGCTGCATGCTGCACTTCCTCTTACAGTTATATGTATGATCTATATTGTATTAAATATAATACATATACCTATAAACACACATATGCAGTATATATAATATATGAACATATTATAGCTAATATATAGCTACATATAAAATACAGCTATATAGTTATATATGATACATTATACTACATATACTTCATAGCTCTGTGTATATCACAGATATATTGGAGACAGAATTAGAGATGCAGTTTGTATCTAATAATATATAATTATACTTACTAAAATGTATAATTATAATAACACATTCTTTATCTTGGTATATATATATATTCAAATTAATATCTATTTCTCTGTGTATATATCTGTCATATGTGTTCAATAGTCACATCGAGGCCCAGAGGAAGGCAGGACAATGGAGGAGTTTGCCTGGGTTGATGAGGGCTGGGTTAGGGAGCAGTGAGGCAATCTGGACATCCATAAATCCATGGGTCCGGACAGGATGCACCCGCGGTGCTGAGGGAGCTGGCTGAGGTCACTGCTGGACCGCTCTCCATCATCTTTGCCAAGTCTTGGGAAACAGGAGAGGTGCCTGAGGACTGGAGGAAAGCAAATGTCACTGCAGTCTTCAAAAAGGGCCAGAAGGAGAACCTGGGTAACTCTAGACCGGTCAGCCTCACCTCCATCCCTGGGAAACTGATGGAATGATTTCTCCTTGGTGCCATCCCAAGGCATCTCAGGGATAAGAGGGTCATTTGGGGCAGTCAACATGGCTTCACCAAGGGGAAGTCATGCTTGACCAACCTCATTGACTTCTATGAGGACATAACAAGATGGATGGATGATGGCAGAGCGGTGGACGTGATCTACCTTGACTTGAGTAAGGCATTTGACACAATCTCCCACAGCATCCTTACAGCTGAACTGAGGGAGTGCGGTCTGGATGACCGGGTAGTGAGGTGGACTGCGAACTGGCTGAAGGGAAGAAGCCAGAGAGTCGTGGTCAATGGGGCAGAGTCCAGTTGGAGGCCTGGATCTAGTGCAGTGCCTCAGGGGTCAGTTCTGGGGACTGTATTATTCAATATATTCATCAATTATTTGGACAAGGGAATAGAGCGACTGTCAGAAGGTTTGCTGATGACACCAAGCTGGGAGGAGTGGCTGGACACCTTCCTGTGTAACCTCATCTGGGTGTTCCTGCTCCGGCAGGGGGATTGCACTGGATGAGCTTTCCAGGTCCCTTCCAATCCCTGACATTCTGGGATTCTGTGATCCACACGCAGGCACAAGTCTGGTGTGTGTAACACTAAACCCTTTAAGTCAGGGGGAAGTTTGTAGGTCAATGATAAACAAGAGGCTTCATTTTCCACCAATGACATTTGTCAAGACAAAACTAGGTTCAGTTATGTCACAAATGAAATTGCAAGTGGGAGTTCTGGAGATGAAAGTGGTTTCTTACTCATATGAGGTCTGGTGAAAACAAAGGAGTTAGTCACAAACATTCAAAGTAATGTCACTTCTTACACTGCATGGCTTGAAAATATTATTTTGTTAGATTTATAGCCTGAATTTTTGTTGTTGTTTTTTCCTTCCTGAAACTTCTTCATTTTTTAAATGTTTTCTACGACACTTCTACATTATTTTCCCAAGTGAATATCAACATATAATATCTGGATGTGATTAATGGTTATTACCTTTCTGTGTTATTCTCTGTGTTGTGCGATTAATAGCAAAGCAAAGAAGAATGTGTCAAAGAAACAGAAAATCAAAATGCCAAAATGAGAGCAGTAATTTGGAGAGGTACCAGTGCACTGGCTGTTGTTTTAATGCATTAGGTCTTTTGACGGGTGTCGTCCCAAACTTCGAGCTGCTGATGCACTTGGTTGTTTTGTATGCTGTTCTGTACGTGACGATTATATTGTGGGATTCTGTGCTTTACCAGGAACTTGGTCTTAGCCTAATTAATCATTAGTGGTTGTCAGCGTACTATGGTGGAGCTTTTTATTAAAGACTGCGTGCATTTTAGAGAGCTGCGACCCTTTCGTGAGTAACTATAGAAACGTTAGCAACAGTAGTTATTAGCTTAAATTATGGAGTTCATATTTTTTAAGAATATTGGCCAGAGTCAGCGGCTAATAATTTTGGTGTCTAAAATGACGAAGAAAGATAGTAAAACTAAAATTCTGGTTATTTAACTTTGAGTAACAAAGTGATAAATGGATTATTAGTTTTCACAAGGTCTCTCTCCTGCTTTTCAAGAATTATAGAATACTATGTGAGTTAGAACACTAAAACAAATCAAATAACTTGCACATCTTCTCAAGTTACTATATACAAACTATTTATGCCTATGCCCTTTCTACCAGATTCACAATTTCAGAGTGGGAGTTGCTGAAATAGCGAATCAAATATCTTTAGGTATTTGATGTATATTATCACTTCATACTATTGATGTACACTGGCATATGAAACACCGAAAAACTTAATCTGCAAAACAGCGTTAGGTGCAAGTGTCTCTGCTGAAATAAGAAGGAAAAAGCAGAAATGTCAAATGTGGACGTTGCTGAAGAACATTAAGGCCGGTAGGTGTAGCAGACTTGAAAATGGGAATTGAGTATTTGAAGCGCTAATGAGATAATTGAGCTGATGCCAGCCTGTGTTTTGGAAGAGCATTTAAACTCAGTCCTTTGTGACTCAAATTGCTTTATAATTGTTTCGAAGAGTAGGAGGAAACCTGATTTGAAGGGTTGAGCGTATTCAAAGGTTCTCTTACCATTTAATGATATGTATGGCACAGGGCAGTGTGGAGAGGTGTGGGTTATGGGATTATACGGACAAAGCAAATGCGATATGGTAATCCTGATGTTTTCTGTGTTACTGGAGCATGAAATGCAGGGGAAAGTGTTCCATGATGCACTAATGAGATAAAGATACTGCTCAAACATGTAAGGATGGATTTTGCCACCGTTGAATAACCAGACTAGAATAACTATCTCTTAAGCTTTTTTTATAGTAAAGAGGTAGATACTGAGGTCAGTTTTGGATCTTGTTCTCTGAAGATAAAAACATAAATCTATCACACTTGATCTGTGTTTTATGTACCGGTTTTTTCTGAAGAGATATTGAGGGGGGAGATACTGTACGTATGTGATCAATAGTCTTCAAAATAATTTCACCAGTGCCTTCATTAATCCTATTCAAAATGCAGTGGCGAGGGGAGAAAAAGAAAAAAAATATCACTATAGAATAATTAGGAGAATGAAACTGAGTTAGTAGGTGTGACATCCAATTATCTTCTGCCTTGGAGATAAATATCAAGTGAAGGCTGGAAATTACAGCTTCTTTGTAGCACCTCTGCTGCTTCTGAATCAGAGTGGGAAACAACTGCGTTGGGTGAGATGAAGATCACACTCGTGTTCCAACACGGTACCGCGTTGCTCCCACAAAATCACAGGATGTTAGGGATTGGAAGTCATGTTGACTGCCCCTAATGTCCCTCTTATCCCTGAGATGCCTTGAGATGACACCAAGGAGAAGTCGTTCCATCAGTTTCCCAGGGATGGAGGTGAGGTTGACCAGTCTAGAGTTACCCAGGTCTTTCTTCTTGCCCTTTTTGAAGACTGGAGTAACATTTGCTTTCCTCCCACAACCCCAAGGATTTTTTCGAGGTTTTCCTTCTGCAATGGCAGCTTTAAATAGTCTAAACATGTTGTGACCGACTGCACTATCAGGGCGACGTGGTAACTGGATTCCTTGGTCGTTGAAGGGTTGACACGGGGTGGAAAAGCTGGACATGACAGATGAGGTGTAAGTGTGTAAATAGACCTTATCCCATGAGTTGTAAGCCAAAGCAGTCTTGGAAGTGCTTTAGGCAGTTGTAGACACGGTTTCATCTGGGAAATGCGGGAGCTTTTCTTTCCTCTTTGGTAAAAAAAAAGAAGAAAAAAACATTGCATTTTAAAACCCTAGTGGGCTTTACTTGGACTTTGTTTGGAAATAAGGTCAGTGCCTCAAGTTGATATTATACTTACACTGTGTACATGCAGTGGTCTTTTAATTTCACTGCTACCTTGGGATGTATTTCATGCGTGTAGTTTTTGCTAGGAAACTGCCCAGATTTTCTCTTTTTCTTTTCATGAGCCTACAGGTATCATTTTTTCCTTTCTCTCTGGTTGTTTAGTGCAGTCTGGGTCGTTCTTGGACTTCTGACAAAATAAGCTCATGGTCTATTAAGAAAAACTCAACTGTTGAAATAGCTGTCAAAACCAATGTCACAAGTACCTTCTTGTCCATGTAGATTACAGTTTATGGAAAACTAGGTATTGTTAGGGAAAAGTTTCATTGCTAAACAGATGTAGAACTGCATTAGACATTTTATATAGATTGTATAATTATCTGTTGTAAATAAATGAACAACACTTTGAAGAGCTTTTTATATTGTGTGAAAATGGTCTGTTTATCACAACATAGTTATTCTTCCACTCTGCATTTTTAACTTTGTGTTGAATTTACCATTTTCCCCATTTTCTATGAACTTCTACAGTGTGTAACTTATGTAGCAAGTGCTTCTTTGGGTGAGAGGTGGTTTATTGATGCGTTTGTAAGAATTTAATCATATCGATGAGATACAGAAGTCCTTACATGGTTTCTTAATGTATTTCTGGTATTTCTTCTGATAAAGTTCCCCACTGCTCAGGTTTTGTCCTCAAATTGTGTTGTATCAAATGCAGATGTGTGATACACACAAGTGTTTTTTGGGGTTGACATTGGAGGTGATGAAACTTAGTTCACTTGATTGCAGTGTAGATCTGAACAATGAAGAGACTTGATTCCAGGCAGGAAAACGGCAGATGTGCAGAGTTCCTGATACGGTTGCATCATTCATTTGAAGGAGGAAAGCTTTTAGGTTAATGAAAAAACAACCTCCACACAAATAGTCTTGACAATGTGTAGATGCTTCACTGAATTTTAAGGAAAGGATTTAATATTCGGTTGGTTTGGAGTGAAATTTCCAGTTCTTACAGCTTTCATTTTCCACATATTTGGGTCATTAGTTTAACTAGTAACTGTCTTAAGTGGCGTTTTATTTCTCGGAAATAAACACAAGCTTAAAGAAGTAATTCTGTAGGACTTGAATAAATGTGAATGAAGCAATGAGCCATGCTTACCATTATTGAGATGTTACTGTATCTAGAACTAATGCAAGCGATCTGATGTTAACGGTGTAGTAGTCAGTGTGCAGTTGGAATAAGCACATGGAGGGTGGCAAAATCAATAAGTGTTCATTGTTGTGCAGGAGCTGAGGTTACTGAACACTTGTTAGTCTGTGGTAATGAAATTCAATGTGTATTTTAAAACTAGATGTCATAAAACATTTTTCTATAGCATATATATTTTTATATTTAGAATTGGCATGTGAGAAGTGACTTTTTTACTTCTTAGGAGGACATAAAAGGCAACTCTGACTAATATTCATGTTTGTCCCCAGTATAAAATGTTGTGGCGAACTGCATGCATTGAATTCTTTTTCCTAACAGGATACATGGCAAACAGCTGTATACAGGTACCTGTAGGAACAATGGAATTTCCTCTGGCCAAATGCATGTGTATATTGGCTTCAGACCATAACAAACTTGTTCAAAATAGACTTCACTGTATATGACTTCTTTGGACAGGTTATTATTTACTTATTTGTACCTTTAACAGTAATTTTCAGCCATCATTAGGCTAATGAGTTATGGAATTTGTGTTGGAAGCGCTGCTCTGCTTTTAGGCCCTCTAAAGTTATGAAAACTAAGGTGTGGCAGAATGCAAACCCCGCCTCCTTCAGTATGGAGGGAGTAGGCACATCTCCCTCTCTCTGCTACTTGAGGCTAACAGCTTCTTTTGTTCGGCCCAGAGCACCCTGGCCAGGGCCATTAGGAGAAGGGAGTGCCGAGGCGCCAGGGAGCCGCTGGGCACCTGCGACCAGTGTGGGGGATGTTTGGAGGCTTCAGGGGCACCCCACACACGGTGTGGGGGTGCAGAGAAGCTTCTAGAATGCCTACAGTCAGGTCTGATCAGCCAGTATAAAAACGGGACTCTCTCGTCCAGACTGGGCCCATTGTCGCCGGTCTCTCGGAGCACGAGATGAAGATGCTGCCGCCGAGAGCCCCCCTCCCCAGGATGGAGACCCTGCTTGCCTTGCCGCCACGGGTGTGAGTAAAACTTCTCGCAGGATTGCGAGTATATTTATCCTTTCCGTGCACATATGCACGTGTAACTTCCCGTGCTTAATACAAGCACGTATAAAATTATTTCCTCGCACAATCGCGAGTGTATTTATATTCCGTGCACATTTGCACGCGTACTTTAAATTATTTCCTCGCACAATCACGAGTGTATTTTCCTCCCGTGCTTCCATATAAGCACGTGTAGTATTCCGTGCATATTTGCACGTGTAAGTAAATTAACCCTCGCAGGATTGCGAGTGTATCATAAATTTATCCTCGCACAATCGCGAGGGTACACTTTCCGTGCTCACTACGAGTACCTATATCTCTAAGAATAATCCCGCACCGTGTTCAGGTAAGTGTGTACTCCTCTGGGACTCAGGGGCGGTTCCGGCATTGTTTCGGGTGAAGCCACGTGCATGCACACTGTGGACCTCCTGTTGTACTACTTGCTGCCCCTTAATAATTTTCCTCAACTGATACCCGAACCTATATTTAAGTCACTTTTGGAGTGCTAAAACCCTGTTTCTCACCGGTTTAATAAAAGTTGTTTTGGACCCTGTTGTCTTGAACTAGCCTCGGGGTGCCTCCGTGACAACAGCTAACGGGAGAAATACATCTGATGATTTCCAGGACAGCAATAAATGGCTTGAGACGCCTCTGATGGCACAGTGTGCTCTGCCGTCAAATGGCTTCAACTCTGAAGGTACTAATTCTGGTACACACTACTTTGTCTACAAATTAATGGAACAATAAGTATTACTATTTGCTTCCAGCTAATTGTGTTGTTCATTTCACATGATACAGGAAGATGTGCTCTAGGTAAGCTACCATTTGATGTTCAAGTTGCTATCAACTTCTCACCTGTCAAAAAGCGGGAGAATTAGAAAAGCTATTTCATGTTGGTAACCTTGGTTATCCAGAAGCTGAGGCTGAACCCCACAAGCTAGTACGTGAACACAATGTTTTCAGGCTCTCCAAATTTTGCTGCCTGTGAGGTGTTTGCCTATTGAAATTTGCAACTCTCAGTAAATGAATACCATTTATTTGTATAGACATTCTATTACATCCGTGTAATAAAAACATTCTTGCACATTCTGATCTTGCAGGCAGTGACGTTTACACCACCACACACCTTGTGAAAGAAACAAGAAGGTGGGAGACACAGAGAACAGGCCAGGCTGAGAAATGCAGAATCTGGTGTCTCACACTGCGCTGTGAACAGCATGAGAACACAGAACCAAAAGAGATGATATTTTTAACAAGAATGCTTCGGTTAATATTTCAACACGATTTTAGTACTTCTGTCTGATCATTTGGTTTCCTTGTTCAGGGGAGGAGCGAAGGAAAGGTGAGACTATCTCAAAGTCCCAAAGATGTTATTTGAGATACCAAAGCCCCAAATAAAACTTGAAATCATGACTTTTGTGCAGGAAGAGTCCTTCAGGTAGACAGAGCAATAATCATCCCCGAGACCCAACTCTCAGCCTTTAATGGTATTGCTGCTTAACAGTGGATAGGGCAAGTAATTTCCATAGTAAGTGCACATTTGTGCCACTACTGAGAGAAGAATAAAGTCATAAAAGCCTGAAAGCGATTATCCTACAAACAGATAGCAAGGTCTATGGTAGACTGATAAGCCCCTGGATGTTATGAACACTCCTATCCTATACGTCAACCTGGTGAAGACACCCAAGTGATTTGCTTTTCTTTCTTCCCCCCCTTTAGTGGAATTGAGTAAAGCAGGGAAAAGTTGTTTATTAAGCCCCTGCCTCCTAGCGAAGACACAACTGCTAAACATAGCGTAACTCTGGACCTAACAATAGCTCTCTTCATCACAAGTAAGCGCCTCCTTTATGCCAGAAAGGAAGTTTTCAACTGAAGTATTTGGGAGCCAAGAAAAACCACGGGTTTTGCAAATTCTTGCTCCCAGTGGAGGAGGATTTTGACCTTCAGCACAGATAGAGAGCAAAATTTATTTCAAGGAAAAAGAGTGCAATTCTTGACACAAAGTTATTTTGCCTTAAACGTTTGCATTCCACGAGAAAAGACCATACATGGCAGTTCACCGCTTTGCCCAGGTCACCACCTCAAAACCAAAAGGAGCACAAAGCAACCGTATATACAACAGCTGACAATTAGATGGCACAAAAGATTGTCCTCTCAAAAATGAAGTCTCTTCCACTCCCCATGTGCACCACTCACCCAATTCTCTTTTTCTCACTCCTCTCCTTAGAAGTAATATTAATAGAATCCTTTGCTATTAGAGAATTCGGACTAAACATTAAAATAAGCTTCCATCTACTTAATTTCTAGAGTAAAATCTTTAAATGAGAGGTACCTCTCAGTCATGTATTCTTACATTAAAAAATAAAGAATATTTGTTTATAGATAATGCATATAATATACATAATGTACATAATACACTCCCTCCTGTGGAAAAAAAATTGCTGAATTCACCAGGAATTTCATTTTTCACATATATTATTCCCACAGTAGAAAGCCCTCCCCATAGCCAGATTTAACAGTGTAGCAGGTTATTTTGCAAATATCCTCCAATCCGCATTGAGTTTTCCACACCTACCCTGAAAAATGTTTGGAAAATCGGGCCTGTGAATTCCTTCCCGAACACACACCCTTTTCTGGGATCTCTCTTCAAGCACAGACAACACAGACAAAGGGAAAACAACAAAAAACTATGTTTGTGACCATAATAAATGCTAAAAAACGTTCCTATATTAAAACCTTGACCTATTAAGGTGTTTCATAGACTCCACCAAGACTATTCTAGGAGACCCATGTAACCCAGTTATCTCATCTTTAACGCAAACAAAACTTATTTACTAGATTAAGGATGAGATAAGCAGCTACAAAATATACAGAACATTTAACACTCTACCTTACCAAAAGTTATGGGAAAGACTTTCTGCTCTTTCTGTCTTGTCTTGTTCTCATGAAGACCCTGATGGAAATGTCCAGGTACAATGGTACTTCTGAAGCCATTCTCTGATTAGGGCAGCATTAAATACCATATATTTTGGTTGGGTATCGTTCTTTTAGGCATGTTCACACACCTCCAGGAATACCGACGTTATACACACTTACATAGGGAAACTGCTTAAATAAAAGTTATAGTTTTGACCTATTGCAAATCTTGCTTATAGATTTTTGTGAGAGGGGGAAAAAAACCTGTATTATTTTCCCATTTTGTCATGAAATGCTGGTTCTTAGAGGACAAAAATGAAAGATTCCATACATAGGAGACAAAAACCATTCCAGACTGATCACTTACTCCTATTTTAGACACAACCTCTGGATGACCTACTGTAAATTTAAACTGCAGGGTAAAATCAGCATATTTAACCATCATTCGAAAGGTGAAAACTCACATGTTGAAGGTGAGGGGCACGACTTGTATCAAGAACTACAGCATATTAAGGAAAGTGTAATTCTTCAAAGACATGGCATCAAGCAGACATTGTCCCTTGAAAGACAGATATACCAGTAAGACATTTAGAGAGTGATGTTTAGAGTGTGTCAGGTTGTCAGAGGGAGAAAACGACAGTGCTGCTGTGACACCAAATATGATAAGAAGAAAGATTAATCACTTACTTGAAAGTGAAAAGTTCAATACAAAACGCATTACCACGGGCCTCAAACTTGTTACAGCAGGTGAAAAACTAAGTGCTGATCCCAAGATATGCTTCATAAATTCCAATTAACTGAAAAAATTAAGAGTATAACAGCTAAGATACTTTGAAAACAAAGATGATGGAGTTGAAGGGAAAAAGTTCCCTAGGGCAAGAACGTTTGCTTTGGAGTTACAATTTTTACATATATATATATATATATATATACCTGAAACAAGTTAGTGTCCTACTCAGCACTGGAAAAGAATCCCTAAACAGGAAACAATTCTACTAAAGAAAGAAAGGAGTAAAAATTCAACTGTAAATAAAGAGGGGAAAAGAAGTCACAGCAACAATCAAGATACTTCAGCTGTTTATTCCACTATTTTACATCAACTCTACTAGAGCCGAATATACACTTAAATATTTTTCACCACCATTTCCATTCCTCCCTGGAATGCGTCCTACTACCATTGGGCTCCTTTCCAAATGATTTCTCAGTTCTTGTGCAAGCGGGTCATGCATTAGTTTAGTTATTAGACATGTCTGAAGGCTAAAAGGGTTAATCAGCACAGGCTACAAACTCTGCTGGCAAAACAAAGGAAAATGTAAACTAATCAGCACTACATCTATCCATAATAATGTAGCAAGTGACAAGCACAATTTCATGATAAAGGATTTTTAATTCTTGACGTGATAGGATATTTTGTTCCTAACTGCAGCACACCTGAATTTCTCCATTGGAGTGAAAGCTATAAAAGCACAGAAACAGCAGGTGATTTACTCCAAAATGATGTGGCAGAAAGCAATACAAAAATATTTCCCCTTTTCACAGAAGGTTTTTGCCTCCCCTGGCTCAAGCATATCCAACAACTCCTTTATGTGTTCTGTAGTTAAACCACTCTCTGAAAAATAGTTCCCTATCAAAGCTTTTTCCCTTTCACACATTTCAACCCAATTAAAGACAAGAAAGATTAGTGTGAAAGAGACACTTAATTTTAGAAAATTTATGCACAGTCCCAAATGTGTTTAATTACTTCACTATTTCTCACATGCAGGAAAATCATTTTTAAGTAGGCTGTAAAACAGTGGTTTAAAAAGTGAAATCAATGACAAACAGTCCAGGACAGAGCTATCAAGCGAATAACAAATTAAAATTTAGCTTCTTCAACACTTATTTCGTTTTTCATCAGATTTTTAAAGAGAACCAAAAAGCATTCTCAAAATTGTTCGCTTAGGAGGGCAACACTGTAAAAATAAGTACGTTTAGGCATAATGAAACCCTCCTCTTCCTTTCCTTCTGTCCTTTTCCCTTCTTCCAATAAACAGCAATATAGAAACAAACACCCTGTTTGAGATAAAACAAGAAGAAAAGCCCAAGTTTGTTTTGCACAGCGTGCACAGAAATCTCAGTGCTTCTGGACACTACAAAACAGACGCAAACCCTGTATTTACACCAGTGTTCAAGGACTATTTTTCTAGTTACATAGTTTTGCTCACAGTATCTAACACAGCATCAGTCATTCACAAAGCCAACGACAGAACACTGAAAATCTTCAGAACCATTCAACAACAGGGACTTGGGGGTGTTCCCTGGATTTATTCTGGGAAAGGAACAAGCGAAAGAGGAGGAAAGAGGAAGAAAATGGTCAAGCCGAAAGGGAAAAAGCAGAGCTTTTAAAGGAGGGTTGTTGAGCCTGAGACTTGAGAACTGGGATTTGAAAGCTATAGCTATACATCCATGCTTTAGACTCCCTATGGAGCCAAACCTGTGAACATCAAAATTCTTATGTTCTTTGTACCTAGAGAATTCCACATGAACTCCACCAGTTTAATTATCCATTTCCCTACAATCGAAATACACGTGTCATGTATCCTTGTATGTATAAGCCTGCGCTACCTTTTGAAGTTGCCTCAACATTGTAGAAAATGGAAAGAGCATCTTTACAGCTGTTTAACGCTTAAATGACCAGGATCAAATGACTGGGAGCTGGAGCACTTGGAGGCCCACTCTTCAGCCATGGATCACGAACACAATAGAAACTCATATTTTGTTCAAAATCCACCCTCATCCTTCCTTTCTTCAGCACCAAAAATACCTCAGGAGCCTTTGCCAATAAAGTACTTCGGTTAGAACACAATCCTTAAAAACTTTGGAAGTCATGTCACACACCACTTCTTTCAAATTCACAACTTGCTTCATGACATAAGAATCAACAGCATGCGTTCAACATCAGTATATTGGAAATCTTTGGGGAAAGGAGCCTGTGCTGAGGTCCAACGTGCGCTGCAAATGGCCAATAATGCACAGACGTTGCCTGAAGGCTCGACAAACAAGGACCGACTGATTCTGTGTTCAAATGTTACCGCATCTAGGAATCAAAAGACTTCAATTCACCTTAAAAAAAACCCATCCTTTCGAAAAGAACCATACACTGACTGAAGACTTCTTTCTCCAAGTGTTTCTGTAGTTTTCAAATACAAATGATCTGTTCATGTGTCATTTCTGTTCATTTCATTCCATATTTAGTTGAAGCTTTCAATTGAAATGTATAGCACAAACTCAAAACAATATATAATTATAAAGGAACTATACTGCAAACCACTGCAGACTGAGTATCTTTCTCCAAAATACTCAAGTTCACCCAGAGAGACAAATGAAGAGATAATACCTCATTATGAAATCTAGTAAAGAGGAAAAAAGTCAACACTAACTAAAAAATAAAAAGTATGTGAACACACTATTTAACTGTTAAGTTTATTTACATTTTGCCCTGTGGAAAGCCAATGCGTGCAGTAACAAACAACTAAACTAAATAAAAGTGTTTCAGAAAATCTCATGCAATTAACAACTAGGAAGAACAGATCAATAGCTAATTAACAGAAAAGACCATTTTTGTACAAGTTAAAAGGCATATCTGTTAGACCTACTATAAAAGAAAACTTTGTTACAAATTTCTCAATACTAGCAAGCCAACAAAATAACAGCTATTAGAAATAGTGCTAGATGACTCTAAACTGATAGTTTGTCTTTCTTCTCCTGAAAATGTTTAATTGCTTAAAATGTCAGCGCATTCAAGATGCTGATTATTATTATTATTCTACGACTTAACAGGGTTTTCAAGCCTTCTTTCACAAAATTGTCTTCTTTTATTCACTACATATCCAAAACCATTTTAAAATATAATGCACTGTGCTTCTGCCAGAAGTACAATATTATCACCAGCACACTAAACTAGTGGCTGCAGGGGCAAGAAGTATGATTGCACTTACACTACAGTTACACCAGGTTGCAAAGGAGAAGGGGAGAGAACATGCGAGCAGGAACGAAAAGAAGAAACGATGACCCAAGCCACCCATAAGACAAAGCAGAAGCACAAGCCTTGCCAGACCCTACACACACTTTTTACACACGGACTTGATCACATCAGCAGAGCTGGTGTGGCTCAAAGACTTACAACGATGGACCGACATTCTCCAGCAACATCTGCACTCTGATTTACAAGACGACAAAACCTTGCCACAACACTTAGCACCAGCAATCACCCAGCATCGCGCCATTACCAACAACAGGTCCCACCACATGCCATCCAGTGACACGGAGAACAGCTGGAGACCAAATTATAATAAACTGTACTGCCCACGCTGGGATCTGCAGGTGTTGGGGAGGCGGCAAAGGAGAGAATCCCTCTGCAGTGAAGGTGATAATGAAAAGAGAGATGGTTGTTCCAGTAGCACCAGGTGTCTCCTGAGCACTCTGCAAGGTGTGCATGGCTTCTGTCCTTGCCCCTGCTTTACAAGGTCAGCAGCTTAGCCACTCCAGGACAATTGATACCTGATGTTTAGATCTGCCACTATTTCTTGAGCACATAGTGATCACGGCCCCAAGATTCTCAAAGTCAGAAACAAATCTCTGAAAAGCGCTACCAGCAAGAACACACACACACATACGAAGACGAGAGCCAGTGTATAATACCCACTCAACACCTGTTGGCAGAATGTGAATACGGAGCCTCCCTTTCCTATGAGCAGTGCCCTGGCATACAGATCCCACAGCCCTGCAGCTGAATCTGTGGCCGACATTCCCCACGCACACTACATGTTCCTATCACAAACACTTCTGAACTGGTTGTGGCCATTTTCAAACAGAGTGTGCGTCCTGCAATTCATTCCGCTCTACCCCTACGGTCTTCCATAAAGCCCAGGTGACGAGGTTTAATAAATCTGTTGTTTGTGAAGTGCCAAAAAAGAAAAAAGCTATTTAAGATGTTCCTTATGTGCGCCAGTACTTTGCCAAGTTTCAGAGAAGATTGCTTTATTTTGGCAATCTCAGCTTGGATAAGCAGTTCTTTGCCACTCTGACAGAGCCTCTCAGACTTTGTGTTAGACTTTATTAAAGAAATTGTCTTGTCTGCAATATGTTCATCCAACTAACTATGCTGCATCTATTTTTTCCTGGCAAGACAGCAGCTGGAAACAAGGGAATTAAGATGAAAACAATGAACAGGAATAAGGAATGCAGTTTGTACCTTCAAAAATGGGAGCAGTCCTCTAGAAAGCATGATTTGGAGGGATTTAGTATGGATAACAGACCAGTCAAAGAGACGACAGCTTCTCCATGCTAGCAGTTCATATCATAAGGAACATCTAATCTTTTGACCTTTAGCTTCATAAAAGCAGAAAATAGGTATATGATGCAATTAATATCATTTATAGTGTTACTAAAATAAATACAAGTATAATGCATACAGTTCTGTGTGCCATATTAAAATATGTAAGGGTAAGTCTGTATGGAAATTCACACACACAGAACGAAGAGAGAACAGAAAACTGTTACAGGCTGGAGAGGAGGGAAACGTTCCAATGAGTGATCTGGGGAGTTTGGCCCATTCGGCTTCTCCAAAAGTTCAGAGCTGATGCCATCAAGAAATGTATTTTCTCGGCACAAAGGTTCAGAGAACACTGTTTTATCAAACAAGAATCGGTCCTGAAAGCTGGTGTCGGGCACATTCAAACTGACAGCCAAGAAACTCACTTTGAGAAGCGCCGGTGCCCTGGCCTTTGCCCAGCCTAACACATCCTCCTCCAAACCAGAACGTGCGAATCGCCTGGTACTCGTATACTTAACAAAATACTGAATGCTGGGGTGCAGAGGGGAATTGGAAAGCAAGTTCTCAGGGTTTTAAGGTTATGATTAAGAGATGAAACACACTAAAATAATTCAAAATCTGCTAAGCCATTGCTCCGTAGGCCAGCTAAATAAGTGCTACTATTACTTACACAATGCAGCAGTGGTTTGGGGTTTTCGGTTGAGGCTTTCTTTTGTTGGGATTTCTTTTTTCCTCCTCGAGTAAGTGACAGCTCTAAACCCACAGATGTTGCATCAAAGCCAGCAACAGGTGCCTTCAGGATAAGTGCACACGGGCATGGCATCCACCACTGGGGTATGCTTACTCTTTTCCCTTCACCTTAAATATCTCTTGTTACCTATTAGCTCAAACAGCTTTTTGCTAAATTCTTGACATTTCAGAGGAGGTATTGGCAGTGAAGAGCATCAATTACATCCTATTTCATTACATTCCAGTTTTCCTAAATTTGAGCTGATATTGTCTGCGCTTACGTCAATCCTGCTTTCTATCAAGTGGAAGTACTTCTAGTAGCCTACATACTCCATACAAAATATATACATACTATATACTCTATCTACTGGCTGGGTAGCAAGTGGAAGTCACAGCACTGCCAACTATTAAAACTGTCTGAAACTTCAAAGCTTAAAAAAATAAAACCATTAAGAAGAGCTGCATATTTCTTCGACAGGTTTCAACTGCTTGGGATAAGGGTTTGGCTTTCTGTGGTATTTTTTAAGTATCTAAGCACATCTCCAGCTGATTTTTTTCTTTGGTAGTGTCTTAAACAAACCAGTTCACTTGATTCAGAAGATCTTACCTAAGCAATTCAGATAAAAATATAAAAATAAATTAAAAAAAAAGAAGGAACAGGAGCTAGGTCAGATGGGAAGGGAACATGCAGGCCTGGCAATTAGGGACAGCAAGCAAGAGCACATGAAGATCACAGAGGGCTAAGAGATGCTTTTGTATTTCCTGGGAGATGAGCAATCTAGTGGTTTAATTTTCAAGTGTTTGCACTCTCAGAACAATATATTAGAAATAAACAGTTCATCACCGTTAACAGTTCGATTTTCTCTATTGGATACAGTCAATATAGTGTCTTCCATTAACTGGATCAAACTATTTTCCACTAGTTGGAACTGTACTGCAGAATACATTCAGCAGGCAACTACGACAGTGTTTATAGCGTGTTCCTGATATAATTCTGGGGCAGTTTTTTGTTTTGTTTCTTAAGAGTAAGGAACGTACTGGGGAAAAAGCCGAGTACTGGAAGTCCCAATCACACCCACTGTTTACAGTACAATCAAATGTTAACACAAGATAAAAATACTTCAAATACTGTTTGTTATTTTTCCTCAATTCTACCTTGTAAGATTTGAAGATATTTGAAGTATATTTATATTCTCAGCTATCCTCCACAGAGTACCTGGTGTTGCTAATAGCCAACAGAAAGAGGAATGGTTGGAAGCATTTATTCACGTGCTTTATATGTTTGTTGTTTATATGTTATATGCACATTTAGGACTAAAGTATGCGCCATGCTTTGACACCGTCATCCTCACTTCTCTTCTACTACGGGTTACCAGCCAGGTCTGCTACAACATCTGCGCACATTCACTTTCAAGCCCTGTTCTACTACCAGAATATAGTTAATTAAAGCAGACAAGCAAGCAGCCCACAAACACCTCACAGCTCGTGCTTGTAATGATCAGATAATTCCGAACCTTTTGACATAACTCTCCCAGCGCCTGCTCACAGGTATGTACAATTTTGGCTTGTGAAACAGCCATTGATCAATTAAGTATCATAGCACAAGGACATTCTTCTCAGTCAGCCTATAATCTCCATTCCCAGCTTTCCTACTTATATAAAACCTCCAAACTGTAGAATTATTCATATCCTCATTAGTTTTAATGAAGAAAAGCTGAGGTTCCAAATGTTGCAATTATTAGGTTTTCCTCTCCTGTATGTGGCAAACCATCATGTTTTCTAAACTTCGAAGCAGCCTGGCTAATCAGCATCATTACAAACCCTGCATGCTGCACCGTCAGCCCTTCACACACTTCATTTTTTTTGTCCAAGGGGGCGAAAACCAACTGTTTTGCAACGCTTTTGGCTTTATGAAAAAAACCCTGCTTGTGTTAATCTCCATTTAGATGAAGCAGTATAGAATTTAAAACATAAATTTAAAAAAGTGCCCACAACTATCCTAAAACCTCATCCTAAAACGTCCTTGAAGAGCTGTAGCTGTGAGGCAGGACGGGAGGAGGTCTCCAAAACAAATGCACACTTAGATCAGCTTAAGGCTGCCAGGAAACCAGAAGCAAAGCAAAACTAAGCCTAAGAAACATTTATTGTCGCTACTGGAAGTAGAGCCTTCATACACTGAAGCAGAAGCCCCTTTTCCAGAGATCCAGGCTATATAAGCACAGCCGTACACAACTGCAGACATCTTCACCTTCACATGGGAAGACAAGGTTAACATTCCAAATTGGTTAATGGGAACATGAATCACTGAAGTAAGACAGTAAGGAGACCCCATAGAGTAACAAGTCCTTCCCTGTATCTAAAGGCAGATTTGTGAGGGCTGGAAGAAGCAGGGAAGGCTTCTGAAGAAGGGATTCTGAACACCAAAATGCCATCTCTTTGTAGGCTTTCATCTTCACAAGAGAAAAACAAAAACAAACTAACAAAGAAACCCACCAAACTTTTAGAGGGGAAATTAATAAAAAATATTTGATTTGTTAGATTAATCGCTACCATCTCCAAATGAATTTACTTTTCAACTTCACATTTACACACGAGACTCAATGGAATTCTAGATAGGAAGGTGTAACTTGAATTGCCATTAAGTGAATGGCACTGCCACCCCCCAAGAATAACAAAACAGAAGCTGACATCTAAAAGGAGAAATTAAAATTCCTCACCCCTCATCCATCAGTTACTGTAACCAGCTGGCAGGGAGGGGGGCTGGAAATCAGAACTACCATTCTATATAGGGATTATAAATAAAGCCAGTGGGTAGTTTCAGCTTTATAGATGTGATAACTTGAAACTATATATACGACATATGGTGATCAAGCTCCTCACACCGTCAGCACTTCAGCTTTAAGGTCACCAAGTACCTTAAGACACCTGGTTCCTGTTGTTGTATTGTTTGTTCATCTGACTATCATTATTCTATACTGAGCTATAGGAACTTCTTGACCATACAGGTTTTTTCCTTAAAGCTTTGATTTTTACGGGTTAGATATTAGATATAAATGAAAGTTTAAGAAAACCTTCCTTCAAGGTTGAAGATGAAACGATGTAAGAAGAAACATGCCATCTAAGAAGAAACTTTTCAGAAGTGTTAACAGAAAATACATTAGCACCATATGAAAGACTGCTCGGATTTTAAACACCTGAAACATTAAGATCTCAGTACTCTGAAATTCAGTTTTTTGATTTCCTATCAGTCAGTAATCTCTCTGTAGTCCTGGGAAGGCAAGAAATCACTACTTGAAAGTGCCACTAATATGACCTGGGTCAAGCTAAACCGAGCAGTTCAAGCTTAGGAACTCAATCAACATCAAATGAGGGCATTTCTGCAGCAGCAGAAGAGTGAGTCTTCACCTCCTCCAACGGAGGTTCTGCCAAGAGAAGATTGCATTAACGTGACTGCACGATGCACTGGAGTATATTTTATTATCCTCTTGAAAATTACACCTTAAAGTTAAAAATGCACTAGAGAAAGTGTAGAAAAACACGCTAATTATAATAATTACTACAGCCTGCTAAATAATATAAGAGGAGGACCTGAGTTCATCAAAAAGTTAGCTCTTTATTTGGAAAGCAAGGAAGACAAGGAATTGTTTGGTTAAAAGAAAGGGAGTAACAAAAAACCCCCATACATTTAAACTAGTGACTTTCAATTAGTAAGAAATCACACGCCACATGAAAAAATACAGCTTCGCAAAACCAGTGGTACAAGGGCAGGTACTGTTTTTCGCTGCTCTAGAAAATCACATAACGGACAGTCACATACTTCTTAAGAATTTACTAGTGTTCCATGCATTTTAATCCTAAGGTTTGACTATAGCTTCAATTTTCAACATGCAACAGAAAAAGCATCCACAAACGAAGACTCCAACCAAGCAGAAGTGTCCATATGTCAACTTCATTAATCCTAAAAAACATTTTCTTAGAATTACCCTTGGCCATATATTCTTTGCCATTGACATTCCTTGTCATTTTTCCACCATAAGACAAATGTATTTTAAACACATAGGAAGTAAAGGCTATTTTTTACTCACCAAGATTCAACCACAGTTATCAAGCATTTCTTTACCAGACATTTTTATGGTCAGATATATCTCAGTGATCCTTCAGATTCAGGCATCCCATCTCAATTCTCAAAATCTCTTATTTTCAGATAATGTGGCAAGATCCTGAAAGCTGCACGCTTTTAAAACCTGAGGAATATCATCAACTTTCCTTCCTTTAAATACCAAGGAATGTCACTAACTTTCCTTCCTTCAAACAGCCGCTTTCAGTGGAATCTTTAAAAAACGAGGATGCAATTAAATGTCTGAATGACTTTGGGGTAAAAGAGCACAAATCAGATTACTAGCACTACAACAGCGAGAAAACAGCTCGAACAGCTTCATCGAAAGCAAAAAACACCACAAAAACCAGAAGCGGTGCACGTGCAGCCAGCATTGAATGGAGTCAGTCAAGGGCTTGCAGAAGGTGGCAACACAGCAAATACATTCTCATGCTAGAAAGTTCCGAATATTTTAACGATATTTCGTTTTTCTCAACTAGAACACTTATTTCCGGATGTCATTGCTCATAACAATGTCATTTATTTCTGCTACTGACACATAAACAAGGTTTCCACAAGTATTTCAAAACTTTGAACAAGTTTCAACTTGGGAGGAAAGAGTAGCGGGAATTTGAAGGACAGGAGCTGTGCATCTCTTAGGAGTAATGCGAACTTACTGGTGTGAAACAGTTTCCCAAAACAGGACCAGGACCAACTCCAGAACAGTCACTTCTGAATAGGAATGAAACACCAACACCAAACCTGCCCTCCTTCACCACAACAAGGTATCACAGTATCACAGTATGTTTGGGATTGGAAGGGACCTCAAAAGATCATCTAGTCCAATCCCCCTGCTGGAGCAGGAACGCCTAGGTGAGGTCGCACAGGAATGTGTCCAGGCGGGCTTTGAATGTCTGCAGGGAAGGAGACTCCACAACCTCCCTGGGTAGCCTGTTCCAGTGCTCTGTCACCCTCACTGAGAAGAAGTTCTTTCTCAAATTTAAGTGGAACCTCTTGTGTTCCAGCTTGATCCCATTGCCCCTTGTCCTATCATTGTTTGCCACTGAGAAGAGCCTGACTCCATCCTCGTGGCACTCACCCTTTATATATTTATAAACATTAATAAGGTCACCCCTCAGTCTCCTCTTCTCCAAACTAAAGAGCCCCAGCTCCCTCAGCCTTTCTTCATAAGGGAGATGCTCCACTCCCTTAATCATCTTTGTTGCCCTACACTGGACCCTCTCCAGCAGTTCCCTGTCCTTCTTGAACTGAGGGGCCCAGAACTGAACACAATATTCCAGATGGGGTCTCACCAGGGCGGAGTAGAGGGGAAGGAGGACCTCTCTCGATCTACTGACCACCCCCCTTGTAATACACCCAAGGATGCCATTAGCCTTCCTGGCCACAAGGGCACAGTGCTGGCTCATGGTCATCCTGTTGTCCACCAGGACCCCCAGGTCCCTTTCCCCTACACTGCTCTCTAATAGGTCATGCCCCAACCTATACTGGAACTTGGGATTGTTCCTGCCCAGATGCAGGACTCTACACTTTCCCTTGTTAAATTCCATCAGATTATCCCCCGCCCAACTCTCCAGCCTGTCCAGGTCCCGCTGGATGGCGGCACAGCCTTCTGGCGTGTCAGCCACTCCTCCCAGCTTAGTGTCATCAGCAAACTTGCTGATAGTACACTCAATTCCCTCGTCTAAATCATTAATGAATATATTGAATAATATTGGCCCCAGTACTGACCCCTGAGGCACTCCACTAGATACTGGCCTCCAACTGGACTCCGCACCATTGACCACCACTCTCTGGCTTCTCTCTTTAAGCCAGTTTGCAACCCACCTCACTACTCTATTGTCGAGACCACACCTCCTCAATTTAGCTGTGAGGATGCTGTGAGGGACTGTGTCAAAGGCTTTACTGAAGTCAAGGTAGACCACATCCACCGCTCTGCCATCATCCATCCACCTTGTTACATTCTCATAAAAGGCTATGAGGTTGGTCAAGCATGACTTACCCTTGGTAAAGCCATGCTGACTGCCCCTAATGACCCTCTTATCCCTGATGTGCCTTGAGATGGCACCAAGGATAAGCTGTTCCATTACTTTCCCAGGGACAGAGGTGAGGCTGACCGGTCTATAATTACCCGGGTCCTCCTTCTTGCCCTTTTTAAAGACTGGAGTGACATTTGCTTTCCTCCAATCCTCGGGCACCTCTCCCGTTTCCCAAGACTTGGCAAAAATGATGGATAGCGGTCTAGCAATGACTTCAGCCAGCTCCCTCAGCACCCGCGGATGCATCCCATCTGGACCCATGGATTTATGGATTTGTGGTATATATGTACCACAGCAGGCAGGAAACATTCCTTGTGTTGAAGCAGCCTTTGGAGCCCTTCTTCAATCCATTTGCATTCTAAGTAGGACAAGCGAAAGAATAATAATCCAAGGCACGTTATCAACCACGGTGTGGAAGTATTTAAGAGCTCAGGCTTACTTAAGAGCAAGACAACCCACGAAATTATCTTTCCACAACATGGTTACATCATATTCACAACGCATCGCACTCCCTTGGTAAACATAAATGCACAAAAGCATCTTAAAGCATCAACACTATATGGAATTCCAAGTATTCGTTCCACCGAGGAAAATCATTTAGCAGGAATAAGCATCTTCCGCCAAGTTCTGCACACACCAATCGATATGAAGCAACTTTTCATCAGGGCATTGGAATGTCCATTGCACCCAGCATTAGGGACAAACTGCACTCGGTGTGACCTCCCTGCCCACCCTCCCTCCATCCCTCTCATTGTCTAAGGGACAGAAACCCAACGGCTCCAGTTGTCACAGCACCAATTAGCTACAGGACTCGGTGCCCAGATGACAAAACACATTTTCAGGTTGAGAGAAAGCGTTATGGTTGTACAGCTGAACACTCGACAACGCCCAAGGGACCCAGGTCCCAAACCTTTTGCCTGCTGTGCTTTTAGTACTCTTTTATTTAAAATGCCAAGATACAAATCAGATAATAGAGGGATCAACGGAAAAAGCAAATTAGAAAAGCACAAGTTTCAGATTTGCATGTATCTTACAGAAAAAGGATTTTAACTCCAAAAATCCCCCTCCTAGCATTTAAATAGGCAATCTTCCAAAACTATCAGGAATCTTATTAGTGTCACAGATCCACCACCACAGTTAATTCTTCCTTTATTTTATAATCTGAGAAAAGTAATGGAATAGTTGTCACAAAGAGAAAAGCGCTGGTGGCTGCAGATGCTCAGAGAAAGTTCCCAGTTCACAATGTTCAAACACAAACATTACACTGGGAAAACTAAAAGTTTGGAGTCCATCTGGTAGGAACCTTTATAACCACATTTTTACATTTAAAGTAGGTAGAGCTGAAGTAAGTAACCCTTGTAATATGTTCCGAGACAACAGCTATTTCAAGGAAAACTGCATTATACAGCACTAGATATATAAAAGCTTATATTTTTTCTAAGATAAATAGGAGGTTAATGTATGCATTCAGGCACTGCGTTATGGCTCTGAATCTATAAAACTGAATTTTTCTTTAGTAAGTTAAGCAACATTTGACCAGGTGTCTGTTCTTCAAGCTATGAACTTACCTTGAAGCACATTGCTAGACCTGAAGTTTATCATAAGAACGTTTCCAGTAACCAGAAGCAGATGATAGTGTAATTGCACACCCTGGAACGTAATACCACACTTAAAAAATGGTTATTTTAATGATTACGCTAATGAGTTCTGAACTTCCAACCTATGTGCATACAGTTTCATAATTACACAGCTTGAAATCCTCATCAGCAAATCCAAATGCTCCTGAAATCCAAATCATTTTATAATCTTGAATAATGCATGGCACCTCTGCAGCAAGAAATTAAAACAAATTTCATAAAAATGCAAAGCTTCGTAATCTGTATTCTAAAAGAAGCTGCATTACTGAAATAAAGTGTTGCTTAGTAAGTACTAGCAATGCTGGGGTTTTTTTTCCACTTCCCTCTGGTACCTATGATTCAGATCCCACTTCAAAAATAAACAGACTAACTCCTATCAAAATATCCTTTTATATACATCTATGGTGGCTCACAGCACACCCTACTACACAAGAGGGAAATCAGACATCTGTTTCCTAAACAAGCATTGCCTTAAAATGCCATCAAACCTTTTCTTCCCGAAAAGCATGGAAATGTAGGTTTTTTTCAAACAGGTTGCAGCTTGACTGGCTTGCACCTTATTTTATCAATAGCAAAACCAAAACTCCATCTTAGTTCAAATGGCCAGTAAATTAAGGTCTACAGTTTTTCCATAAGAATCCGCCCCATCCTCAATGCCTTTGTTTGTTTGTTTTTAAACTAGAGATACAGCCCAGAGGATTTTAGCAATCACTACCTTTTCGAACAAGTTCAAAAGCCTGTGACTCAGGGTGAGGGGAAGAACCATCATCACAGCCCATGCAAAAGGATTGTCTGGTGTCTCACATCTTCACCTTTTAAGGTGCTGAACAGGATCCAGGTGATTTTTAAAACACGCCACTTCTCATCCTTCCCTTCCTTGCAGATGCACCATGCACAGCTAATTAATTATCAGACACCTCAAGAATACTCACACTGGCTCTCCCTTCACAGAAGTTACATCCAACTTTTATTCACAGTAGTGCTTTGTCCTTATATCTTCATCACCCAGAACTTACCTAAAAAATACTGTCAGCAGTAATGAATTCATACCCCAGTAACTCTGATTATGGGAAATTACAACTGAAACCTATTACAAATGATTTAAGAAACACCTAATAGATAAGAACAATGTATGATGTACTTGGAGGTTGCAATCACGTTATTCAGGATAAAAGTGAAATCTACTTTAATTTTTACCAAATTAGGGTTTGAAAATAACTATTAGTTATCCTTTTTGTTAATTAAATTTTAAGACTTCCGCTCATCCATATGATCTCATTACTGAAACCACAAAATATGAATGCAAAACCAGGAGAAGAGTCACGGAGACAAAAATCTACATGTATTTGGCAGAGATATTAACCACAGCCTTGAAAATTATACTTAGGGAACAGAATAAAACAAAACCACACAAACACCCCACATTAAAAGCAAATCAGAGTACCAGTTTTGACAAAGTTCTGCAGCTTCTTATTTTCCCCAAATGTGAACATTCCAGGCTTTTGGTCTACTAATCCCTATTTTACCTCATTAGCACCAAGGAACTAAACACAAGAACTGGTCCTCTCTCTGGACAACAATAACTTGGCCCCGGTACCAATCAACTAAATGTGATTAAACCTTGAGTGTCAAAACCCCAGTCCAGAACAACACCCACCACCTTATAGAGGGGAAAAAAAGCTATAATTTATTTTCTTTTTCTTCTTTGCCGCAGATTTTGTGCAAGATGTAGAGCATCCAAGTCCTCATACACGAAATTAAACTATCCTATGTCCTGTTACCTCCACATGATATGAAACTAACATCATTAACTTGCTTTCTGTGCTACCAGACATCTCTCTCACACACTTATTCTTTAAATCACAGGGGTTGTTTTTTAAACTTCTCCAAGTCAAAGCTGCCTAATATGCAGCAGCTTGTAGAGCAGCCCATGTAAAAACACACCGTAGCATATTCTTCAATAGGTAAAAATTCTCAGCTGCAACTAAGTCTTAAATATCTTGCTTTGTTTTCCTAGACAAGTGTAATACACTGTTGTGTAACAAACTGAAGAATAAGAAACTATTCTGCATTCCAGTTAGCAGAAAGTTACAAAACCCCAGAGAAAATACTAGAAAGCTCAATTGCACACAAGTCCAGAGTTTGAACTGCATTTCTCTGACTTCAGTATGCATTACTCGCATGGGTCGTGCATTTGAGAATCAAACGATACAAGAAAAAGCTCTCTAAAGCGTGACATTTCCAAGTCCTGCTGACCCACTGGACGGTCCTTTAAAACAGCATCAAGGCCTTTGTCACCAATGCTGCAACTCCCCATTAAAATTCCATCCAAATTCCGCAGGCCTTTATTTTTTTAAACTACGGAGATACTCCTGCCCACTTCCCTTGTTATTTTGACTTCTTTTTACCATTTTTCAACCTGCTTGTAGAAACCATTTTCCTTATCACCTCAGATTAGCCAACACCTTCTCTACTTAAAGGTTTCCTTAGTTCTGATTTCCTTCTCCATTTCATGAGGAATCCGATGCTTGAAGTGAACAGAAACTCTTCCAAGGTGGAATTACTTTAATATAACTTAATTTAAATACACGTTGCACATTAGAGTGTGCTGTCCTAGCCAGAATGACAACCCAGAAGGTCTCCAGAGTCAAACCCAGGCCAAAAAACAACTGCTGTACCCAGGCAGGCAGCGCTCCCGGGGACCCAACCTGCCTGGAAACAATGCAAAAGTTCAGAGTCCATGACAGAAAACACATCTCTCAGGCACCTGAAAAGACATCCCCTTGTTATAATTACATCAATCTTCAAGTTTATATGTCCTTCTGAATCCAAACTCTTTTGTTGTTGTGCTGAAACAACTTATTCAAAGCAGCCTCAGGCTCACAATTGCGTCCTCTACCGAAACTACTCCAGCCAGATCTTCAGCTCCTCATCAGCAACGCACATGGGCCCAATAAAAATTCCCAACAGCCAGCAGATCATTTCTCTACCATTTGGAGACCTTCCAGGAGACATGTTTTCTCAGTATTGTGTTTCTGCTGGTAGTGAACCGAGAAGGAAGAAGTCATTGATTTTGCTACTCAATATCTCATCAAACGCTTAGCTAAAGCAAGTATCAGAGCTACACTTAATTCATACCATTTACTTGATATCATCATTAGAAACACTTAAATGACAGTTATAGTCCCTACAAATCTTAAAACGATGTCACTGTTTCAGCATTTCCTTGACGTTGCTTTGTGTCCTCCAAAACCACACGTCACTGGATTTCACAATGGAGATAGCCAAGCAAAAACTTTCTGAGACCATACTGGCACCCTCCGATTTCAGTATCAGCGCAATGCCCATCACAAGCACATATCCTTTCTTTCTTCCACCCCTTAAAAACAAAACAACAACAAAAAACCCTTTTGCTGACAAAAGCATACCAGTACATATGTTTTGCTTATATTTAATCCTGTCAAAATACGAACATGTATATTAGACAGGTTAGATGCAAACTGTATTTTCCCTGGAGACTTCTGTATGTATTCAGAGCAGAGCTGTTCTGATCTAGTAATGTATTAACAGTTTAAACCCTTCCTATAAGCTAAGCAAGTTTTAATTTATTAACACAGGGCTTCATTACAACTTTATAGTCTCCCCAGGTGGTTTTGAGTGTTTGAAAACATGACTCCATTTAAAAATCAGAGGGAAACCTAGACAAGTAAATCAACTTCATACATTTAAGACATGTACAAAGGCTCAATGTACACAATGATGTGAGGGGAAATGTTTTGTTCATACATTTGCACAGTATTGAAGTTTTTCCCAAGAGAAAAGCCACTTCGAGTGACAGATCTATTAAGAAGAGTATACAAGGAAGACTCCATTGATAACTTCAACACATGAAAAGCAATGAAATAGCATGTTTTGGTTCAAATGAGGTTTTTAACTAATTAGATCCATCATTACGAGTAATCAGGACACAAACTCCTTGCTGGATAACTCAGTGAAAGCAAACTATTTTAAAACTACTCAACACTAGCTTTGACATCCAATTTGGGTCATCGATTCTTGCCGAGCAAGTGGCAGCAAGAGGGGCTCTCATCATAAAGCATTTCCAAAACATCTTTATGGGACACACGTTACCAAGTATATATAATACTTAGACTTGTTTACATGCCAATAGCAAAAGCCACCCTCTCCTCATCCACTGTACTACCTATTTGCTTGGATTCTGATTAATTTTGAGTTCAAGAGGAAATTATGAAGTTAACACAAGCAGAGATCAAAAACATCGCCACTCCCAATAATGTGCATTACGCATCCCAATGCCCTTATTTCACAAACTGACCCTTTATTCCATCTTTTTGTTCCCTCTTCATCATTTCCACAGCCCCAGCAGGATTCACCACTTACCTCATCAGCACTTGTGTCTACTTAACAGTCTATTGTTAAGGACTGCCAAAAGCTTTTGAAATTCCAAATAAATTCTATCTGATAACTCTCTCTGATTCCCTGTTTTGTTGCCGCAGTGAAAGAATTTCAATAGATTACCGAGGACCTTTTCCTTTGAAGAAACTCTGGTAATTTACTGCTATCAAAGTACCATCTAGAGCAGATTAAGCCTTAAAAAAGCATCAGGTAGTTTCCTCTACATTAAGGAGCAGCTTCATGGTCAGCAACACCAAACACACCTTTTGTTAAAGGCACACAGGTTAAGTGCAATACTTATTTTTATACAGAGTGACTGATTTCATGAGAAACTGCATTATCGGTTTGGATGCATATGAAAGGATGACAAGGGCAATGGAGCAATGAAGCTGTGGCCTGTTCATTCACCACACATACAGATAATCATAACCAAACAGAATCAGTGCACAGAGAAATGTACCAAAAATCTTTCGTCTATTTAAGGACTTCAGACACCAGGTCAATCAGATCTAAATATCTCCTCCCTTTCTCCAAAGCTTAAAGATCCCCCAGCCAATACTGTCAGGGTGGAATAGCACTGGCAAAAGCTCAAAGGCTAATGAGCCACAAAAAAACCATTAAAAATATTTCTAGGCCTTTTAGAGGGCTGGATCTTTGCTATCAGATCACACCAAACCTTGTCTAGGTCGCATGGACACACACTGTGGTTCAATGCCACTCTCAACCAGAAAGATTCTTTGACCTCTCAACCAGCAGACCTACAGCTTTTAAAACTAATAACTGCCCTGCTTAGACTTGCAGTAGCAAATCACAGCAACTGCTCCTGAAATTTAACACAGCTGAGACAGCTGTTCTTCTCATCACAGGATTCGTCTGTTTATTTTGTCACACATATTGAACCATGACATTTGAATGATTCTCAAAAAAACTTAATTCAAAGCAAGAGATTATAAAAGATATTTTAAGTGGCATAAAAAAAAAAATGTCCTTCACTACTCTATTTTCATACAGCAATAAAAAAAACCACAGAACTGCTTGAAAAGGTTAAATCCTAAATCAACTTCTAAGGCTCCTCTGATTATCTTCATTGCTTTCGTCATGCCTTTTTCCCCCTTCCAGTTCTACTCCAGAAACAGACACCCACAGCACCTATGGGTAGACGTGTTTAAGAATACCGAACTCACGTTTCACCTGTCAGATGCCCAAGAAATGAGAAAGTAGCATGAGCTCTTTGAAAAGCCACAGCAAAAAGCAAATGTAGTCTTTTAATGCAAACTCTACCTTATCTTTGTCTTCCACAACATCTGCCAGCACATCATCTGGGTCCAGGATCCCTCCATCTGTGTACTCCAAGTGGTGAATATTCACCCAGGAACCTGGATCCTGTAAGAAAAACAACAAGGCTTTTAAACCTCACCTTGCACTGTTTTAGTGCCATCGGACAAAGCAGCTTTGTATCCCATCTCCTTCGCACCCGTTTCCCTTTTTAATCATGAGGTAGAAGCTTGGAGCCACTACCCAAAACTGAACCTAAGAGAATGAAAACTACAGACATAACACAAGACACTATCTATAGAACACCACGCAAAAGATCTTTAAAACGTGTATTTCATTTCCATTACCTTATTCTTTAAGTTACATAGTTAATAAAAATAAGGAGAAGTTAAACTTTTTTTTTGGTTCTACGATAGCTTATAGTTGGAATATTCGGGTTATTATCAGCATACACACATAAATATATTTCTTACGTATATATATGGACATGTGCCACTTCTGACAGTTTCAGGGGGTGTATATTTTTAGATATACATATATAAACCACCTATCATTTCTTTCTCTGAGGAGATAGGTCAGGCTATTGTAGCAAAAACCAAATGAATAAATAAATCCCAGTTTGTTTTCACAAATGCTCTTAAGCCCCAATGAACATTTATCCCATTAGGGCTATTATGGTTTAACAAGCACATGGCAGTTCATGGAGTCACAGCAAGATGCCTGGGTACTGATGGTACCAGCAACGATAAATGTTGAGCTGGCACATCTACAGCATGCTGAAGAAAGAAGACATGCTTACTTAAAATTGCAAGGCATGTTTGAGTCTTTCATCAAACATTATGGAGACTGGCCAGAATATGCTAAAATCAAGGGTCAATAAACCAGTATGCACATATGTAGCTTTAAGAAAGGTTTCAGAAATAGACAAAGAAAGAAGAGGTCTGCCGACATGCGATATGCAATTCCAACAATTCCGCTTATATTACATCTATATCTCCAATCCCTTTTTACTTGTCAAGCTTAATTAGATCACAGTTCTCAGGAGCAAAGTGAAGCTCAACAGACACTATATAGACCACCAAGTTCCTTTTCTCTAGTCTGGGTATTCCCCATGTAATGAAGTCCTTGAGAAGTAGGGATATTCCACTCTGTATTTATTTATGGGCATTCTGTATCTTTGGCCATCAAGTAAATAAGTCAGGATAATTCCATCATAGGTACAGATGTGGATCAATTGGATTAGGCCTTTTTTTTTTTTACTGTATCATCAATAGGCAACAGTCAAAAAATACAATCGGAAAACCGCACACCGCAGCCCATCGCGCCACTATCGGCTTCTCGTGCACAAGGAGCTGGAGGGGACACAGCAGGGACAGCTGACCCGACTGACCAAAGGGACATTCCCGACCATAAGACTCTGTGCTCAGAAATAAGTTGGGGGAAAGGGAGACAACCACACAATGAAGCACATAGAAGTATCTCAAGAATATCTATTCAATCTGTAATTTATCTCTAACTACAATTGTTTTCTTTTGCACTGAAAGCACCCATTTGCAAAGCAGCAAGTGTTTGCTCATTCTAGGTATCGGTTGTTCGAATTTACAAAATTTCGGAAAATCAATTAACAGGCTTTTGTCTCTGCAAAGTGATGAAGCGTAGGCAACTATGACAGCTCAAAGCTCTTTTTGAAAGCCCATGGTTTAAGTATTTTTACCATAACCACAAAATTCTACGATGAAAAGGCCGAGAGGAAACAAGGCAGTACGTTAACTTAGATCAAACAATTTACCTAATGCAGGAACCTTGTGAAAGAGTGTCACTTGACCCTACCAATCATCTTTACAAAATACCATTCTCTCCAACTGGAATGCATCCGTAGCTACAGCTGTTCCTCTGAACCTTTTAACTAATGCAATCACAAAGGTTTCCATGGTTAGTAACACTCAAAACAGCAGACTTGAAAACCACTCCTCTTAATTAGCCAAACTTCTGCTGCTAACGTTTTTGTCTGAAGAGATATTAAAATCTGCTACACATATTATGCTGTTTAAGTGTCCTGTAGACAGAAAAAAAAAAACTGATGCGAAAAAAATAAAACCCCTGATTGGAATATTTTGCTTCTAAAGTTTGCATCTATTTGTGATTCAGTAGCTGCACCAACCCAGATGTGTCACTGAAAAAGAAACAAGGTAAAAAGGAGTGTAAAAGCTCCACTGTCCCAGCAGAATGCAGCAAGTTGGCAGGAAACAAGCTCAAGACAGAGTCACCCTAAAATACATTGAGTTTAATGAACTCCCAACTTTCCTTTTGCTGCGGGCCACAAAAATAGTAATTTAATGGGTTTGCTAGTGGCCATATCAAGAGAAAGTAGCCTCTACAGCAGTCTGAAAGAAGATGTCGTTCCTCATCCATCTTCTGCAGCAAGTGTGGTCAGTGACAGATTCTTTACAAGAAATTCACACCAAAATACAAGAACTAAACCAGAACAGGATTTGCAGTTTCCTTAGCGGAAACCGATTAGTTAAGGTGCTGTTCCCACATGCACTATGAGTCAGGTACACACAGTGTGGACCGTTTGATCTCAAGCAATACCCAACTACAGTAACCACCAGAGATGACAACAAGACTGAACACTTGTTGTTTCAGAAATACAAATGTGAAGCTGGCTTCTGTTAACCAGAACTTCAGTCCTGAAAACACACCACACACACACAAAATCAGCTCCTAAGCACACAGAGAGATGCTTTTTATAGACTCGTTCGATGAAGCAAATAGTAACTACTTCTAGATGGAGGAAATTCCCTCTGCACAGTCACCCAAGTAAGAACACTTCGACTGACCAGCAAAATCATTCGCTCATTCCAAAGAGATGTGAAAGTCAGAGAACATTTTCCGTTCTTTGGATGAACTCCAAACACTGCCATGCACAGGATACAAAGCGTCTACATTAAAAAAACACCCTGAAATCCATATAGCGATTTCTTCTGTGCTTCTTTACTCCCACCAAGAGTCCAGACAGCTTCAGTAAATAAAACACCAATATTTCAGCTAGCTCACCATATAAAACATGCCATTAACTACCAGTAGATGTAAAAGCTGAATATCTTAAGTTCCAAATAGCATTTCACCCACCGTGATGAGCAGGGCTTGGACAGTAATAGGCAGAAGCTGAACGTACATGCGTATGCATGCTCACATACACACTCGTGTATTACACATCACTTAGAGCTCACAAGGAATAGAACAGGTTCAAAAAATAACTGCGGTACATACAAGACAGAATCACCATTGCAGAAATCTGAACTTTCCTTAGAAAGGGATGATATGAAGTTTCTTATGTTATAGTAACATATGACAATCACAAAGGACGTTACACATGTGAAGGGTTGATCCCAGCTAGCGTACCTTTGCTTCAATGAAATCACGCTTCTTACCTGCTGACAGCAGAAAACTACGGGGTATAAAGTTTATGAGCAATACAGGATCAGATTACATTTATCCTGTTTTTGCTGAGGGAAGGGACTGATCGAGGACAGCTACCAACAGGGCACTTGCTGAGAAAACTGCCAAATATAAAGCAAAAAAGAAGTAAGAAACGTATTCTAAAATGCTAGGACATGCTAGTTGTCTAGCTTGAGGTTAGAAGTCCTATTCTAATGATTGACTGTCTAGAATGATTCCTCTCAATATTTTAACCATCATCACTGATTCACATGCTCCAGAAAGAAAGAATTTGTTCTGAAATAAAAGAAAAAAGTATGAGTCCCTTGTAAAAACAAAACACCAAAACAGACTAGAAGCTCTGGGCAGCATTCACATACAGTGATCATCTACCTGTGTTCCCAAATGTCCTCCTCTTGGAAATGTCATTTAGGAGAAAACACATCTACAGTTTTTCTTGAAAACAGTTCAAAACAATCCCAACAGCATGAGTGGTGAGAAGCTCTCTTAAACCACGTTTAGCTAAGCTATACAACAGCAACATCTGAATATGTAAAGAAAATGCATGAGTAAGTTACCTGGTATAATACATACCAGCACTTCCCAAATGAATATTGAACAGTTACTCTCACATGCATTTTACCTTAGGGTTGCAAGTCATGTTTGTGTTTAACATCAAGCCACTTAAAAGCTGTTTATCATCATTTCCTTTATGTGTAGGAGAACAGTTTAGGAATTACTATGCAAATATTTACCAAATGTTAAATTAAAGCCAGGTCACATGAATGCACAAGTGCAATGTAGGCAGGGAAGTGATATAAATTTTAAAGAGTGGTTTTAGCGTTCAAGTTGTCACATAATCCTAACGCAACTGTTGCCACCAATGCAACACCTTCAGCGTTCAAATAGTCCAAAATAGGTTCAAAAATTCTTGTACGCGTTTGTTTTCAGTCAACAAACACACATTCAAGTGAAAGACCAAACAGTCTATACCTAAAAGACACTCCCCTTTATTGTTGGGTTTTTAATATACGTCTATAGATACACATTTTTAACGTATCAAAAACTTGGAGCACCATCTTGATTCCTGTTGTTCCAAACTCAAATAGGAAAGTGTCAGTCATCTTTCCTGAGAAATATAGCAACATTCTTTATAAATTCTGCAGTTCATATAGCACACTTGAGACTTAATGAGCAAGAGAATCCTAACAAGTTTAAATACACCCCAGCTGGCCCATCAATAAAACAAACACCACCACTTAATGATTTCACAATTAATTATTGTTTGGTGTTGCTATTTGTTCTGCTGTGTAGAATGCATAAAATTCATTGCAATCCCTAAACTGGTATTTTTAATTTAAATATGGTGGAGTTTGGATGCCCTGAGAAATTCAGAAGCAGGAATGACTTAGTAAGTCTCCTCCTGCAATTACTTCTCAGAGGGATATTTTAGAAGCGCCTCCACATCATTGCTTCCCTAAAGTGAATAGACTTCTAGGAAATTCAGCATGAAAATGGATGTATTTAGAAAACAAATCACACAGGCCTGTCCCATAGCCACAGCATAAATACCAGGTCAAAGTTGGGGGGAAGGACTGGACTCCAGCTACATTGTTTTCTGTCATTTAGACAGTGTAAAAATAAGATTTAAAAAGCCACCATCACAACGTAGCTCCTGATGAAGGGGTTATTTTAGGTGAAGGTCAGTGAAAGGTATTCTACCATTTAATTGTTTTTACATTTTATATTGCAACACGATCTTTTGCCTCCCAATATGTAAGAAGTATTTAATGATATCTATAGGTATTCCAAGCCTACATGATATCATCCCCAGCCAAACAGCACTAGGTGTTATTGACTCTCAAGCCACAGCTTATGAAGGGGAGCACAAAAAGGGAGTTGGAGGGGAACAGATGGAGAAGTTTGGTCACAGCCTCCAACTTCATCTCTAAACCCTTCCCTAAAGTGATCACTAAACGAGGACAGCCTCCAGCGTTTTGTCAAGACAGCGGAAAGAGTAGAACTGCATCATTTCTGTAATAATCTTGTATGCTGCAGAGCTGACATTTTTAAGAAATAAAAGCAAACACAAGAAGCTTCTATAAAAATCAAAGACAAACAGCTTTCCGCACAAGAGATTAGGTCTGTTCCAGACATTCACTGAATTCAGAAGGTCCTCATACTGACCAGACCCCAATAAGCCTCCCTATACGAAGGTCAACAGAGTATAAATTAAGTCTTCCTTTCACTAACTTCCAAAAATAGAGAAAGAGCAACATTTAGGTTTTATTGCTCAAGAAGCTTCCAAAGTTTAGGTTTCTAGGTGCATCTGCTGAAAATAAATTGTTAACTGGAATAAACCCCATTGTCTTTACAGCTCTGCAGTTCAACTGCATAAAATTAAACACAACATTTTTAATCATTTCTGGTTAGAAATTCAAAAGCAGCAGAAACCTTCAAGACAATACAAAGAATAGAAACACGTTACGGGACAATAAGATGGTAAAAAAGATTTCTCGTGTATTCCATAGCATTGTTGTTCTCCTCACCAAACTCTGAACCTGCCTGCTTTAGAAGTGAAGATGCTTGAAGATGCTGGAGAGAAGACAAAGCTCCTTTATATCCTTCTACCCGCTGAAGTCACAGACACCCTCTCGTGTCAGTAATACCCAAGAAAAAGATCTGTACTGATTGAGCTCAAAGACTGAAATTGAAGATGAGGTGAGGGCAAAGGACAGAAGGCAGTCTGCTCACAAAGAAACTGCTTTGCAGCATCCAGCAATAAAACTATGGAAAACACAGAAGGTCATGCAATAGAAACAGTCCTAGAAAGGTGACTGTAAAAGGTGCTTCCCAATCTGCCTTCTGGATAAAACAAAGTACTACAAATAAAGTCACCTAAGAAAGGATCTTAAAGCAGAATTCTGTCTGAGCTGTGGGGTGATGGAACATAGGCAGAAGTTACTTCCAAGCAATCAAACTTCTGAGTACGTACAAAGTTCTTCACTTTTAACAGTAAATTTAGCAGGGCTGACTAAAAGCTTTCAACACTGCTACTGAAACACAACTTCACCTCCCTTGCCATAGTATTTGCAAATAGCATGGGCATTTTCATTTCAGCTGACACAGTTAGAGGCAAGTAGCCCTGCAACTGTTCTTAGCCATAAAATGAAGCAAACAAGCTCTGTCTGCTCCTTCTGCAAAAAGGGGTTCGACTAAACAAACTACTTTCTAAAACACTTTTTAAAAAGCGTATTTATTGGAGAACGACACACTTGACCCGTTCATGCCTGGTTTATGTCAGTTTATGTATCCAGAGTTCAATACAGGAACTAAAATGAGAGATCACAGTCTAAGTAATATATCCATGATGCTGTGTTTCTAGCTAAAGCACACATTTTGATTTTCAGAGAGGTTAAAAAGTTTTTCTAACAGAGTAAGACAATGTAAAAGACTAAATTTTACTCCTCCTAATAGGAATAAATTAAACATTTAAGTATGAGCTGAACCAAAGATTTTTTCCAGCACAACACAAATTGCCCTGCTGTGCAGATCTGCTTTTAGACTAGAACAGATGCAGCTATTTCACCTAAAAAAAGTTAAGAAAAATCAAATTAAAATCTCATTTTACATATTTTCACACACACAGACTAAATTTTTGTTCAGATTCATTCACCTTATCTTCCAAGACTAGTTGTGAAAAGTTATCCTTCCCACTTTTTTTTTGTGTCAAATCATCATTTGATGTTGTATTGGCAAATGGTGCAATTACAAAGCTGGAAAAAAATCCTGGGGAAAAAAATGTTATGCAAGGTCACTTTAAATACCCCATTTTTAAAGTTTTGTCTTTCAAGGTGCTAAAAGCCTGATGTCAAAACAGGGACTCTAATCAGATCACATCAGCAGAGAAGCTGATTTGTCTTTGTCACTAGGGCTGGTTGTATCTCAGCACTTGAGCAGTTTGGTGAAGTCTGCTCACACCGCTTGCCTTGCTGGCTCTTCAGCACCCCAGTGCAAAGAGTAAAACAAACAAACAAAGCCAACCAGCCAATTCATGCACCGCAGACCGACAGAAAAACTGTCACCCAGCCGGGAAAGCGCTGAAAAACCTTCCCTTGTTTTTCTTTGAAGTCGAGGGGACTGCTGAGGGAAGGCAGACACAGCCAACAAGCAGAAAGCACCGCTGCTTTTTAGTCTTTGGAATGAGACCAACAAAGCATCAGCATCTCACTACCAGCTTTAGATTTAACATGCTAAGCAGTCCAACAAATCGCCAGTCCATCCCTTTCTTGTTCTTTAGCCATCTTTAAGTGATTATGCTTTGAGAAATTAATAGGACTAGGTACTAACAAAGAGAAAGTGTTTTCATTTTCCACAGGGCCTGGGCAGTAGTTATTCATCTCACCTAGTGAACTCCATTATCACTAGAGAGCAGAAAGAAGAGAAAATCAGTTTATCCTGGCAGTTGAATATGCAGAGGGAAAATATCCCCATCTCCCACATCAGGTCTGAGGAGGAAAACAAGAAAAACTGCAGAGATATCCCTAACACGGAATTCCCAACACAGCAGTAGTCAGAGCACAGATATATGAAACCAAAGTGAGCCGGAACATTTTAAATTGCACTCAAACTTTGATTTCAGCGCTGGAAACCTTCAAAAATGAGAGTATTCCGATTCTATACTGAACGTGAATGTGAATGAAAACCACTCTCTAGATATTATGCGAATAAAATACGCAGTAAAGAATACATTAGAGGGATCACATAGCCCATCTTTACATTACACTTCAAGAGTTGACATTTAAGAAGAATATTTCACTGAAGAACAAATATGCAAAACCAGAATAGGCAAAGAGAACTGGAGACACGCATTTAGACAACTATGTCCACACATTGCATTTGTAACAGCTATAAAAAAACTTACAGAAAAACCTCAGTAGAAACTGGAGTGCACTGTATGCAAGTGCTGAATCCAAGGTAACTGTATGAATGCAAGAATGCAACTGTAAACTGATCTCCAGTTATAAACTAAGAATATCCTTTAGCTCATTAGACTAGATTGCTTCAACAATGTAGAAACACAAAAGACTCACCCCATGTAATTTAACACAACAGCTCCAGAGCTAGACATCTCTAAGCAAAATCACAGCACTTTAAGCTTTAACTTCCATATCTCAAGTTCGCCCTGCCAAGCATTGGCTATAATATTCATAGTATTGCTATGCTAGTAAGCAAACTGCTACATAGCTACAGGCACCTGGCAAATAATTAATTAGTATTGAATCTGGCTTTTTGTTTGATATCTGAAGGTAGCACTGGGGGGTTGAGGGACCACAGGCATGATTTCTTAAAATCCAACTTAAAGTGAGCGCACAGAACTGTAAAGCTACTCCTTCCAATCGCCACCCATTTTTCACACAGAAATGAGGAGGAAAAAGAAAAGGAAAATACAACACAACACACAAAAAAAACCCCACACGACAAACTTCAGAAAATAAGGAAGACACGTGTACAAGACCACTGTATTTCAAAAGCAAGGTCCAGGTTAAGTGCACGAACAACATTGTTATTTTGCCAACTAAAAGTGAGGATACCTTAAATTCAAACCATTCAATACAGCTACAGATAACAAAAACACAGGCTGGCAGTAAGTTCACACAACTCAGTAACAAACTCAGCACTGAAGATCTTGAAGAAAAAATGATAAATGGCTCAGCATCTACCATAAAAGCGGCCACCACTTCAGTCTGGCATCTAGAAACCAAGATTATTTTATTACAACTGTTGGGGCTTTCCTTTGATAAAGTGATTAATGTATCTGCAGCTGACACAGGACTGTTATCAGAAGCAGCTGGGAGGGTCAAACGTGACTGAGTAACAGCAGACTCAGAACTCCCACAAAACAGAATACAATGAAGGTCAGGTATGCAGCAATCCTGTGAAACCTTCTAACATAAATCCAGCTTTAGACAAAGCTCAAGAAACAAAAAACAGCAGCAGATTACAGAAGTATACCCAAATAGGGCACCATTACGAATTCTTTGGAAGGAAAAATATCCTCTCCCTTGATTGTATCAGCCCTAATCAGTTCTCTCCACTGAGAACCAGGGTCTTGTTCTTCACTCGGAAGACGGGAAAGTCTCAGCACCTTTGGTCACAACACTCCAAAGTGTAGCCATTAGGGGCAATGGCGGCCCCAGTGCTAGAAAGATGCTGAGACAATTATGGCAGTTTTAAATACCCAAAGCATTAGAAGTATTTGATGACAGAAGTGCATTATAAGAAAAAGGAGAAAGAGGAAAAAAAAAAGGTGGTGGTAGAAAGTAACATCAACTAAGAACTGGCTGGGTGTGCAGGGAGCAAGATACAGGATTTTCAGCCATGTGGGTAGTGGAGCAAGATTTGTACTACATCATCAATTATATGCCACTTTGTTCTCCCATGAATGCTAAATTAACCAGCCTCCCTCCTCCCTTTACCTCTCAGTAGCACAAATGACAGGGTCAAGAACATTCCGAAAGCCTAACAGGCAAGCACTGCCTAATTCCATCAAGATTAGTCAGCTTCACTGGTTCTGGCTATTGTTTGAAAGAAAATGAGCAGGAAATTTTAAAAAGTAAAATAAATATTTACCAGCATAACATTACACCATGGGAACTATTATATAATCACTTACCTTCTGTATCATATTAATAAAATTGATATTTTCACAGTGCAATATTGGTAAGTTCTAGTATTTGACTTCTGAGATACAGCAAATACACCTGGTGAGTGGTCCAGACGACCTCTATGTCTTATCATATTGGCAGAGCCCAGTGCCAGAACTGGATAAAACCCAAACACAGACAATTCTCTCACTCCTGAAATCACCTTCCACCTTCACCTAACTGGAAATACAGAACATGTCAGAATTAACACATCATCAAAACTTTACGCCGTATGCCTAACCGCATCTCAACTGGATTTTGGCCAGATAGAAGACAACGAAGCAGAGAATATTATTTACTCTTTCATCGAAATTCAACACCACTAGTGTACAGAAGGGTTCTCCCATCCTGTCCCTTAGCCTTAAGGGTAGGAAGAACTGCTTTCTCCTGTTCCCCCAAGGATCTTCAAGAAAATAGAATCACAAAAGAGTCTGGAAGGAACAGCTTCAGAGATTTAAAAGAAAAGCAGGATAAAAGTCACTGCAAAACAGTCAATAGACAGGTAAACAGAGCATTCAGCTCAAATGTGGAAAACAGCACCTGAGGTACAGGTTCCACTTACTGTTTCATAGCAACCTTCTCAACGCCTTTGACCAGGAATTTGTTCCCAGCGCTTGCAGGAAGGCCACGTGCAAACTTGCCTTACACAATTTTAATCAAATGAAAACCACTGCTGGTGAGCACGCCAGATTAAATACTGTATTTGCATACATTCTGCAACAGTTCTGAACAGCCGCTACAACATTCCTTTTCATTTGCAGTTTGATGCCATCCATCGCTTATATGGATGAAACCAACTTACATTTCAGACAGCTGCCTCATTCATCCTCTTTGGGCTCCACAACTGCATTCATATACATTGGCTCTGCATATTACGCACGCTCAAGCACCTACAGAAGTAAGATCTCACTGTAAAATTAAGCAAAGACGTACTGGAAATGCCTACAGCAGACAGGAGTAACATAGTTATTCCCAAGAATGCTCAGGAGGTGATGGGATCCCTTTATCACAATGCACTGGCAACAGGGCTCCAGTGTAAGTTACCTGCTCATTAACAGAGCTGATTATATCTCAGTTTCCCAATTCACACACACAAAGATCAGTAAAGAGCCGGTCACTGACAGGTTCAGCCCCACAATGCTGAAGGCTTTTCAGCAAAGTAATTGGATCTGTTTTCACTACATTTTATCACTACGTGCAGCGCCTGAAAAAGGAAAGCAGCACATGCAATGAAGCAGCTGATTCTCTCTTTTAATGGCTAATAAGCAAGGAAACTGAGACTGTCAGTTAATAGAAAAAAAAATGATAACATCAGAATTTGCCAGGATAAAAGTCACATAAGGTAAGTGATTTGGTCTCCTACAAAACCTGCACCAGCTCTGGCTGCCATTATTCAGCGGGATCTCTTACACTAACTCTCAAGCCAGGCTCCAAAACAAAAGCAACAAAAAAGAAGCCTGAAAATTCATTAAGTGAGCTTTAGCAAGATCAGAACAGTATTAAACAGTTCGATCATCAAATTGTAGCTTGTACCTTTGACTATTAACTCATTTATCTAAAACCATTACGTAAAAAGTGATGTACACTCATAGTTCAAAAACTAAATCTAGCTTTTGTTTTTCTTCCCAATCCAAAGAAACTCCTTCCCACAAAGCCTCCTCTGTCAAACTTCTTTTCCCCTCCAGAATGCAGAAAAACATTGTTACACTAACAAAAACCAGTAGTACAAAACATATTATGTCCCAAAGCTGAAGTAAGGACATTTTACAGAACGTTGATGGTCCACTACAACCTATTTCAAAACAACTACTGTGTGTAACATGGTATGTGGAGCTAAGACCTGCACTGTCCAGCCTGTTATCAACACCAACATCCTGGGTTTTGCTAGACCATCAAGTTGTTGTTCTTTCTCTAAAATCCCTATTGATAAGACAAACAGTTAATCTCTAAACACACAATGCATAAAAGGGATCATTTCAATCCAGAAAAATGGAAGACACTTATAATCACCACAGCATTCACATTTGAGTGACAGCTAAATATAAAGAGACAACAAGCATTCAGCCATCTGGAAAAAAAGCTGGTGTTTTTTTCATATTGTCTATTCTCAAACCTTTATGGCACAAGTCAGAGGTTGACCGAGACTTCCATTTAGTGAGATGCTCATTTCATGTCTACAGCCATTAATGAACTGCAATATGAACAATAACTCAGACTCCTCCACTCTCACTAAATTCAAAAGATGGTTGTGTGATACAGAGACCAACAGTTTGTACTCTGCCAGATGGATGTTACACCTGCAACATCTCAAGTTACCAAAAGACCCACCTAGTGTTTTCCTAGTGTCTGAGAATATGGCTTATTTAATAAAACAACGATAGCAATGAATATTTCCAGACAAGAAAGAAAACAATGGCAACATACATTATATTTCATTCACTATATATAAAAAACACAACCAAAGTGGATATTCAGCCTCTATGAAGAGTTAAATGGCAGTAAATGTTGTTGCAGTAAAACAAACAAACAAAAAATCACCTACATTAAAAGTACAGCTGGCAGAGAGCTGGGATGAGGAGGATGACACAGTCCAACCTTAGCACTACATTTTAATGCTCCATCAAAGATCTAATAAGAAAAAAACACTGCATATACAAAAGTAAACCATCTACTCCTTCCAGTTTGACCCACTGCAATTACTCCCCCACAACACACAAAATCAACTATGAATGAAGATGGCCTAAATCGGCATTTTTCCAGACTCACGGATTAAGGGGTCAACGGTGGCAGACTCCCATCTGATCCGTCTTACTTCAAGTGAAAGCATAAGTGAAAAGAATAAGAGTTTGGAGCAATTTTGTCCTGCTGACAGTTTTGAAAAATAATTAGATTGAACACATCAGTAATCATAAGCAGGAAAAAACCCTAAGAAGTAATAAATTCTAAATGCACAGGCCATGAGTTTTCTTTCAAGCCTTTCCGAGTTGAGTACATCAACAAAAAATTCTTCATTTTTCTATTTGTAAAGCCAGTGGAGTGGCTTCTATGAGGGTTTTCCAGGTAAAGTTAGATCTTCCATCAGCCAGCAGTTGGATCAGAGCCATCCACGGAACTGTTCCTGAAACATTACAACAGAAGAACTCCCTGGATTTTCAAGTGCTGATCTTCTTGCCTAACATAGACATTTATCATTGACAGGACAGACCCCAATGATAGTTTATATTTTTACACACATACAAATACCTGCCTTCTTCTCCCAGAAAAACCCAAATATCTATCTTCCTTTTTCACAGCACTCTGGGCAAAGCCTGCGTCATGACTACAACCATACAAACGTTGGTCTTTCACTGTGCACAATGTCAAAATGTCAATGAACCTTTTCCTTCTTGTTGCCCAACACAATTTCAGGTTTCCAGCTCTTCAAGGAGTTTTCTTTTTGTAGCTTATAATGCCAGGAGCTCCTGAAACAGTTGTTCAGAATACATTCATTACAGCCAGCAGGGGAAAATTAATTGTGAATTGGCAGCAGATAGATTTTTTTCAAATAAGCCTAATGCTGTGAGTTGAGCACATTAACTCCCTTCAGTCCTTGAAAAATCTCAGCAAGCCTTTCTGCCCCACACAAGACACGGGAAGATTCAATTCAAGGGAGCGATCTAGACAAAGAACAGGTTGAGCTTCCAGAAGCAGAAGACAACAGCCAAATTTCCAACATCAGCCAAGAAACACATATGCCATCTATGTTAAATGAGGCAACTGCTAGAAACAGACTTCTCAAAAATAAGCCGATATAGTAAATTTGATGCTGGTATACTGTCATAATCAGAATGGGAAGGGGGAGGAGAGGGACAACCAGAAAAAATGACAAAGACAACTTCTACTGAAAATCTCAGTAGAGTGAGTAACCTGAAGAAAATACCATTTAAGTCAACAAGTCAAAGCAATGTATGCCACATCTCTGGCACACTAGAGCAGACCAGGTACTTCCTCAAATTTAGAAGTCCTTACTCGGTATGAAATAAATCAGCTTGCAAAAATAATCCAATAGATTGCTGACAACCCCTTACCGTAGCCAATTATTTTATAAGGAAAAAAAAAAATCATTGGCATAGCCAACAAGTTTTTAATTCAATGTGAACGGAAGGAATGTGGTTTGGAGGTAAACCGCATTTTCATAGAGTTTGCTATACACTGACATTTGATTGATGCAGTAAGGTATTTGCCTCATTTTTTCCTGCAAGCCTTAAAAATACTCATTTTTTTCCTAAATGCAAGCCCCTCGAGTCTTTACTCAGAAAAAGAACCTTCCTGTATGACTTCTGGTTTCCATATAGGCTCTCAAGTAGACTAACTCACAGTTCAAGTATAAAGTAACATAATTAATAAGAACTTCTTTAAAGCAGTAAATGGAAGACGTCATGATTATTTATTTGAAAAGCTGAAGCTTGTTTCAGTTTAAAAATGTACAGGTGAGACGCAGTATGATCATCCAATTTACTGACAAAGTATGACACAGGCTAAAAGATCAACAGAGGAACTTGGTTTTGTCCTGGACAGACTGAGGAACAGTCTTCATTATACAGCTGTACAGGCCTCACTAGCTGGGAAAGGGAGAAGTTATGAGTAAACCTTTCAAGGCTTAAACTGCTGCAAAACAGCAACTTCACCTTGATTGGATTTGTAGAACCCCTGAATTACTTCTACTTTCAGAAGAGTTACAGACACACTGTCTCAAGTAGCCTTGTTTGTGGCTTCCCCTGCTTCCGCACTCCTGTATTTCTGTCTCACCTTTGCGGTGCATAGCATCTAGGATAAACCCTGAGATGAGAACCTTCCATCAAAATCTTTACTGAACTAGCTCAGAAAAGATGGCAGAACGAGAATTTCAATTGCTGTTCAACCAGGCATCCACAGAAAGACACTCTGCAACGGAGCCCAGGCAGGAGCTGCAGGGTTACACAGCACATGCAACTCTGAGAAGCTTTGGAGAAAGAAGTTTGTTGATATCCAGGTCACGTATTATCTTCCTTATTCATAAAACTCATTCCTCACAAAAGGTCTGTATCCAAATCAGTGTACAGCCAACACTTCCACTAACAACAAAGTCTTAGGGCTAAAGTTTGCGGTCTGGTTTCACTCCCTGGCCTGTGCTCAGAAATGCAAATGTTGGCTAGCACAGGTCAGTGCAAAGCTTTGTAACACTCAAAATACTATTCATCAAATTCATCACCAAATGAGTCATTTAAAAAAAAATATCATAGTTTAGGCAGAGGTCACAGCAGGTAAACTGCACCACTAAGAACTGCATTAAAAAAAAAAATACCTGACATACAGAAACTAAAGGGAATGGTACTTACATTGAATAGTACTTAGACTCCTTAAAAACACAAAAACAGTACAATTATACACCAAACCTGCTACATTAAAATCCAGCCCTATCACCATTAATGACATTCAGCATTGCAAGACTAGCAACAAAAGAAGAAAGGCTAAGACTATCTGCCTTCAAAACTTCTAGTGCAAGAAGCAGCATAAATAAGGAGCTACCTCTATACGGACACCACCAAAATCTATAAAGGCGAGCTTAATTTAAACCTGCCCGCCCCAGAGGCACACCAACCAAGAGAAGAGCTGCAGAGCAGGTGCATGTAGATTTTCAAGCAGTTCCCTTCTGTAGCAGCTGAAGATCACCAACTCCACCATGTACAGGGGATTAACCCATGAGGATATATTGGTCCAAAGAGTGACAGGCTGGATTCTGACCTCTTTGGAGCTGGAACTACTGTCAGCTGACACCCAAATTAAAAGAAACAGGAGATTATTATACAACAATTTGTTCTCCACTCAGAAAACCTGTAACTTCGATATGCAGGTGTCTGCCAATGGAGATCAGCTCAGCTGTTGATGGATTGATGAGAATGAGATAGTATCTTCTATAACAATCTGAAGGTCTTCTAGGGTTTTAGGGACAAGAGATCAACAGAGGAGCCAATTAGCCAAAGAAAAAAATAAAAACCACAACAGCACCAGTGTTATTTTTGTTTGTTTTATACAGATTTTCTAAAATTGTCTCCTTTCCTTTTCTTTATCCCCACACACACATTTACATGGCCTATCTTCCCACATATGAGTCAGTTACCCATAAACTTATAAAACAGTAATGGAAAAATGGTCTGCCAAGTTGTATTCTCATTTTTTATTAAGATAACACAGTGGACAAAGCTGAGGGCTCAATACAGAAGCGATAATTAAACTGTTCATTAAAATACACCATTTTCCAAGACGATGTAAAAGCTCACTAACATGCTGTAGCTGATTGAGCAATACCAAGACAAATATGGGAATGAACAGTTAAAGCATTTCCTAGCAAAAAAATAAAGTGCTGAAAAACAGAGCTTAGAATTGTTTTGCTGTAACAGACTGTGCATTAACCCCATCTCCATTCGAGCATAAAATAAACTTCCCAACACAAACTGGTATAGATTCAAAAAGACACCCCAAAACTAGAGGCCAGGTCCAAGACAAAAGTGACATACAACTGCACTACTCTGCCTGTATAAAGGACTAAATACTTACAGTTTACCCCAAACAGAAAAACATTCATAACAAAGGATATATTTCAAAACTTTCCACATATATCTTCTGAAGAAATCTGTTATGCTTACAAAAAATGTTTTTGCAAAAACAGAGAGTTTGAGTCAAAATAAGTTGTCATTTTTCCTATTCCCAGTGTTTTTAGAGGAAGTACAAGAACATTCAGTCCTCCTTCTGCTCTCTGGCTGATCTACAATAGCAATACATAATTTCAGAAAACTACTTGTCATGTTGTGGGGCAAGCAAGAACAGAAAGAAAGGGGAAAAGTATTTTATCAGTAGAAATTAGCAACTGACAGAGTCAGCATGCAATGCTAGCTCTTTAAATGCACCTAATTTGCAGAAGATTGCCAATAAAACCCAAATAACGCACTATTTTTGCTCCAATTGAAAATGTACCATTCTTGAGTCAACCCAGTCACTATATTATTGCTTCCTACTAAGTCTGACTGCCAATTAAAATTACCATTACCACTCTAGAATCAACTTTCTGTACCTACTCATCATTGGAACCACACAATAATACCTGTAACAACTGGAGACCAAGCCCTGGTAACTAAGACTCAATTGCCTGTGTCAGTCCATAGGGAAGCCCACAAAGACTGTGGAAGTGAGCCACTCAAGAATTCAACTCTGCTTAAAATGACACATTTTAAACTGACATTTAAATGACAAATGTCTCTGCACCAAGAGCACAGAAGGACTTGGAATTAGCAAACTAGCATCTCCAGCTGGACCAAGGGCTTCACTACAAAGCTGGTCCTTCAACTATTGTCTCCTACTTGGGGGGGAGCAGCAATTCAAAGCGGAGAACTACAAGTATGATGGTGCATTTAGCCCCATATGCATTGAGGAATTGCTTCAGTTGGACCACGCAAACCCAGACAACACCAATCTCACAATTCACCAGAAAACAGTGATGTACCTTGTGTTGCATGCAAGGGCGATGCCTTATAGCCACAGAGAAGCAAACACTGTAACAAGAGCACAGCAGCTCTAGTGTTTTGCAGTACATCTGCTCTCACTCAAGCAAAGAATCCTAAATACAACAGATAACATACAAGTGCTCCCCAAGGCAGCAAAAATACCAGGTTACAAGAAAGACGAAGGGACTGGGCTGACAATAAGGAATCGGGAATCGTGCTGTGTCTACCTGTCAGCAGGAAGCCCTACACACACGCTACTGAACAACAAAAAAGCAGGTACTGAGTCACAAAGAAGTTTCACCAAACTTCATTTCAGCAAAACACAAGCGACTTTCTGAGATGACAGTCACTGCCCTGAAAATTTATTTACAATTCTCACAAAGCAGCTGACCAACAAAATGTTTTCTTAAACATCTAAGACTATTCATGCAATTAAATCCAAGATGACAGAAGTCTCCGTTGATGCTGTAATACAAACAATAGCTCATAAGTCCAGGGAGTTATTTGCATCATCCAGTGGATCAGACAAGATCTGCCCATTCAGAACTGAAACGGTACCTCCAAACCCACTGCTAAGCCCAGCAACATCAAAAAATAATCACTGATTTTTCAGTTAAAACAATATCCCGGTATTTTGTTTTGGTTAATGGAGCGATTGAGCCTTCACAACCAAATCTTGCCAACACAGGCCAGTCAAGAAACCAAATCCAACTTGCTAAGAAAATACAGTGACTGCCTGCAGAGTTCTCAGCTACTTACCAAAAGCCTCACAGAAATGAGAGGCTCAGTTATTTACTGCACCAATGTTCCCTTCATTACAAGTATAAGTAAGAGCTGAGTACTTTAAACCAATTAAAAATTTTGCTATTTTTACACAGAAATCCAAATATTCTACAATATATATGAATTAATATTCTAATCTCATAGGTCCCCCTTTACCAGACAAGTGATGCAGTATAACGGCAAAACGAGGCCTCCAGAATAACTCCCAAAATAGAGAGGTTCTCACACATATTTTTGTGGTATTTGACAGTATCATAACTATGAGAAATTTTCCCAAAGCTTGTATCCGTGCTACCTTTTTCATTTTCCGTTCTGCAACTATGAAAAATATACCTTGTATCAATCTTCTCTCCTTCTCCAAATACTTTAGGTACACTAACAATACGATTTTTCCACTTCATCTTTTTAAAAGATTTTAACACTTGGAAAAAAAGAGATAAAAACACTTAAGATGCCAGCAGCGGCATTCTGCCACAGGAAGTATGCCAAGCATTCTAAATATCTTGAAAAGGAAAACAAATCTTCAGTTATCTTTAACATAAACCTGTTTATGTGCCCACACCTCACAGCAGATTTTAGCTGCTGATTGTCTTGGAATAATCCCATTCTCTATAAGATTCTACATTTTTGTAAAGAAAGTTAATTTTAGAACAGGGCGAGATGATCGATAGAGGTCCCTTCTAACCCAAACCATTCTGTGAGAAGCAAAATGGCAAAACACCCAATCTAGATGGGAGAAAAACTCTCCGTAAGGTAATAAAATGACTTGTTTCTGACGTCTGTATGATCTGTTTTACCAACCCCAAATTTTCCTTCAGGAAAGAGCACTAACTCCAAATGATGCTTGACAAGATAAGAGGAAATTTATCTATTTATCTTTTTGGCTATTTTCACTGCAATTTCAGTAGACTGAAAAGTAACTAATCAAGCATTGCAAGAGAACTGTTTAAGTTTCCAGTGAACAGAAGGCAGAGAGGGTGCAGAAGTCACAAAGCTTTTTTCAGCCACTTGAATGAAAACCTGTTGTGTATTTTTCAGGTCCTTATGGTTCTTCTCCCATTCTGCCTCTTTACACACCCTTGTACAAGCACTGAATCACCGTTACTTGAGGTGATCAGCAAGTTTTGAACAAATTTTTCTGTGTTCACTTTGTCCATCTAGGATGCAGAAGAAGAAACTCAGGACTTCTATAGGAAATAGCCAGAAAAAAGAAGTTTTATTTGCCAAGGCAAGAAACAAGGTCAGAAACGTGAACTCTGGCTTCTGGCTGTCCTACAGAGACGGCTGGATGATTCTGACCTCACGCTGAATGAGGCACAGGGATGACTGCTTAGCATAAAAAAACCATTCTTTAAATATTACCTAACTAGGAAATTGGGTACAAAAATAATGAGAAACTAATTGGGCTGCAGTACATCTTAAATCTCTGTCTTTTATCTGAACCTTTCTCAAGTTGTTGCAACTCCTCTCAAATAAATTCCTTACTGAGCCTTCTAGAACAGTCAGGGCCTCACCTACAAATACAGACACCCTTCTACTCCTTTCTAGAGCAACTGAAAAAAAAAGAGAAGGAAAAGCATTTGAAGCATTTATCCAAAAGCTTTGCAGGCCACCTTTCAGCCATCACCATGAGACTAAATCCAATTTCATCACTAGCACAAACCAAAGCTGAAATCAAATTTCACATTTCTAAGCTCAACTCGGACAAGAGTAACTCTGTTTCTGATAAACTCCACTCTTAAACAGAGACCACACACCTATTTTAGCACTCTGAGCCATACTTCAGTGCAAAAGATCTCACTGTTGACTGTAACAGCAGCAAGAACTCTATAAAGACCCTGCAGTTGTTAGCCTTCATACAAAGTATTCGTTGAGTTCTACATATCTTAGGGCAGGTTACAGCACTACACTCGCTCAGAAAGACTAACATGGTGACCACCACAACTTTTACCACAGAGCAATCTGTATTTCTCTCAAAATAAACCTCCAGGAACAAGAATTTTAACACAAGTTTTGCACTCAGGGTATCAAACAACTGATTTGGCACAGAAGAAATCAGCACAGGGCACCACACAGATCTCAAAAGCTGCTGGCTATACGTTTTATTCAGGTGTCTCAGGAGGATGGACAACCCCACAAGCCCTTAATTCAGGGCTTTTAACTGGGGTCTCTGTCGCAAAGCAGTATTTGCCACACTAGACCTCTCATGAGCATTAAACGTTATCCCGTTAACCTTCAGCACCTGCCTCTTGGAAGAAAAAGAAAACAGTATTTTTATGCTCAACTGGGTACAACCTAAGAAAAACTCCTGCTGCCTTCAGGTAAAGAAAGTCACCTGCTCATGCAGACAGCACCGCACAGAAAACACGAGCTTCAATGGAATAACACACGTTATGTTTGCGCCCGTATCAAGTTTGTCAGTCAACACGCCCAGCAATAACATGTAAAACGAGCCACACTCAGGGCCCGCCAGCATCAACTGTTCACAGAGCACCTGGCAGGGGATCCACGGCGCGGCCCACGCGGGACGGGCACCCCCGGGGCCGTGTCCTGGGCCCCACGGCCGCAGGGCCCGCGCCCACCTCAGTGCGCCCGGCCGCTCCCCCACCCCGGCCCCGGGCCTTCCCCCAGGCCCCCTCGCCCCGGCCGTTACCCGCCCGGCCCCGCACCCGGCCCGGGCCCCACCTTCTCCTGGGCCTTGCGGTAGCGCTGCAGGGCCTGCTGGGTCAGGTCCCGGACGCGGAGCTGCCCGTCCTTGCAGGGCACCACGATCCCCGTCCGCCCGAAGCACACGGTCACTTTCATCTCAGCGCCCCGCCATGCCCTGCCCTGCCCGCCGAGAAACGCGGCCCGCCCGGGAGTGCGGGGGGCGGCGCAGGTGCGGGCGGCCCGGCGGCAACGGCAGGTGCGTGGGCCCGGCCCCGCGGCGGGGGCGGCCCGGCAGGTGCGTGCGGAGCCCCGGGGGCTGAGCCTCGGCGGGCGCGGGCAGCGCCGGGAGCGAGGCCGCGGCTGAGCGGCTCCTTCCGCCGCGCCGGGCCGCTGTGCCCGCCCCTCCCCGCACGGCGATCCGGGAGACGCGGGCCGGGTCGGGCCGGGCGGGGCGGCCCCGCGAGGCGGGGGAGCGGCCGGGGGCGGCGGAAGGAGCCGCTCGCCCGGGGCACGGCGGAGCTGGCCAGGCCGGGCCGGGCCGCGCCGCGCCGCGCTTAAAGGGGCCGCGGCGCCCCGGTGCTCCGCAGAGCCTCCGCCGTGCCAGGTCGGTGCCAAGCGCACCCGCGCCCTGCGGACACGGACACACAGGCTGCAGAACTCTGTCCCGTTCCCGCGGGCCGTGACGGACACGGAATCACACAGAGTCACAGAATGTCAGGGGTTGGAAGGGACCTGGAAAGCTCATCCAGTGCAATCCCCCCATGGAGCAGGAACACCCAGCTGAGGTTACACAGGAAGGTGTCCAGGCGGGTTTGAATGTCTGCAGAGAAGGAGACTCCACAACCTCCCTGGGCAGCCTGGGCCAGGCTCTGCCACCCTCACCAGGAAGAAGTTTCTTCTCAAATTTAAGTGGAACCTCCTGTGTTCCAGTTTGAGCCCATTGCCCTTGTCCTATCATTGAGCCAAAGCAGCCCCTTCGGGGGGCTTTGGGCTGAAGCACATGGCTCTGGTGGGGAATGGCACTCCGGTGTGCCCTAATGGGCCAGCAGCCCTCCCCACTGCACAGGGACACTCAGTTGTACACATTTTTGTTTGTAGATCGATCTGTTATGATTGTATTGAGCTGTCTCATGTATTTACACCATGTTGTGTGTGATCCGGTGGTAGGTAAGATGCAAAGGGCACAACTTGGTATCATACGGGCCAGAAAAATGTATTTTGCGGAGCAGTGGGTGTTTGGAGAGCTCTGCAGAGCCGGACGTCCCATCATGCAGGTTGTGTGGCTTTGCTACACCACATGTTGAAGGGTTTGCACACTGCAGGCACCACACACCCCTTGCACAGCTCCTGAGAGAGCCCAGGGCACGCACACCCGGAGCAGGCCCATTGTCACACTCAGCACAGCCAGAGAGAAGTAATGCACAGCAAGCTGCACCATGGGGCAACGACCTGACCTTGCCCTTATGCTGCCAGGCAGTGACACACAGCGACGTGCTGCCCACCCCTGACCTACCCTGGCAGGGACACAAGACCTCAGGCACCCCTTGCCACAGCACACCGCGACTTGCAGGCACAACCAAGCCCTGTGCACCAAAACACACAGAAACTCATCAGCCCAAGACATCGACAGCCCAAACCCTTCAACGTGTGGTGTGGCAAAGCCACACAACCTGCACAATGGGATGTCCAGCTCTGTAGCACTCTCCAAACACCCCACTGCTCTGCAAAATACATTTTTCGGGCCCACATGATACCCTTTGCTTCTTACCTACCACCAGATCACACACAACATGGTGCAAATACATGAGGCAGCTCGGTACAATTATGACAGACCGATCTACAAACAGAGATGTGTACAACTGAAAATCCCCACAAAGCAAAAGCAATATAAAAATACCTCTAAACCCCAGCATGACACCATACAGCACAATGGGCCTTTTTTTTTTATTAAAAATAAATGCCCCAGCAACCCAGATTATGCAGCCCACACCCTGTGCTGTATCACATAACCAAATGATAGTACCAGGGAGGTTGCAGTGGACATGGGCCAAGACAGCCCAAGGTGGAGATTAAAGTTAATAGTGAACTTTTGGGATGAGATGGGGATAGAGCCACATAAACTACAGTGAGTGGAAAGTTTGTCCTGGTTCTGGCGGAGCAGGCACAGGTAGAGTGTGGGACTGCTGCACCGGTCAACAATTCTGCCACCAGTGCGCCGAATTTCAGAGAAATCACAGGAAAATAATCTATTAAACCACATATAGAACTGCTTTCCCTGGGTCTGTACATGCATTTGCATGTGCAAGTGCACAAATGCGCACCCCATATGCTTTGAATCAGAAAAAAATGACCTCTTCTCTTCTCTTCTCTTCTCTTCTCTTCTCTTCTCGTCTCGTCTCGTCTCGTCTCGTCTCGTCTCGTCTCGTCTCGTCTCCTCTCTTCCCTCTATTTTTCTTCTCTTCTTCTCCTCTCCTCTCCTCTCCTCTCCTCTCCTCTCCTCTCCTCTCCTCTCCTCTCCTCTCCTCTCCTCTCCTCTCCTCTCCTCTCCTCTCCTCTCCTCTCCTCTCCTCTCCTCTCCCCATCTTTCTCTTTTCTCTTCTCTCCTAGAGTCTTGTTTTAGACCAACTGGTACACGTGGAAAAAATTAAAAAAATGTGTCCTCAACTGCATACCTGAAGCATAAGCAGCAGATTTCAAAGTGTCTATGGTTACAGTGTAAGGATCCATAGGTTATTTCAGAAAGGAAGAAAATAAAGTTTTTCTTTAGATGTGCGTGCTAAGTATCTTACAGAAACTGAGACTGTAGTTATTAATGGTTATCACACACCAACAAGGGGGAGGGAGGAAATCTTGGAGAGGAATCACCAGCATGTTTACTGTCTGATAGTGTTTGTTTGAAAGTTATGCGTGGTATTGCAAATAAGACATTATAGTCTTCTGGGTGCACTGCATGTTTGTTTACACTGAAACATTCCGAAAGCCTTTGAAGCCAACTGGTAACAATTAACACCTACATATCAAGGTTTTACCTGTAGCTATCTCTAGGACTTCATCTGCACAACTTTCTGAAAAGAAACCTTTGCTTTACCAGCGACCTGGCCGTGATATTTCCAGAGAGCTGGAGGTAATTTTTACTTATCAGATCTCAGCATCATTTGCTCCTGCATGGGATCAGCCGGAATTATGACCAAAAAAATACTTTCCTGGAAAAAAATATGTGGGGGACTACGGTGGGTCCGTGGATTCCCTGACGGAGGGCATGGGAACAGAAATTAGCCTTGAAGATATGAAGGCCTACCCATGAGAAAGATGGGAGTAAAGGAGTATCCGGAGATATTAAGGATGTACCCATGAGAGAGAAGGGAGTAGAAGAGTAACACTGATGATAGCAAAATTAGCCAATGAGGTGTTACTGCTGTAACTTGTAACCAATAGTGAAGAGACACATGAATTGGTAAAACTGTGTAAAAATGCACTTGTGGCAATAAATGGCATCTACTACTTTCATCCTGGAAGAACTTGGTCCATGTCGTTTGTCCGTCTCAACCACGACAAAAATACCCCAAAGCATCTGCAGAGTCACATACGCCTCTTCTTGTCGGGCACACAAAACTCCTGAGAACCGGGTCATCAATATCATCCTTATGCCCACTTTAAGCTTACTTAGAGTAAAATACAACAACTTTTAAAATGACTAATCATGAGGTGTTGCTTTTACTATACTGTTGTGCGTGAAGAAGGGCTGCCGACTTGGATCTTTTACAGAAATCAAAACCGTATTTCATTCTAAGGAGATCATCATTCAGCTAATGCTGTAAGCAGCGTAAACTGGCTTTGTACCCCAAAGCTCGGCTTCTGCTCCCTCCTGCCCAGCTGTTCGTCTCCATCCATTCCCGTTCGTGTGCCAGCATGCACAGTTGTAGGTCTGTGCAATGAGATGCTATGCAAATTGATTTTTTTGCCAGATTAGCTTTCAGACAAATCAGTTTTGCAGGAACCAGAAAATCGGGAGAAATCAGGACTTGGTTCCATGATGGGGTTTAAAGCCCGTGCTGGCCCGAGGGAGGGCACGGACAGCAACACAGCAGCCCTTTTCTTTAGGTTTGTAGCAGCTTACAGCACTTGGCAGGCAGCCTGGTTCTAAGAGTTTCAGACACAAATACACATCCGTCTCATGTGATAATATTCATAACATTCATATATCAGTTTCAAGAGAGGGGATGAGCAGATTTAACAGCTCGTTGTCACTGGAGGATACTACTGTTATCTCCCCCCCCCCATTGCCCTTTCCCACCTGATGCTTCTTGGATATCTCCGTGAGCCATTTCAGCTCCTCAGTCTCATCGAAAACTATTCAGAAACTCTACAGCCACAACACAAGGCACTGACCAGATACGAGCTTTGCTCATATGAGGTTTTATCTAAAGATCTCAAAACAGCTGGCAAATGTCAGTGAAGATTCGCAAGTACCGTGCCAGCAGACACGGACTGGTTAAGCAACTTGCCTAAAAACACAAAGGAAACTTTTCCTACTTTTGCTGCTAACAAGACAAGTTTTGACCTTTCATTTTTGGCTCTGGACAATGCCTTTTTCCTACACTATCACCCATTAGGCATTTCACTATTTGACACCAGTAGCCAGGGCTGCCAAAGAAGATGCTCTTGGAGCACAACTGTCTCAGCCTCTTTTCTACCATTAATAAATCATGTAAAAGTAATACTGGCAATCTGAGTTGAGGTGCATTCCAGAAGGTATGTTTTGTTCCTGCGCTTCAGACTGGAATGGATTTGGGGATAAATTGAAACAAATAAAAAAGAAAATATGAAAAGGAAAAGGGAAGGGAAGGGAAGGGAAGGGAAGGGAAGGGAAGGGAAGGGAAGGGAAGGGAAGGGAAGGGAAGGGAAGGGAAGGGAAGGGAAGGGAAGGAAAGGAAAGGAAAGGAAAGGAAAGGAAAGGAAAGGAAAGGAAAGGAAAGGAAAGGAAAGGAAAGGAAAGGAAAGGAAAGGAAAGGAAAGGAAAGGAAAGGAAAGGAAAGGAAAGGAAAGGAAAGGAAAGGAAAGGAAAGGAAAGGAAAGGAAAGGAAAGGAAAAAAGGAAAGAGAAGAGAAAAGAGAAAAAAGAAAAGAAGAAAAGAAAAGAAAAGAAAAGAAAAGAAAAGAAAAGAAAAGAAAAGAAAAGAAAAGAAAAGAAAAGAAAAGAAAAGAAAAGAAAAGAAAAGAAAAGAAAAGAAAAGAAAAGAAAAGAAAAGAGAAAAGAAAAGAAAAGAAAAGAAAAGAAAAGAAAAGAAAAGAAAAGAAAAGAAAAGAAAAGAAAAGAAAAAAGAAAAGAAAAGACTTTAACATGTAAATCAATCTCATAATCCCTGGAGATCTGATTTGTGATTTTTGAAACTTTTTTTCTGTTAACACAGTAAAATGTATTTATTTGCTACTTACTGAATGTTGTTACCAGTAAAACCTCCAATTACTAAAGGCAAAAAAGGTCATAATTCCTGCTGTTTATATTTTGCATTTCTCCCAGCTTGGATAATGAAAATCAATAAAACCACTTTCACTGGCAAGTCTCAGTGGTACAATGTTGGTGAATAAAGGGAAAGCAAACTAACAAACATTCTTGGGAACTGCAGCAGAATTTTTAAAAATGCGATATAAAAAAGGCTGTTTACAATCTATATAAAATCAGATTCTTGCAGAAGTTTAATTTGAACCTAATTTAAAGTTGAAATGATAGACAAAGGAATTGTGAGATGGACTTGGAAAGCAAGATGATTCTCAGTTTCGATTCATGATGACACTCTTAGTTCACCTTGGAGCTTCTTTCTGCTCATATAACTATATTGATTTAGCTCTACAAAGACTTTTATTTCATATCTGTGTTCTATAAGGATCTGAAAGAAGAGTGTGTACCACGTATGTGTACCTGTCAATATCTGCACACCTGTAAAAGAAAAGGCTGAGTGCTCAGGAGCTGAACACTGAGGGCCAAACCCCACCCTGCAGTGTGGAAAGAAATGGTTTGCTCACAATTGGATAATTATTTGTTTACAGTTAATTAAGCATAAGAGCTGTTGATAACAAGCGCTGTTTAGTGTGGGCAGGAGATAGCTCCGTCTGAATAGGGCCAAAGAATATTAACGTTCTTAAAAGTTTGGTGTGTTCAGAGAAATCCAGAGGGGAAGGAAAATCTATATAGAGCCCCAGGGGAGATTTATGTATAAAAGTTACATGTTTAAAGATTTCTTTTAAATGGTCCTCAGCCGCAAAGTTATGTAAACACCTTAGTGATGCAATTGCTAGGACTCACAGAAAAAGAAAGAAGAGCCTTTTGAAGCTGACTTAAAAGCAGAGGTGGATAGAATCCCAGATTTCTTGTTTTATTTCTGTTCGCATATCTAAAAAAATCTTACTGCTGTTTTCACTTTGACTGCTAAAGTCTGCCTCAATCTCACCCTTGTATGTACGAAGGGTGGGTTTGTGGTCCCATTGATCACTTCGAGAGTTTCATTCTTGTCCCATCCGTGGTGAACCTTGGCCAGGAGCCACCTCTGTGCCAGGATGTTTCCCCAGGACACCCAGGAAGGGAACAAGGACAGCATGGAAAGTCACAGCAGTTTGGGGAAGAGGTGTCTTGTGTTAATGAATGTTATCGGGCACTGGGATGGTTGGGAGCTACCCAGCCCTGGGATCTCCCTGGTTCTCCATAGAAAGGCTGAACTACGAACTGTAAATTTCTTTATTAACGCTGCGATAATGTTGGCCGTGTGTGTTATCACCTGGATTTGCTTTTAGCCACCCCTCCATGATGATCTTGTTCATCTCCAGGTAGCTCAATCTTCAAACGGGGTATATAGTAAATTGAGGTTATGCAGAAGCACACAGGCTGGCATGAATATCAGTCAGGCTTAACTTTTCCCTCACTGGGATTTTTGGACAAAAATCTTTAGAAGTTGTACATAAGGTGGAGAGGAAAACAAAAAACAAAGGCTTTTACTTTTACTACACCACTGACTGAGGAGACTCAGGTTAAGATCCCAGGGTCTGTCAAATTAGTTCTGACACAGAGCACTGTGTGTTAAATACCCGTTTTAGAGCCTGTGTCCACGGGATGCTCTCAAGCCATAGAACAGCTCTGCAGTAGAGATTGGCACCCCTGAGCAGAACTATCACCGTTCTTCAAGATGGAGCTCGGCCCCGCATCTGCTGGCTGAGCTGAGCAATGGGGCTGTGACACTGACTCTGTTCTTCCCACCCTGAGGCTGCCCCTGCAGCAACGTGATTTATTCGGCTCTCCTTGCTCAAAGCTGCGCCTAAAGGCACAATATGGCCTTTGATTATCTGAGAGAAAAAAAAAAGCGAGTTTTCAAGGGCCACCGCTGGTTTCTGTTTAATAGCATGTCGTTTCCAGATTCTGTTTGCTTCCAGCTTTTAGCACTGATTTCTTGTACTTCGGGTTTCATTAGTTGTTCTGTTTGCAGCCGTTGTTTGTGGCTGCTAACAGCAACATATGTATTTGCTGTAACCTGGACAATATATGTAATTTTAATTAACATATGTGATTTTAAAATGCCTGTTTTGGCATAAAATCCATTAAAAGGCCATTTACATCACAGCTGAAAGCGCAGGGTTTTTTAAAAGATTCTCACCAATTCTCAGTTTTCTGTTTACTTTCTTTTGCCTTCTCCCTTTCTTCCTTCCAGCCTGTTTTATACTGTCCAGTAATGCGAGCTACAGATGCTAAAAGTTTTTACCCATTCATTCCCCAAAGCCGAAGGATTTGCTCTAAATGTGGAAAAGCTGTGGGTTCCCAGGCCAGAGCAGCTGGGAGGGAACTCAAAGAGAGAGGAAACTTTGGTCCCTGAGATCACAAATCAACCTCCAGCAGCACGGCGGGGAGAGGAGAGGACTCAGTGGAAAGAGATGCTGTGCATGCTGCCAGCTGAAGGAGGAGGGTGTACAAGTGGTTGTTCCCCTCCCTTGGCCACAAAGGATTAAGTGAACATGGATGCCAGGAGGAGGATTAGAGCAGAACCCACCTCCTGTCCTTTGTTCAGGGGGAGGAGGGCGCATAAACCTTTGGCTGCTGGAGTGCGGGCTCACCCGGCAGTCCCAGTTACTCCTATTTGCCTTCCCCTCACACTTGGCTGTCACTGTTGAAACGGATTTCTTGCTCTTCCAGGAATGGCATTGTGCTCTGCAGGAGTACCTGAGTCTCTAGACCATTCCATAAATTGTACTCTGCTTATATAGACAGTGCCTACAAAGCTATCTGGGTCAGGCGTGTGAAGCACCCCGCCTTTCCTTTAATGTTTTACCACAGACGCTCCCTGACATGATCCTTTTTCCAGATGGTCCCTAATCCTTGTATATATCCAAAATCCTCCAGCTATGATTTCTTGATCTCCTCAACAACAGATCTTTTTCTGTAGTGTATTCAGTACATGGTGTGCTTTCTGCTTCTACAGCACTTCACAGGATTTCCCAACAGTATTTCAAAATCATCATTCTTTTCCATGGTATTCCAGCTTTCGCACCTAAGGTGACAGCTGAACACGGGTGAGCCAAGCCAGCGGTGTATCAGTCTGCCTTGTGGCAACTGATACACACCTTTCCTTCCAAGAAGCAATTCATCCATGTAGAAGTTTTCTCCAGATGTTTCTGGAATAATGCCAAATTCGTTGAGGGGGAAATCTAAACAACAGCAATGTTCTCACTCTCTACCATCTTCTGTTGATGAAACCTCACCTTCCCATTCACCATTTTTCTTCCCACACCCCCCTTTGTTTTTAGATCTCTAGGACTGGGATTTAGCCCTGAGCATGTACAACTACTCAGCATTCTGGCTGCACAGTGCATTTTGTTGCTATTTGTGTGGTATCCAATATCCTGTCTTTTGTATTCTTACCTCCTTCCCCTTTCTTTCTGAGGCATCCAGTAACGATTCTCCTAACAAGTGTATAATTATTTAGTTATTGCACTGTTTTATGATTGCATTGTTGGTAATTGCTCAATATTGCAAGTCATTTATTAGTAATTGCAGAGTCTTTCAGATCTGCCTTCAGCAGGAGAACAAATAGCACCTTGCATGATAGACATCAAAGTCTTCAAGAGGGATTTTTCTTTAATGATCTCTTTTTTTAACTATCTTGCCTGCTGCAGCCCCGAGGGCCAGAGTTTCTTTCTCACTTTAAACAACAGCTTGAAGTTTCACTCCTGCCCTGCAGTGGAAAAATACATAACATCAGCCTTTGAATAGGGTTTTATTCAGTAGTCCAGCTATCATCTACTTGTAGTTTCATCTGCTTCTAATGGGATTTTACTCTGGTGATATATATTCAGGCTGTGTAACTCCTCAGCCACTCAAATTCCTCTTACAGCTTTTTGACAATAATTAAACTGCAAGCGTTTTTCAGATATTCCTGTCATTCAGGCCTTCTCATACTGAGTTCAGCGGGGATTCACAGGTGGAACAGACGAGAATTCAACTTCCCTCTCATTAATACAAGCCTTCTGGTCACACCTTTGTGTAAAACCCTCGGTCATTTTATCACACCCTTCCTCCTAAGGGATTTCTCAGTTTTCCACCAGCTACAGCAATAAGCTGATGCTCTCTAAGCTCGGCTGTGCGGCAAACAGGAAAAGATTTTCCAGCTCCTCCCTGCGTGCCTGGCTCCATGCCCTGTGTTTCTGCCACCAGCAGGTGAAAGAAACTCTCATCTGCTCAACCTCTCCTCCATTACCTCCACCTGAACCCCAAGCCTTTCAGCGTGAGCTGGCAGATCGTGCAGATGGCACTGACGGGGCCGCCCGAGGCAGCCACGGGTTTTATGAAGATGTGGGGGGCGTGGGGATGCCATGTAACAGAATCCCAGAATCCCAGAATGTCAGGGGTTGGAAGGGACCTGGAAAGTTCATCCAGTGCAATCCCCCCATGGAGCAGGAACACCAGATGAGGTTACACAGGAAGGTGTCCAGGCGGGTTTGAATGTCTGCAGAGAAGGAGACTCCACAACCTCCCTGGGCAGCCCGGGCCAGGCTCTGCCACCCTCACCAGGAAGAAGATTCTTCTCAAATTTAAGTGGAACCACTTGTGCTCCAGTTTGAACCCATTGCCCCTTGCCTTACCCTTGGTTGTCACCGAGAAGAGCCTGGCTCCATCCTCCTGACACTCACCCTTCATATATCTGTAAACATTAATGAGGTCACCCCTCAGTCTCCTCCAGCTCCAGAGCCCCAGCTCCCTCAGCCTTTCCTCACACGGGAGATGCTCCACTCCCTTCAGCAGCTTTGTTGCCCTGCGCTGGACTCTCTCCAGCAGTTCCCTGTCCTTCTGGAACTGAGGGGCCACAACTGGACACAATATTCCAGATGTGGTCTCACCAGGCAGAGTAGAGGGGCAGGAGAACCTCTCTGACCTACTCACCACCCCCCTTCTAACCCACCCCAGGTACCATTGGCCTTCCTGGCCACAAGGGCCCAGTGCTGGCTCATGGTCACCCTGCTGTCCCCAGGACCCCCAGGTCCCTTTCCCCTACACTGCTCTCTAATAGGTCATTCCCCAACTTATACTGGAACCTGCGGTTGTTCCCAATCAGATGACAGACTCTACACTTGCCCTTGTTATATTTCATTAGATTTTTCCCTGCCCAACTCTCCAGCCTGTCCAGGTCTCTGGATGGCAGCACAGCCTCTGGCGTGTCAGCCACTCCTCCCAGCTTGGTGTCATCAGCAAACTTGCTGACAGTCACTCTATTACCTCGTCAAAGTCATTGATGAATATATTGAACAATACTGTTCAATACTGTAACACCCCCATCTCCAGTGGTTCTACCACACTTAATGGTGCGATGCCCAGGGCTTGATTTAAACTGACAGCACAGATTCCTGGCCAAGATGGGAGGAATACTATTTTGAAGGTTCTGAGCTGGACAGAAGAAATTAACCCTTCATTTAATCAGATGGCTGTGCAGCAGTACTATATTCCTCCTGATTAGTAAGCGTGGTTGGCTTCAGCAAAGCACATAAGCACAGGGGTGGACAAAAAGAGTAGGGTCTGGTAGGTACCCCAGGGCCCAGATAAACAAACAGTTCACTTTTCTGACCTACTGGGCTCCAGGCCATAGCCATACATCTATCTGTAGCTGCACATTCTGGGATTTCTTGAGTTATCACACCCAGAGGACTAGCAAGTACCTAATACACCAGCTACATAATCCCACAGCTGTAAATAAATAGATCCAAGACATAAATACTTCTATTGACAGCATTTCCCCGTGTTCCAGTAACGAGCTGATCTTTGCTTCACTAGGGAAGAAAATTGTTTCCTACTGAAGTCACTGGCTTCAAATGGGAACCAGGTTTGTCGTGGGCTCATCCCGAAGGTCCTTTGCGGAGGTTCCCACGTGTGTGCGGGGACAGACCTGCCCTCGCTCAGCTCCTGCAAGAGCCCGAGACCAGACACTTGGGCAGAGACGGGGAGGAAAATAAACCAGAATATACTCCACAACATTATACCACCAAACAAACCTACTATCCGTTTTATTAAACGTCACATTCGAGGCAAATGGAATTTTACCTTGTCATTTAATCAGGTTGAGAAAGGAGAATCTGAAATTTGGGGGTAAAGTGCGAGTAATGTTCTTGTGAGCTACATGCAAAGCCAAAGGGATTTTCAGAAAACAAACCAAGATTGTATCTGTTTAGACAACATTAAGTATTTACCAAGTGCTGGATCTGTTTAAAGAAACAGAAAAACAACCCTTATGGTTCTAGTGAATGCGAAACTAATGCCAGAGGCCATAATATTGATATTTAAAATAAGACACGCTGTTTAATAATAAATAATATTTTTCAGCTGAAATTATTTTGCCCCAACATGTTTACACACATTGCAGAGATCAATAAGGATCAAAAATAAAATCTTACACTATTTAGTTTTATTATATTTAAGCAGTAATTAAGGGACACAGCAATTAAAGGAAATATTGTTTAGTGCTAAGCATTAAGATCGTGCTCCTTAGTTTCTATTCTTTAATCTCACAGGAGGTTTTCAGAAACCTCAAAGCCAGCTGGCCAAGGTTTGGGAAGCACCAATGCATATTTGCCACTTGCCCAAAGGAGCTCAATTTGGTTTTCCTTAAAGCTTTGAAATCCCAGCGATTTCCCCCTGCGATGAGAGCATCACCCTGAAAAACACAGCAGTGAAAACCTACACACACTGTCCTCTGCTGTTATCTGTGCACGTAGCTACAACCACAGAGGGGAGGTTTTCATGCTGGCGTTAGGAACAGCTTCCCACCCCTCCGGAGCTCATATGAAATATGCTCTCTTTGCCCTCTGCTAGGCTTTGGGAACGAAATATACCCACTAATTCCATAAGGAAAAAAGTAAACAAACAAACAAACACATGCTGATTTATTTTGCTGTGCTGTTTCAACAGCTCATTTGTATTTTTAAAAATAGATTATGATCTGGTCATACTAATTTTGTTTGTATTTGGATTCCTCACTAAATAACTTTGAACACTGAATAATCACTATTAATACTGTGAAATAATGTTATTGGTGTTTTTAGATGGTTTTCAATTAATGTGACAAAGCGTGAAATTTGTTATTTTCACTGTAACTGGCCCATGAAATCTTTCGCTCTTTCCCCTTGATTTCTACAGCATGGATTTTTCATTAGAAGGTTAACAGTTAAGTTTTTCATCTGTTTCCACACAGTTTCCTGCAGCAGTTACAATTTTGGCCGCCAAGTTAAATTTATGGCCTGTTCCTGCAAGGTCTGGGTGCTTTTGGCTGCACATCTCCCTGCTTAGCAGGAGGATAAGGGCTTTTCCAAGGGTGCCCCCCTGCCAACACCCTCCTCCTCCTCTCCCGAGCACGACCGAACTCACGCATCCCCCAGCTCCCCCACTGCCTCTGCAGCGCTTGTAATTAGAAACATCTTTTTAGCTTCAAAACCGAATCCCGCAGGGTGGAAACCACTGGTGGAGACAGAGACAAACCCTCCATTGCCGTTTTGAGCGTCAGGAACACCCTCCGGCCAGCTGCGGGGCTCAGGGCATGATTTGCATTCATGAGATGGCAGCAAGGACTGAAGCTGAGGCAGCAGAGACACAAGTGGGGATTTCTGCACTCCCCACACGGGGCTTTAAGGAGGCTGACTTGGGTTTGGTTGAACTTTCCACGCTGACAGCAAGAGATCAGCTTGGGAGAGCCCCAAAGCGTGGAAAATTCCAGCTCTGCTCGCAGTTTTATTCAAGTTCAGGCTGCTTGGGAGCACAGGATTCTTTTTTGCACTGAAAATTTTGCAACTTCGGTTACAACAGCTGTTACCAGGCAACCAACATAAATGAGAACAGTTTGAGCCAATGGAGTAGACAGTTTATTCGAGTTGCTTAGTGCCCAAATACCATAATAATGAGAACAGCATTAAATGGGTAAATAAATAGTACAGGAGAGGCAAGGACTCAGAGCGAGGAACTGGGTAAAACAAAGCAAGCCTGACTGCAAGAGGCGATCCAAGGTAGGAAATGAAAAGCTGTGTGTCACATAGTAGGAATGGGAAGGGCAGGAGACATGGAGGTCGGAAAGCAGCAAAAAACTTGTCAAGGAGTGAGACCCTGGAGAAAGTAGCTAAGCCAAGCCATGCATGGCACCCTGGGCAATGCTCCTCTGTCCCACCTTTCTCCTCTGCCTTTCCCCCAATATTCTGAGACAGCAGCACTGCAAATGTGTTCAGCTCTGCTAGGAGAAAGTTTATCTGGAGCATCCAACAAGCACAGTGGATATTGGAGCTGAAGCCTTACCCTGCTGGCACAACCAGTGTGGTACATATTGCCCATTACTTGATATTGGAGCAGCTGCAGTGCTGCAGAGACCCCAGACTGGGATCTCCTGTTGCCTGCTGGCCATGGTGAGAATGGTGTGATGGGAGAAGCAGGGTTACAAATTTCACACTTGACGACACGGTTACTTGAACACTGTGTGATGCTTTGGATGCTGTTAAAAAGAACAGAGCCTTTAGAAGAGAGCTCAGAAGAACTTCTGCAATACGAAAGTTGTGTTGGAGTCAGAGACCACCTAAACTCATTACACTGAAGAGGCTGGACCACGGTGGTCCAGCAGCTCTGTGGCAAAGACATAGAAGAAACAGTTCTTTAATTGAGCTGGAGAAAAAGCGTAACGGGATCCAGGGGGCAGAATTGTCATACCACATTACCCATGAAATACCAATAAAATAAAATAACGATTTCTCCATTAAACCTCAGCTCTCCTAATGGAATACATTACGGGAAAGTCAGTTTTGTGTAAGAAACCCGTAGGTGTCATATTAGGTGGTTTCTCATGCGGTGCATCACTGTAGGGAGCACACTTCAGAGACTGATGACATTATTTAATTATGCCGATGTGTCACCGTGCTCTCCGAATTACCTGCGCGGGGTATTAACGCTCTGCCTCCCTGTACTGGAAGTTTTGTATTGGAAACGGCACGTTCAGAGCACAAGGGCAACTGCAAACATTTTTAGCAGCGCTGCGCAGAAAACAGCTGTTGATGAGCAGTGATTAAGCACACAAACAGTCAAAATGTAATGATTAGAGACTGCGAAGCAATACACAAAAAGAACAAAAATAGACATTTTATGTTTTGGATGCTGCAGAATGTGAAAGATAATGAACTTCTTTATATTTTGTCAGGTTTTTGATGTCTGCTGGAAAAATGCTATGGAGTGGTTTAAGTTTTTCCAATTTACCTGACAATTTTACAGGGAAATATGTTTTTTTGATCATCAAGATTTTTGAGGTAATCATGTAATGCCAGTCAGATAACTCAAGGTCCTTTGCATTTTGTGTTGAATTTTGAACTGGCTCAGCTGGATTTGTAATACAATATTTTGAACAATTTAAAACCACCCACTTGAAGATTTTAAATCAGGCTACTCTCTTTTTGTAAAGAATTTCCAGATTAAAGCTTTAACAGGCTTCTTAGTACTTTTCCTCATAGGATGCTCCGTTCTCAAGAGATCCTTGGGAAGAAGGGCTTAACCACACAGCTGGCATGACATCCACGGGTTATGAACAATTTGGGGCCTGAAGCCCAGCCAGTCTCTGGAAGAAAGGTACTACTACCTATTTGAAATTTGTATTGAAGTTACTAAAGAAAACTGTGCCAGAAAAGTAGTACTGGTCAGCACTATGCAGTCTCAGGAGCTGTAACCTCATTGTTCAGTTTTGAAGGGAAATTTCTATTCAGATATGTCCATTTCCATAGCAGGGATTTCAGTGCTGTAATCATCTGCCCCATCTGTGCTCCCTTTGGATCTATTATAGCATTTAGAACCACATCTTCTTTTATTACTCTTTACACTTCTGGTACAGGCAAAAGCTTATGAAACCACATGGATAACTTTGAAAATGAAGTATTCTTTTGTGATTGATGGTATATAGTATTCCTGATCCACTGGGTGTATTTGAAATATTGTCGCTACTTTTTTTCCTTGAGCTAGACACAGTTTTATGGTCCTAAACTTCTCCTTTGTTGGCTGGAAAGCTCAGCTTAAGATAAAACAGAGAATGTGCAAAACTGAATCTCATGGTACTTAATATCATGCATAAAGCTCAGCAGATGGAATCAACCTACAGACATTTCAGCTTTTATTAAAGAAACAAGCAAGCAAGACCTGCAAGTATTAGGGCCAAAGACTTCTTAAGTCACACGTTTTTACTGTGCTGTAAGAGCTCAGAATCCAAAAGAACATATTTCTTTTTTAAAATTGGAATTTTAGGACATTTTCCATTTGTCAGGATCACCTTGCTCAACTTCAGAGTTGTAGCATCTTTTCTTCTTGGCTGGGGGCTTGCTTCCTCTCTTTCTTTTCCTTCCTTCCTCCCTTCCTTCCTTCCTTCCTTCCTTCCTTCCTTCCTTCCTTCCTTCCTTCCTTCCTTCCTTCCTTCCTTCCTTCCTCCCTCCCTCCCTCCCTCCCTCCCTCCCTCCCTCCCTTCCTTCCTCCCTCCCTCCCTCCCTCCCTCCCTCCCTTCCTTCCTTCCTTCCTTCCTTCCTCCCTCCCTCCCTCCCTCCCTCCCTTTCTCTCTCTTTCTCTCTCTTTCTCTCTCTCTTTCTACCTTTTCTTCCTTTTCTACCTTCTCTCTATCTCTTTCTCTCTTTCAAATTTTTTCAAAACTTGTACATTTCTTTCAAGAGAGTCGTCATTTCAAGAAAGTCAGACAAATTAATGAGTTACTATAGTAGGTGGGGATTTGTAAATAAGCCGACCTATTTATGCATGCAGAGATGACAGCCAAAGGCTCTGCTATGGGCAAAGACCTTGCACCTCGCTCTCCTGGCCTTGCTTGGCTCTCCTGCCGCAACTCTAAACAGCTCAGGCCCTGGGCCAAATCTTCCTATGGGCTTTGCTCTGGACAAAGTCTCAACAGCCTCAGCAGGGACGTCAGAAACTGTTCTAACAAAAACCAGCAGCTTTGGGTTTTGAGGCCCCTTGACTTCCAAGCTAATTGTTGCAACTGTTTCCCTTCCATAGCATGCTCCTCAAGTTGTGCCAGGGGAGGTTTAGATTGGATATTAGGAAAAAATTCGTCATGGAAAGGGTTGTCAGGCATTGGAACAGGCTGCCCAGGGCAGTGGTGGAGTCACCATCCCTGGAGGGGTATAAAAGGTGTTTAGACTAGGTTCTTAAGGACATGTTTAGTGCTAGAATTAGGTTAGTTTATGGTTGGACTCGTAGATCCTGAGAGTCTCTTTCAACTGAAATGATTGTATGATTCTATGATTTCAGAAGCAAGAGAAGCAGGCTGCCTCAGATCCCAGGCGTTATTGGCCACCCACGAAGTTCTGACCAGCCGGGGAAGGGCTGTGACCGAATTCGGCCTGGCTGTGCCAGATCAACCACATCTGCACGTGGTGTTTTCCTGTGTGTTTGCATACAAATGAGAGCAGAGTATGGAAGCTTGAGCCCAGCTCAATTAGCATTTATACGAATTCAGCGCTTCTGGCTGTGGGGCACGCTTCCAGGCGCCCTCCCAGCCCACAGACTCAGCAGCCCAGGAGTAAGAAGGATTGCTCACTGCCTTTGCTACAGATGTGGGAATGGGATGCATATGGCCCAAGGTCACACCGAAACTTCTGAGGAACAGCTAGGAACGCAGCCCACACCCACAGGCACGGCCAAAAGAACTTTTTTGGGTGCGCTGATGGATTTTCTGCTTTTTGGAGAGCTCCATGCAAGCGCAGTGATCCCGTTCCAAATTCTGCATTGTGACACACTCACACGGCTCTGAAAGGCTGACAGTGCTTGTCCTGCATTTCCCCAAAGATTAGACTGTCATCACTTGTGGTTAAGAGCTTCGGGAACATGCTGAACTACTTTTCTGATCTTATCTTTACATTTTTTCAAGAGCTTAGCATATTCCAAACATTAATCTTCTGTGCTGTCTTGAGGCAATGTGACCAGAAAACGCTTTGTCAGCTGTAAGGTTGTGACAACAATGCCGGGCATTACATTAAAAACAAATAAATAAAAAAGGAATCTCCCCTTTCCAATCTTGTTTGCCATATATGTTTGATGAACCTGTCAGTTCAGCCACGACACTTTGCAGTCTTTACAGACTCCTATCCCATGGGGACAGCAGAAGGTGGGGACTTGTTACATTTCCCCAGTATAAGTGCCAGGCCTCAGCAGGAGCGACCCAAATGTGCATCTTGCTCCCATTGTGTTTAGCGCTTCGTGTATCAACAGAGATATTGACAGTTCCTAAATCCTTCACAGAGGGGATGGCAAATATGGGCCATATATTCAGCCAAGCAGAAAGAAGCAATCCTGAAGATTAACAGCCAAATCTGGCAGGCCTTCAACACCCATACTCTATCAAAGCTCACATCAAAATCAATACTGTTTTTAAATGGGGACTCAATCATACTGCTGCTCAGAGAAAGGAGACAGCTTATTATCCCACTCCTGGAGCAGACCGGAGTTGCTGTTAAGGCCCCGGTGACAGTTATTACCTAAAGGTGCGAAGCTTGTGCATGTCAAACTTGTATGCATACACACTCAGCCCTGCACTGGCCTCCATCTATTAGAGTAAAAGCTCGGTATCATAAATCTATGTGCTTACAGTCTTGTCCTAAGGGGCAGAGCATAGGAACCATCTCTTTTGACTGTCTTGGGTGTGAGATGTAAGACCGATACAGCTGTAACGGTTGGGTTTGCCCATGCTCACAAACAAGTGGATGCAGCAATGCTGAAGTGCAGCTGTTCCCGTTATGCTGCTACCTGGAGCCCAGGAAAATGATGCTTGAGACAGGTGGAGCTTCGTGCTTCCCCGTGCATCTATGCAAAGCATCATGTCCCCTAGATCCAAGGAAGGAAATGCAGGATCAAGACCCTACTCCCTCCCCAGAAGCAGCATTTCAGTGGGAAAGCAAAAGAGACTCTCTGCAGGACAAGCTCAGGGAGATCATTGCAGTCAGAACAGAAGATTCCAGAAGAGCAGCTGCACCTAGTGAGAAGGGAAAAGCTACAGGATTTTTCCAGAGATGCACACCAGAATCTCATATCCCCGACCCTCTAAATTGCCTGGGTAAGAAACTTAACTCAATATCCAAAATTTTGGGTTAGAATGATGTAATTCAGTGGAGAACAGCTGGCTTGGGATATAATCCCTGTGAGAGAAGTACAATCACAGGGGGCATTTTCCAGTAAGAAAATGATCTGTGCAATTTTGCTAATACCACATTCAGACCTGGAGTAACCCCGACAATGTTGGGTGTTAAGCGGAATGCAGGGGTACTTTCAATTAAACCTTTACTCTGGACACCTCCTGGGAGGAGAAATTAGCCAGAAAGGCAACCATCTGTTAATGTGCACAGGTCACTTTGGAAGTGCAATGAGGAGAAAAAAGGTAAGATATAAAGATATAAACAGAGGAAACATCAGAGAAGTGAGTAGCACAAGCAAGGGTGACACTCACCTCCTGAGAAGGCACCTGTTCCCTCTCACATGCAGGGTGTACGTTCTTCTAGGCAGTCTGCAGTTCCCTCATCCCACTTTTATACGCTTTAATGGTTTAGCAGCTGAGGGACCCCACAGTCATCTCTGCCAACAAAGTGGGACACTGGGCATCTCCTCCCTGTTAGGGACTTGGTGTGTCTCAGACACCTGCTATTCCCAAGGATAATGTGGAATCCCTGGGCAAATAGCAGGTGTGATATAACTTTGCTTTCATGTTTTCTGAAACACACAGTGCGGGCTTTGCCTCAACAATACAGTAAAAGCACAGGCATTCGGCATGCATAATTTAGAGGCTGAGGTTTTGGCCTCCAGGGCCTTGCTTAGCTGATGATAATCCACTTGACAGGGTGAATTTTTCCCTAAATGATTCAGCATATCACATCCCTTTTGTCCTGCTTATTCAAGGAGAAAATACCTAAACCGAAACAAATAGCTTGCGGGGCGAGCACGAACCAACTGCGTTTGGTTCCTTCACCAGGTAAGTGACCTTGCACAGGGCACACAGCCCTGCAAGCAGGCTGTTTCCAGCCGTACTTGTTTTACCCACCATGTCAGCGCCCTGCCTTTCTTTCAGGGCTGTCATTGATCCTGTGGCCAATTACAGCATTGCCACCCTGAGCTGCTCACACTGTCCAAGATCAGCCCAGGAGCCTTGAATTTGTCCCTCCTAAGCCGATGCATTTCTCACAGCGAGCCCTGCCTTACTTTCTTTTGCCATGATGTCTGCACGAATTAAACGTTTTGCAAAGCTAACATTTCAAGAAAAAGCACATTTCCCCCATTCCTGCCCCCTCCCAAAAGCCCAATGCAGAAACACTTGAGCTGAGCAGCTTTAAGTGTGAAGGTACGTGCGCCCCAGCAGCCTCACCCAGCACTGAGGCTCCTGGGAGCCCGGCTTTGGCCCTCTAGCTTTGCAGACTCTGGTTTCTAGGCTGTGTTTAATAATTCCTGTTAGATGTATCTCCACAGGTGACCCAGATTCAGAAAGCCTCTTTGTTTCAGATCGTTATGCACATATTTAAAGTTGAGCTTAATGGCTTTCTCAGATCAGGGCCACATCAAACAGTTTTGTTACCGCAGAAGGAATGATTACCCGCATTTCAAGTAGTTGTGCACGTCACACAAGGCTTGTCAACAAGGTGCAAATTCATCTAGGGATTCTCTTGGTTGCTGCGTACCCATTTAAAATGTACAGCTGATGTAGCCAACGTGGGTTTTTTTGCTTTTAAAAATCCCCGTGAGAGGAGGCTTGCAACACTGAAGGCTTCAGCGTGTCTCATATGATTCCTCACCCCTCGACAGCAGCAGGACGAAGGGACAGCGCAGCACCCTCGTGGTGTGACAGCTTGCTCCTCACAGCCACCAGGCCCCCAGTCTTGTCACGTTTCCTACAGTTTTAGACAACTCCGCCAGACTGAAGCATCAACTACAAGAACTGGAGGAGGGCTGGCTGTGTGCTGGTGCCTTACTATGAATGTAAAGCTGGATCTGGATATTTTAATTCAGTTTACTCTTTGAACTAAATGGTTGGCTCTTCCTCTCACTTCGTTTTCCTTTTATTTTCCACTGTTATACGGTGGACTTGTTACACAGCGATACCTCTGTGCTCCAAAATCTTTCCCTTCATATGATATTTCAATTAGACCTGGCCTTGTGCCATTTCCTCACTGTTTCAAGGTGTGGGTAGAAGCCTTTACACATTCCCTAAAACAGTACATGTGAAAATCTAAACAGCTGATATTTGTGCCAAAATATTGCTATACCCATTGCTCATCTTTCCAAAGGTGCACTAAGAAAGCTACCAGATATGCGCTGGTGTGACAACTGGCTGCAGGGTGTGTTTTGGCAGAAAGGGTGATCTGTTAGTCAAGTTGTGAAAGGAGCAGCAGACAGTATCAGAACAGAGGGTTGTTGTAACTCTGCTAACAAATTGTGAAGTGCCTGAAAGTGTAACTTCACCTTCACAACCTTTCTTTTTTTAGTTTTGCAAGTTAACATAAAGTGTGCCACGAAGATGAGAGAAGAGGAAGAGAGGGGGAAGTCAGGACAAGGATGGGATGTAGTTTTGTTGTCCCTTTTTCAAAAGGATGCAAATGATGCTAAATGCATTCCCTTATTTGTGAGAAAAGCTGGGACACCACAAATCCCGCATCCCAAGGAAGGAACCATCATTGGAGGAGATAATTTGTCTGCATAGGCCTTTTTCCAGTGATATCTTCTATTATATTCAGTTGAACAACTACTCTCTGGGGCAAACCCCAGGCACGTGCTCTCACCAAGAGCCTGTGGAATCATCCTCTGCGTGAAATGCTTGAGCAGTCCCAAGAACAAAGTACAGCTGCAATCCCATGAGAAGGGACCGAATTCATGCTCCAAGTACTTATAGCCTCGTTAGAAAACTCACCTAAAAGAGGTTCCTGCTTCAGGTCTACTAGTTCTGAATGAGGATTTGAACCAGTCTCTTGACATTCAGAGAGTGTTCTTGGACACTGAGCTACTGAACAAGAGGAGAATAACAACACCACTGCATTCTCAAGCAGGTTTCTGAATCTTAAGTCTTTTCAGAGATTGATTTTTTTTTTTTAATTGAACTAAGCGAAATTTTGGAGAAGGAAAAAGAAGTAATTTTGTTAAGCAGCACACTAAGCCTAATCTAAACCAATTTAAAAAAAACTGGCTGACGAAACAAAAAAAAAAAATCAATTACGCATTTGGCCCTAATCATGAAGACATTTTTTTTAACTCATCATTTTCTACAGTTACAGTGTTCTGATAAATTTACAGGTGCAAATTTAACTGTCTAAATCAGCATCCTGATTCTTTGTCATGGCTATAGAGTTGCTGAGAATGCTGTAACTTCTTTGGAAAATTGGCTTAGATTCAAGGAGTAAAATATGTGAATGCAAGTGTATAACTAAGCCTGAAAATATTAGCCTACAGGAATAAGCACTGCATTTGTGTGCCTCTTTGCACATCATTGATTCCAAACAAAGCCATTTTTCCATGTATATCTTTTGGCTAACTCAGAATATTCCACAGTGAGAACCTGAGGGGAATGTGCGGAAAGGGAGGAATGATCATGTTATGTCCGTCCTTCTGAGACTGGCTTCAAAACCACAATCGCTCACGCTTAACGATGCCAAGAATCGTACAAAAACCATTTCAGATTGTAACAATTCCCTCCAAAATTGAAAACACATTTGACTCCACCCCACAACAAGATAATCAAATAAAAACTTCAAATGCAAAAGCGTTAGAAAATGTGATCCACAGGCTCTTGCAGTACCGTGTATGAAATAACGCTACCCACCCTGCCAAACCCCCAAATATTGAACCCAGGCACAACTGAGTATAACCAGGACATTTTGATATATCTGTGGGCAGATCTCAAACTTAAGACTGCAAAGCGAGTCTGTAAAGTTGTTCCTGAATAAACTACGGCACCGTATTGAATAGAGCCACATGAGCATGAAGCCAGATGAACTCAGTGTAGAATAACACCAACTGCTGCTTTAATAATTCTCTCCAAAATGCTGCTGTCAGGGAACAGTTTATACTAATCTACGGGTTTGGGATAATTTAATAATACTGCTGCTATTTCTACTTCAAAGAGAGTGTAGATAAAACAAAGTAGTTTTATTTTCTTAAATCATAGTTATTTTTTCTGTAATTTACATACACCTTCTCATTCTACAAAGGAAATTTGAGTTAATATCATGCCCAAATTGTAACACATTGATTTATCTATTCCTGAGAGCAAGAACTAACACACTAATAAGTCTCTTTTCACCTGGAGGCACTCCTTCTCAGTTTTAATAACACAAAAAGGAATGACTACACAGCTACAGAACGAGGAAAGAAACCTTATTGTATGTATGAAAACCAGACAAAAGATACTTTAAGGAAAAACTAGTTAAAATGAAAATCTCATACTATTTTCTTCCATTTCACAAAACATGCCCTTTGCTGGACTATAGTATAAAATAAATATGAATATTATTTTATATTATTATACAAGATTTAATCTCAGGAGCTCATAAAGAAGTTCAGCAATGACACAATGGCTTTGTGGCATTGGTATTACTGTCACCTTGGGAACCAACCTGGGGCAAAGCATCTCTCCTGCATTGAAATGGCCATGGCCAGAGTCTCAACTACTGAAGTGCTTTCACTTGTCGTGCCATTTTCCTCCTATTTATGCCAAAATGAGAACATTCCATCAGCCATACAAAAAATCCCAATAGATCCAATAAGAATAATAATAGTCCCACCCTGAGGTAATCACACTTTTCAAATGATAAGTTATTTTTTGTGACAGTTTTGTTGAAGCTTTTAACCATTTAACTGTAATTTACTGTTTTTCTAAGATTTTAAAGATATCTAGTGATCAGTTCTTTCTGGATTGGAGCAAGAGAGTGGGTGAGTGAGGGAGCCAAAATGAGGGGAATGGCAAGTCCTTTGGAGATGCGCTGCTCCTGTTATTTCATGCATCATTGGGGCTCTTAGAAGGATTCCTCAATATCCGCGAGAATTTTGCTTGGAGGACTACTAGAGAAGGTAGGAATTGACTCTAATCCGCAGCTTTTTAAAATTTTCAGTGCTGTGAAAAGAAACTGTAGAGAGTCACACAGTATAAGGCCAAGAAGACTCCAACAAATACCTAATCCGACCTCCCACACAATCAAACAATTCCTGCTGTGGGTACCTTCCCCCAGCAATACATGAACTGTGCAACTTTCATAACAAGAGCTATATAGTGCTTCTTTTATTTCAAGAGAGCCCTAAGGCAGACAGATTATGGATGTAGGCCTCAGAAATCTCTATGAGGTAGTTCTTACTTAAGAAAAAGGAAAAGAAAAAATGCCACTGGGCAGATCAGCGCTTTGTTGCTGTTCACTATCAAATGAAGAAGGAGCAGAAAAGATCAAAATTGTCAAATCAGCCCCCTCCTAGTCCCAGGCAGATGCTTTATAGCTTCCTTGCACTTTGGCAACCCTCGTATAGCTTGTTATGCTAATAGCTTTTAATTGAATTCCATCAGCGGCAATGCGAGCGAAGCGCTCACTGCGTACAATTGAGTTACCATGCTCTGCAGGTCTTTCAGATGTGACCAGATATCGTATGTTTTCCTGTTGTTCCCATCTGTAAACTTCAGGTTATCCATCAGTGCCAAAGCAGATAGGTCTTTAATGTAGTCTGCGTGGAATCAGATGTTTCTATTTCCTACTAGCCCCGAGGTGACCCTGTGGCCAGTGGCAGGCAGGCTGCAGCTCACTCCGGAGAGCGCTCTTTCATCTGATAACCCCCAATGCATAAAATACCCAACACCAAAGCGTTGCTGGTGTTCAGTCAGCTGATTTTGCATGTTCCTGCAGAAACAGGTCAAGTAATATCTCCCTGGGTGTGCTGCTTCATTGCCTTTCTCTTCCTGCAAACACCGTGCGGGCAGGGCTGATGCCAAAGAGCCTCTTGTGTCTGTGAGAGTCTGCACCGGTTCCAGGCCAAATTTCAAACGTCTCAGGTAAGGAAATAGTGAGAACGTAAATCATGCATCACCTTAGCTCAGAGAACTGGCCAAAACTGTCTTTCATGTCGTTTGAAGAGCAGGGCTGGGTGCGCTGCAGGCTTGTCCACCGCTGAGCCTCATTTTTCCTTCTGGGCACTGACTATATATGAATTATTCTGGGTTCACTACAACAGAACATGGTCTAACATGCAGCATATTTGAGTTTGTGTCACAAACATCACCAACTACATGTAATAAACCAGCAGGTAAAACGTTGAAGTACCAGGACATCAGTGGGGGCTGTTTTCTTGAGGCAAGTTCACCTCTTTCAGATTTCAGCTTCAGGCCAGTTTTTGAAAAGCTTGGCTTTCATTTCCTCAGGACCTTAGAATGTTGCAGGGCAGAAATAAAACAAAACCCCACAAAAATAATGGAACTAGAGATGGGGGCACATTTTACAGCACATTGAACCATGAGCAAAAAGTGTAAATTAAGGAAAAATACGAGACTACAGAGTGCTTATACAGTCAAACCAATGTTTTCCTGGGATCTGAAAAAAACCCCTAATAATAAATGACAATTCCCATCCCACAGCAAAGCAATAATTTAAAACTAAATTTACATTGTAATTAGCCTTTCAAAAATGCAAAGAACTTCAATATAGATGTCCATTAATAATCTCACTGCTGTCAGGAAGCCTGTTCCACCCACACATGCTACTTAATTAAACTCAGAGTTCCTCATTCATACAAACAAGATAGTTATGAAGAACAGGTGGTTCCTAATTTGAAGATAACAGATAAGTGGATCTCAGTATAACTTCAGCGTCTCAGATTATCTCATTTAATGTTTTTCTTGTACCTTTGAAGATTTTATTTTAAGCTCAGTTTTGTTTTTCTCTTACAGCCATGATGTAGCATATCTATAACAGAATACAGTACATGTTTGTCTTTTAATAAAATGGCACAGATCACTTTCAGAGCCATTAAAACTGCTTAAAATGAGCTTATCAGTTAACTTGTAATGTGCTGCACTCTTTATGTGACCACAGGACTATTGTTCACTCACACACATACAGCAGATAAGAACTTGGACATTTGGAAAGCGTTAAACCTTTCCTTCTCTCCAGGCTTTAGAAACTTGAATTTCCAAAGACAGACTTGCTGGGATTGCCTTCTCACACAGCAACGAGCCAAAGAAACGCCTTTGAGGTGGATCTAAAGGAAAGATGTGAGGACGGTTTCCTACCCTTATGTGGCCTGAATAACCTCTTCCCACACAGAGTGGCCATTTGCAAGACCAGCTCCAGTTCTGTCAGATGATAAGTGTAGTGAGGCGAAGGCTGGTGTTCAGCAACGGTCTTGAAGGCTGCTTGCTGCTGGAAAGTCCCCTGCTGGTCTGCAGGGTATTGAGAACATCCTCAAAAGAACCGGTAAAAACTTCAGCTGGCTGTTGGGAGAGCTTTGTACTGTCAGAGGAGTAGGGGAGGAGAAGAGAGAGGGGTCTGGAAAGAACAGAGGTGGCCAGCAAACAAAGAAGTCCATAGTCTTTGTGCCAGGCTGCCAGACCTACCCCCAGGGACCACTCTGTTCCATAGGGATGCCCAGGTGGTGGGAAAAAACCCATAGAGAACACCCGGGGTTGCTCCTGGGGTCTGATGGTTCCCTTCACAGAATCACAGAATCCCAGAATGTCAGGGGTTGGAAGGGACCTGGAAAGCTCATCCAGTGCAATCCCCCTGCTGGAGCAGGAACACCCAGCTGAGGTTCCACAGGAAGGTGTCCAGGCGGGTTTGAATGTCTGCAGAGAAGGAGACTCCACAACCTCCCTGGGCAGCCTGGGCCAGGCTCTGCCACCCTCACCAGGAAGAAGTTTCTTCTCAAATTTAAGTGGAAACCCTTTGCTCCAGTTTGAACCCACTGCCCCTTGCCTTACCCTTGGTTGTCACTGAGAAGAGCCTGGCTCCATCCTCGTGACACTCACCTTTATATATCTGTAAACATTAATGAGGTCACCCCTCAGTCTCCTCTTGTCCAAGCTCAAGAGCCCCAGCTCCCTCAGCCTTTCATATTGTCACAGCGCTGTGTGAAGGCCGGCAGCATGCTCAGGCTTCAGGCTCCATCTGAGGATGCCCCTTAATTCATTAGGATCAGTCTAATTAATTAGCCACATGCCAGGTTGTCTGTGCATTGAAAATGTTCACAGGCCACACAATGTTTATACGGAGCTCTTTGCCTGGCAGTTTATATCTAGAGAGCACACAGAGACCTGGAGGAACAGGCTACCTGCAAATTTTGAAGCACTTTGTATGGGGTTTCACTATCCCTGGCTGACAGTGCATGAAATACTGGAAGGAAGCAAGGCAGGGAAGAGCTGTGTTTGGGACTTAGGTCTCCCGACACCCTATTTACCTGATCAAAGTCTCTTCTCTTGAGTTGAGGCCTTTTTGTTGTGGAGAATTAATTCAGAATTCCTGATGCTGTGGAAAGTCAAGCTGCATCTCTGTACAGGGGATGGCAGTGGTAACTTCTAAGCTCATTGTATAGGATTTGGAGGTTCCCTTGGAAGGCCCAAATATGAAGAGGAGAAAGGCTGAGACAGCTCCCAGTCTTCACCCAGAACAGCATCACATTCGGCATTTCAGCTGTGCAAACCGCAATGACTAATTTGAAACAACGAAGCATTTAAAGACAGAGACTATCTACAGCAGAAACAAATGTGTCTTTTATACCCAATTCTAACAGCTATTTAAAGAGAAAATACAATCACAGCATAATCAATGGAGTGAGTAATATTTACTGGCTGAGTGATGAATGGCTCTCTCTGGAAGAAAGAATATTTTTATGTATGACTTCTGACAGCTAAGGTAGCTGTAAGACACAGCCTGAAATAAATATCTATTTTATTTTAAGCAAGCTGGAAGATTTAAATAGTGCAGGCGAAGATGCAGCAACTCACACCTCCACTAACAGTTTATTCACTAACCTACCCTTTCTTTTGTTAAACTCTGTTCTACCTCCCACTGTTACTGAGGCAACTTCTATTTTTCGGTAAAACTTGACTGTGAGTCAAAGCCAACTATACAACAGTTGCTGGGTTTTACATGATGGGACTACCCCTTACTTGCATTTATTCAGTGGAATATTCAGATAAAGTAATTTGTCATATTGAATACAAGGGTCCTCAATCATGTAGCTGCATCTTGAGCAAGTGGAGAACAGATATACCGTAGGAGCCACACACAGGTGTGTTCAATGGGCTCTTTTTGGGGCAGACTGGGACAAAAGGAGATGTTTCCCCTGACTGTGCTCTACCTGAGCTAAACAAACGGCTGCTGAACATTTTAAAGACCATTTTGTTCTGGAGAAGAAAGGCTGTACTCAGAGGTATTTTTCCTACATATTCATTCTACTAGCCCCTTGAACAGGCATTATCTGTCACATGTCAAGAATATTGAGGCTTTTACCACCAACAAAATCATGTGTCTAGTCCATGGCCCACACTGAATTTCTCTATCATCCATCTTTCAAAAAATAACATAATCCTCATACTATACAGCAGTTAGAAGACAGATAAAAATACATCAGTTAAAGCTAGTAGAGCAGATGTTGTGTATTCAAACTGCGCTGTCAAATTATAAGCATATGGTAAAGGAACCAAGAGCAGATTGTCTCCTTTATCTTAAATTAGCTGTGTGCTCATCAGGTGATCTCTGTTCTCTGCTGCTTTATTCCTCCCCACACTGCTCTCTTCCTCCTCCTCATGTTTTTCTCCCAGCTTTGCTCCTCCTGTTTGTGTAGCTGTACAACACAACAAGGCCAGCTGGGAAGCTCCAATCCAGTTAAGCAGAAATAAGCAAGATCAAGCGAGAGACTTGGGTTTGCAAGATCTCTTAAACCCGTAGTGTTGTTGTTTGTGGATGAAGACATGCCTCATGTTCAAGTCCATGCTCTACAATTTCGGTGCAAGCAATGAGCCATTTATTTAAGGAAGCGATCAAACCTGTGAGAATGTACAAGGTGTTTATTTGGTTTTCTTTTTGGCCAGGTCTACAAACATTGGTAGTAAAGCCTTGGAGAAAATTTGTGCACTCCAAAGTTCATCTACCCCCTGCTTCTCAGTATATTGGTTTATTTAGTAGAAGACAGCAAGTCTTCTCACTCAAACAGCCAGTATCCCCTGCACCTCTGGTATGACAAACCTTAATCTCCCCTCACACATTTCACTACTTTGCAGACTTTGACTGTGTTGCACACAAGCTATGAGGCCTCCTTGCTCTCCTGCACTTACATTCCTTCTCATCATGTCATTATATACATGTCTTCTTAAGGTCTCTGTGCCCCAGTCCAACAAATGTCTGACTTCACGCTTAAACACCCCCCTGAACAGAAATGCTTTCTTGAGTAGGGGCCTCATTTTGGAACAGCCCCAACTTCTAGTCCAACAGGCTCTTCTCTGTCCTTCAGAGCCCTCTTTCATCTAAGTGCTCATTTCAGAAAGCTTTCTGCAATCAATTTCCTCCTCAATGTCATCTCCACTTCCCCCTTTATTTAAACTATTGCCCTCTTTTTCTGCTTCTGTCGGATTCAGAGCGTAAGCACTGTGACCAGCCCTGCACGCCTTGATGGCACTAATAATGTATCATTATACATAATGATGTAATCAGAGAAAGTTCAAGAGGCAGTTCAAGCATGGGGAGGCTGGAACCAGCCCATCTTCAGATGTGTAGAGCCTGCCATACAATTTGAGATAAAAGGAAAATATGTAAATAAACAGTTAAACTAGAGAGGGGGGAAAACAAGGGGAAAGCCATGATATTAACTTCATATTAACACCATATATACTGTGGGAAATAGAGAAGGGAAAGTGGATTTGAAGTTTCCAATTTCTCCAAGCAACATTATATCACTGAAGATTTTGCATGGGACTGTTGAGTAAGGGGAAAAGCTTGTGCTTGCAAGACACATTCCAGCAGCCGTCGGGAAGAAAAAAGGCACATTGTGCAGCTTTCACCTTCCCTTGCCAGATTCCCTGTTATTATTTTAGGAAGGCACAATTACAGGCTCACAATTTTCATAGATTTTTTGAAAAATGCCCCATTGATTACGTTTTACAAACTGCCCAGAAAAGGAACTCCAGAATTAATGGCAGGCTGACACAGTCTATATTAGTTTGTTCACAAAACCTCTTTGTAACTGTCAGCATGTGGACCCCTTGGCTGTAGGATACACTGTCAGTTTCTTAGAAAGACGGAGGAACATGGCCAATTCATTTTTCTCTGTCAAACATTTCATTTATTATTGAGTATGTATGCAAGTTAACATCTCTCTCCTCTGCCAGCACTACTGCAACAATAACCATTTTTGTATTTCACTTGCCAGCTAAGTTTGCACTACCCTTGCTCTAGCACGGGGTAGACGTTCATGGCAGTGTGCACTTAATGAATGAGCATAATTAGCTAGAAGATGTCTCAGCAGGCCAGTGAGGTGGCGGCACACTGAATTGCTACATAAAACGTAAAGCCAAATGATTCCCACAGCTGGAGCTGGTGATAAATAAGCTCCATATGATACAGTTGCTGGTCTCTTAATTTGAGTTCCCTGCACTATGGACTGGAAGTTGGAGAAGCCGTGTAGGTGCCCTACACGCTGCACCCCTGGGCTCATGGACGGAGCTCTCTAAGCAACGGCAGGAGCCTGTAAGATTATCAGTGCCCCGCACAGGGTGTTCCCTTTCCCTATAGCAGGTTTAGGGCAGTGGAGGAGGTACCAGGTCTTCAGCAACTCTGGTTCACGGTTTGGCAACTGAGAACGAACCTGCTGTTGCTGATGGTTCAAGGGAAGATGCTCCAGGGAGCAGTGGCAGCCTGGGGACCACTTCACACTGCTGAACCCGCCACCACGGCAGCGGGACAGATGGGAAGAACCGTCTTGCCCTGCGGAGCCAGATGTACCAGAGACCCTGTGGTGCCGATGATACTGGAAAACGAAGGTGTAAAAAGAAAGAAGGTGACTAAGAGCAAGAGATGGACACCTCTTCTAGCGTAAGTCTTGCTAGCAAAGGGAAGACACTGTTTTTTGCACTCGTGAATGTTTCTGGGCCGCTGCACCGTGCCGTGCTACTGTCTGCACCAGGACTGCACCTCCAGCTCTTACAACCGCAGCTTTGTTTTGCAGGGTAAAGCTGAGCAACAGGAGATCGGTCTAACTGAAAAAAGTCAAAATTAAATCCAGGCAGACACTTAGAAACATGAGAACTGGCGAAACAGACACTGGGATCTGTTAGTTCTAGTTAAAACAGAAACTAATGCCTGAGCATCTGTGTGTCGATCTGTACTTCGCAGGGCTGCACCTGAGCCACCGCGGGTTATTTGGCCTGCGAACCGAGCGGGTTATTCATTCATATGACTTTAGTGCTGTCCAACATGGACAGGTTATTCTGGGCTAGAAATTCCAGGTGAGGGAGTCACACCAAGACAAAAGAAGGGGCTGTCAGACCACGTCCCTGGGTCGCTGTGTCCCCACCCATGTCACAGGAGAATGAGCTGGATTGTACTTGGCATCGTGCAGAGTCAATCACACCCACATCCCCGGCTCTTTGCTACGGATGATGTTGTAATAAGCATAAAGAATGCAGCTTGCAGTTTGAGATCCCAGGATGAATTTGCCGTGCTGACAGCTCGAGAAATCATCTCTTGATTTATAATCAGAGGAAATTTGATACAGGAGTCACTGCGAGAGGATAAATGTGTCATTTTTAGAGTCACTTTGACTATAACCCCTCTTTAATTGCAGAAAATACAAAATAAGTGCCAAATGGAAGGATGAGAAGCAATTTCTTTCTGTTCATTACTGACACAAAATAAGCCATGAGCTTCTCCTTTCAGACTCTGTAAATTCAAAACACCCTCTACATTTTAAGTCCTATTTCCCTAGAATGAGAAGGAAAACGTATCTGCATATTGTTACAGTTATAAAGCTGTAGAAGAAGATCTTTCTTTTCTATAACTAAGATTGATAGGCATTTTCCACTAAAACTTCATTTCAAATGAGAATATAAATTATGATTTTTTTATGTCTGCCATGCAGTGGGAGCTTGAATATTTTTAATCAGTATGAAGATATTTCACATTGTTCAGGGGAGAAAAAAATAAGAACACATCATCTAATAATAGTCTCACTAAATAGCAGTCCTTCCAAGTACAGCTTACAGAAATCAAGTAACCATGGTGTCTAGTCATCTTTACATCCTCTGAGATCAAATGCCATTTAAATAACCACAGCTGAAGCACCTTCCTTTTGAAAAATAGTACAACTAAGGGAGCATACCTTTCTTCCAAGACTTTTATTTTTTAAGCAGAAAGCTGCTGCTTCTTACCTCTGCAGGGGAATTTAAACCACAGAAACTCTATCTTTGGTAATAAACTTTAAGATACTATCTTGACGACTCAAGTTTTAGACTTGTTTGGATTTAGAAAATTGGAAGCGTATGGATCAATTAAGAACGAATTAATGTGGCATTCCAGCATGAAAGAGATGCTCAGAAACCAAATGCAAAATGATCAGTTTAAAATGTCACAGAAGTTTAAAATGGTTCATAACAGTAACAGTGGTGAAACTCGGCCTTCAGTGAAGTCAAAGAGATCTTTAAAACCAGCTTCAGTTAGGGCCAGGTTTTCAACTCCAAATATTTTTGCTTCGTAGTACATTTGCCCCAGCCTGAACATCAGACCTCCAGGGAAAGCAAAATCCTGGAGGTACTAATGCCTCAGCATGGTTTTAAAGGGTAGAATCAATCTTTACAGTGAAATATTTAATGGAAACCGTGAGTAAGTGAATATGTGGCTGCAGATCTCCGCTCAGCTCCAGCTCATTTTGGCTGAGACACCAAAGACCCGCCTTCCACCTTTCTGGATTTAGCAATTATGGGACCGTTGCCTCTTTAATGTGAAACTTTTTTTCAGACGACTTGGAGCATCAAAATGACAGAAAACCTACACTTCATATATACGTTTGTCCTCCAGCATCCTCTGACCACCTCTCTGCTCCCTATTTTAACTCATCTTTTACAAGCTTGTTTTCAAGGAAGCTCTGACCCTGAAAATATACACACATATTTGCACCATAAGAATTGCAGATAGTCTCCCCAAGGCCAAACCCCTCGCTTAACCATCCATGCTCTTCCCTCCTCCCAACCCACCTCTCCCCTCTTGTCTTCCCTCCGCTTCCCTTCCTGACACTCTAATTGGGGCCTTTTAACTGTTAAGTCTTCAGGATATAAATTATATCATCTTGCATGTTTGTACATTGCCAAGCACAAGAATAGCAACTGCTCGCTTTTGCTGGCAATCCTGTGACACCTTTTGTACGAGGGTGGAAGCTCTGGAGGTTTAATTAAATTTCAGTGTGGGTGATCACATTCTGCTTTTCTAAATTCCTTCTGCTTATCTAAATTCCTGCTGTAGTTACAACCTGGTACAATATTTCTCTTCAGTCCCCACTCCTGCCTGCTGTGTAGTGTGACTGTGTTTTCAAACAGCTGCTGCGCTCCTGCCCAGAGCTCCGTTTCATTAGTGGCCAGTACATCTTCTGTCTATACAGTTTGCAACGTGAAACACACAGTACTGTGTGTCTGTATATGTGTGTGTGAGAGAGATGGAGTATTTTATTAATACGGATTTCTTTAAAACATGGAATAAGGCACTGATTCTCAAACTACGCTCCACGGAGCTCTTGTGGATGGCCCATTATGAGCTGGTATGTCACATGGTGCTCATTTGCTCCTTGTTTCCAGCTGCTAAATTGCACTGTGACACTGTTAAATATACGTTAAATACTTTCCTAATGTTACTTAAGCAAGTAAATTGCTTCCATTGCCTGAAGGAAATTCTGCAATTGCAAGCATGGGGGGAAAGGACGATCAACAAGAATCCCTCTGGTTAATGTGATCCAAACCATAGCAGATTCCTGCTCTCAGTTAGAGAAACTACTGTGCTCTAGCATCATTTTAGCTGCTGTTTAGGGCCAGGTTCCACCAGCCAAGCTGCATTTTGGGCCAGACCTCTGAAAAGTGCCGGTTCTTTGCTTCGCTTTTTATCAGACATCCAAAGCTGTTCAGGATGCTTGGCACGTAATCATCATTAAGTCTCTTCAGGGGGAGGCGATCGAGATCATTAGCAATAGACTGAGGTAAATAAAGTGATGGGTCATCTGGAAACCTCGAGTAAGGGTAGAGAGAGACCTACAGCGACACATTGTACAGGAGAAAAGACTCACCATGGAAGAGCAGCCCCTGGAGATGAAGCCAGAGGCTGTGCCCAGTGCCCAGGAAGTGCAGTATGGTACTGCAGCCTTTTATATCACAGTACTTCAGAATACATCTCTGTTCATTTAATGAATCTGAGCGTTTCCAAGAACTGCTGCCACAGTCCATATGCCATTTATTTTCTTCTTCTTTCACTCTGTTTTTTCCTTTTCCTTTAATTTATTTTCTTTTTTCTTTTTTCTTTTTTTAAACAAACCAACAGAAAATAAAATTAGACTTGCAATTCACACTCTGCTTAGGTTGCCGTGACCCTAAGGATAACATGGAAAACGCAGACTAAAAATGTAGTAAGTGAAAACACTTTCTACACGCACATACCTTCTCCAGCTCCATTTATGTAAGGAGAAGTCAGAGGCAGAAAATAAAGGGATTTATTGCTACCATCCAGCCTATTGTCTTTGCCCTCAGCCAACTCCCAGTATCTACAGGGTGTTTGGGCAGCACACACTGATTGGGTTGCCTCTGGCAGGCTGGTGCTGCTCTCTGCTTGCATTAGCATCAGAATGTGTAACAGGCTGCTCAGAGTAGCTGTAGAAGTTGTTGGTTTTAGATTTCTGTTTCTAAGTGAGCAGCTGGGGTTTGTGTCCTGTTACAGAACAAGGATCACAGATCAGTAACACGAATATTTGAAGCTTGTACACTTCCACTCTCATTATGGTGTTTGTCACAAAGATGAATTAATGTTGCACCATTTTCGGTTCTCATTACGATCTTTGTCATGGGATGAAATATTAGACTCTTAAAGTCTCCATGAATCATAGCAGCATGCTCTACTATGTTGACCTTTTCAATATTCTGTGTTCGGACTGGCTGGCATTTCCTCTCCTCTTCCTCTGTAACAGCCACACTGAACTCGTGGGCAGGCTGCACCAGGCTTACCAATGAAAACAGAGAATACTGATGAAGTCAGCATTGCATGGGCATGTCTATAGTTTGAGCAGTGAATTACACAATTTGAATTCTAGTTACCATGCAAAAGGGAGAGACTGAAAAAACGGGCCCATGGAAAGCCTTAGTTGCCACTTCTGTAAAACACTCACACACATACACATGCTCAGTGAAAAGAAAGTAACTCCTCAATAGTTGTGATGAACATGAAAAACATGAAAAAGACAAAATAGGTCACAAATCTTTTGCTAAATGGCCTAAAAATTGTCATCCAACTTCTTCCTTTGTTTTCCAGTGCTGGGTGTGAAATTTCCTTTCCTTTCCTTTCCTTTCCTTTCCTTTCCTTTCCTTTCCTTTCCTTTCCTTTCCTTTCCTTTCCTTTCCTTTCCTTTCCTTTCCTTTCCTTTCCTTTCCTTTCCTTTCCTTTCCTTTCCTTTCCTTTCCTTTCCTTTCCTTTCCTTTCCTTTCCTTTCCTCCGCACAACCAAAGGCTGGACTGGGGCATTGCGGAGTCACGCTCCAGTGTTCTCTAATAGCTCCTAGTTGAAATCAGCTTATATCAGACTGTTTCAATGATACCCAGGATCTTTTAGGAGAATGCTGGAAATTATTCCCACCCTGAGTTGTCACAAAGGAGGGCAAAGAGTTCAGGTGACAGTCAAGATAACGTAGGAAGCAAAGAACAGACTGTGAGAGAAAGACCAGATGAAACCCAGCCTAAGGAACTTCGGGATCTTAACTCTGCCTTAAACCACGTCTGTGTACAGAGTGCTGCTCCTGTAGTTAAGTATCACACACACTGTGGATCTGAGACCCCTCTTAACTGCCTGTGGTTTCTGGTCCATTTGTCACATTTACAGAGATCAAAGGCCTTTAAAAATGGGAAGATTTATTTATTGAACTTAAAATCCGTGAGCTTGCCAAAACCCTACTATTTTAAAACATTCTGTGAAGTAGAAAGTTAAATGGGTTGGAAAATGTGTCGTTTTAGTCCTTGTGAGGAATCGTAACAGCAAGAAGGAAAGGGCCACGTTGCGTGTCCGAGGGCACGGGCTGGGTGGCACAGCTGACCAGTGCTGTCTAACCTATAAATACCTGCCAGAAGAAGATCTTGCGTTTGCCCTCCCGGGAGGCCTTCTCAACTGTGGCCCTGTCGGAATCATCTTTTTCTAGACCTGAAATAAGCTTTGACAACTTCCAGTAACAGCAACATCTCTTTCTACAGAAGTGGCCTGAATCAGATCAAAAAGAACAAACTCTTCTTAGATTAACTGAAAGTTCAGAGTCTTCCCGATAAGGCCACAAATCTCAAACAGAGATTGAGAAGTCACTGAGGAGTTAAAGGAAAGGCCATACATGCTTCCAAAACAAAACCTTAGGATAAATACTTTGGTTTAATGAAATATCTTTCAGCTGAAAGCCCACTCATTGCCAATGAGAGCACACTGTTTAGGACAGGCAGGTGTACACTACACTTGGCAACCTCGCAGCAAAACTCATCCCTCACCCTCCTCCTCCTCTGGGAATTCATACAGAGGTTGCAGAGAAGTGGTTTCATGGTAGCAACCTCAGCATGCAAGGACAGCCAGGCTACCCTCTTCCCAAACTGGGAAGCGCTCACCTGCAGGAAAATGGAAACTTAAATCTTCAATTTAAATTTAAATCTTATTTTCCTGCCTTCAGTGCAGAACTGCCATTGAAGTCCCTCCTACATTGGGATGCAGGACTCTGATAAGAAGCTCTGGAACATCTGGAAGGGGACACCTGCTTGTGCCTTGCCATCTCATTTGCTGCTCCAGCAATGTCACACAGCCCTGACCCACACATTCCTTTCTGCCAACCCTACTGTCAACTGCTCTGCTGTGGCAAGAAACAACTGAAAGATGGGAACCTCTTAAACCAGCCCAGCTGACCAGCATAAGTCGTAGCATTTGCTTCTTCCAGCTGAGACCTGCGCACTGGTAGCAAAATGCAGAAGCGGAATTGAACAGCAAAGCAGCAGTACCAAAGCAATGCTGTCGGATACCTACACAGAAGATGGGACTGCTGTTCCTAGGTGTGGGCCCAGCCAGTCCAAGAGCTTTCATGGTGGTTGCTCTTCATGAAATAGCTACGTCAAGATAACCCCTCCCATGGGTGAATTCCTACAATTCAGAGGTACCTTTCATAGGCAGTATATTCGCCTTTCTCCTTAGGAAAGTGTAACTGCGGAATAGGTACATTGATATACCCATATACTCCCCCAGCGAGGACCCTTATACTATATATCAAATTTGTATGTGTGGACCAGGCTTTGGGAACGTGGACGTTTCTTGTGCTCGTCTCTGTGATCACTTCTGCCTCCCAAAGCAGTCACTGGTTGGACCCCTTAGCAGTCATTGCTCTTCACGGGGCTGGGCTGAGAACCTGGGGACACTGGTTTCTGAGAGGATACATCGACACGTGACAAAGTTAAATGCTTAAACAATACATCAACACAATGTATGGGAAAGCGCCAGTTTCCAGCTGTCAAAACAGAGCCAAGAATTGCTCCCTGGTAGCCCTAGAGATTGGTTTACAGAAATTCCCTTAACAGAGAAAAGGACACTGACTTCCCTACCCACACACAGGTATAAAAGCTGAGATCCTCCTCCATGTGTAGGGCTGGCAATGCTGCCAAGGGGCTCACACGAGGCCCCTCCACAGCAATGCTCTTTATTTAAAATCCAAACACGCAGCTCAGTGCAGCACTAGCTGTGAAATAATTCTTCCACCTTAAGCAAGCTCTGTCAGTGTTTTCCCTGTTTTGTGGTAACAGACCTGAACATATAAACAACCTCATGGCACACTCTGGATTAGTCAGTGCCAGTCAGTAAGAGCCCCCCTCCGAGAAGACACTACAGAAAGAAATACTTCTAATTTAAAATCCTTGTAAGTGCTAGAGACATTTAAAGCATTAATCAGCAATTAATACAAATAAGAAACTCCATCTCTCACATCATTAATACTAATTATGCTTTATAGTTGCATTTTGTGGGTAAGATGACAGGCAACGTGCATATGGAGGAGGCTGCTTGACAGAGGTGCAGAAATGGGAGGCAGTTAAAGTGAAGGAGAAAGCAGAGCGTCAGACATGTTTGAGAAGGCGCTCAGGTTCCTTGAGCAGGGGAAGGCGCTTCTAAAAAAGCTGGAATTGGGCCCACAGAGAGTTCAGGAACTCAGGTGGAAGCGTCACTCAGTGTGGGTGTCTCAGGTGCTGGGCAGCTGCTCCCAACATGCAGGGCTGGTGTTTGCTGTGGGACAGGACCTGCTGCTGTGGGTGTTTGCACCTGTGGGACTCAGACCCAGGGTGTCTCCAGCTGGATACAAAGCACCAGAGCAATTTTGGGAAAGGCCGAGTTCAGCTTTTGCCACAAGGAATGTGACACCGGTGACTCTGAGGACATAGTGATGATGCTGAGGACAACCGAACAGAAACCGGGCCAGTATTTTTGCACTCTGCCTCTTTAGCAATGGATTTCCCATCCTGCATGGTGAACTTCACCAAATACCAAAAGTCCCTATAGAAAGAGCTGCTGCCTTTCACATGAAAGGTGGGGATTTTATCTCTCACTATGTTTACATGTGAAACGATAAGTGGGACAAGGACTGTTGGAAAAATCAATCTGGCATTAATGTGCTTGCTGTCAAGTTTGCTATATCCAGATAATGAGGAGGCAGTTTCTACCTGAAGCAAACAAAACACACACTAAAGATTGCATTCACCCAGTCCTCAGATGAGGACTACTACTAAGTACATACTGTCACACCTTAATGTTGTTATCTATCTGCTCTCACTTTACACTTTGTACTTTCCATGTAGTCATTACACACTCCCACACTTGTCTGGTGCACCACATGACATGAAACTTCTAAGCAAGGAAGAGAAAGTCCAGGTTTTAAATCAATTATAATATGCATAAAACTTCAGCATAGCAGTCAGAGGCAATCTGAAATGTGCTTACGACAAAGGCTCGCTGTCTGGATTCCCTGTTGCCCCCTTTGGCCTGGCTCCAGCTGCCTGTACTGTCAGGAGCAGATTTTGTTCAGAAAAGCCAGCAAAAGCTGAAGAAGTCATTAGGTTGCCTCCGTCCTGCACAGTGTTGTGCTGAATTATACTCGTGAGGCTACGGGGGCATTTAGCTTTATTTATTTTACTACACCAGGGAAGCCAGTTCTGACCTGGATTAACAGTGGCAGAGCATCTTAACTATTAACTCCTGAAAGATAGCCCCACACAAACATATTTCAAGTTCACATGTGGTTTCTGGCCTCCCCGTGCAAAGGAAAGATACTCTTTGCATCATGAATGAGTACTAAAGAGCAACACAACAAGAAAGACTTTTTGCCAATCAATAAATCACAGCTAACCAAGAGAAGGGGAAGGAGGAAGGGAGCTCATCACATCTCACTGTTGGCAAATACTGTGATTAGTGGTGATGACTTGCAGAATGTCTCTTGTGCTCACAGACTCTGTCCCACACCAGGGCTGTGCTCAAGCCCCACAAAGGCTGCCTTGCAGAAAGTAAAGCCATGGTTCCCCAGCGCGGCTGCGCTCTGCTGCCGGCAGCAGCCCTGCAGAAGACCAAGCGTTTCAGCCTCACAGAAATTCTGCACGTAGCTTTAGGCAATGGACATCCTGCTGGCAAGAAGTAGCAAGTCTTCTTATTCTTGGCTCTGCCACTGACCTGCTGTGTGACCTCAGGCAAATCACTTCGCTTCTACACTCCTCTTCTACTTCCCATCTTTCATCTGTCCTGTCTGTTTGACTGCGAGCTTTGGGAGGGGGATCGCCTCGTACGATGAGTATGCAGCACCAACCACAGGAGCGCTTTAATCTCTGTTGGGACTCTGCGGCACAAAACCTACAGCTATTCTGTAGTCCATACTGTCTACATTCCCCCTTTGCACAAAAGTGTTGCAGAGTGGCCAAAATGGGCCACTGCTTCAAAAATTACCACGTCAGCGCATCTCAGATCACCCAGAATGTACCCTGGCACTCTGTCTACACAGTAGGCAAGACTTGCTGCCTAGCAGACCTTCTATATTTTCTTTTTGATTGTTGACTGTACATGAAAAGTGAGATTATGGGGCTGCTTTGCCTAGAAGATAATCTCTGAATGTGCTTTTCTGTGAGGGAATAAACACACTATAAGAAGGCTGCTTCTTCTACATGTGACCCTGCAAAGTGCCAAACAAAATGAACTTTTATGACCATATTTCTTAAAAATGACTGTTAGCGAATGGATGAGGAACTGTGTTATTACCATTAATGTGATGAAAATGTCCCACATTTACAAGGTACAGTGCATATACACAGGCCGAGGAAAGACTTGACTGGTAGATATCCTAATGGGGTGAGATTTCATTGGATGAAGATGCACACTCACCACGAGTACAGTTCTGACCATAAATATGAGCAAACGGATGTCTCTGTGTGCATGTGTGTGTATAGACAGAGTAGAAACAAGAGACAGAACAAGACTGAAGACAAAGGCAAGATAATTCAGTTGCTACCTGCACCTGTTGCTTCCTGGATTTTTTAAATACGGAATTCCTAGCAGAACCATTGGTAAAATCCTATAATCTTCAAGTATTCCTCTATACTTAGCCTTTCTTTCAGTTTTCTAGAGCAAAGAATGAAGCGTGTTTCCTGAAAATACTCCTTTACAATGTGGAGCTGGCTGAAAGATCAAGCTGTCCTCAGGCGGCCCAGATCAGCCCCACGGCACCTATAACGCTCTCCCTGAAGAAATTCCCAGGAAGGCATAACTTTCCCCTCTGTTACTGCATGCTTTGTGGAATTTCCATACAAAGTACCCTCGTTCAAACTGTAAAGCAGCTTTGGGCTTTGGTAGAACCGGTAAAGAACAGCTGTCTTCAAAGTCAGCAGCTCATGTTATCACAGAGCACAATGCTCTGCAGCGTTACCGTTTGGCAAGATGCGCTGCTTCCCGTTGTCCCATTTGTGAAGGTGCTTTCTGGCTTTCTCTCCCTCTGTTGTGACAGCTTTTGTCTTTGCACCACTGGTGCAAAACTGAAGAGATCTCTGCATGAAGGAGCGGTTTTGTTCTCCTGCAACAGAGAGATATGCCAGGCTTTTCAGCTGAAAAGTAAAATATAGACGTGTTTTTGAATCCCCTTTTGTTTTTCCTAAGTTTTACAACCTTACTTATCTGTAAATAAAATCGTCAGATATATTTTTTTTCGTACCACACTGCATAAATACAACTTCATGCATCTGGGAAGCTGACAGCTGCCCTATGAGATAGAGTGTGACAGTTTAAAATCAAGGAATCAATCACTGAGATATAGTGCCTGGGTGCCGTTTCCACCAGGATGTATTGCAGGATCCAGGAGCTCGCTATTTGAGATATGCCATCATAACTCTGATAAATTAAAGCACCACATCCAGGAAACAATTGTGCAAGAAAAAAATGGTGTCATAGATCTGCCAGGTTACAGCACCGTCTCCAGGAGCCAACCAGGGGAAGGCAGGGCTGTATCTCTGCTCCCAGAAGCCGCCAGAGCAGCCTGATGACAGTTCTGTTCTCAAACAGCCCCATTATGACCTAATTAGCATACATGAATTGCAGATTTAAAGCATTACAGTGATGTACAAATCATTAATTTTTTGTCAAATCCATGTCAGCCTTGTGTATGCCTCCCTATTTTAATGTTGCATGACAGTGAAAAGAAGTCTAATCCTCTGTACATAAAGAGGAGAGATTTGGTGTAGCTGATATAATGAGATCTATTTAAACACTGGGTGTTTTGCAGCTTTGAGTGTATCTACTCAGAGAAGAAAAAAAAATGCCACATTTGTCCCATTAGGGTTAATTGTAAAAGGATGTAAATATATTCAAAGCCCCAAGGGCAGTTCTACATGTTGTCTGTATGAAAGAGAAGATATAAAACTTGTTTTCCATCAAAACTTATTTTTAGTTTTGCGACAAATAAAAAGAACCACATGTTCACACAAGATGGACCCGATTTTCAGAAGAGATGAGAACTCAGAAAAACCAAGCCCTCACTTTGAAAACCAAGTCTGAGCCACAGTCTCAGGAACCGCATACCAAAAATATCAAACAGATACCAAAATCAAGCCCACAATGACTCCAACGCATGCAGAGAATCATTGCGAAAAGGAAGGACAACTATTTTGAAGTGTGACATCCTAAATTATCTGTGCTTCACAATGTTGCTGGCATCCCTATATACCACCTACAGGCTGTGGTGGGCAGCCACCCTGAGCCCCCCAAAGTGGTCAGTTTATGTTTTGAGATGGGTCTCCCTCTGTTCTGGCCTCATGGGCTGACTACTTGCTTACTACCCCACTTCATATCCTCCCCTCCTTGGCTTTAAAAACCTCTTGCATCTTATGTTGAGAACAGATGATACAGCCCCTGTTCTGAGCGGAGGGCACTTATTTGACACCATTGGGCAAACCCTTCTGCCGCTCGATTAAAGTATCATCCAAGTTCCCTTCCAATGAGCCAATCGTTCCTCCATGACAAGTGGCATTTCACTGGCATGACCGAGCAGCAGATTTGCACCAGACAGGGGTGCATATGAGACCGACTGACACCCAGATGCATGAGCAGAGAGATCTCCTTTGACTGTCTGCTCCATCTCTTGCACAGCCTGGCCCGGGGACTGATTGAATTCCAGGGAGCTGCACAGGAGACAGGTAAGAGGAATAGTCTTGGCAGCTATGTTCAAGTATTTTATGCATCAAAAGAGAAGTATATTGGTGGCATAATTCTGACAAAGCACAGAACTTCAGATACTGGCTGGAATTTTCATAAAAGGTAATAACTAGGTACCCATTTATTTTCCATGGGTACTGGAACCCTCGCCCCTACACCCCTTTGAAATTGCTTACAATCCCAAACCAGCAGGTTTGCTCAAGGTGTGTGTGTGGGTCTTTGTTTTAGATCTGTGCGTTTCTGCAGTCGACAGCCCTCCTGGGCAGATGATTTCTCTTACAGTTCACTAGAATGACTTTCCCAGCAGCAAATAATCAGCAGTGTAGCTCATCTTTTCTGACAGGAGTTGAGCACAGAGATGGCTCTCCTCAGGCTAGCAAAAAAAAGGGTACAGAGGAATGAAAGTGCCATTGAGAAATGTGTCGGACTGAGAGGCAGCCTGTGTGAGCTCCACACCTGGACAGATGCTCAGCACTTACCTCTTGAGTGTTATTTCAGTTGCTCAGATGTCTGTCCGCTGGCCCGCTATTCCTGCCTGACTTGTGCAGACAGCCTCAGGCTAGTTTCATTGTCCTTGTGTTCTGCAAAAATAAAGAAACAAACGCATAAATTAAATACATCATTATGTTTCTGCATGGAAATGCTGGACATTTACAAAAAAGATGAGAATGGCTTCCAAGGGCACATCCCTATATTGATCTACATGGCAACAACCCAAATCAGCTTTGTTCAGAGCCAGATCGTTTTCCAGCCACCATGGAAGCAGCCAAAGGAGATGTATGAGGATGGAGGAAGCTGCTGTAGGTTAAAGATACTTTTGGGATTAACATGCTGGACTGGGCTTAAGAAACAGAGATGGCAGACAATTTCATTAATCATTTTTGTCAATATTTTAGGAATCAGAAAGAGAACAGGTCCTCTGTGGACCTGGAAAGAGCCTTGATGTGTTGTAAGGAATCAGCCATCAGTACACAGAGACCCACACACTAAGTTTTTTCTGATGTCTTGAAGCATGTGGTGTGTGTGTTACAGGGACACCTGGGTGCTCTCTTTCAGCATAAAAGTATCAGCAGCTGTGGGAGAAGGAGGAAGAGAGTGGGTGAAAGGCTACACTAGGAATCAGGTATGGGAAGAAAACCTTTGTATTTCATTTTTCCTTCAAATCTTGCCAAAATTTGGGGAGCCATTGAGTACAGTGCAACTCCCCAACACACGTCCACGTTTGCTGTGCAAGAAGGGTCATTAGAGAAATAGCTGGTAAAATAGGGAGCGCTTTGGTAAACGACGTGTTTTACAGAGTGATGTTTAGGGCTTATTCAAACTGAATATATTCTATATATATATATATATTTGTATAGGAGCACTCTCAGCGTGTTCAGGTTCGTTCATGGTCTGCACACTGGTGCTGTGTTATCAAGCAAAAGGGGTAAATGGAAATTGCACAGACTCAGACTGTGGAGAGCAGAGAACACCTCTGAGCAGAACCAGCACTCAGCACTGGGCAGAACTCCAAGAGGAGAAACTGAAGAGGTCTCAAGGTCCTCATGAAATGAATCCCTGCATGAAGGGCCAAGGCAACGAGGTAAATGCTTTTGCGAGAGCCTTCCTGCAGCCCTCGAGGGGCTCTGGGAGCACACAGGGCTTGTTCTGGCCTTCTTTCACAACTTGGATTGCGGTGGAATCCAGTTGCAGGATCTGTCTCCATCAAGACGTAACAGCTTTGAAGGCAAATGAACTTCCAAGCCATGCAGGCCCAGTTTTGGCCTCACTCCTGCTGCTAAGGACAAGCTGCTTGGCCTCCGCACAGCAGTGGTTTCATTGCTGCTTGCTGAATCGCCTGCCCTGCTCATCACTTTCCTCTCTGCACTTGCACAGGCAGCGCACTGAACAGGATCTCGCCATGAAACCCGAGGGAGAAGCTGCAAAGCCTTTCAGCTGCTTGGATTTCAGGCCTGCTCTGCACCAAATTCTCTGTGCTGAGATGGCTCCTCGGCTGGTAGTGCCTGAGTTCAGGATCTCACGGAGCTATGGGAGAACGATCTGAACAAAAGGTCTGCTAACGAAGAAGCAAAATCAGCCAGCTCCAGGGACTTGTTTAATTTCATTAACTTGATAGTTGATGCAATACCTCCTGCGGTAATTGGTATGTTGATCTTTTCCCCATGCTCTTGTATGAAAGAGGGAAGCATAAGATCTCCATTTCATCCCAGAGCTCAGACAAGCTAGCCCTACATTGCACTCTGCTAGTGATCTTCAAAAGGCATTATTTATAAAAGTAGCTTTCTGGGATGCTGTTCAATCCATGCCCATTAACCATGCAAATTCCTCAAGCTGTATCGGGTTAGATAGCTGCTGGTATCATAGCTGGAAAACCAACCAACCTGCAGCAAATCTTTGCTTAGTTCTTTATTGAACACAATGAGGTCAGGATTAGTCACTCAAGGCATTGGATTAGCACTATTGGTAGCCATGGCAATTTCCATTTGCGTGACAATCCATGTCACCTTTCCCATTAAAATTCAGCTCAAAATACCTATGAGAATCACACAGCCCTCTCTGAATCCCAGGAATATCACATGGCATCATTCAAGCTAGAATAAATCCAAACACATCTGAAGCTTTATTCAAATAAGATGAAACCACAGTAAGTCCAATTAAAGAAAAAAAGCCTTAAAAGCCTGAGAAACGGGCTGTGTTCATTCTAATTCTGATCTGGGTCTTGCCATGATTCATTACATTTCTGAGTCTTGCAGTTCCTTTAAACAAATAAGGGAAATATTTCCTCTGATTCCTGTTCACTCAGTAGCTAAGCTTGGAAGACCAAGCTTTCACCTGAACAGAGATGAACATTTCTGGCGAGGTCATCTCTGTGGCTGCTAAAGATGCTGCACACAGCTGGTGAGGAACCCAAGGCTTCGTGCACCAGGCCGTGCCACTGACCCTGCCAACCCAGCTTAGAACCATAGAACAGTTGGGTTGGAAGGGACCTTCAAAGGTCACCTCGTCCAACCCCCCTGCCATAAGCAGGGACATCTTCAACTACACCAGGCTGCTCAGAGCCCCGTCCAGCCTGAACTTGGCTGTTTCCAGGGATGGGGCATCTACCACCTCTTTGGGAAACCTACTTCTGTATTTTACTACCTTCAGCGTATAAAATTTATTCCTCATGTCCAGCCTGAATCTCTCCTCCTTCGGTTCAAAACCATCACCCTTTGTCCTATCACAACAAGCCCTGCTAATATCAACAGCTTGCTCATATACGATTCTGAGTTCCACGCTCCATTTTTCAGATATAAATCAGGGTTTTCTTCAACTCAAGCCTGTCAAGTTTTTTTGTATAGTCACCAACCAATTATTATAACTGTGCTGCCAAAATTACTGTTGCGGGGGTGGAATTCAGACAAACTGAGTTTGCTGTCTGTTACGGCTGAAGTATGGAAGTGGAGCAGGAGATGACATCCCTCCGCCCAACCTCCAGTTCTCCACTCCCAGCTTGCTGATCTCCAGCTGAAGGGCAGTAAGAAGCAGCTGGAACACACTCACATCTGGAGCTGCCATGGCTGTTTGCAGCTGTCCCTGCGTGGCTGCGTCCCTTTACAGCCAAGGCCAGCTGGAATAAAAAATCATGAATTGTTGCTCCTGTGCTTCCCATTGGGAATTAGCACTTTAACTCTGTGAGAAAGGCCTCTGCTTCTGAGCCCTGCCCAACCATAAGAACTCTATTTTGAAATGCATCAGGTACCTCCTGCTAAAGCTCTACACACGGGAGCTTCATTAAAAGACTGGAAGCAAACTAATAGGATTGGCTTGATCAAAGAGTCTAATAAGCCAACATAGCAACCGGCATTTTTATTCCATTATTTTGTGTGTCATAATACCCCAGTTTTCTACAGTGGGCGTCTCTTAAGGAACTAAGTGTTCAGCATGGCAATTTTTTCTGTGTAGAAGTGTATCCATTAAAATGTAAACTAAGGTTATACATTTGTTATCTACTCCTGAGTTATATCTTAGGTCATCAGCGGGAAAGGGCTGATCTTTGCACACTGTTCTCTCCCTCTTCTGAAACACTTCTGTTCAGAAGATGTTGGGTTACAGAAATGCAGTACATCCATAAAAATAAAATTAAAAAAAATAATAAATAAAACCTGGCATAAAAAGATATCTGTGCACGTGAGTACCGAAAGGATTTCACACCTGAGCTGGGTACTCCTTTTGCCACAGCAAGGAATCAAAAGATTCTGAGGATCTGTAAATACCACTGCAGCCACTCAGCCCTTTGGAAAACCACACACTTTGGTCTGGGCACGCGCGGGCCAGGACCAGCTCCAGCACCTCCAGCACCTTCACTTCTGTGATCAGAACATCCTATCATTTTGCACAATTGCAATTAAACCCCTTTTCCGCTAGATCTTGTGCTAAGATGGTTTTTGTAGTTCAGTCACTAGAAAAGTCTTATGCTCAACTACAAGCTAAATAAAACCATTTTCTTGCCATCAAATATTTAAGCCCGCTGTGCTGGCATGGACTCAAATGGAGGGAGTGAAATATGGCTGAGAAAAAAATGGGAAAACCAAAAATCTTTATCCTATGGATACTTTCATCAATATCTTAAATTATGCAGCTGTCCTCAAATAGATCAGGCTCACAAACAGCACAGCTCTCAGATGCGGAGAGGACCTGATAAAAACACATTCATTTGAAAGCTTAATTTCTTTGTATATTCCCAGATATTTTCTGAAGCTTAGGACCGTCTGAACCACTGTGAGAGGTTAGAGAGCTGTGAATGTTTTTTCTTAAATTGCTTGTGAGGTAGTGGGGAAGTTGATATGTTATGTACTCAAATGAAAGGCTTTTTTGAAACTGAGTTCAAGTGAACTGCAAATTCAAATCAGCAGGGTGCCAGTGCCCTCTGTGCTTGCTGCCTGTGTCCTTAAGAACACAGAGTCAAAGACTTCCAGCGGAGAAATACGAACATCGTCTTCTCGCCGCCTCCCGCGCTCACAGAGGATGGTGAGTAGTTGCAAAACCTCTGCGTGACTTTGCAGGACACTGGGACCCACTCCAGGCACCTCGGTTCCCCCTTCCAAGGCAGCTGCGCCTCAGCCGTGGTGCACAGCGCTGGCAGGGAGATCAGGCCATGATGTGCCGGGTCACCTCAACCCCTGGTCTAGGAAGAAGCCGACCAGCAGCCATTGCTGGGCCAGCGAAGAATCGAGAGGTGCGTGAAGGAGTAGTGGGACTTGCCCCCTTTTTTGGACCCCACCCTGAGCATCTCATGGCTCATCAAGGGGTAGGTCTGGTGGCTCTTGGCCATAGGAAAATTCTGACAGGTGAAGTGCAGGGTTGGATCAACTCTGTCCCCAGGTGTATGTTCTAGAGCCTATGAGTACAGCAGAAATCACAGCAGGCATGTCTACACAGTTAAATGCAGATTAATGAGGCCTACCTATGTCCACCCAGAAGCCACGGGGACACATTAGCTCAAGCTCTCAAGCTGTTCAACAACCATGATGCCTGAGGGTTTTTCCTCTGCAGTGTGCCAACCAAGGGACACAAAGAAAGAGCACCAAATAGCATAAGTCTTCTAAAACAATTGGAAAGGCTGAGAATACGATGCAACTCACAGAGGCAGAGGTGAGGGGATGAAAGAAAACTCATGGTTTGCCTTCCAGTGTTTTGTCAGAGAAATAATTTTTGGACATACAAAATTGCACACTGCTTCTGAGTTTAGCCATATGATTTGGTAGCTTTTTTTAGTGATGCCATATGCACAGTCTGAAAAAGAAAGTACTGGCAAAGCTACAGGAACAATGTGTTGGTGTTTTGTTTTTTTTTTCGGGGGGGGCATCCCTAGATATTTTCATTGGAGCTGGTTAAATTATGCTATACACTGAAAATGGACAGGAGATTATATGCATGGTCTTAATCTGAAGTATCTGTTGAGGCCTTGTACTTACAGAAAGCTTTAGTTACTTCTTTAAGGAAAAAATAGTCTGTCTAAAAGGACATGAGAAGATCTCACCTTTCACCATTCACAGGCTGAACCTGTCCAGGTCTGGCTATTACACCCCTAGTTGGGTGACACAAAACAGATGCGAGAAGAGAATTTATGGCTGCTTTGTGTCACCAGAACAGTACAAGGGACCTGTGCACTGGCCAGTGCACAGATCGGTGAATCTGGTAATCAGTGCATACAAAATAATGCTTGGAAAGTAGTTTTAAAAATAATAAACTATGCAAAACTATCTTCTTCCTGGTATTATTAATACCTGTGTAGTTATCAGACTGCAAATAAGTTTGAATCGAAGGCAGCGGCATTTTATGAAAATAGAGTGTATATATCAATGTACATCGTGTATAATTGGTGCCATTTGAAATGATGAAGTGCTACTAACTGATCTTCATAAAATAATACTTTGCATTTATATAGTGCCTTCCATCTGAGATCTCAGAGCACTTTGCAAACATTACTGAATTAACTCTGAGCCCTCTGAGTTTGCTGTTGCTCTCCTTAGTCTACAGATGTGGAAAGCAAAGGCAAAGAAAGATGAAGACCATATTAGGAACCTGGGGCTCTAATGGCAGGCAATTCCTATCCTATAAAAAAATGCACAACCTTTCTTTTTTGAATAGAAGCTGTAAGCTTTCAACACCTCTGAAAATCAAGCTACTTTAGTTGCTCTTTTGGATGCAAATGCCCAATTTAGTTTAAATGAATCCCTCAAAGTCCTCCAGGAAATGTGTAGGAGAACTGACAGAAAAGATCCAGAAAGTTTGGCTGAGGGCCCTGTGCTTTGGCTGGGAGACTCTGCTCTGATAAACGCCTGACCACTGCGACCACAGCGTGTGGAACCTTCTCCTGATTTCCTCCCTCCCCACAGCTTCCAGCAAAAAAAAATGAAAGCAAAAGATGTCTGCAGATGGCCAGAGGAGTGTTGGATCCACTTCAAGGGCACAGGAACCCAGGACCTACGGCAACAAGGCAAGGTAGATAGTCCCAACCTCAGCAGATTGCTGAGGAACTTCTGAAATCGGATCAAGTCAAATTAATTGATCTAGTCAAATTAATTAATCTGGTTAAATATTCTCACTGAAGAAATGATGACACTGATCTGGGATGGTCTGATAGAATAAGGCCAGAGACCTGCTTGGGGGGATATGAGGATGGGTATGGGATGAGGAGCTGGAGTGGCACCAAGCCCTTAATCTGGGTAAAATGCAGCCAAGGCAGGACATCCAGCTTCACAAAGAAATTGGGACTCTGCCTTCAGAGCTGCATTCAGGCAGATGTCAATGTCCGGACTTGATGCCTCCTACTCCCTATGGTACAGTGCCTTACTTGGATCACTGGAGGCTTTGGAGAGGTGTCTCTCATCAAACTGGGTCAAGGACCTAAAGCGATGTTCAGACAGCAGAATACAGTCCTGAGACTTTGAGGAGGCTTCCAAAGGGAGGTGCCAGATGCCACAGGTGGTGAATGGCAGTTGCCACCAATTTGCCGCGCTGCGCCGGCACGTCAGCCTCAGCGAGGAGCGATCCCCTCCTCACACAGGAAAGACAAATGATGCCGCTCCAGAGAGAACATGTATGCTCGCATGGGGATTCAAGGAATAAAAACCAATAAAACAAAGTGAATTATAAAAAAATAGTAGAGTAATATTGGCTGACATATTCCTTTCTACCCTGTGCTGGCTACAGAGCCTGCCACTCCATTTTTCCATGGGACCTAATGCATTGATCTGTGTTTCATCTCTGATCAGTGATTTTAGTTTGTGTTTTTTCTCTATCTCCCCTCTACCGTCTTTTTTTCTTTTGAGACAATGCATTCTTCTCCTTCTTTCTCTATTTATTGTTTGAAAGACATATTTACTAAGCAAATGCGAAATGCATTAGAATGCTTTGCAGAGCTGCCAAGAGGTCAAAGGTCTGGAATAAAAATGATTTTGAAACAATAATTGATTAGCTGACATTCTCCTAGAAAAATTGCTTTGGGAAAAGCTATGGTAAATCAAGACAACAGACAAAGTGACAGAAAAATGAGTAATGAGGGAAAGAGGGATAGGAAGAAAGAAAATCCGTATGGGTAGATTTATTCACTTTTGAAAATGATCCGATCTTTCTCAGCCATTGTCCTGGCCCCCAAACAAAAATCTTCTCCAATAAATAATTTCAAGCTGTCTTCAGTGACTAAGCCACAAAATGTTCCATCCTGAATAAATTCTATTTACTGCATGCAAAACCGATTAACATACTTCCAATGCATTTATAGGACTTCTGGTCTGCAGAGGCCATCTGTTTAGGGGAATTTCTGGAATAGCAGTGTCATCTCTACAGTAGAACTACCAAGAGGCCTGAAATCTCCGCCGTACTCTATACACAGCTGTATAGATGATTCAGGAGCTGCTTGAGCAGAAAAGAATTTGTGCGACTCACTGGGCTAATATGTCATCTCTGCCTACACAGGGAATGTTCCTAAACCTTTTGTCCTAAATCACCCGTTCCTTTCTAGCATGTTATCGATCCCTGTTTGGAAACAGCATGTGCTGAAGCTCTGTGGGAATGCATTTGCCTTCCATGCTGCTTTCCTTGGAAATCTGCCTCACCTGTCTTCATACCCTGTGCACCCCTACTAGGACAGGCTGGCAGGTTCTTGCGATCAGTAAATGTGCTGAGGGGAAAAAGAGAGAAATTGCGTTCATCCTTTATTCACTGAATTGGGGTGAATTTGCCATGAAATCCCCGCAGGTAGACCATGGATGCAGAGGCTGTACTTCTCAAGGCAGAAAAATGTCCAGAGCTCCTCCAGTTCCAGCCTCAGAGATCTCTCCAGATCTGGACAGACTTATATGGTGATCAACCAGGACTTAAGAGCACCAGAGGGAAGGGAAGCAAAGGGCAGGACTATCAGCCCAAGCACTATTCCCAGGGTATTTGGGAAGTCCCTAACTGTGTGTTCTCCCCGATAGCACACTGTTCATTGCCCAGCCTCAAACTGGAGAGGAATGGGAGGAGAGTCCAGTGCTCCTTTGATGGCAGTGCCCTCTTGCTGCCCCAGAGCTGGACTACCCACCACCAGCTCTAGGCCACAGCAGCCAGCAGCAGAGGATGAGTTTCCAAGTACTGGTGGACACGTGCTCATCTGTGCATCAGAAGCTACTCAAGGTCATGTTTCCCCCTGCCAAGGAAAGCAGAGGAGTCCCACAAATGGTCTGGCTCCCGTCCATTCAAACCCCCCAGCTTTCCTTGGAAGTAGAAAGCTCAGCAGCTGTGAAAGAGACCCTGTGGATGTCTGACCAACACACTTATTTATAAACTTCTTCCTATGCTTTGTGACAGCAAATAGATGTAATACCTTTCTGTGGAAGAAAAGCAAGAAAAAGATACACTTGGACAGTGCTCTGCATGGATTTGCAAAAACCTACTGTGGTTTGGAAGCTTAGATGTGCCCTAACATACCACAATTATTAAGCCCCAGGTATTAGGGAAATCATATCTCCCTGTGTCGCACAGCTGAATTAACTAGGCCGGTCTCATTATCCAATAAATAGGCAGCTTTCATGTATTTCTCAGATTTACATGTGTGGTGGTGCTTAGAAGCAAGTTGTCAAAGCATTTTTTTCCAAGGTGGTGTTTAGAGCTAATACAAAGTACACAGGGGAAAAAAATAATCCAGATTTTGTAGGTCTAAAGGATGAGATTTGCAAAGCTGCCTCAGGACTTTCTGACATCCTGTTCTTACTCAGCATGAACGTATGAACTGGAAAATGCAGCAAGGGCTTGAACTTCTTCAGATTAGGTGGATGATCCCCGATCTTAGCCCAAAGAAGATTCCTGCAGAAGACAAGGGGAGTTCTGTATGGATTAGGGGCACAGAACCAGGATGACAGGTTGGTTGCATAGAAGTGGGTTTAGGTTTTGATATCCTCCTTATGGCAACTGCAGCTTTTCTGCGTCTCTTCCCATTAGGATTCCCAAAAGAAGCCTCTTTTCACCTCAGTAAATATTCTGCTCCTGTCTTCGTTTTTACATGTGAGCGTTCCACTTTGTGCTAGAAGCACGCTACGGTAGCAGTATAGCAGTACTCTGGGGATGCTGCTCTAATAGATTCACAAGGTTGACTTGTTTAAGTGGGATTTCATTGTATTACACAGAGGATTTTTTCCTAAGGATGTGATTATTCCAAGACTGATCCTACCGCTGTGATATGACCACTTTTGGCACTGTGCATGCATGGCATGGGATTAGTCTTCTGGCACCGTATAAAATGACTTAGACATGTTGTCTTACTTATTAGCATGTGGTATTGCAGATCATTTTACAAAGGCAACAGCTGCAACCATTACTCCTACAGCTATGTCATAATTTGGTATGTCAAACACCTCTGTAGAGTGCAGGCAAGAGGAACATTTATTTGTCTCACTTGTCAATACATTTATTTCCATCTTCTTCTGCTTTGCATTTTTAAAGTAGTAAAACAATGCACTCTCTCCATACAGCTACCTCTCCCAGGAGCTGATGAGAGGATGCAAAAGGAAAGGTGCTCAGGAACTGCGGAGATTAGCACATTGCAAGACCCGATACAGAATGGATTAATACGCATTAACATTTGGAGCACTACTGCCATCACCATCATGACAAATAAGTCAGCTACTCCGTGTGCAGCATAGCCATTTGCCACTGCCACATTTACCGCAATCATTTGCCACTGACTTCAGCTTCAGGCTGCCAGGATCTTTGAGCAGCCGGCTCTGTGCAGAGGGGTGGGAAGGACCCAGCAGAAGGTACCCCTGCTTGTGGCTGGGCCCTGGACCGTGGCACATCACCCCAAGGGAAAGAAAGTACCAGCTCCAACATGTGCAAACATTGACTTGGCCTGGCCAGGATGGCTGCTGTTCAAATAGAAACAGTGTATTCGGACAAAAAGAGGGGCCTCTGGGTGATAAGCCCCTCTTTGAGACTCCAAGTGTGTCACGAACTAGTCACTTCTGGCACATACAGCCCTTCTCACAGCACCTTCTGCCCCACAGCACAAACCCCGCAGGACACAGGCTTGCCGAGAGAAGGATAACCAGCTGGTGAAAGAAGCCTGAGACAACACTCAGTTTCTCTTCAAATAATAAAATTGCATGTAGGGTCACAGGTTAGGTGAGGTCTAGCTGGGCCAGAGGGCTAACACAAGATGATCTCATGGAATGGGAGGCAGATACAAAGCTCTCCTCTGCCTTTCTATACACTCAGATTCCTGCAGGAGGTTGGAGGCAACCTTTCCAGGAGAGTTCATGCTGCCTTGTCCCTCTGCAGATGAATCACAGAATCCCAGACTGTCAGGGATTGGAAGGGCCCTGGAAAGCTCATCCAGTGCAATCCCCCCATGGAGCAGGAACACCCAGCTGAGGTTCCACAGGAAGGTGTCCAGGCGGGTTTGAATGTCTGCAGAGAAGGAGACTCCACAACCTCCCTGGGCAGCCTGGGCCAGGCTCTGCCACCCTCACTGGGAAGAAGTTTCTTCTCAAATTTAAGTGGAACCTCTTGTGCTCTAGTTTGAACCCATTACCCCTTATCCTATCATTGGTTGTCACTGCGAAGAGCCTGGCTCCATCCTCCTGACACTCACCTTTTATATATTGATAAACATTAATGAGGTCACCCCTCAGTCTCCTCTTCTCCAGCTCCAGAGCCCCAGCTCCCTCAGCCTTTCCTCACACGGGAGATGCTCCACTCCCTTCAGCAGCTTTGTTGCCCTGCGCTGGACTCTCTCCAGCAGTTCCCTGTTGTCTCCAGCTTAGTGACAGCTTTTCATGGCTGTCTCCCCCGCTGATGAAGACCAGCACACAAAGTTCAGCCAGATGAGCTTTCTGTGTGAGCACACCTTAGCCTGCAATGGGAAAATGAGCTGGTACGAAAGTAACATGTACTAAAGCCTTCACCAAGGCAGCACATTTTGGCCTAAATTGGCAAGGTGCCTTCAGAGAAGATGCCCACCAACAGACCCAAGGAGATGGACAGTGTCAGAGCAGCCGTGAGGAGCAGCTGGGGTTGGCCCCAAGGTGGCTGTCACTAGAAGAGCCTGTGTGTTCAAGCCATCCCTCCTGGGAATGAAGCTGCCCTGAAGTCACATCTAGTGAACTGCAACAAGAGCCAAACATGCTGTGACTTCGGAACTGCTGTTGAGAGGAGAAGGATTCTGCCTTGAGCCGTCTCACAGCCCAACATAAATCAGTGCAAGCTGGCATTTTGCAGCAGTCCTGTGCCTTCGACCCCCCTCCTCCACATGACTTCTCTGTTTGCTTTGAAAGAAGGAAGGAGAAGGAAAGGAGATGGGAGTGGCAGAAAGGGATCCAGACTGCAACCTGCAGCATCTGACATTTTTATTGTGTTTTAATTAAATAACCCTCAGACACAAGAGCACATGCAAATTCCCATGTGTGCCCTCCTCCTCCTCTTCCCCTTAAAAACTCATTAAGGAAGAGGACTGCAATCAAACCTGGAATGCAAGGTTGCCTCTCCTACTCTCAGGCTGTCGCCTGCACATCTTTGCCTGGACAAAAGGTCACTGCAGAACAATGCAAGACGGCTACGGCTGCCTTTCGTCCTCTTGTCAAAAGGCAACAACAGAAATCCAGTATGAGTCTCCTTTTCCTCTGCAGTCAGCATGCAAGCGGGGGAGAAGTAGTTTGTGCTTCCAGATATTCTGCTTTCTTTTCCGGTCTGATAACAGCCTAAAGTATCTCTGATGCCACAGATCCACTGGAAGCTGCAGCTGAGGAAGATGGACTGCATTTGTGTTGCAGTGTCCTCTGATAAATAGCAGTGTCCAGACAGGCAGCAAGGGCAGAAGCTGATGCCCAACTTACTTATATTTTCTGGACTAGATTTGGACTGTAGGTGGGATCCTGGCTGCAAGAAACATCTTACTCCCATGCTTCATGCGCTGCAGTTTGCTTCAAGGCATTTTCCTTGGCGTTCAAGGGTCTCTAAGCGTCTAAATGCCACCCCTTGTTCTACACACAAGTAAACATGATCCTCAAGATCCACCTCTGTAAAAAGATGAAATCTCTATCTGTACATCTGCATAGGACACACCCTCAACAGTTATTAGTTACCTCCTCTTTGGAGGTAAGAGCAGTAGTGATGTTAAACCACAGTGATCCAAATGTAAGCCCTCAGCTAACTTTGCAGTGAACATACACAAACGCACATATATGCATATTTGTGGTGCCCTTTATGCATCTCGGCCACTGTGACACAACTGGCTCATAATCTTACCCACAGTTTTGCCTCATGGAGGTTCTTGTAGGGCTGGGCCAAGAGACCAAGTCCATCCAGCTGTTGCCCCTGCACAAGGGAAAACGCCTGGCAGGAGAAGACCAGCCAGAGGTAGAACAGAAAGGCACTAGCACTGATCTCCAACCCGGCACAGTTGAGAGAAAGCCCCTGAAATGATCTATGAGCATTTTTCTTCTCCCACCACGGGGACAAGGCACAAGGAGGGACACACTCGTGTGCTTGCCCTCTGGAAGCACTTGAGGGCCAGGTGAATTTATTTGCTATTGCATCATTTTTCCTTGCAGATCTGACAGCTCATAATAGCTCTGGTGCCTGACAGCCCCGCTCTTCTCCAATTGATAAATAATGTCTTTCTGATTTGAGCAACCACGGAACATCTTGAGCCTGTCACACTGGAGAAAAGCCATCAGTCTCTCGTGCCACAAGTGAGGTGTTTGAAAAATGCTGTTTGTGCAACCATTGTGGGGTATTAATTCCTGGCATCCCACTTGTATTTTGATTGTTTCTCAAAGAACAACAACATATTTTAACTCTTTGCAAATGAAGCAGCGTTCTGTTGTTATGGTAACTCAAGTTCTAAAAATAATGTAAAGAAAAGACCACCTTTAATTGGTATCACAAGAAGTTGTTATGGTAACTGGAATTTTAAAAGTAACTAGGTTAAACTCCATTTCTTTTTATCCAGAGCTTTGCATAAACAAATTCTGATTAAAATATCAGGTTTAATTTAATCAGTTAATTAATGTCACTAAATGTCATTTATCTCATAACTCATTTATATTCAGTGCAAAATTACCTAACTTGCTGAGTTCTAACTATTCAGCCATCAATCTGGTATTTTGGAATAGGATGACTGTGCGATTTATTTTTGGTCGTGGAGCGGTTGGAAATGAACGCACTGCTTTTATATCATGTGAGGGGCCTATTTTTTGCCTCCATAGCACGGGTGTAGCGCCGTCAGGTAATCCTGCCGTGAAAGGCAAGCGTGCGCTGTATGAATGGAGGCACATGCTCTGCTGGCTTCTGTATCTCACCAAAGCCAGCACCTTCCAAACCCGCCCCTGCTGTCAGTCTCCTGCTCCTCCGCAGTGTCCAGACGTGCTGTCTCTGCCCCCTCTCCCCCCAGGCTGTCCCACCTTTCTGCCCAAATCACTCTGTCCTCCCTCCTCTGTCAGAACTGGCACAACATTTCCTACCCTACCCTCCTAAATCACAGTGACATTTCCTCCACTGAGGGTGTATTTTCCTGCCTGTCTCTCCATTGCACAGTCTCTGCCCTTTGCATCAACTATACCTCCTCTGCTCGCTCCCGTTCTCTTTGGACGCCCCAGGTCGTCCCAAGTGCTCCCAGTGCACCCCCAGTTACTGCAGCCAAGCCTATTTCACTGGCAGGTTCCTTCATAACCTCCTTTTACCTTTTCCACCAGAATTAATCTCCTTGCCCTTGCTATCTACAACCCGTACTGCGTAGTTCCTGGTCACCTCTCAATTCTCTGTGCATTTTTTCACAGATTAATAGAGTGAAAGGCCAGGAAAGGTTCATTATGACCACTTAGCCTAACAGACCACAGAATTTAATCCAGGAATTTCCATGTTGAACCTGTAAATTCTGTTTGAATGATTAGTGTGTCTTTTACGAAGGCACCTAGTCTTGATTAAAAGACTACAACTAATGGAGAACCCACTACATGCCTACATAGTTTGACCTAAAGATTTAACCCTCCCCGTTAAAAATAAATGCATCATATCTTTCATGCAAATGTGGCTGGCCTCAGCTCACAGCCCTTGGACCTCTCTATGGACTTTAACATTGGAACACTTCACCTCAAGGGAAAAAATTACTGTGGGTCAGCTTCCCTGTGGTAATCACCCCTATTCATGCTCTTACCTACAGCAAACTACAACCACAGTGAGATGATTTATTAGGGGACCCTGTCTCCCGGGGTAGGGGAGGTAAACACACACTTGCAGAGATGGGACAAACAGCTTCTGCAGAGCAGCTGGTATAAAGTAATCTGTTTTTCCTGGGACCTTGTCTGTATGTCTTCCTTTCTGCTGCAGTTTCTTTCCCAGATAGAAGATGAGCATCAGAAATTTTCTCGTGATATTGATGCTTATACATCTCAGTCAAATTACTTCTTAAGCTTCTTTTGGATAAGCTAGAAGAGACCTGTAGAGCTTTTTAAGTCACCCATTGCAAGGCAGAATTTCCAGGGCCGTTGTTTTTGTATTGCTTTTCCAGTTTTCTGCATCCTTTCTGGGTGTTTGAGCATGAGCACTTGACACAGAGCTCAGCAGATCCCTCAGCAATCCCATATCAAGAAGTGACATCATTCCTTCCTCAATGCCTTTGTGTACTTGCCCAAGGATTGCATCAGCTCCGTAGCACCAGCTTTACACCGTCATTACTTCATCCAAAATAGCCCCTGCATCCTTTCCAGAATTTCTGCTTTCTAGTTCTCAGCCTGAAACTAAAAACATAACCTGCATTCTTGGCTTGTGTGTACGTGACCTTCCCAGTGGCTCTATGTGTACACCAGCTTTCTAAAAGAATCCAGCTTACCAAGCAATCCAGATCTTGCCGTAGGAATGCTCTGTCCTTATTAGCATCACTTATCATGCCAGAGATGTTAATTTGATCTGCAAAGTTTACCAGCAGTGCCACCTTCTTCCACCTCAGTTGTAACTTCTTTTGCATTTGCCTCCAAGCTTTCAACCTTCCCTCCTTCTCTGCTCTCACATCTCTGGCTTTCTAAACCACAACAACTTCCCATATGCACCTAGCTGACCCCACAGCAGTACAAGCAAGTCATAAGACTGAAAAATCCCCATTAAAAAAGAAAGCCCAGAAATTAGCGTTAAAGGGAAACACAGGGGGAACTGCCCTCGCCAGCCCCAGCACATCCCAGGCTGCTGCTGCAGCCACTCAGCCTGTTCTCTACACTGTTGGAGCCCCTGTGTTGTGAAGCTTCTTGCATACAGATAATGCCATCAGCATATTGTTATAAATCATACAAACAGCAAAAGCACATGCAGGATGCGGCTTGCAAGCACAAGCATGCAAACAGCTATGAGCCAATCTATTTGCCTTTTTTGATGTGCTGTGATCAATCCATAAACAAATTGCGCAAAGGATTGTGTTTTGTTCTTATGAGATGGAACATTCTCCAAGTGCAAGTGGTTTCTTATCAAATGCTTCTGCAAAAATTAGGCTCTTAATTTAATCAACACGAGGTGGTTTTGGTATGTTTTTTTAAATCTTTCTCCCTCACAGCTGCCAGCCGGAGAGAAGCAGATTTCACTTTACATCTTAAAACAACAACAACAAAAGCTACCTTATCTTCCCTTTAAACATGTGCCATTCGTGACACAATTTGCTGTAAATGTCCTGCTTAGCTCCCTCATGGAAATGGACATTTCTAAATTTTTGGCAATTCTCTGCTCCCAGCTAATGTTGATTCTGATATTTTGCTTTCCCTGCATGTAAGATGTTCAGCTGATATGAATGGTGTTACCTGCTTATGCTGGGAATAGATTATTATAACTGATGACATTCACTGAATAGCTGACAGGAGGATGTTAACTGTATTCCTACAAATTTATGCACCTAGCACTATTATTTATTGTTATTGTGGAGTTTATGTGGAGAAGCCACATCTCTTGTGCCACTCTTAAAAACTGACGTCAAATCTTTAGTCAGTGCATTTATGGGGAGGAGATTTCTTGTGTGAAATGACAGGGAAAGGCTCACCAAATATAATTGTTTAGCACCAGTTAGTAAACAGCTTTGGAAAATCACAAGTCACCAGATGTATTCAGAGCTCCAGCTAAAGTCCCGTATCTTGTACCACACACCCAGAGTGCCTGATATTAGAGAATCCATAGGAGTTTAGAAAATGCAGATGATTTTTAACGTTTTGTGTTTGAGGTGTGCACAGCAAAGCGACTGATCAGAACGTGCAGTCCATTTTCTAAACAGTAATTAGGTTAACAGAACATATTCATCATTTAATACAGTCATCAGAGATGACTGGGATTAATCTTTTTTCCTGTAGAAGCTTTTACGAACCTTCCCCTTCATCTTGTTCAGAGAAGTTTCAAGTTTTCAGCAAAAAATCAACCCCTGAGTATTTGCATTCTAAAATGGCTCTTTGGCATTTGTGGTTTAATGTGTCCCACTCCCTTCTCTGTCCCTTTGCACCATGGCTATATCCCAACTCTCACGGTGTTTTGCTGCCACCTTTCCTGCTGATGGGGCTGTGGGGACACGGCTCTGCTGCTGTCACAACCCTGATTCCAGCCCCGGGCAAGCTAGAGGGCAACAGGTTTGGTGTGGGGCATCACATCACAATTTTAGAATCAAGACAGTTGGGACTTGCCCCTGTTTTGATGTATAATGGGAAATTTCTGTTGAAAGCAGATACCTTTCAGCTTTAAATGTAATTTTCTTTCATAAAGGCATTTTCAGGGCAGATTCATGGAGAAGCTCTGCTAGTCATCACATAAAAAATTTGATTAATGCTTTTACAGCATAAGGGGACCCAAGCCATGGAAGTATGTGATGAGGTGCATGTGAACCTGACACACAGGACTCTGGCACCCACAGAAGCAGTTTGCTGACCCAGGGCCCTGACTGAAATATTTTACTTACAGGTATCGTCTGTTCACAGCAAAGTGCAGAAATAGTTCCTATACATTTTTCCCAGCCCATGCAGGGAGAGGTTTGAAGCTCCAGCCTGGCCAGAGATTGTTACATCAGAAAAATATTTGGAAGCATAGATCCAAGTGAACGGAACTGCAGCCAGGCCACGCTGTGTGCAGCCACTGAAGTTACGGGGGGCACAGCAGCTGCAGGACAGGCAGGGGAAGCCAGAAACTGCTCAGTTGAATCCTCTCCAGACCATGTTTGACACATTATTTATCTTCTTCTTTTACAGGTCTCTCTTGCCAAGGAAGCGGGGGAGAGAAGTGTAGCTCAAAGAGCTGTTTACTTTCCTGCTGAATGAACAATTTTGAGTGAGCAAGATCAGTCTACAAGGATGAAAACGCAACCCTGTCTTGCTAAAACAAATAAAAAGATAAGATAGCAGGTTAGCTCTTCAAAAGTTTTTCGACCTCCAGGAGAAGCAATGGGGTTTAATTTCATCTGTCACTCACTCCCCTCTCAGAAGGGGACCTTTTATCAGCCACCACGCCAAAAGCCTCCACATTAGACAAAGCCGATATCTTCAAAAGTGACACGCATAGACGTCTGTGCGGCTGCAGCATCCACAGGCAACCCACAGCCTCGGAGCGCTTTTCAGATCAGTTGGATGACGGGACAAAACCCTGTCTTCCCTGTGCCATCATCTGCTGTGTGTTAGAGGGCATGTGGAATGAGGACTGGCCAAGCTTCTGGCCTCTCTGCCTGCAATCCATTCCCTTCGCAGGGCCAAATGCAGCTGGCGGCCCCAGCCCTGAGCCAGCGCCAGGCATGGGCACTGGAAGAAGCCAGTGGGGACACTGGGAATGTGACTTACACTGGGACCCCAAAAAAGTACCCAAAAGGTGCATACTATTTTAGATATTGTGATACCTAACAACAATCCATGTGAATACTTTGCAACCAGGTGTTCCAGATTATTCTTTCCCAAAATATCGCGGTTAAAAATATTCAATTCTGCTGTAATTTGGCTCTCAAATTCCAAGGGAACCAGCCAGTCCTCACCGAACATCATAGCTCTACTTAGGACATTCTGCCCAGCAACAGATTTTGAATTCTGTTATGTTCCGTTGAGAAAAGGTTCACAAAATTCAAGGCAGACAGAGTGCAGCTCCTGGGCATACATTAGAAGTATATGTGCTGGCTTCCCCAGGCACAAAACAATCCTAGAGCAATCTTCCCTGCAAAAACGACTTAAGATTCCTTCTGGATTTGGGTTAAACTGATCTGTCTTGTTCTTTGCTGCACTGGCAATGTCCAGGCAGCTCCCGACCCAATTGCTGTGTCTAAAGGAAAACAGCTTCCTGTATTCACAGGGAGTACTGCAAGCAAGAGAAGCATGAAGTTATAATACATAAAGGATTTTCACTCCTTCAGAAATGAATAATGAGCAAGATGAGCTGCCCAACAGAAAGAATTGCCCTTGATTCAGTGGATTAATTTACTCAATAGCATGAAATAAGACAATTTAAGGGAAATTAGAATTAATATAAAACATTTGTCTTCAGACACGGTTAAGCAATAACGTGGAAGAGTACAATAGTCAATAGGATGTACAGAGAGGTTTAGACTGTCATACTGCAATCGTCTTAAAAAAAAAGGTTTGTTACCAAATATTGTGTATATATTTTTTCTTATCACCACACAGTTGCTATATTGCTAGTGGGTAACTATACAACCTTGTTATAGAGAAGCAGACTGACAAACATACTTGCTTCTGCTTACTGTTTTACCTAATCCATGAGTAGCATTTGCTTTAGAGTAGTACCCAGAAGACAGGTCAGAGATTGTTTTGCAAGGTGCTACACAAACACTACCTGCAAAGACTGCCCTTGCCTTGGGAGGGTTTACAGTCCATGTCTCTTCTTGCTCTGCCATGAAGTGCTGCGTCTGATTGGGAACGTCCACAGAACCTCTTAATTCTTTTTCTCAGCATGTTTCTTTGAAAATCCTCCTGCTGCTTTTTTCATTGTTGTTTTATGAGAGACAAATGTCTGTGTATCATGGGTCTCCTCTCCTTTCCAAGTGACTTTTCTTTGTGCTTTGCACCTGCTCTGTCACTTGGTCAGAGGATGACACACACTGACTGGCTTGCATACACAGCGTGGTGGAAATAAAGATCTAAGATCTCCAGTGATGTGCAGGTTCACATTTCCATGCACGGGTAGGTGATCTGAATCCATAACTAGCCCTGGCAGCAATGGGTGACAAATTGCCTGGAGCGCACTTTTACCGGGGTACATGGTGCTGCTAACGCTGTGCACTGCTCTTTGGCCACCGCGAGCACGGCAGAACTGCCAGCATGGCCTCCTCCTCTGCAGATTAAATCACGAGACAAATCACCGCAGGAGAGCTTTAATATACTGCCTACATTTTAAAAGTCCTGCTGCCTAGCAAGTGGTTGTCCCTGGGCACATCACCAGCAATATTTATGTATGGATGGACATACTCCCCATAAATATTATTGTTCAGGTTAAGTGTTGGAAATAACAATAAAGAAATCTACGTGAAAGGATGACTCAACCTTATCACATTCCTGATGTTTGGGACTCAGCATCTCAGTGAAATAGAGTCCCCAGATCCATCCCAGGGAGGCAGCAGAGGGACGTGGCCCAGGCTTGGAGGGGATTAAGAACAACTGACCTACGGCTGCTACCGGCTGTGCTGTGCTCTCCCAGCTGGGGGAATGCAGTCGGCAAAGAGATTTTTAAACTTCATTTTCTCTGTCTACAGGTGCCTGTCTTCCAGTATTAGTCTAGGGAACTGCACACCAATTACCTCATATATTCACTGAAAGTGCAGTACAATACAACTTATTGTTATATAGTGTCCTTGATAGAAAGCCCCATGAAATGCTTGACAGTACTATTGGGTCCATAAAAGTGTGCGTGGTCATGAATACATGTGAGGGTTCAGTCCCTTGCTCTCGATTCCTGTTCTCTGCTGGAAACCACTCTGTTACAATTCTCTCAATTTCAACACTGAGAGGAGGTGGAGGAAGGGAATATCACAGCTCTGTGTCACTGTCTGCAAATGCACGAGGACACAGAAAGGCCATCCTGCCAGACACGAGATGAATGGTCCCGAGGGACACACACAGACATGCAAATAGGGAGGCACGGACACTGACCCACAGCTGACCACTGGTGACCAGCCTGACCCTCGGCACCATTAGGGCCACCAAAGTGAGGAGCTGCAGCAGAGGGGACCAGATTCTCCACAGCAGCGCTTTGGCTCGGCCACACATACTGTACACAAGCAGCTTAATCTAATCTTTGCAGCACTCGGCAAATGAAGACCATAATGTCCTATCATGAATCACCTGTTTTCTCCAGCACTGTGCCCAGAGAAAAAAAGAAAAAAATTTGCTTTCCAAAGTTCAAGTTATTTGTAACCATTTGACTAAACCCGTTTCTAAAAAACACAATAAAATGTCAGTGTTGTGGTTCCATGATGAAGCAGCTGGGGCTGGATTCAAGCAGCCAGCTGTGAGGCTGAGGACAAACTTAGCTGCCTAATGCAGCATCTACGCTCAAAAACATCTGTAAGAGACTTGTGGTGTGCCTGATTTCTAGGGATGATGGTTTTGGAGTCTCTGTACAGTCAGTGGAGAGGAACAGGGATGGAAACGAATGGGCCATGGGAGGATCTTGGAGTGCAGGGAGGACTGACCTCACCACAGACAAAGCAGCCACCAAGAAGAGGCCGCCCCATTCCTGGGGACTCATCCCATGGCAGGTAGGATGAGTCAGGACAAGGCAGGGGAACGTGCTGTCCCTCCCCAGTGAGCAGCTCCCCTACCTTATCCTGGCCCTATCGTAAAAGGGATCCAGCAGGTGATGTCTTCACAGAATCACAGAATGTCAGGGATTGGAAGGGACCTGGAAAGCTCACCCAGTGCAATCCCCCCATGGAGCAGGAACACCCAGCTGAGGTTCCACAGGAAGGTGTCCAGGCGGGTTTGAATGTCTGCAGAGAAGGAGACTCCACAACCTCCCTGGGCAGCCTGGGCCAGGCTCTGGCACCCTCACCAGGAACAAGTTTCTCCTCATACTTAAGTGGAACCTCCTATGTTCCAGTTTGTATCCATTGCCCCTTGTCTTATCACTGGTTGTCACCGAGAAGAGCCTGGCTCCATCCTCATGACACCCTTTATATATTTGTAAACATTAATGAGGTCACCCCTCTGTCTCCTCTTCTCCAGCTCCAGAGCCCCAGCTCCCTCAGCCTTTCCTCACACGGGAGATGCTCCACTCCCTTCAGCATCTTTGCTGCCCTGCACTGGACTCTCTCCAGCAGTTCCCTGTCCTTCTGGAACTGAGGGGCCACAACTGGACACAATATTCCAGGTGTGGTCTCCCCAGGGCAGAGTAGAGGGGCAGGAGAACCTCTCTGACCTACTGACCACCCCCTTCTAACCCACCCCAGGTACCATTGGCCTTCCTGGCCACAAGGGCCCAGTGCTGGCTCATGGTCACCCTGCTGTCCCCTGGACCCCCAGGTCCCTTTCCCCTACGCTGCTCTCTAATAGGTCATTCCCCAACTTATACTGGAACCTGGGGTTGTTCCTGCCCAGATGCAAGACTCTTCCAAGGGGCAGCTTCCACTCTGGGGCTTTCAGTAACCATTCCCAGCCCAAGAAGAAAGGTCAGCCAAAGTATTTCTTTCTGTTGCAGTCAGTATGGCTGCAATAACACTCATGTGCTGTGGTTCAGACCCAGGGATTGTCCTTAAGTTTATAGGAATATTTTGCAGGATGAGACAGGTGAATATTTTAGAAAAGGTACCCAAAGACTTTGATTTCTTCTTAATAGGCTGTTCTCCCTCACAACCCTTGAATTTTCTTTGCAATAAGTAAGGAACAGATAAAAAAAAAAAATCTACACTTAATTAGGCCTCATTTTCATTAAAGCCCTACAGAAATTCAAAAAAGAAAGAAAGAAAAGACAAGAAAGCTAGAACCTCAAAAATTTGCCCATAACTAAACTTCACACATTACTACGCACACAAATATGCAGTCATCTCTCAAGTGCTTTAACAAGCAGTTGTTAATGAACTACATGGCAGAGCGCTGACAAACCTAAAGAAGAATAATCCAGTACCATTTAAAAATAGATCACAGTTCTCTTTGTTATGTGGTGCCCTGTCTGGTGCTGGGAGCCCCTGGATCCCTCCAGAGAGAGGATCTGTCTTCAGGATCTTATCAAACCTGAACCCTGCAAAGCATGAGCTGTACTCCAGTGAATGGGAGGGGCAGAAGCGAAGGGCTCACCAAAACTATAGTTCAGCTCTGATGTATTAGTAGTTCCAGGGGAAAAAAATTGTGGTGAGAATATTTTGGGGCTGATATATTAGATATAAAAAACTGGAAGTTTGAAAATAAAAATGTCATGCTGACAAGTGAAAATCAGGGTGTTTCATTAGAAAAAAACAAAAACAAAACCAAAACCAAACAGAGATAATTTGAATTCTGGAGTTTTTTGGGTTTGGTGTGTGGCTCCTGGAGAGCCCTGATACATCCAGCTTGGTCCTGCCCAGGGCCATCGCTTGAGTGGCTTGGGGATGGTTTGCTGAGGGATGGAAACCCCTCACTTGTTTCTGTGGCTGCTGAGACTGGATTCAGCAGCTCTCAGCTGAGCAACACCCTTGACTTCAGCAGGAAAAATGCAAGGTTAGACTCTAATATCTACCCAGTGCCCTTTAACTTCACTCGCGTAGTGCTGATAATTGGAAAATGAATATTACTCAGGCAGCGGAGGATGGCTGCAGTGGGTTGGGTATAATTAGTGTCCCTGTGCAGGTCCAAGTTAGTCTTCCCTAATTTTAATTCTGGTAGTATTTCTGTTTAGACACAGCTTATTACAGGCATCTATTAAAAGGCTGGAGACCACATCCAAAATGAAAGTAGAAAAAAATAAGCATAATGTGTTTCCTTTTCACCTCTTCCTGCTTCTTTCCATACCAAATTAACAGCAAAGACCTTTTTCAAGCACCTCACATGGGCATCCTTGTTATCAAAACTGTCCTGATGGTGAGAATCGAGCCCTAAGTGTGGCTGCGTTGAGGTGAGTCCTGCTGTGGGATCAATGGTTTGCAAGCCTCCTGCGTACCCTGTGTTGCAACCCGTGGCTCAGAGCACTCCACATCCCAGTTTAGGTTGAGAGAGGTTCTCCTTCCCCTCTACTCTGCCCTGGTGAGACCACACCTGGAATATTGTGTCCAGTTGTGGCCCCTCAGTTCCAGAAGGACAGGGAACTGCTGGAGAGAGTCCAGCGCAGGGCAACAAAGACGCTGAAGGGAGTGGAGCATCTCCCGTGTGAGGAAAGGCTGAGGGAGCTGGGGCTCCTGAGCTTGGAGGAGACTGAGGGGTGACTCATTCATGGGGATCAATATGGAAAGGGTGAGTGTCAAGAGGTAAGACAATGTGTAATGGGTTCAAACTGGAACACAGGAGGTTCCACTTAAATTTGAGAAGAAGCTTCTTCCTGGTGAGGGTGGCAGAGCCTGGCCCAGGCTGCCCAGGGAGGTTGTGGAGTCTCCTTCTCTGCAGACATTCAAACCCACCTGGACACCTTCCTGTGGAACCTCAGCTGGGTGTTCCTGCTCCATGGGGGGATTGCACTGGATGAGCTTTCCAGGGCCCTTCCAATCCCTGGCATTCTGGGATTCTGTGACTCTTTGATTCTCTGCCGCACACAACTGTGGGGAGCCCTGAGAGACGGGAACATGGGGCGCAGTGCAGGGGGTTCCTCTCTTCCTTCATTTCTGGCCCCCTTTGTTTATATGTGCTGAGGTTCAATAGGCATTTCAAAATGTCAGGGAGCAGAAAATGAAAAGGAAGGAGAGAGGATTATATCGTGCCTGTCTCTATTTTATAATGTGTTTATGTGGGAATGGGAGGGGGCGCTGGGGGCATCACTTTGTATCTGGTTTGAAATTGTTTTTTTTCCATAAACAGAAAGGTTTCAGAAGGAGAATGCTAAGCAGAACAGAGAGATGACACACCATTTATCCAGGTTTTGTTAAGTAATGAGCTAGATCTCTCAGTGATCAATCTCTCCCTTTCAATTAACAGCAATAAATTCCTCATAAAATATTCTAAACAACGCTGGACTTTCTTCTTGCTTTACATTATTTATGCAGCGTGCTTGTTATTCTTGTCCTTAAAGCAACTTTATATATATTATGCCTTGGTTTTCAGCCAGGAAAACAACTTGCCACTGCAGGATGATCTCAGCAGCGTGTTGCGCCGATGCACACACAGACACTGCCCCTCAGAGGTGACATCCAGCCATGGCCACAGGGAAAGAAAATCAACAACTACTGGCATGCGTTGCGATCGCGATGTGTTTATGCAATTTTGACTAGCTGGCTTGCTTACCAGAAAGAGGGCCTGATATTTTTTTATTTGGAAGGAATGTCTGTATTTTGATCTCAGATAAGCAGTGCAAATCTGGTGCGGCTCCTTTGATTTCAGTGCTGATTTTTGCAGCGGACATAACTGATGTCAGGTTCCTGACCCCAGCTCCTTTTCCTGAGAACTGTCACGTAAAGATAAAGAATCACAGCAGCAGCCATCGTGCTTTTCCAGATGCTGCTGGACACGGCCACTCTTGGAATACAAGAAACCCCATAGTGACCAGAGGCAAATTGACACATTGCCATCCACCTTAACAAATGAGCATGGAAATGATGAGGAAGGAAATAGCAGGCTAAGCCCATTACTTCATCAACTGCTACAACAGCCACCGACCCCATTACTGCTCTGCGTTTCCCTGCTCGCTGGGGATGCTGCCTCAGCAAGGCCACAGGCATCCTCATGGAAAACACAACAGTGACAGCCCAGCCAGGCCTTGGCCACCTCAAGGGACGCTCTCTCGTGTCAAGTGCTTCTCTGCCTCCTGCCCTGATGGAATAATGAAGAAAATCTGTCTCGTTCTTTGCATCAGCAGCTGCCTCTGCCCTCCCGAGCCAGACAGAGTAGCAGAGAGCAGCAAATGCTTTCTTGTGTCCATCTGCCTGTTCCGACAGCAATTCCTCTAGCTAGGGTTTTACATTAAGCAAACTGATGTGTGTGTCTCTCCTGTGCAGGGCTGGAGGTGGGGAATGAGCAGTAAGCTGTGTGGGACAAAAAGCCATCATGTAAGCATGCTGGGAAATGATGCACTTCATTTAAAATGAGCAGCACCAGTGGCTCTGGGCTGGCAAGAATTTTGAGCCACTCCCCCGGCAAGAGCTAGCACAGCATCAAGTCATGGGATAGACCAAACATTGACATTTCAGCCTGTCCGTTCACTCCCTAGCCAGGTGAAAGCACGCACGCAGTAGAGGGCTGGGGCAAAGAAAAAGACTCCACAAATACAGCTTGCCGTTCTCCCCCATTTGCCCCTTTTTTGAGTCCTGATGACTCCAAATGCTAGGTGAAGCATCACTGCTTGCATGTTTCATGGTTTTTATCTACACTCTGAGCAAACTGATTGGCCTTCAAGGCAGGAGATCTCCAGGAGAAGACCATTTATTTGGACAAGGGGCCTCAAGCAGGAGGTGGTGTGAGTTGAAACTGGGAGAATCTTCAGGGTCAGAACGTGATTCATCAGAAAGTTGTGATCCAAGAACTGGAGAGAAACCACGGGTTTGGCCCTGCGATGCCTGGAGGCAGGACAGCTCTGCTGAGAGATGGGACAGGGACTATGAACCAACTAGTGACAGAGAAGACCTGGCACAGCCTCTGTGCAGGGTGCCAGGAGGTGGGTGTGCAGGAAACTGGGGCGCAGCTTGTCCTGTTGCCATGGTCCATACTGGGGCTGGGGCACGCTGACATGGAAGGGAGAAGTACAACCTCAACAGGGGGGCATACAGGCCCTTTGGCAATGCGAGTCAACGTTCTTGTTTTACAAATTATAATAACAACCATTTTGCAAACCATTACTGGAATCGCTCTGCCTGGCTTCAGTGGAAGGAAGCGGACTCATTAATTCCCATCTGACATTCCCTTTTATCTGGTGACCAGGGTCAACTGACAAGGGGAACACCCAGCCAGCCATTAACAAAACAGGAGGTGTGTGCATGTGTTTGTACCGGAAGAGAGAGTTAGAAAAATGCTACTTTCCCTTGGGGAGAAACTTGCTACATGAGATTTTAATGAGTAATTAGGATCCTGGAGACTGTCCCTCTACACAAAATTAACCCAGCACTGCTAGAGGTAGAGGTCAAATAGAAGTCCTCTTCACAAACGCTCCCTTTCCCTGGTGGGGATGACTGTGTCCATCACACGTGCAGCTGGATCAAACTGGGGACCAGTGTGGCTGAGGATGAACAGAGCTTGAAGGTCAGACCAGCCAGTGCCCTCTGTACTTGTAACAAAAGCCTCCACCACATCTTCCCTCCCTGATACCCTCTTTGCTGTTCTCCCTTTAAACACACCTTTCTTCCTGCAGAGATGCACTGCGGGGGAAACCTTGTGCACACACAGCTACCGTCCCAACTCTGTCCACTACAATAGCACTTGCAAAATTTGTGGCTTGTGAAGAAGTGACTGGATGCAAACAACCTGCAAAGCTCCCCGTAAGGCTGTGCTGGCCACACTCTGCTTGGAGCCTTCCTCCTCCTCCTCCTCCTGGGGAGAACAATGGGGCTCTGTCAGCACCAGGAGGAGTGAGCACTAGCAAAGCACAATGGCCTTTTTTATCCTAGCTTCAAGGCATTTGTGGTTGGAAAAAGAAATGCATTCATCTTGTAAGAGTGAGGAATAACTATATTAGAATTGGGCTTTGCCCAGAATTCTGTGTTTGACCTCCAGGGAATAGATCTGAACCTGGATCACAGTCAAAATATTTTAGCTTACTCCTCTCTTTTTGCTTCAGCTAATTTTGAGAGCCTGTTCCTCTACCTAACTCTGAATTGCAGTGGTGATCTAAGCTCTAACACCTTCAACGTCCTCCTTAGCTTGGGGGACCTATTAATGGCACCAGGAAGATAGGCGGAAGCACAGGCTTGCTGATTGCTTGTGAACTAACTCATCTTTAATCCTTCAGGTCCATTTAGCCATAAAAGAGTTAACACCTACACCTCTCAGTGAAGAAACTGGCTCATCCAGGGAAAAAAAAAAAAATTCCCAGAAAAATAGGATGTCAGTAGATTATCCTTCTCCAGATCCATGGATTAGTGTGTTTGGAGGGGGTATCCAAGTGGAAAAGAATGTAATTTCACTGTATGTGCAGGGAGAGGCTTCAGCTCCTCTCCAACTCAATTACACATTTCTCTTATCATAGGCATCACATGATGACTGCCCTCCTGCCTTGCTTTGCTTAAGCCTATTACTGCATTTTTATAAATATTGGAAAGCCTCTTGAAATTGCGAGGTGTCTTGCCACACCGTTGGCTAAATCTTTTTGTTTCCTAAGTTTTCCCTCCTCTCCTCTTCCGCATCACTTCCTTATTTGAATATTTCCCTATATTAAATGATGAAGACATTGCAACATCCATCTTCCCTTCAGCTTCTCCATGACACACATGTACAGGTTTCCACCTACACTTGAGGTCAAACTTTTCTCTCAGATTCCCTTAGGCCAGCCTAGAGCAAGCACCACAGGCTCAAATACGTGGGGAGGCAAAGCAAAGACTCTGGGCTTTCTGTAGGGAAAGCCTGGAGTGCAGAGAGAGGCCAAGAACCAGCAGAGCTTCCATAGTTATGGAAGACAGTCTGAAAACAAGTACCAAAGAGATCTAATTTGAAAACCAGATGCTGGTTAACATTAGGAAGATCATCTCTGGTAGCTGGAGGGAGGGGACCCTTCCCCTCTTCTCAGCACTGGGGAGACCACAGCTGTGCCCAGTTCAGAGACACACGGACATACTGGTCCAAGTCCAATAAAAGGACAAAAAAATGGCAGAGAAATCAGAGCATCTGCTATACAAGGAGTGGCTGAGAGAGCTGCGATTATTTAGCCTGGAGAAGAGAGGCTCGGAGGACCTTATTAATGTATAAACTCTTGAGGGAGGCAGGGAGTGCAGAATATAGATCCTGACTCTTCCCAGAGGCAGTGGCCACAAACTGAAATAGAGGAAATTTCATTTAAACTTTTTTTTTTTTCCCCTTTTTCCCCTGTGCAATATTATGCTATGTTTTCCTTGAGCTCCATCCCTTCCCCTTAAGGAGGCACAAGCTCTGGGACCAGCCGTCACCATACATTGCACAGCGTGCTAGACAATCACCTATGGCGGCTTCTCATGGGCGAGATGTGAACATCACTTTAACCAAGCAAAGATGAAGATGAAGCTTCAACATTGCAATATGTAGCACCTGGGTATTTTCCAGTGTTTGTCTTGTGTATTTGCTCATTTAAACAACCACCAGTGAAACCGAACCTAAAGGTGGAAAAGAGTGAAGATGTTAAGAGTTCTAGATGTGAATTTGTTTAAAGTTGTTTTTTTAAATTTGCAGGAGGATTTGCATCAGGCTAATCAACTTTTCAAGTTTTAGATTTCATTTTTCAAAGTCTGATAAGAGTAACCAGTAGTTGTATTTATTCCCCTTCATTCTTTCACCTGTCTGCTGCCAACAGAGACTAAAAAATCCACACATTCCTAGGATAAAACAAAAATGTAAAAGCAGTAATAAGCCAAACAGAATTATTGCAGAAAAGGTCAGATTTCCTCTTCTTTTTGACTAAAGCTGACCATCTCACATCACAGATACAAACTCTTTATAAGCAAAAGTGGTAGAAAGCATTTTGAAATGTTTAGGTTCTTAGATGTCCAATGCAGAGAGCTGAATATTCAAGTATCATAACGAAATTGTGCAGGTCATTCATAATTGTGCAATTTAATGCTGTATTGCGTATTTGATTCAAAAGAGAGGGGATACTTTTCATGTAATAGGTATATAAACCTACAAAATCAGAAGTGTCTCCAGGTTGGGGATAGCTCAGTTTTGTGTGTATCTATTCTGAAACACTGCAAAGGACTCTGATTTGGGGGAAATGATGAGGACTGTTCCTCTGAAAAACTGTCTCTGAGTTGAAGCATTGCCAGGGGAATTGTCCTTTAAACCCTTTATCCACTGAAATATTGCAGATTGTTTCTCCCTCCATCCACATGCTGAGTTATCATTTGTTCATAGACTTGAAATTGCATTTGGAAAAAAATATTCTGAAAGAGGGTAAGGATGGAAAATATTTTGGTTGTTAGAAGTTCAATACTGAGTGGACAGCTGTGGTTATTATTTCCCTCTTGGCAATTAACTATTGTTACACACCAGAACTGACTGTGAAAAATGTAAATGCTCATGGAAAGAAAAGAAATTCAAACTTTTGTTTATTTAATCTACTTTTGTTTGTGATCTCAGCCATTTTTTTTCTCTTTATCTCAAGCTTGAGTAACATGATCAAGCTGATCTGCCCTAAGACTTTCAAAGCACGAAGAATGCCCGTGCACTATCATCTGTGCTAATCTTGCTACAAACATTACAGTATTTTACTGTGGAATTGAGCAGAGCACCTTGAAGAGAAAATTATGCCATCAGGAAACCCAATGAGATTCTCAAGATAAAAGCTCAGGTAGGCTGTCCCGCTTCCAATCCCTAATATTCTACGATTCTATGAATCTGGGGTCACTCTGCACTGAAGTCACAAAGTTGTTGGAAAATACGGCCTTTGCTCAACATCTGCACCACATTAACTATGCTGCCAGTGCTCGGCAAACAAATAATTAGAATAACTAATGGGATTCTTTGCAAATATAACGTTCCACAAAGCTTACAGAGATGTCATCTGCTCTGCAAGGTAGAAAGCTGGAGCCTATAAAAACCTCCGTGTATTGTTAATGTTATACCCTCAAGCAGCCCCAGGGACCGTTCAAGCGCATAAAACTGAACATTTGTAGAGCTACAGCTCTATAATTGGTAATTTTGCAGCTACTGTCTTTTTCAAGGATCTGGAAAGAAGTTCTACAGCAAAAGGTACCTTGAGGGCCCACAGAAATAAGCCGTGGACAGCTCATCTCCACTTTTATTCTAGTGCTTGGCTTAATGCAACTGTCTCTGAAAACTCACCCATTTTGCAGCGGAAGGATGGCACATCCCCAGCACTTTGGCATGTGAGAGGCAGCAGAACACATCTCACTCCTGCTCGGAGCTGGAAGTGAAAATAGAGTGCGAGGAATCCACAAGGAAGTTGCTGAATGCGTGGCAGATGTTACATTTGGCCTAGCAGTGCTCCATGTGGCAGTCACACGAGCACTCGTCTCAGCCAGAGAGGCTAATAGGGATGGGCACGGTGCGAGGGCTTTGCTTTCAAATGAGAGTGGGACAAATGGTGTAAGTGAACCAACGAGAGCGGGAACAAAAAAAAATATTAAAATAAGGAGAAGGCAAGCTCAGAACTAATGGCTTGTCAGCTGGGAAAATAGCACAACAACAGCCGAGAAGAGAAATAAAACCAAGACGACCATTTCATGGGAAAATGGGCTGAAAGAGACATCTTAAGACCATTTCATTTACCTCTGTCCCATTTCCCTGCGCTCATTTCCCACCCACATCTCCTACAGACAAACACAGCGTGAGCAAGCGATACACGCCGGTATGAATCACGGATTTCTAGGCCACCATTTATAATGGGAGCTGTGCCTGAGCAGAGGTGCATTACTCACATATTGAAGATGATTTATGTGGTTTTTACGTAGCTGCTGGGCTTTAATTATTCACTTGATTATCAATAAAAAATAAGCAGTGAGCGGCACAGAACGTTCACATGTCTGAAAGGGGCATGCAGTCACTTGTGTGAAACAAATGTGCCCATGCAGGGAGGCACTCCTGTCCTGTCCGTGCCAGATATGAGGACAAATTCACAAGCAGGATTTGCACATTTCTTTTCTTTTTCTTCCCTACCCCCTCTCCACCTCTTTCACAAACAAAACCTGCCAACCTTTTCATCAGCTCTGTGATGGCAGACAAATGTTTCAGCAAAACATGTGCCAAATATCCATTGATATTGGCTGAAATTCAATATGATGAAATGAATTGATGCTGGCATCCCATTTGGTGCAATGCAATATCTGATCAATAGCAAGTAATTGGACATCATTTTGTGTAGGATAGAAAGCTGGGGCTGTTACATCGCTCTGAGTTATGGATCATATTAATCACTGCCTAACTGTTTCATCAATGTAATTTCTTTTCATCAACATGCTGTGGCATTTAGAGCATTGGACATAAAACCTCTATACTGTATTAACTTGAAATTAAAAGCTGCACAGCCCAATGAAATGGAACATCTTTACCACGGGTGTGAATAGCGTTCTCACATCGCAGCGCAAAATTATACAATTGGCACCTTTAACAAGTAGAGAGAAGTGACAGAGAAAAAAAAATCAAATAGCAAGAACTCATCTGGACTGGGGGGGATATACACTCATACAAGCTCAGTTCCTCCTCCTTAATTGCAATCAATGCAAGACCAGCAGGGAGAGAAATCCATGTTTCTTTTCAGCTTTTCTTAGTTCACAAGTGTTTGTAAGTTGTGAAACTACGGAGGATATACTAACAGGGCAGGTCTAGCAAAGGACAAGGTAAGGTCTCTCCAGCCCCCGTCCTGTGCTGTGGGGCAGGACATGGGCACACACACCATCCCGCTCCCTGGTTTCTGTGGGAAATAAACTGGGCAAAGTAAAACACATGTTGAAGCCAGATCTCTGTCTTTCAGACACAGAGCGCACAGTTTATGTCTCGCCCAAGAGGCTGAATGACCCCGTCTAAGCCCATAGATCAAGTCGGCAGGGAAAGCCCTCAAGTCTCCATTGTTTTTACACAGAAAAGCAACAGGACTGTGTCCTGCCTGAAGAGAGAACAAGGCGGCAAGTCAGCAGCACAAAAAACCTGACAACTGGATTTCATTCTCAGAGCACCTGCATTTTCCACTGCTATGAGAGCTGCGGGTGCCTGGCACTTCTGAAAACGCAACCAGCTTATTCATCCTGTCTTAGGTGAGAGCATTTCCTCTGTTCCCTGTTTGGTGTGAAGCCTGTTGGGAAAGACAAGATGAGAGCAGATAATAATAATAACGGTGTTTCAACATCTCTAGTTCATGGTTTCTTGCCATATTTGGTGATTGTTTTCTTTAGGCTCCAGACTCTGGGTCTGAGGGAATCTTAGCTTTCCCTGTAAAAAATGCTGTCTGTTCCTTTTGATGCGGTAGGAAAGCCTGAAAACCTGTCATCCAACAGAACTGAAAAATTATAAACCTAAAGAAAAGAACCATAAGTGTGCATTAAACATCTGCATTTTTAACAGTGACCTCATGATTTTTAGGGAGGTCTTATTATCAGGTTTTGAGTACTGGAAAAAGTTGACCCTCACTGATGTTTGCAGTTTGGATAGAGACAAAGTCTCAAATATTTGTGTCACTGGTCAGAAAAAAAGCTTGGATTATGGCAAAATGGATTTTATCTCCAATTTTCTGTACTTTGTCATCCCAACTGGAATTAAAAACACAACAGACTCAGTTCAGGGGTGGAGGCAAAACGGAGAAGAAATTTCTTTTATTACCACCCCTGCAAAGGAAAATACTTCCTTACATGACTAAATATACATATGTGCCAAGATCCTCTTAGAACTTCACTTTGTAATTCAAGTTTCTCAATAGGAATGTTTTATTTATGTAGAGACAAAGAAAACTGTGACTATTCTGCTTTCAGAACTAAGTGACACTGGATCTCGAAACACACCCTGGAAGAAAGTACCGAAGTCCACCTTGGTTCTGTTGTTAGCTAAAAAAGTCAGAACATCATGTTAATGGCGAATCGAGGCATAAATTTCCTCTGCCCCCAGTGGCAGACCCACACAGTATTGTATATAATAGGAACTGGGCTCCCATTGAAGCCACACCAGCAATTTCTTCACTGAATCTGTGCATGACACATTTTAAAACTATTTCAAGATCAGACAGTGCCTGTGCAGACAAGAGCGCAGGACTGTAGGGGGGAATTAGCACCCTTGTTTTTCCTCCGTGGCTGCTTGGGATGTTACAGCATTACTGACAGAATCTTCCAGTCTCCCCTCTCCCCATTTCTGCTGCTGACATTTGTTGTTCCTTCCTTTAATGGTACAGGCTAAACATGTAAATGTGCGCCTGTGCTTTGCAGGTTTTTTACATATTGTGCCATTAAAGCTTAAAGTGACCGTGCAGCCAGTCTTTGGGGAGCTAAGTCCATGGCAGTCACTGTCACAGCGCAAATCATCTGTGCACACACATGCACTTACATGCACAGTTCTCTCTGCATTTTTCCACTTCCCATTGCTGCCAGTAGCACCAGTAGCTCTCTGCTGATACCTGTTGGTGTATTGTAATGGAGAGCTAATCATGACACGGGCAAAGTGGGAAGACCCCCCTATGAGCTCCGCAGCAAGTCAACTGCGATTGCTTCGTAGCTCCACCTCCTTGGTTCAAACGCCCCTTCGTCCTCTGTCTTTGCTTTCTTTAATCTAAACCAAGAGCTATTCAGAGTGCAAAGACATTTGCTCTTTGTCTGTGGAAAATAACCCCCATAACCCTTTTGTCTGTTCATGTCACTCAGATGATCAGCCACATCCTCTCTTCAGTGACAGCTCCCCAAGATTTTCTACTGCTCTGTTTTACTCCTGCATTCGTGAGAACGACTTATTTTAGCAACTAATTATACTAACAGCCATACAAAGGTAGGGCCAAAAAATGTAAAACTGCTTACAGAAGGGAAATGAAGACACTGGGTTATCTTAAAAGGAAAGAGTCCACTGCTAAATTCCTTGATGCCAGCCTGCTGGGGTTACCTGCCAGAAAAGGTCAAGATGTAATTATGATGGGTGTGCTGAGTGCATTGTATCCCTGACATAGGAAAATCCATTAGGTTCAAGTATTCTAGCAGTACCCAAGACAGACTGAAGCTCTTTGAGAACCGAAAAAGCAAAGTAAATGGTAGGGTCCTACCTACAGGGTGACGCTCAAATATTCTGCAGGGGGATCACACCCTGGAGCAATTCAGCACCTAAGAGTAGATGTCAATATGTCAAAGACTATCATGCTGTTTGTGTATTGCTCTCTTTATCAGTACACAAAATGAGGTTTCCATACTCTATTATGGTATTTATATAGCACTCATCACCAGGATATTTGAGCTTCCTACAAAACCCTTTTTCTTCTCCTATGACCAACTAAATCATTTTTACAGGCATTGAGAGAACTTGAACACTCCTGTAACTATTGCCACGTTGCCTCTGTCATTCTCCTGGTCATGTTCAGGAGCACAATTCACTTCCCCTGGTATTAATGAGTAATAAATAATTCATACAAAAAATAAAAAAGACACCTAACAAAAGAGACATGGGCATACTTGATGTGGTGACTGCATTATACAGTCTGTGATGTCGTTGTCTGTGGTAAAGCCCTGTAGGATTTAAGAGAAAATGATAACCTTTCCATATATTTCAAACATCCTATAGAATAGAATACAATTAACATCTTTGTGAAATTATATAATCTAGTAGGATGGCTTGAAAAGGTTGCAGAAGACAGCACTCTGTTTCAATTCCAGAAGATTGTTACACTTCTGTAGGCTCTTATGGGCTTCATCTCTCTTAACTTCTGCAGGACTTTCCTAGTAGGGTTGGCACATAAGATGAGAAGAATGGTGGGAGAAAAATTACTGTAGAGAGACAGGAAAATATCTGGCCTGAATTTACTATGGAAAGCTGTCTCGGGAGGCTTAAACCTAGTGTCACTATTCAGCTCCCTGATAAAGGGTTCAGGTGCGTTCAGAAAAGGGTTAATGGGGCTAAAAACCAGAAAAACAACAGGAGAGGGCCCAGGAGATACACAATTAAACTGCTTTGTCAGTACATGTGAACTTTCAATTGTATTCTATACAAAAGAACTCCATGGCAGCCTACACGAACACTCTCCATGCCTACACAAACCAACCCCTTCCCACTCCATTGCCTTCTCACACCAGTCCTGTTTTGAGTATCCCCACAGAAGAGGGTAAAACTCGATTTTGAGATTTTCTGTGACTGCTCAGCTTTATTGTTGTTTTTCAGGAAAGGGGCAGAAAGAAATGGAAAATACTTAATTATTGTTGTTCATTCTCCGTAAGCTGATGCTGAAGAGAGTTGATCATGATCTAAGACCTAAGAGGGATCCTGCACTGGCAGGAAGAGAGGGCTGAACAATTTCTATGAGAATTTCCCTTGCTCTCTCTGAAATGGTTAAAAAAGCAAATGAAATATAGTCCTGCCATGATGAGAGCTGTTCAGTTCTAATAATAAGCGGTGCTACCAGGCCTGCATAAATTTTGCACTTTCATCCTGACCAAGGTAAGTGTAGATACTCGTTTTTAGAATCCCTTTGTGAGATGAACCTCAACAGTAGCCTCACCTTGCTCTGCCACAGAATTAAGACTTCAGCTGACCTAGAGTGTGTCCTAGAATGAAGTCCTTTGCACCACAAAGGGTGACTTTCTCAAACTTTTGTCACCTCGCTCCTTGCTACACTACCTAGTCCCATGTGTCTTCTTCAGTGTCTCCCAACATAATTTTCATGGCCTCACCTTCAGGAGTTCTATTTTGGAAATATCTTCCACGGGGGGATTTTTTTTTCCCTTGAATTTTAAAAGCCAACAGTTTTTCGAAAGAACTATTGTGGTTTCCATCTCTCCAATCAGCAAGCAGTGCGGGTGGCTCTCTCAGTGGGAGCCGACAATTTGCTGATACTTCATCAGCGTGGGACTCCTGCTGAGAAGTAGATTGAGACAGAGGAAATGCCTCTCACCATTGGAACAAATAGAAAATCAGATTTTCTAGGTTATTGTTAGGTAAGTTAGTTTATTTTTTGAAGTCTCTGTGTGTGTACTGGCAGTAGCATTTGTCAGTTCACTCCTGTTCTTCTTCTGCAACCACACAGGCATTAATGCTACCAGCAAAATGATGCTTCTCAGAAAAACCACCAGGCTGGGATTCAAGGGCCGTACTAAAATGCTGGCCTCACCGGAGACTTCCTGCAAACCTCGGCTAAGGTTTCTTCAAGGTCTCAATTCACTGAAAAATACAAGCTTAGAGCAATAATTCCTTAATCAGAAAGTTTATCTTGTTCTAGTGGTATGTGTGTTCTGGTTTGGATTTTCAAGGCTGTCTGCCTTATCAGGAAGGACAGCTATACTTAAATAATGAAAGAAGACCTTAAATTCCAGAACAAGCATGTGTTAGTACAGGGAAGCAGGGAACATAAGAATACAGGGCAAAAGAGTTTGGGAGGTCGTGAAGAACCAGCCTTGCTGAAATCAGTTGGAGATGACAAGCCAAGGGATACCTTCCTCCTCGTTGTGTTGCCTCCCAGACTGCCCATAGTGGAACTGTTTCTGTCCCTTTCCCCAGGCACTGGGCAGCCCTCGATAACCAGGACTAAACCAGTATATCACAGGGAAGAAAAGCCGCATTTCTGGAAATTTAGATACCACTGGGGCTGAAGGGAGTCCAAACTATATCAGGAATGACACCTGCCCACTTCTGGCCAGACTGTGCACAGCCCTTCCTCGGACTTTCAGAAGTATGTTGCAGAGAGTCTTTCTCCTCTTAATGCATCCTCTCCCTTTTTTCCAGTCTTTATTTCTCTGAGGTCCAGGGACTATTCTCGCCCGATCTCCCCACTTGGATGCCAAGTCCTTAACAGCCCACAGTACAAGCCACAGCTCACGATGTCCAGCTGACTTCTACTGTCATAAACAGGCTGATATTTGTTTAATTTAGTGAAATAAATGCCTCTCCTAGCTGTTTGGAAAGCAAATCCCTCCTTACCCTCCAGCTGGTATTTGCTGTACTTGAGTGAGCCCGGTAAAAAGCTCGGGTTATAATTTAATGCTGCTATGTTTGTGCAGAACCAAGAAGCTTTTCTTAATGCCTCTTAGAGTTTAAGCCAAAGAGCTGCTCTTTTCCTTGATGGAGCTCTCCAGTATCTTAACAGCATTGCACACAACAGTTCTTCCAACAGGGACAACAAGCAAACACATATAACCTGCAGCAACAGGTGCTGCTGAACATAATCATATATTGAAGCAGGACCTTACTGAGCTTTCTGAAGTTCCTCAGAGTCATATGGCACCTGTTTTTTTGTTATTTACTAACAATTAACTGCTTGCAGTCTTCTTAACACAGTGCTACTGAAAGGCAGGGGCCATGACTCTGTTGTTTTCCATAGTTCTTTGCTATAATTCTCATCCTGATACGAAAAATTTGGACTTTACTGTAGGCAGGCACCAGCACAGCTCTATTGATATCCATGTTGAATGATTCCAGAGAGGCTATTGGCAATTTCAGTGCTTTTGGGCACAATGACGGTCTCACCATTGCCCTCAGCAGCAGGAGCGAGTCTAAACGCCAAGACAAGCTGAAGAGATCCAAGATCAATATGGGTGGTGGTTAGATGAGTGGAAGTTTCCCAAGAGGACTGAGACCTGAAGTTTCAGCATTTTTGCCTCTTCCCACCCACCTCCACATACTGTGAGCTCAGCTAAGAAATGCACGTTTTAGAATGTAGTACGTATTTCCTCCTTCAAAAATATATGTGTATCTACAAATTTATTCCTTTCCATGATGCCAAGAGGAATTCAGATTGATGGCTGCCTTTATATTAATCATTTGCTTTCCAAAAAAACCCGTCTCTGCTACAGGGCCAAGTTCTATTCTTCTGCTTATAGTTGCCCTAATCCTATTTTTATCATGTGCCCTCTGCTCTTTGCTTCCTACTCTTGTCTCCTCATTTCCCCTTCACTTCAGTGACTCTTGTACCTTAGGAGCATTCTGATCATGTGCTTAAGTCAAAGAGATTTCCTCCAACTGATTGCTGTAAAAAATTAATTGAAAGGGAATAATTTGTAGTCACCGTCTCAAAACTAGTAGGGTTATAAGCTTCATGATGAACAAGCAACTACCTGAGGGAATTTGGAGCCAGGTGAAGTCAGCGCCCAGAGTGTTCAAACTAAACGAGTACCCACAACCACATAAGGCAGAAAATCATAATTTCCTCTTACCTTTGTATTTAGAGCTTTCACACTAATCACCAAGAGACGGTAAGACCCAAACCACTGTGTGAGCTTGCTTGAGAGTGATAAAAAAAACTTTGCCCTTTCATTTTAACAATTTTTCATTTAAGAAGTTTAACAAATACACACATGAACCAGCATCAATATTTATGCAAAAATATGTGTTGTCCACGTGTGAAATGTTATACATCTTAATTAAGATCACTTCCTTGTGAAGAACTCTTTGTGGAAATGAGTACAGCCTGCTGGCCATCTCGATCGTTAAATAAAAACATGCTAGAAGACCACCGTAACTTTGGCCAGTATTTAACAACTCACTTGGATTTCAGGATATAACTCTGATGGATATTCTAGAGAGCCCAGTGGTGTCATATCGGAGTGTAAATCATGTTTCGATTATTCTGTCTTATAGCCAACTGCAGCTCAGGGAACATGCTTTGCCAGCAGTTGTTATCAGCACACTTGGAATTCTTGACCAAGATCATTGAAAACCCAATATGAGAACAAAAGGCTACAAATTATTTTCACGGTATGTTAAAGTTAAGACAGTAGGCTGTAAAATAAAGAGAAATCTCTGTATTAGATAGAGCTGTCTCAGAGTCACTTCTTCCTTTAGAAATCATGATCTACACAGTTTCATAAATCGATGAAAGGATTTTGACCATTAAACTTAATTGATACTGAATTTAAAGGCATATACTTAAATCATTTTGCCACTTTCTTTGACAATTAGTTTTTGGCATTGCATTTCTTTCCATCGCTGTGTGAAGGAAAAAGTCGCAAGTACTGAAGCAGCAAGATTAACATGTACAAAAGATGAAGCACTGTGAGAAGCGACATCTGGGGCAACGCAAAAGACGTTTCAAGGAGTGTAAACAGGCAGAAATAAAAACAGAAAATAAAACCTGACTTTTAAGTAAAATCAGCAACAACTTGGATTTATATAGTGCTCCATATGTTCTAGACGAATAACACCCAAGGAATTTTGGAGTGAAGTAAGGTAAAAAGCATGCTTGAGGTGAGAAAGAAAGAAAATAATCAAATTTCTTGAAAACGTTTTCAGCTTTGAGTAGGTGCAATTCATTCCCTTAGGTGGCTGTTGGTAATGGTGCTGAGGCGCTGTTGTTTTACATAATTGGCTTTGGATGGGAGCCGTGAAAGCGCAAAGACTGCTCAGAGTTGAAATGCTCATTCTATTTTTTATTTGTTTTTAATGTAGTGCTCCTCCAGAATTCTAATTGCTTCAGAAAATCTAGCTGGAAAGAATGAAAACATTCAGCTGTTTGGAAATGCTATTACGGAAGAAAACAGGCCTTGGGTGGGAGAGAAAAGTAAGAACTGTACAACGTGGATAATTTTTTCCCCTGGTTTTGTGGGTTTTATCCCATCTCATTTACAGAGGAGTAGACTATGAAAATGATTCTTGATGGTTGCGTCTAGGTGGATTTATCTAGCTCTGGTTATAGTAAAAAATAAAATAACCTTGTTGTAATATCTATAATAAAGGACTGTCAGCAACTAAAATAGAACACAAAGTAAACAGTTGTCTTAACAGTTTTGCGCATGATCATGAACACAAGTGAGGCATGTTTTGTCTTTTTACAGAATGAAGAGTTGCACAAGTACAGTACAAAATGGAGTCTTTCCTTTTCTACCACTCACCAAGCACAGATCACCGCATCAGCCAAGGTTTATGGAACAGAAGTGTATATACGCTACCTTTATCCATTTCTTCACCAAAAAAGTACCACACGTTTGATTCACTCTTTTCCACCACGATTTTACATTTTTCACAGGAGAAAAGCTCAACAAGTCAGTAATTTGTTTGGGCCGTGACTGGTAAAGTGCAGGTGGATAAGTATTTTGGATATGGCTGTTTTTCTAGCCACAAGGTCTCATTGCTGTTGCTGCTATGAAATCTCCCCGTGGTTTCTGACATAAATGCCATGCTCAGACCCTGGGTCACTAGTCCTGGAGGTCTGTACAGCTGGAACTTCAAACATGGGCCTCGGAATAAGATTTCAATTTGTCAGACTGTTGTGGGAACAAGGCAACCATTTCTCTTGATGGATACGTGACAACAGTAGGAGTTTTACAGTTTATTGAAGCATTCATCATCATCATCGTCACTTGGATTTACCACCTGCATTGTCCTGAAGGCCCCTGACAGAATCAGGATCTTACTGGGCTACAGATTTTTTTATAGACAGTCAGAAGATATAGATCATGTTTCAAAGAGATAAAGATTTACACTTGAAAGAGGTTATGAAATGACTTCTGTCTCAGAAAACAGCATCGATAGCCAGTACTCAGTCTGTCCAGCTGGCTCAAGGGCACTTCCTGATTTGGAGGAAGAAAACCTGCCAGTTTTTGAAATGAATATATTATTATTACTGGTATCTTGCTTTTTAATCCTTCACTATGTGGATAGCATGATCCTCATCAAAAAGGAAACCAGAAGGGTGTGCACATGCTGCCAAAAGTCTGCTAGAAAAGGATTCTTGGCTAAAATTTTCAAAGCTGCTTGAAAGGATTTCCTGCTGACTTCAGTCCTGTAAATCCAGCCTTCCCTGCACAAGGATAAAGGAGAGGCTACACAACAACATCAACATTTATTTAGCTTTATGGTCAACTTATGTCTTTCCTTTAAACTGGAATCTCAGGCTCAGAACCTTGTTCTTAGTGATGACCTGGTCTGCTGTCTGCGCCACTATAAAAGACTGAGGCCAGAAAGCCTTGTCCATAACACACTGTACAACAGACACTTGCAAAATGCCACAATCCCCAAAGCTGATCTGATGGACTGAGCTGTGCAGCATAATCCAACTTTTAATGTCAAAGAAAAACTATTTATCAGTAGCAACTCATCACCTGGAATATGCAGCAAAAGGCAATTCAACTGAGTTTTAGTTTCTCATGCAAAACAATCAACAGGGAAAGAGTCATAGTAACAATCTAAGCTAGGCTGGTAAGGCAGTAATTTTGTGGTGTTTATGTTTATTCAGCACATGGAGCAGATATAATGTCAGTCAGAACTAAGTCGTTGGTATGAACCAGCAGACTTAGAATTGTCTGTTTTACCTCTGCAAGGTACTTCTGCCGACTCTCTGTGTGCACATACGCAGGCACGTGGCAAGCAGAGCCAGAGGCCACAAATGCAATTGCAAAGAGCAAGTTTTATTTAGTTACCTCTCTACTGGCGGATCTCCGAAGTCCCACCTAAGCTCCCAGGCATAGGTGACACCAGCGGGGACACAGGCACTGGTAAATTCAGCCCTGCTGGAAGATCCCTGGGCCTGCTGAGCTCACCTGTATTTCAAGGCTTCAGGCAGGCGCAGCCTCCCGCTCTTTCTCACAACAAAGCAGGAATCTCAGACACAGTGATAAGGTGCCTAGAGTTTCTGACAGGCCTATGTTATCTAACACAGAGGTTCTACTCATCAAGCACACAAGGTCAGTAAAACAACTAGTGTGATGTATGTGCTTTTTCTACAGACAGGTGCAAGTCACTTGAGTGTATTTACATTTAACTAACCTCCTCGCCAAATCGTCTGCTACATTCCCATACACTCTCATATGCTAAATATTTCCATTAATATTTCTGGAAAGTACTGCTGAGTTATTAGTTGCGATCAGGATGTAAATGATGCAAAAAGATTGTTCCTCAGGGCCACGAAGAATGAAGAGAAAGGCAGTCTTGGAAAGATCACAACAGATGAACAAAACACATGAGAAAATGGGAACTCAGATTTATGTTACAATCTTATCTTTGCTTCATTAATGAGGCCCTAGGAAAGACATGAGAATCTTGCTCTAGTCCCCATTAACTTCTCTGGGCAGTGTATCAGCCTCCTAAGGCAGCTTATGGTGCCCTGCTGAAAACAGAATGGGACTCTCTGATAATGAAGAACCAAAAGCACCTGCACGTTAGTTAAGCGGTCAGCCATGACACCATCAGAGCTGCAACCAAAATTACCACAAAGCAATGAAACTGTGATTTCTAATAGGCCATAGGCTTCAAACCAAAGGGCGCAGCACCTTCCCAGGAACATAAAACCCAAGATGCTTGCTCCTTAAGCTAGCCAAAAGAAAAGTGGTAGTACAATGCTGCACAGGGAGTCAATAACCGACAAGAAGATCACTTCGTTAATGCATAAAGAACTACCATATACACACTGTCTTATAAAATGGAAACTCTGACAGTCACTCAGCATTTTAAGTATCCCTAATACTCAGTATCTCTGTCTTCTGGTTAATACAGAGGCTGTGTTTCTCGGAGTTTCGTCCTTGCTAGTGCATGCTGTCTCAGTGACTGCAGCCAGTTTTCTCCTCATTGTTTCTCTGTATGATACGCAAGCACAAAACACAACCTCCTTTACACAAAGAAATGTTTTTCTCTCTTCTGCACACACTGTGACTCTAACCATCTGCTTCCAGTTACAATGGGTAACCCAAAGCAACAGAAATATCGCTCTTTCAGTCTCTACTCCCTCTAGATTTTCCCATTGCACTTACCTGAGCTGTGGGAGTAGTTATGGAGAAATAGAGATGACTTGTGCACTTTGGCTTCTTCTGTTCCAGCCAGCAACACACTGGCAGCAATCTCTTCCTCCTATGGAGATAAAGAGAGGTAATTAAGATAAACTAGACTTGCTGTTGTGCTCCCTGCTGGGAGGTATTAAGAAGGAACACATACTGGCCTACTTCAAAAGACTTGTGAGGTACAGATCAGCTTTGCCATTTGGAGATGGGGCAAAAGCTTTTGATGTGTTTTACTCAGGACAATGCAACAAAATTATTTCACTTGTCTTTCATTTTGTGCAGGGTTCAATGATTGGACCTAGTGTTGAACTTACAACTGGATACTCGTGTGCTGAAACCAGGGGTCAGGGAAATGCTACTTCAGTACCTGTGGAAGGAACATCATATGAAATGCGTTAGGGAAGGGTAGGTAGTACAGAACTTCCTTTTCCAAACTGGCTCCTTGGGAGGCGTGACAATGCTGGGTTTTAAAATATTGAACAATTTGCATTTATTTATATATATATATATATTAAAAAAGGGAGAACCGTGTACAAAGGAAACCACAAACACATACAGAATGCCTACCGCCAGCAATATCGTGGTGTTTGCCAGGACTTAAAGGTTATGTCTGTCATGTTTAGATGTGGCATAATCTCTTCCACCCTTTCCCACATAATTGGACATCATTCTGATAGGTAAAATTGAATGTGTTACGAACAACTCTCCTATAGACATACAGGGCTTATTGATAGACAGGGCTTGGAGAGAAGGTCTAATTTTATGCATGAACATGTCATGCTAGAATAATTATGCAACCTCTTGCTTTCCTTCTGCAGTACATTGTGAAACCCCACAACGGTTCCTGGGAATTCATACCTTCTGCTTTTGCATAAACACAACTGCTGTAGTTAACAAGGGGCAATAAATTATTAAGGTGGATGCAACATATAACCAAGAATCAAGATGTGAATAGTTATATATATACATACATATTGCTGTCAAGGTGCTTGAAAGTCGCTTCATCCTACACACCTTTTGTATACAGCAGCAAATGCAGAATTAGCTCTCATTGAGAGATCTATGGTCATTGCTTTCCTTCTCCTACTTTTCTGGCTGACTGATGGACATGCGAACAAATACAGAGGTGGCGTTTTGCCTCTGGTAAGCCTGACTTGTGGTTTGTTTTTTATTTTAGTTCATGGTAAGTTTAACCACTGTGAAGTATTCCATTGTAGTCTAAAATGAGAAAGCTTTCTGGATCACTGCTGAAAAATCACTGACAGCTGACTATAATCTTGCTCTCACCTAAACAGGCTGAACGAAAACTTATGGTTAAGGCAAGGAAAATGTTGAGATGGGGAGAACATTTCGAGCTGAAAATAGCTGCACACTGGGAAGGTGGTATTAGGGGGATGGAGGAGTATCCTCATACTTTCTCTGTTCTTATTCTCTCCAGGCATCTGTTCACTGTCACAGTTTTATGTATTTTTTTTTTAAACTAGTACACAATGTTCACGCCTATATTTCACATTTGGAAATACAGATTTCAAACAGCAATACAAAAAGTATCCATAAAGAATGTATAATCTCTGAAAAAAACCTGACAGCATTCTTGCTACTCTTTCATTTCTAAATACAAAGCTGACTGCCATATTGCTGCTTCTGTTTTTGTGGTGAGAAAAGTTCATTTTTTGTGTGAATGGCATGAATGACAGTCTCCCAACTTTGATTTCTTTGTCATTTAGGATTCTTTCTCCTAAAGAAAGATGTGGTTAAGTGCACAGCTATCTCATCACATCCAGTTTAGGACAGAGCTAAAAGAGCCTCTGGGTCATTTATGTCCAAGCAGAAGCACTTTAGCTGCTGTGTGTTTGGGTCAAATCAGGTCCTCGACCCATTCTGCACCTGTGGCTGCCCTGGCCACCCTGCTGTTGGCCACCCCTGTCTCTCTCTGGGGAAGGGGGAGTCTCTACTGTTAATTTGTAGCTGTCATATGATATAAATTGCTTGTTTACAGAAATATATATTATACGGAGCCCCCTGGCTCTTTGACTGGAGAAGAACAAATGTTTTTGCTAATCAGGCCTTGTTATTTCCCTTTTCAGAAGCAGGTTTATCAAACTGGTGCTTGTAGAGAGATTGTCTTCTCTCAAGGGGCTCGCTGCTGCTTTTGACCAGGCTTTCTGCTGGTATATTTATCCCTTTCCCAAGCGGCTTGCTGGGCTAGCCACTTCAACATTGCCTGCTGTTGGGGGAGCAGCATGTTCTTATGTTCCTTCTGTGTGACCTGTGGCCGTGCTACTTCTAGTATAGTCTGGCTCCTTGCTACCAGCTTTATCATGGTTAGGTTTGACGGTGAACTGCACAAAACAGACCTTTAGAGGAACACAAACACTGCTCTGATATCCCTATGACATAGCACATATCACAAAGACTGTGTGGTTCCTGTGGTGTCTTGCAGAATGCCCAAAGTGGGGCTTTTCTTCTGCTGCCAGTCTGATTCTGCTGGCCTTCTTCCCTTCCCCTGCACTGTTACACTCCTTTGGGCCCTCTCCAGCATGGCTGGCACCAGCACTGCCAGAACACAGCTGCTCTGAACCTACCAGCAAAACCAGCTCCCCATCCAGCTACAGCTCACACAACAAATGTGGATCACCGCAGACAGACATAGCGGAGCGCACCACAAACACTCGTGATATGCACTTACTTATACTCACCTGCTCACTACTAAGGTGCCTGAGCAGCCCTAGGGTTGCAGCACTGGGATGTCCTTTGGCTTTGTGTTTCCTGCTTCTGCTTACTTTCCTTACCCACAGCCTCCACTCACTGGTTTTCAGCAGATTGCATTGGGTCACCCTGAGTCGTAGAGGATGGGAGAGACCTAGGAGCAGCTTTAAGAGCAGCTGCAAGGGATAGGAGGGGCCTGGGAGCAGTTTCAAAGGCAGGTGCTTTGGCTAAGAGCTTTGGTGGGTCCTTCTCTGGAGAGGTGTGGTTCTTTTTGTACCCTGAGTCTGGGCTTCTCCACCATGGCCCAGTGCTCAAACCCACCTACTTTCCAGCTTAGACAGACCCAAGATATGTTGAAGATGGCAGTAGTGACCGTACTCTCAGTTTCCAATGGAGGAAGAGCAGGTAAGTCTTCAAATGGAACCTCTAAATAACAGAGAGTTGCTTTCTCAGGGCATTCACTTGATGCTATTCAGTATTCTGCCATGTGTAGCATTCCTAGTAGCACAAGCAAAACAGGGTAATATTTGTTTCCTCCTTTTCCTGTTAGTTTTGAAGCATTGCTACCACTCTTTGTGCATTTATTTTTTTCCTTTGCTTTTCCTATTTGCATTTACTCAGCAGCAACCAGAGCATATCCGTTTTTGAAGATAGCTTTAATGAATGCTGTTAGTTGATGACTATCAATCCTGCATAAATGCTTGTATAGGAAGATAAGTTTTCTAAAAGCTGTTTGCTTAGGGGTAGATGGCTGTTCTAATGGTGTGTTTATTGAACAGTGATTTATCTCTTGCAATTATTTGCCCTTTAGGGCTGGTGATATTATATTAGTAGGTCTGATGTTTGCCAACACCTGGATCCCTCTTTGCAATTAGCAAAGTGATACACTGTATGTGCCATTCTGCTGCTCCTCCTCTACCACTTCTAAACAAAAGGTTGAGAGTAGAAAAGCTCATAGTAAAAGCAATAAAAAGGAATAATGTTGATCACTACCTGCTTCTGGATTTAAAGTGAGGGAAGGATTACTCAAAGAGAATGCAAGAAAACTTTCCTTACATCAACAAATAATTCATGATGTGTATATGGGTACCCAGCAACTCCATTATTGCAGTAGCGTGACAAATATTGTGAAGGGGACAGCAAATGGGACATATCATTCTACTGTCTTGACAAAGATTATAACAAGAATGGGAAATGGGACAAATGTAACTCATTCTGGAGACAGCCCCAGAGCTGTAATCTCATTTGTTCTTCAGCGTGAATTATACAGCAGTGCAGAGGATGAGAATGTGATTTTTCACCATGTTGTATATTTTAATTGCTTTTCTTTGGTGCTAAACAAATAATTCATTGTGAAATGCTGATAGATGGAGAATATTAGTTCTTGAACTATGAACTAAATGAAGAAGGCAGTAATGTAAGAGTTTGCCAGTTGCATTAAAATTTGATAAGGGTCAAATTCAGCTTGGATTTAGACAAACAGAATTCCTGCAGACTTCTGAGAACTGTCTTCCATGTCCCAGAGTAGGGCTGGACCCATGCCCTTGCCTTCCTGAGCTTGAGACTGAGGTTCTTGGAGATCATACCAGAGATGGAGCCCACAAAAATGGGTGGTTGGTTGGTGGGAAGGCTTTAGCTGGAAGCTGTGGTGGAAAAAATTATGGTTGCTAAGTTTCATTGGACCTAGTTCTTCTGGCAAGAAGAGAAGGCAGCTTGACTGTTGTTTACGCCAACAACTGATTTGGAAGCTGTTTGGTGTGGAAAGGCAGCATTTGAAGTTTCCCAGGGAGTTTATTTCAAGGCTGAAATCCTGAATTAATCCATTCTGTAGTAGAAGACAGTGAGGAATCCCCCAATGTTACTAGTGTTTTTCCAGAGCTTGACTCCTGGCTAATAAGGACTTTTGTGAAAGCCTGCGTCAAAGAGAGGAAGATCTAGCTATTAATTTGTGTGAAGTGACCACCCATGAATTAGGCTGCTATGGCAGCCAGGAAGAGCAGAGACAACCTGGGCCCTGAATGTATGTAAACGGGATTTCCATGTTCTGGGTGGCTAGAGAGCTTGGAGTGACAAATGATCCTTCATGAAAGTAGATGAGAATAGCAGGACTCCCCTGGTGGGCAAGCAAGAACAGTATAGGTGGGAATGCAGGAGACCAAGTCTTGATTTTTGAATCTGAAGTGTGCTGTGGTGACAGTGCAAGCCACAGAGTGGCTTGTGTGAAGCACAAATGGGTGCATGTGAGCAGTGCAGGAACAGCCTGGGCTCTTTGTGCTGATGCAGGAGGTCGTTGTGGGTTTAGAACGGAGAGTTTAACTGGTTAATGCTGTGAAGCGGTTAATTCTTGCTGGTTTACAACAGTTTATACCATGCTTGGTGGGAGCTGGGGGAACAACAGAAATCTTTGTGACACTGAATTGTTTTATTGGGAAATAGGCCTTCAAATGGACATAATCAAGTTCTGCTGGAGATCACGAGTTACACTTCGATTTCATCAGTTTTCTGAGAAAGATGTTAAGATCAGGCCAGCAAAGGAAAGATGAGAGGACTTTCACTTTGAAGTTGAAAGGCTTTCAGAATGTATTAAGATTGGTCATCTTCTCTGGAATAAAAGAGCCTGTTTTTTTGGTTGTATTTTGAATTAGTAGGAAAGATTTGGGTTAGCCAGAATACTTTATTAGAAACAAATTTTCTCTCAAACTATCCTTTCAGGAAAAGAGGGCATGGACAGTATCCAGAGTCAGAAACACCATGGTGAGCTTAGAATAACATGAGTGAAGTAAGAGGGCTTATTTAGGATTTATGATTGCTCTAGGTCAGACCAAAATTTATTGGTCTAGGACTGTAATTCCCTTGAGACCTGGCTGGTCTCCAGGCTGCAGTGATCTCAGTTTCTCAGAGGACAGATATGAAAGCAACATATCTCAAATAATGAAATATTAAATTTGCCTGATATAAGGAAAAAAAAAAAGGCAAAAATAGAACACTTCACTAGCACAGCTACCACAGGATGCACCTCTCCATGCCATGTTTAGCAGCTGTGGCTGCTGGAGCCCAACAAGCTGCACAATCATGAGTTGCTTCTGAAGGAAAGAAGCACCATTCCCTTCTAGCAAAAGGCACACAAGCCATTCCCATTCCCAGGGCAGTCAGCTGTACCTGCACACAGGGTAATGCTCAAGACCTTCCTGATGATTTGGTGTGGGAAAGGCTTCACTCTGAGTTAGGAAGAAGGGATCAAGTAGAATGCTGCAGATACAGCGAGAGGAGTGGCCTGAAGCCTCCTCTTGGAAGGAATGAGCCCCTGGCCAGGCAGTGGGAGTCATGTCAAAGAGTTTGTATGGACCCGCTTATTTCAAGATAAAGCATTCAAGGCTCCTGAAGCCTTTCTTTGCTAGAAAAGTGCCAACGTTGTTACTGCTTCCTTTATAGCCAAAGAGCACAAACGGTAAGAGAAGCTTGAATGAGTTTGTTCACTCAAAATTTCATCTGACTTCACAGCCTTTTGGCTATGGAACAAAGATCTGGGTTCCTTTACCTTCTGCTTTGACTGGTAAGTCAACTGGTTCTTAGCTAGATTACTTGTATATAGGACCAGATTACACTGTCATGTGGTGTTTAAGTTCCTGAAACCAGGGCCAGGATTTGGCTCTCAATGGCTGGGGCAATCACTAAGAATAACCCGGGATGGAAGAAGGTGTCACAGTGCTAATCCATCCCAACGGCAATAGCCTTGTGTCTTAGCTGTCAGGCATGAGGGTTGGGATATACTGTTTGGGACAGCCAAAAATTAGCCCCAGTTATCATAGCGGAATGTTACTTTTCCCTTCAGAAAAGGCTGAGGAGAATTGTTGTGTTCAGATTATGAAAATGGCAGTGACCTGTCATGGTGTCGACATGCCCTACGGAGACAATGGTGAGATGTGGTGATACAGCAGAAGCCTTGTTTTGTATTTGGGTTTGTCCTTGTCTCAGTTCCAAGTCCTCTGATTTCACAGCCTGGCTGAAGACTGGACTCCAGAGAACAACAGCTCAGCATAATGCTGGCAATGCTTTCAGCTTTCTCATTCCTTCCCAAATGGGTCCCCAGTGAGCCCTGATGAAGGATCCATAGGTTCTTCACATCTTTGCTAAGCAGCCTACCCAAATGCTCACTTGTTCCTCCACTGTCTTCAGCTCAAGGGAGAAAGTGCAGGCCGGAGAGGTCAAGTGTCAGGAAAGGAGCGCAGTCCCAGCCTTGCTCAGGAACAGGCAGAGAGTGGTTTCTGCATTGGGAAGTGTGGGTTTCACTCTCTAAAGCCTTTGTGTTTGATATTAAATAGATTTGGAGACTGCACAGATTTAACAGTCCTTTCTCCCTCCCTCGCTTTCTGCTCCAACCTGCTTTTGGTCACTTTCATTTGTCTGTCCATGGCTGGCTGCCTGGATTTCTTCATTGAATACATTTCCTTGTGTTAACAACATATGTGACAAATAAATAATGTGGCTCATAGAAAGGCACAGCAATGCCATGTTCCAGCTACTGAAGGACGTTAGAATTCAGCAACTTGCCACCTCTGTGGCACTCCTAAACCAGTGTAAGACGTAATCAGATCTAAAAGGAGTTGCAGGAGCACAAACTTGCCCAGAACTCTGCTTGTTTTCATTCTCAGCTTAACTAAGTAAACTGTAATGAAATCTACTGACAGTTTTGGCAGTTTAGATTTACATTTGCTCTGAGGCCCAGGAAACATTTCCTCAAGATCTTATCTGGGGTTAAAAATATTTCTACATTTCAACACACACCTTTGAAAAGCGTCAAACACTTTAGCCATGGTTTGTGCAAATATCATTGGTTTTTTTCTCCTTTATTAGGAAAACCTTCTGAAAAGAGTATTCAGAGGTGACATTAATTGCTTGTTACACTTTGTGTAAACACCTGTGTGTTCCTTTTCCAACTACAGATGGGAAAAACCCTGATTTTGAGAGGTAAAGGAATATGCCAGGTGAGCTGATCCTGTGAGTATGACTGTTCCTTGCTTCACACACCACAGCTCCTGGTTATATGCAGCAAGTATCCTGCAAAAATTCAGTTCCCATTCTGCAACCTTTGCAGATACCCAGCCTGAAGGTCTGACTGAGACACAGCAGCGTGCCAGTCGACTCGGCCAGAGAACTTCTCCAGGAGCAAATGGGGGTAACGCACCCAGACCCAACACAGTAGTGCTTGAACCTCATGAGGAGTAAAGGATGGGCTGAGGCTTCTCCTACCTTATCCCCCATGTGCAGGGACTTCAGCACAGTCTGACTCTTAATTGGGCTTCCCTGCCCAAGGTACAGCAGCAAGAAGAGCAAGCGGTCTACTGCAGCTCTCCCAGTTTTCTACTGGGGACCCTCTCCTACCTGTGCCCTCTAGAGAACCTGATTCCCAAAACAGTTTCTTCTTTGCCATGGGTGTGCTGAGCTCAGCTGGGGTACCCTGTGACAGATTTCCTAACTGTAGCTGGGCAAGCTGAAGACAGACTGTCATTTCATCATTTTTGGACAGAGATTCCCCCTTTAATGCTTAAGTATTATCCACATACTGGTATTCTGGCAAGGCTGCGTTTGTGCTAATCTGTTCGGATGGTCCTGTTCCCACTCGTAATGCGGCGCAGTATGTGGACTGTAACCAGGCGAGGATGCCAGCCCCCGGTGGCCGGCGACCAGCCGGCAGCAGGGCCTCCTGCTGGGGGAGGAAGAGCCAAATGAGGCCACATGCTCTCTCATTGGGATGCACTGTGCCCAAAACTGGTTTGGTATCAATTATGGAGGGAGAAACACCCTTTTTCAGAAAAGAATGCGTTAACCCTTCAATTCCATGTGCTCAGTCTCCTCTGTTCAATTCTCATATGATATTTCTGGGGTTTGCCTGTATAAAAAGATATTCTTCTTCCCTGCCAGCTGAGAGAGAGGTCAGATATGGCTGCTCAGATTGAGTCCCAATGGTGTATGTTGTTGTCTCTTTCTGTTAAACCATTTACCGTTAAGACAACAGCACTGGGTGCTGCACAGACACTGATTCCAAAGACAGGCTTTGCCCCCAGCAGGATTACTGTCTAACTGCTCAATGTTTCTTCGCCGAATCATCCCCTGCTCCTGCAGAGCTCAGCTGCCCCGGGAGCTCCCAGGAGTAGATAAGAGACCAGGACACTGCAGCATGTATCCCTCTGACCAGGAATTGCCAGGATTTGCAAGTGCAGCATTATTCAGGACACAAGAACCTCTGGACCTGCCTTTTTCTAATCAGGATGATCTCTACAGCTTCTGGCAGGCAGCTGCATAAGTAAGAATTTCATACCTACCAAAATAAACGTGGCTTGCCAGCCTCAGCGTAACATCTCGTCAACAATCTTACACTGGTACTGAATTGTGGCTTGTTTTTCTATACACTCACAGTTGCTTCTGCCTTTCCAGCTATGATGCTGTTTGTCCTTTGTGTAGGCACTGGGCTTTTTTTTAAAAAATAATGTGAATGGGGTACAATATACCGCCAGCTAAAATGGTTGCCTTTCCACATTTGCTCACCACAGGAACTCTTTAATCAGCAGTGTCAGCCAGAGACAGAAATCTCACACTTGAGAGATAACAGTTATTTGCTGGCAACTTCTTGTATGATAAGCCCAACAACTGGGTGATTACACACTTTCTCAAATAACACAGGAAAATGCCGCACCACATTTCCCAAAGTACAACTTGCAGCATCTGGAAGCTGCATAAGAATTTTGTCAAGATTTTTTTTCTCCTCCTGTTTATTTTTGCCGTGCTCTGAAATCTGAATGTAATTTTGACATTCTTGAGCTATCCACCAGTTTTTCTGCAATGAAAGGCTCCATAAAGAGTACAAAGTCAATACTATAGGCAAAGTGCAACTGATTAATGGGAGAGGGTTTCTGCTATAACTAGGCTGCTTAAGGTCACAGTTAAACAATTTTTGTAGCAGCTTCATCAACAGAAATGTACTTGCATGGCTGCACTGCTAGTTGAAAGGGAAATGAGCAAGTACATGCTGGTTGAGTAAATTATTAAAATACATAAGCTGGGGCAAAGCTATTTCTGTGAAGACCCTGCTAATGAAGAGAGACAATGCCTTTGCAGCAGTGAAATCAGTTTAAAGGAAACAGGTGAAAAAAATAACATTTCCAAACACTGACGGTGTGTTTCTAAGGTGTAGGGGAGAGACCTGCAAAGTAATAAATTTGGTCTGAATCCCTCTGAGTACTGTTCCTACAATGATATCTGGGTGACCTTTAGAGCTAGGTCAAGATATTTGGGCTGGTTTAAATGTGGATACACAGCCTGGAGAACCAAAGAACATGAAGGGTTCCAAAGTGAGGAGAAGTCCTGCTTAGTCAGCCACTAAAGGCAGATAAAACACTGGGTGAGAAGAGTGAACCAGATAGAATTCAGAAGCAGATCCTGTATTTCATGTGTGTGACCCAATGGATCTGTAGGTCAGATCTGCAGGGGCCTGAGATATTATTGAACTTCTGTCCTGGTCTCAGTGTTTTTGGATATTTGTGCCACCTTGAAAGAGTGAGTCTTTTGGGCTGAAATCTTGCATGGGAAGCTTTAAAATTATTTTGGGGGGAAAAAAGGTTTAGAGCTTTTCTGGCTTTGTATCCAAATCTGAGGTTGTTTTCAAACAGCAGTAGTTAAGTCCAAATGTCCTTTTATTCTTAACCTGCCGTGATGTGAATAGGGTCAGGATTTGAGGTTGTTTTGCTGGCCCTCTGTGTTAGGGAAAATGAGTGTAGCCTGAGATTTTTAGCATTGGGTTGTATTTAAGTGAAGAGGAAGCCATCTGCATTATACTTCTTTCTCCCTTCCCTCTTGTCAGACGCTTGTTTTTCTCTTGCAACAGCAGGTGTTGCTTTTGTGCTTGCACTAGTTGTGAGACAGACAGAACTACTAGCCTGCTGAACTTCATGGATTGCTTTGCACAGGTAGGAAGAGAAATATGCAACCTTAATGGAACTTAGATGCTGTCATGCCCACCTTACCTCCTCCCGAAATTAAAGGCAGCTATGCCCTTTTCTTCCCCTTAGGACTCACTGACTCTTCCTTCTCCACTGCCTTGATTTCCCTCCTCTTTCCTTCTCTCAAGTGAGATGCTATGCAACAAACTCAGGAAGAATTGTGTGTTATTTCTGATGTTTACAGTACAATTGGCTATGCTAATGCTTCCTGTATAAGCTGAAATCAGGCACTTCTCCAGGACAGCACGTAATACAAACATAATCTGGAAACTTGTTCAATCTGGCTTTCTCTGAAGGTAGATCTTTAGGGATCCTCATATGCAGTTGTCAGGCTTTAGGCCACAGGTAGATTAACAGGAAAATATATCTGGGGATTGCCTGTGGAGATTAAAAAGGTTGCTTCTTGCTTCAGAGAACCACTACTCTTTATAAGTCTTTTTGAAACAGTAAATCTGCATTTATTCATACTGGGTGAAGCAGACAGCTGGAACTTCCCGATTCCAAGACAAACAGATCCTGTGGATTTTGCTGGCTGAAAAGGAGTTAATACTCCGGAAGTGGAAATCCATGTGGTTCCCAACAACAAGACTATCAGCCAAACAACGAGGTTTCAAGTGTAGTGTGTGTTTGGTTGGCAGATTGTGAGCTTGGTTAACCCATTGACATCAGGTTAGGGCTCATGTAAATGGATTTATTTCCGACTGGTTATCTGGGATAAAAATTTGACCTGCTGGTATCTGGTTAGGCAAGTATTTCTCTTCCTTTCCATATACAGCTACTTGTTTTATGTTATTTTATATGCTAGATGTTAATCTTCTCAATAGTCATTTTCAGAGGTTTTCCTTCAGAAGGATACTTGCCCATAGCAATGTATTTTTAAGCATTACATGAGGCTAGAAAACAAGAAACTCAATAAGAAAAACATGTGCTTGGCATGTTTCTTGCGGTTTCCGATAATGATTTTCCTTTAAAAACCCCTACAGTAACAGAAACCCTCCACTCTAAAGTGACTTTAGTAAGTAAGGCTCAGAATGTGACTGAAATCTACTTTTTGTTTCTCATGCTCCCTCTCCATCTGTTTGCTTCTTGTCTCCTGAAGGACAGTATCTTTGCCTTATTTGAACATTGTTCAAACTTCTGTAACTTGGTTGGGAATTGCTAGATGCTATGTAATATAAATTAAAAATCATTATCTTGCAGAGTATGGTTTGATTGTTTATGATTCTCAGAGGGAAAGACTAAATTCCTTCATAAGAGTTTAAGTTGATTCTCACTGATTCCACAGAAAATGGAAGAGTTAACACTGCTACTCGAGCTGCCATATGGGGGAGTCATATGAGTTTGGAAACGAGGTGGAAAGTAGTCTGGGAATATTCTTCTGTTTCTACGCCAATCAGTGCATTTTCTCCTCTGCATTAGCATGGTGTAATTAGGACCTTTTCCATGGGCCACTCACGGGGAGAACTGGTCTGTCATTTGTGGAAATGTTATGCTGACAAATGGCTTGTGTTGGGAGGGCAGCACTTCTCTTTGCCAGAGAAACCACTCAGTAGTCACAAGAAGAGTTGTATATCGCTTGGTGTGTTATTTGATGTCTTTAGTGGGCAGCCTCCAGAGCAGCATGGTGTGGCAGAAAGGGTTGTGTTCTTGAAAAGGGTCCCATTTTTCTGGAGTGATGTATCATTTCTCAAGTGCAATAAATGTTTTGTCTTCAGGTGGCGCCACTGTTCTGGGATGATGCATTTAATGTGTGTTAATAATGCACAGGTCATTTAAAGTGCCTGAAAGTCGTGGTGACAGTATTGCTACTGCCATGAAAACTGAACAGTTTCCATGAAAATGGTGGAGCCATGTGATGAACTAGAAAGCAAACTACTGGCTGGCCTTCTCACCTGTCTCTGTAGTTTGCTGCTGTTTGATTTGCAGTGCCATGGTTGCAGCCTGGAGGTTTGCCCAAAGAGGTGCGAGCTAAGCACAGTGATGAACTTGCTCTCCTACAAGGGTTGTGATGTGCTGTGGAGTAGTCAGCAGATAAATAACCCTGCTCAGGTTGCTGCTGAATAGTCTAACAGGTGTCACTTGCCCCAGATGAGCAGTGTGAGGCCAGAGAAAGAAACTGAGCAGCACTCACCCTCCCTCCTTACAGATCTGTCTTCTACTATGCATCTTGGTTGCTGATGGATCCACTGACTCTGCCATCTTACTGTCAGATAGGAGTGTGTAGAGAGCCCTGATCACAGGCAGGGACGGATGACCTCCTTGCACTCAGTTAGATAGCTGCCTTTATATCTGAGAACTACACTGCACAGGATTTGCCCTGCAGCCCAGCCTGTGGCTGGAAGAGTTGCTTTTCCAACGTGACAGCCTTGTTCTGTAGCCACTGCTTCTGTGTCGACATGTGTCAGATAGGAGAGCTCACTATCTTCTTTCAATAGCCTTTTGTGGCTCTTGTGCCTCTCTTTGTTGTGAAAAAAATCCCTAAATCCATTTAGCTTCATCTGCCTGTGAGAAAGCATCTTGCTTTAACCCTCTGCTGGCTTTTTATCAATGTGCAGTCTCAGTACTGAGTGGTTCCTCTTCACGGAAGTGGCAGCTGTGTCCATCCTTGTGGGTCTGTTGCTGCCCTGGTCTGTGCCTTTCTATGAAATGCTTTCAGAATCCCACTTTCCTGGCACTTACAGCTCAATTTGTGCAGAGTGGAATTACACCAAGGCCTGTGAGTGAGAGATGCAACAGCAGAAGGCAAAGCTGGGAGTAGTGGGAGCAGGTGTCTGGCACCTCGTAGAGTTGGAGCTAGTTCCCTGACATTTAGAAGGGATAATGGCTCCGCTGTTTCATGCCAAGAATTGGGAGCATGGGATTTATCCAGCCTATGCCCACCTACTTTCTGCATGTGGACATTTGTTCTCCCACCCACCTAATTAGGAAAATAGAGTGTAGAAAATGAAGGGGCGGATTTGTTATTTTGTTGTGGCTGTTTGAAAGCAAAGTTTGCTTTGCAGCCTCATATTACAGTCCATGGAGGGACAGTATTGTGTCCAAACTTGGCATTAGTGTTGGCTTTCCTCAGGAAGTCTAGCGGAAGGCAAAGCTACGCTGCAGACTGTCACTGCAGAAGGGGAAGGATCAGAATCAGTGGAACAAGCCTCTGTCCTGAGAGTGAATGTTTGGGAGATGACTGCCATTGGAGATGGGCAAAATAACCGCTGGGTAAACGGGGAAAATCTACACTTTGCTGAGTATTTCAATACACAACAATAATTCTCAAAGCCAGGATGTTTCTAATAAATCCTACCACTGTCTAGTTAACATTTCAAATTCAACTTCCTTGAGAAAGTAACTTTCCTTTAGCCATTTCCCTTTATCCAGTAGTTCTTCTGTTTTGGCCCTGGATAGTTTGCTGTATAATGGTAGGACATTCAGTATGGTTAGAGAGTGTCCAGTGAAAACCCATTTCTGTGATTTACCCAGCTAGCTATTATCCTGTTTCATTCACCCTTAGGTAACTTGTTATGTTGCACAAGCAAATAGTAAATAGTGAGTTTGTTTCACCCAAGAATTCTTCATCAATCAGGATCACAGAAAGAGGGAGACGGACAGGGTGATGAGAAGACCATCTCTCACCCTGGGCAGGGTTTGCTACTTTATTACTGGCAGATGTCAGTCTCATTTACTGCATAAGTTCAGCAGAACAGGATGAGAGAGGGATAGGTGGTGAAAACCTATGGTACATGACAGAATCCAGATCAATTCCTTCTCAGCTTGAGGATTTGCCCCTTCTTTGATGTCCACTCACACAGAAATGTGCCTTGACTAACAGGCAGCGGGATATTTAGAGGTGGAATGCCTTTGGATCCTCCTCAAGGAATTGTTTGTGGGTTCAGAGAGACAACAGCTTCCTAATCTAATGCACAAAACACTCAGCAGGCATCTGGGTTTTAATCCTTGCCCCCATTATTAATTAGTTTTTGAGGGTGATTTTCCAAACCTGAGGTAAATTCACCAAACATTGCTCAGAGATGCTTACATTGGAGCCAGCCTCTCCACCGCCTCTGTGAACCTAACCCTTCATTTATTTTCCTTTCCTTACAAGTCCTTGAAAACTAAATATTGCAGTTTGGCTCAGAGAGGGCACTTGTTCAACATAAAGGGAGGATGATGGGTTTAAAAACAAAGGCTTTGGTTCAATCCAAATGAAATAAAATATTTATGCTTTTTTCTTGGTTCAGCTGCTGAGTTGGAAAATCACTATTTGCAAGCCCTTGAAAACCACTGGCTGTCCCACTGAATTTGTGTCAAGTGGTTGCTCCAATTCCTTTTCATACTGGTGGTCTTAGAGCTGATCTCACAGCAAAAGTGTCTCTTCTGCTTGCAGCCCTGCAGAGCTGTTCTGGCCTAGTCACCAGCAAGGTGGAGAAGAGGTAACAGCCTTAGAGTATTATTATGAACCTGGATTCCTTTTTTTACCTTCTTCCTGAAAGTGCAGTTATGTCAAGCACTGGTGGTTTGGTTGGCAGCATCTGTTCCTCAGGAGCTGCCTTCCAAACCTGAGCATGTGGGGTAGAAGCTGTTAGGGTGTGGGTGAACGAATTGTTCCTGAAGAGTGTAATAATAGCATAAAATCATCTCAATTCCTGGAACACCTAGGACACAAAGCCACAAAAGACATAAGCATTTACAGCTTGTAATATCACAAACCTGATTGAGGTACCTAGATTGTCTCTGCAGTATCCAGGGAGAAACAGGCATTTCAGACAACTATTCACAAAAGCCAGCAAGCTGAAGAGAGGTGTATGTATGGGCAGGAACAACCCCAGGTTCCAGTATAGGTTGGGGAATGATCTATTAGAGAGCAGTGTAGGGGAAAGGGACCTGGGGGTCCTGGTGGACAACAGGATGACCATGAGCCAGCACTGGGCCCTTGTGGCCAGGAAGGCCAATGGCATCCTTGGGTGTATTACAAGGGGGGTGGTCAGTAGATCGAGAGAGGTCCTCCTTCCCCTCTACTCTGCCCTGGTGAGACCCCATCTGGAATATTGTGTCCAGTTCTGGGCCCCTCAGTTCCAGAAGGACAGGGAACTGCTGGAGAGGGTCCAGCGTAGGGCAACAAAGATGATTAAGGGAGTGGAGCATCTCCCTTATGAAGAAAGGCTGAGGGAGCTGGGGCTCTTTATTTTGGAGAAGAGGAGCAGCACTCCGGAGCAGAGGGCTTACCTGGCAAATAGGTGGGAGACCTGGATTCAGCTCTTTTCAAGTCAGTCAGCTGTATTTTTTTCAACAACTTCTTGACAGGAAGTCTTAGTATAAAGTCTATGAAAGAACTAGAATCCATATCTGCTATTTCTCAAGGGACTTCCCTATCCCTTTGATCACATTCCTCATCTCTCACAGAAATACTATTGTTTCAGCAAAAGCCTTTTTGTGGAATTAGCCTGATGGTGAAGTCTGTACCACCAGAGAGTGAAGGGCCTGGCACCTCTCAGACAAGGAAAGGAGCTGAATCCAGAGCCTCCACAACCTATGTCAGTGCTCTGAACACTGTGGAAATGCTGGTTTTCTCCTATATAAAAGGAAGGCAACTTACAGCTACATTTTCCATGGACCTGGTCCTGCAGGAATGCACAGAAATGCCAAGATGCTAGTGGGGTGTCAAAAAATGGAGTTATAATGTCTGGGGACAGTAACACAGAGGGACTTCAGGTGCTCAGTCAATGCGTTAAGTTTGTTTGGGGGTCTAGGCTGGGGGATTTTCTTTCACAGTTCCCAGGGAATGCATGGCCCCCAGTGCCTCCCAGTTAGAATTTATGCCGAAGGGAGCTTTCTGGAAGATACAAGCAACAAGGAGCTTAGCATGGGCACTAAACCTTCCTCGGGCTTGCCACACTGTTTAAACTGAAGGATGGCGCAACAGAAGGCCTTTTGTAATACTCACCCTCCACCCTTTTCTGAGATTGGTTCCAGCCTGCACAAAATTTGTTGGCAGTGGTTTCCCACTTAGCAATAATCAGACCATATTGGGACAAAATATTCAAAATATGTAGCAATGTGGGACTTGGGAAAGTATCAGCAAACCAATGGATATGCTGGAGCTAAACAGCATGATTTTTAATGAATGAGACCCATGCTACAAATCTTGTTTGGCATTGCCCTGCCAAAGAGTGTATCTTGTTTTAACATTATTTGAAATTCCATGAAATTTCTAGCTTTTGGATTAGGAAAGTCATTAATAAATTGGGCTATAAAAATCTGAGTGAATGTAACCAACTTCTGGTGAAAATGTGCTGAATAAAGCAAATGTGATGCTCAGGTAACTGGCAAAAAGGCCACCTGTTGATCTTCTTGTCAGTGTCGTTGCTACCTGGGGTATGATTCTAGTCAAGGAGAAAATAGGGTTCTTTTAATTAAAACAATTTGTGCAACATCATTTCACTTAAAATTGTCCATGGCTTTTTAAAGAAGATTGAAAACAGTCTAATCAGAGCTTGATTTGGGTCCTACAGCAGAGGGAGAGAAATAGACAATCAAAGGGAGTTTCACAGTGTGTACGTGAGGTGGCTAAAATATGGGTGTTAGAGGTGTTAACCTTGGCAGTGGAGTTAATGAGTGGTGTGATACTCTATAGCGGTTCTATTTCTCTAGCTGTAATTGTGTGATTGCTTCAAGCCGTTTCTTTCTGCTGAGCCTAGGGTGTGCATCTGTGTTTCCCTGAAGTCGTCTTGAAATAACAGTTGTAATCAGCAGCACCCAATTCCAGCTGATCAGGTCCTTGCTTACATCTGCTGAGATGCTTTCTAGAGCCATAGCCTATATAACAATACAAACCAGGAGATCCTCTCTAAAGGAGTGTTTGGCCTTGATGTAAATCTAACACTTTTCCCTGAGATTCATGGTAGAATGTTGTTTTGAACTTGACTGCAGATAGCTTTCTGGAAAGAACAGTAATAATGTGTGTGCATGTAGCTTTCTTAACTCCAACACATTTTACAAACAATACACTCAAAAGAGCTGCTTTAGCTACAGCCCCAACATAGCTACCCTGTAGTGGAGTGGTTACCTGACCAAGGTAGCAGCTGGATTTTAGGAAGGAAGTGGAAAATGCAACTGAGTACATCAGTTAAAAATGCAGGCTATAATGAGATAAGAAATCAGGATGCAGCAATCAGCACTTCTGTCCTGCAGGGTGGAACGCTGCCAACTTGAATTCAATGGTACCTCAATCGATGAAAGAGTGAGAATCCTGAATATCAGATCCCCAGGAACAGTGAATATATTTGTTATGATGTTCTCAACCAGTAGGGGAAGCAGGTGGGAATGTGAAAACAGAATTACTCATTGCATCAAAAGTGAGTATACTTCAAACACCACTTAGCATCTAGTCTAGACAAAGACAGGCATGTTTAAAATGGTTGTATCTGCTTGTGGTTAACCACAGTTGTTAATTGCGGGTTTTCCCAGTGCACATCCATTTGCAGCTTTGTTGGGTCTGGAAGGTGCTTTTGTAAAGGGAGTGCAGCTTGAGGAAGGAGAACTCATCAAGGAAGGTAATGGTCAATACTCAATATGTCGAAATAATATCCAGTCTCTGCCTCAGAAGCGGGGAGGATTCTTGGTTGCCTCTGGAATGGATTTGAGCAGGCAAATGACAATGTGGGAAGAAGAAGTGTGTGAAAAGCAGAGACATGAGAACTAAAGCCGTGAAGGGCAGGACTACACAAGAATGGAGAGGGGCACTCAGGAAAAGGAAAGTCAGGAAGCTGGCAAACTGCAGGCACCTGAACTTCCTTACACAGAGAAAATAGAAACAAATCAAATCCTCCCTTCTGCTGCCCCTTGTAATTTTCCAGAAATCTTCTGTAATTTTCCCTGGAGTCGCATGCTGACAGCTGGCAGATGCTGAATGAGAGAGGGTCCGCAGAATGAGTGATGGCAAGGTCACAGCTGGAATGTCTATGAAGACAATGATGCAGTGAATCACACACAACTTTTGCTGCCACATAGTGGCAGAGAGAAAAGCTGCCGTATGACAGATCCTCCTTTGTAGTCCTTGTTCAAAGATGACGTCTTTGTGTTTTTAATTAGTGGTGTTCTCTGGTAACAAGTGTGCTAATTCTAGGAGGTTAAAATCATGGAGAAAGGGAAGACCTTAAGCAATACAGTTCCTCCAGACTTAATTTAATGTGCAAGTCACTTCTTATAAACCACATAGCACTCACCCATGCCACAGGTTTATCAACAAGTGCTACTAAGAAGGTGCTTAAAAGCTTGCATTTCAGAGACTGTGTATGAATAGTAGCTCTCGCTGCTGTGGTTGCTATAGTAAACCCTTGTTCTTAATTCAATACTACAATAAATAATACTTCAAAACTGGAGAGGAAAATAAAAAGAAAACTCCATTAGGAGTTCCCTGAGACACTTGAAATTACTGCTCCTTTTTCATGTTGTGCAAGTATGGAATGCTTTGCGCAGTGAGTTATAGAATAGCAACACCTGCGTAATTGTGATGCTTTCTCTGTACAATTTCTTGTCCCTCAAAACTTTGTAGGATATGATGTGGTTCAGAGCACTTCTGTCAATAAGGAAAAGAGCAGTTAGTGAGATTAAAATTAGCTGTTGTTTTCTTAAAACTACATACATTTTAGACCAAATTTTGGAGGAGAAGAGGATGCAAAAGGTTGAAATGATCCATGTTTTAACTACTGCCAGTGAAGTTACACTGGAGATAAATTCTCCAATCTTTTCCCTTGGTGTTAAACTATAATAATCCATAAGCATTGTAATTAGAGAGCTCATGCATGCTGATGGCAGCCTCAGAGTACCACACATAACGCTGTCTAGGAGGGAAAGTACACGGTGTACAGAGAAACTGTAAGGGTACGTGTGGGGAGGGTAACAAGACAGAAGGTGGTGAACAACTGAGAACTGTAGCAGATCCTTGCTACCTGGGGCTGGAGAGGAGGAGGAAGAATCTCAAAGGACAAATGAACTCCTCGAGGACGAAGAGAAACAGCCTCCACATTGTGACAAACAGCTGGGAGGCAGAAGACTTCCAGGCCCCTGAGGGGAAGCAGAAGGAGCAGTGAGGTTAATAGAAGTAGGAGATGATGCTATCATAGGGTAGTAAAGCAGTGAAGGAGATTAAATGGTACATGAAATGTTGGGTTCAGAGTTACTAGCATGAAGCAAACAATAGATTTATATTTAAAGCACTAGAGTGCGAACAAGCTGACTTGGGTCTATTTTATGCTTTGATCAGACTCTGTGTGTGCCCTTGGTCCTCTGCCTTGTCTTCTCACCTGTATGTTAGGGATAGTGTTCTGTAGACCGCTACTCGCTCAAGGAGTGGATGATGTGTTTATTCTTCACCAGCTAAGATGCTCCTCATGGATCTGCATCCTCATTAGCAGACAACATCTGTTTCTTCTTGTAATTAGCTCACAGTTCAATAGGTAGCTCCAGTCTCTTTTACACCTGGACTAAAATCAACATGGAAATCACAGAAGCACGTCTCTCTCCTCCCCTCTTTAAAGCAGTCCGAGTTACACACATTGTTAAACACCTAATAGACAACAACTGTGCATTAGAGCTCTCCAGCACATGTGTGAATTTTTTTTTCTTTCTTTCTTGATGGGCTTCAGTTCCAAATGTGCTTAGGGCTTCTCTGGCTTCTGTGTTAGCCTCGACCTGCTAGTCATGGATTAGGCCATAAAGAACTGTTTCCAGCCACCTGCACAATGGCAAGGGGAGCTGGAGTGTGGGCTGCTGGAGGGGGTGGCGTGCACCAGCTGGCCCTGCTCCTGAGCCATTAGAACTGGATTCTTTGGGATAGAAGGGTGTGAGGTCTCAGGTCATTTCCTGCCAGGTTTGCTCTGAATGGGAGGGGGATGTGTAATTGCGCTGTCTCCCTGTACCATTAGTGTCAAGACTCATTAGGAACCCAATCTACTCAGTGGCGGTAGGCATACAAAAGAAAGAACTAGCCAAAGTCTGCAGACTGCAGAGCAGGAGTTGGTGGAGGAAGCAATTGTAAAATTCCCGTCTGGGTAATTAGAGTCAGCAGGGAATCAGATTGGCTACGGCAGGGCTTTCATTTTTCCCCTTGCTGTTTTAACAGGATTGGCAGGTGCTGCTTTATTCCAGGGGTGAGGTGATGTGCCTGTGTCATAATTCACAATGAGAAATGATCATCAATTTGCTGCCATGCTCCTGGGGTGAGCTGAGCAGGCAAACTGTGATTACTATTGTTATTAGTACCTTGTTAGCATGGGGCAGGGAGACTGTTGTGGGCAGTTGTCTCTAGAAGGGGTGGGATCTGTACACACAAAAGCATGTTCTTGGCAGCTTACCTACATTTGGAAAATTTGGGACTGCTGGGTATTTCATGCCCTTTACCCTGGGATCTATTTGTTAGTGGTTGAAAAGATGTGAGCAGTTTGGAAAATCTATCTAATTCTTAAAACCTGGTGGCATATTGGCATGCTTCATCAGCTGGAAAATTTAATGGAGTTGCAACACAATAAACCAAAATGGACCCTCTTTCTTTGAATGTACTGTTTACTACTCTGTTTGCTTAGTGAGAGGCGGAAAAAGACACAGACAAGCCGTTCTATCTACATGCAGTGCAGTTTAAGGCCTGGATCAAGATGTTGTGAAATCAGCAGACAGATTCACATTGACTTCTCTGGATTCTGGCTCAGACCAGCAGGCTTGTGTGCTCTGATAGCTGACAAGATGGTTAATAGGTACAGCACTAAGGGATGTGCTGAGAAGCATGGCTTCTGGGGAGAAAGGTTTTCTTAAGACAGCATTTGTTCCATAAAAGTTCCTGGAAAGAGAGATTTCTATAACAAACCAGCTACATTTACTAGTCAGAAGTCTCCCAACAGCTTTGCTTAGCTGAATTCCACATCTGAGAGTCAAACCTTCTTCTTTTTAGCTCTATCCATCACTTGTCAAATTAAAACTTTGCAGACGAACTTGTTGATGATGCACAAGCCAGCATAAAATGCAATTCGCTTCTCTTCTCTGCAGCTGTGTGGTCCTGGTGCTAAGCTCTTGGATCTTCATTAAAGGATACAAGACTTATTCCCTAGTGTTGGCAAAAACTGTGGGCAGCGGACTACTTTCCTGAGTAAAACATACAGAATTGGATCCACAAGGAGGAAATGAGTGCAATGGCAAGCCATGCTGTTTTCTAGACACTCTTTGGTAAATTGTTGGACAGGAAACAATATTTCTGTTCAGGGAAATAAGCCAACATTGTAAAAAAAAAAAAAAAATTTGCTCTCCATGAGGCAAAGCTGAGGCCTTTCAAGGTATATTTTATTGGAAAATATTAAAGAGAAATGAAAGTATTATCCTGAAGAGCTAGTGTTTGGATCCTTGTTAGAGGCATGAGTAGCCCTGTTGTGTCCTTGGTTTTCCCTGTTCTGGGACAGTGTTCTGCTGGCCAGGCTGCTCTGAGGTGCTTCTTTGGGCTCTGGTCAGATTTTCCCAAAACTAAGGTGGAACTATGTCTTACTGGAGGCCTAATGAACCCAGTAGGTACCCATGGGATTTTTCAGCTTAAACAATTCATTATTTTCCCACCAAAAGAGCAATTTCATCTGAAAGGATAGGGTAAAAAAATATCCCTGCCAGCTCTAGCCTTCAGACTGCAGCTACATTTGAAGAACCTATTTGGAATGCAAAGAATAAGAGAAGTGTTTCTCTCAGTACCTTTCCTTTGAGCCTCTGTGCATCTCTTCAGCATGTTGGATCACTGGCAGAATAAGAAACCAATATATGAAAACCATCCTTCCTCTCATCTCCAGGTTCCAGGCTGGAATGAATCAAGCTCAGATCTATAAGCTGCTTAGACCTTCCAAGCGCTGTAGATTAAATGATGGCAATAGAAGCTTTGCTAGCTCCTGATTTTTATAGCTAAGCGTTTCTCTCTCAAGTCAGAAGCTGACAGTCCGTACAGATATATGTGTTACTGCAGAATATATTTCAGGTCTATTTGGGCTATTGGCCATGCATGATAACTTGGAGTTTGACTGAGCCTGTCCTGCCAGGGAGAAAACCTGCAGGCTTGCTTATATCCCCTCTCACTTAATTGACAACTACTTCTGTCAAAACAAGGCTGACCCTCTCCCTTCCTACCCCTCACCCATCCTTAGCGGGTCCTCTGTCTGGATGGCTTTAAATCTGATTTGGGATTTCAGTGTTATTTGGCTTAACTCATTAGTGGGGCTCCACTCTGGCAAGCCTGCTAATCTGTGGCAGTGGTGCATAGCACTGTGTCAGTATTACACTGAAAATGAGAAATCTAACGAGATTAGCATTTTATGCATTCAGACAGGGCCTGAGTGTCTAAATGGTCCGCAGACACTTGGTATGAATCATAGTAGGCCCAGGAGGAGACAAAGTGAGTGGACTGTAACACAGCACCCAAACACAGAGAGGGGATTGCAATGGTGTTGGTAGCTCGGTTGTGGGGAACAGAAACGTCACTGACTTTGTCTCAAAACATTCCCACATATGCCCAACAGATTAATTTATTTTCTTAGGGATAGAGGAGGGCTGATCTGTGTCCAAGGGTTCACCTTCCAAGTTAGGCTTGCTCTTACTAGTGGTGATGGGGAAAGGTTTTAGTGGTTGCTTTCATGGGAGAGAAAGCTGCTGACTCCCGAGTTGTTTTTACATCACACAGGGATGCAGCGCAAGACGTGCTTGTTAATGTGTGTGACTACCAGACTGCTCCGTTCTAAAATTACACCCACAAGATTAGTTGCCTGGACAAATTCCAGTCGCGCTTTTCCCTCTCAAAGGCGTTGTTGTTTTTACTTCAGGTTTAAACAGAGAATAGAGTGAGCCAATATCTGCAGCCTCCCTCGGTTGCAGGGAGAGGGAGAGCTCTGCCTGGTTTCTTAGGCACACCTAGTAGAGCAAAGCAGTCCCCAGTGCTGGGTGCCTGGGTTTCTCCTGCTCTACCACCCAACTAAAGCTTTTGTAGCCTTTGGTAGGTGACAAGGAGGCAAGTTTGGGAGAAGCTGAGAAGTAATGCACCGGCACTGGCAGCCACCACTAAGCGCTGTCCTCGCCTGCCACCCAGTGCTGGCTTCTGGCACTCTGAGCTGCTCATGTGCTCTGGCACTGCAGGTCCTGTTAGAAATAATCAATGTTTTAAAACGGGTTCCCTTTGGAGAAGTGTGTGACAACCTCCTCACATTCATTCTTGAGTCCTGTGGGCTCAGCAAGTAGGCGGTGGGTCTTGGGTGTTGTGAGCTCCACAGGTGATGGGCTGATCTAGCTTCTGGTTTTAGCCAGCCTTAAGCAAGAAGGAAAAGCTATTCCTTCTGGTCTTGTTTTTCCAGGACAGCTTAGGAATGATGAGAGCTGCACAATCTCTCAGCATGGTGATGGATCCAAACCAAATACATCCACACCATGATGCTGAAGTTGGCAGTAGTTTCCAAACTGGGATCAGTGTGTCATCTTTATAAAAACCAGCTGACAGAGCTAGGAAGAGGTGATAATTCCTAAAGGTGCCACAAAACTGCTTGAAGCCCAGAGAAGGGGAGGAAGGAATGATTTCTTGGGAAAGCAAGAATGGTTAACAGAGATGTGGGGCTGGGCTATTCCTGGCAGAAGATGGGAGATCGTGGTGCAGATAAGTTTTCATTCACACAACTCATCATGGTCACAAAACCATCCTTCTATTACAAGGCTAAAATTGCTGCTAAACAGACCGTAAATTCTTTTCACATAAAATCTGGGGTAGATCATTTCAGGATTTAAAAAAGAATATTTTTTTTTTAGGTTTGGGTTGTTGGGTTTTTTTTAAACTTTTTAAAGATGTCCGTCACTTCATCATCGAATAAAAAGTAGTAATTGAGTAGTGTCACTGACAAAGCAGAAATTGTATGTACAACCAATAGCTTTAATTGGGTACACGAGGTAAAAAACTGGCACAGTCTTAGAAACTGCTGTTTGTCTGACTTAATAAGCAATAGTCAGTTGTTTGTAATGGCACAGACTAAAGCTGCCACACCAGTGTTTTATCAGCTAAAGAATTTAATAGAGCAGCAGTCTTTGTGACTGTGGCTTGACATTCAGCCTTGACAATGCTGCGTGGATTTATCTAGGTGACCAGAAATATGGAGTTTTTGCTCTGCAGTGGGGTGGGGGATGAGTGGTCATTTTTCTTTACGTAGTGAGATTGTTTTTGCTGCCAACTGAAAAGGATGGGGCAGAGAAGTGTGATGAGGTGGCCTTGTTTTGAAGTGTGTGAGGTGCAGAGAGCGGGCATAAGATAGGAAAAGGTGAGTCTAGAAAGAGAAGATGAAAAACAAAGATGTATTTGTTCTGAAGGGTGCTTAAATGCCGTTAATATGTATTGTAAATCTTTAAATGCTCCGTTATTCAAGCATTGTATTATGTAGAAGGAAAAAAAATCCCACTGCTACTGATTTGCATTTTATTATTAATTCAGAGTAAAAGAGAAGAAAAATTGTCACCAAGGTGCCTTAGCGAATCTTTATATAATAGTAACAATTTATGTATGGGAAGCAAATACTCAAAAAAAACGAGTAAAATGAATAGAAATGTAATTCAGAGCAGCACTAGCACTTCATCTTCATGTAATGATATGGGCAAAGCCTGAATTCCAACACTCTGCGGTGAATTATGGGACATGGTAGAGCTTGCAGGACTGCAGAAATAAAACACGATCAGTTATAATGTCCCATTAGGAAAAGGTGATGCAATGAATTCTTCCTTCATGGCCTAGCAATGACACATTTCATTTGCTCGGTTATTTACCCCCTGGATAAAATTCATAATCTCTCTCGTAATATTAAAATATCTCCTTAGATAGATTTGGGGGGGAATCTCATTAGAAGGTTTTGCTGAATGTATTTTTTGTCAGCGTTGTAAATGCAGTGAGCTTCATCAACAGGGAAGGACTGGGAGCCAGATCACATGGGTTGTATTTGTGACATGATGCTGGGTGAGCATCCTCAGCTGCTGAGACTCTTTCCCGTGACTCTTACGATTCCATCTGTCACAGGTCAGCTGGCATTGTAAAAACTCACTTATTTCAGCTGCTTAGCCAACCCAGCTCATTCTGGGTGAAATGTGTTGGAGCCATTTAGCCTGCCTGACAGGGAGGTAATCTTCAGCAGGAGAGGTGATGCACGGCTGTGAGCAGTACTGTGGTCAGGAGAGGACAGATGTCCAGAGCTGTGAGATCTCAGCTCCTTGAGACAGGGTGTTACATGTACAGGGAGGTGCAGGATCCATCCCTACCTCAGCTTGGATTTCTGGATGCTCCAGGAAAGCTGTCCTAATGTGGTAGTTTTCTTTTGGCTCCGTGTATAGGTTGAGATGTTATAAAGAAGACTGGCCTGCATGAGCCAAGTTTAGAGTTACTATGCATAAAAAATTGCTCTTTAGTGGCTTGACCGACTCTCATATTTTTCTGGCCTAAGGAAGAAAGAGTGAACAAAATGCTGTTCAGTAGAAAGAACTGTTTTTAAAGGAAAGCTATTTTAAGTTGATCTTTTTTTTTTTTTCCAAAGAAGGCTTGAGAATTCTTAAAAATCTCACCTGGAAACATAGCTGGTTTAGAAAAACAAATACAAATCACCCCAGAATACGCCTTGCATTTTCTCATACTATGTAGCATATCTGTCTCTACTAACAGGTATCCGCTAGCACATCTCTACAGGTCTGTAAATATTCAAGATTTAGCTTTAATGAAAAACACTGTCTCTATATAAAGAAGCGGTAACAGTTTATATGCAAATGTTACGGTGCTATCTTTTTAGTTATCTTAGTTTTTAAAAAAATCAAACCAGTCCTATTTAAATCTAATAAAATTAAAAAAAAAAAAAATCCCTTTCTCTCCAGAGATCCAAAAAGCTGAATATATTTTCCTAGCTGATTGATGCTTTTCCATTTATTTTTAAATGTAATTTTCCCTGGGTAAGGAATTGTTCTCTTGAATGTCAAGAAGGAAATATTTCCCAAATCATAGGCTTGGATTGGCTGGCTCGAGCCTAATGAGAGAGCTCTGTTGAGCGGGGGTTGGCTGGGGAAGCAGAGGACGGAGTGATTTGTCACGGCGGTTTTCCAGCCACTGCTAAAGAGCTGCTTTGTAATGCCAGCCTGCCAAATCTCCTGGCCACAATCAAATTACTCCCTCCACATGCACGCACATCCACACCCTCGCCCTTTAGATCTATCACTGACAGAATAGTTATTAAACAAAAACTCAGCCCGGGGAATTATTAATCGCCAGGCTTCATTTCTTTATCAAATGTTGTGGCCCGGAGGGAGAGCTCTTTAAGCTTTCAGAAAGACTGTAGCACATTAATCACAGGAGGAAAGCGAGGTGTGGGCTTGGCATTTGTAATACTTGTCAGATCAGAAATAGGAGATACGGAGATCAAAAGAGATGTTTATGACTTGGAGGAGAAAGGGTTTCACTTGTTCTTCATGCCTTCTTTTTTTACTCTTTGTTTTGGGACTTTGATTTTGCTCTGTTGGTTGTGTCTCAGAACTTAGACTAACGGTCACTGTCCCCCTGACCAACACACACTGTCTGGGAAGAGAAGGGTCATGAGTTACGGATGCAGCTTTCTGTGTAGCCAGCGGTGAAACAGCGGTCACCGCTTTGGAGCGTCAGCCTGTTGTAGCGCTGACCTTGTCCACACCCTGAGCAGCCTCAAGCTGCAAAGCTGAGAAGCTGGGCCTACTTAGGTGCTTGTCTGTATAAACTAATTAAATGGAGGTACCCAGCCCTGAAGATTGGTCCTGAAAAACATGCCTGATTTCTCGACAGTTCAATATGGGGTTCACTATTATATGCAAAAAATATATGTACATGTATACTTTGAAAAAATTACTATAATCACAGCAGCTCATGACCATATATATATGGCAGTTTAAGCCAATATTGTAGGCTGCCTGTGGCTGGAAGCACTTACCCTGTGATTAGTTAAAGCATTAATTAACATTGACCTTGTTCACTCTAATCCTGAGACCTTTAGCCCTTGTAGTATGCAGGGAGGTTGTTGCTCCTGACAGGGTACCTCGTGAGGAGTGTAACTATGCTGCTGTTCAGCTGACATGTTTCTTCTCCTAAAAGGATGGTGTATGAACTGAGGCGAGTGGCCTTTATTGCAACACTTCGGTAATGCTGCACTTTGCATTCCTGATTCTTGCTCTATCACCTGAAGAGATTCTTCAAACTACTGATGTTGAGAGGTGGGTTTGCTAGTACAAGTCATCACCACTTGCATATATAATCATTTCTGCAGCAGCAAACTCCCTGTCTTCTTACTAATACATTAGCTTGAAATACATAAAAATTGTAGCATATGTTGTAAATAATGTCCACTTCCAGTAGGACCTGGAGCTAATTATTAAAACAGCTTGCTGCTTCAAAACAATACATATGTATATAAAGTATGTATTTAGAGAAGGAGTATGAGTGTATGAAATCTGTGAGAGTATGAGTGTGTAAAATCAACTTAGAGATTTTGTAAATAAATACCAGCTTCCCCTCTCATAAGATCTCACCTTGAGTTTTGTTGCACTAATTTCCTATCAGAACTATCGGGGGTTTCGGCTGCAGTGAGAGAGCTGCAAGTATTTGAAACCTCCCTGTCTCACAAGAGCATTTGTGGGGAAAAAAGATCTTTAATTCTGTGGTATATATAGCTGGTCGCAGTGAGGATCCCAAGCTCATTGGAGAATGGGCTGTGTGTTAATGTACATTTATACCGTGGCTGGCACACAGCCTGGTTTTGTACAGCCCTGCTGTTAGCTGGAGCCTCTAGGCGTTGCTGTAATATAAATATTCTGGAAGAATAATAGAGCTGTTTGTGGCTCTTGAGGGCAGCTAATGTGGCTCGTACGCAGCATATTTTTCAAGCCTTCATCTCTTATTTTTCCAAGCATCCAGCAAGAGAGAAGAAACAAACCACATTTTCTGTGCACAGACAGAAGAAATGAGAGGAGGGATGGATCACATCAAATGGATTTTGAGAGAGCCACAAAACACTTGTTGCGTGTTGTCCCGACACTGCAATATGATATTTGCATTGTGATGTTGTATCAATATGTGAGACGATCTGTCTTCTTTGGAGTCTCATGTCTGGCAAGGCAGTTCCCAACTCAGAGGCTCACTTTTTTAAAGGGATTTTGTCTGTACATGTGTAAACAGCAGCTAATTCTTTGGGATCTCCAGAGCAATCTGTGTAGATTTAAACACTGAAAAACTTGAATGACCTACAGCTCCACAGGCAAACAACTCAAATTATTAGTTATACTCCCAGGTATATCATCATATACCAAAAAGCATATCAGCACAGCACTGTGAATAACTATTGGGCAGTCTTCCTAGTGAATGGCATTGCAAAAGAGAGTGTATGAGCTAAGAACAATGCTCAGTGAGTCTGGTTTGTCTGTCAAGAAACCCCTGAAATGTCCATACCTTTGGACAGGCTTTGCACAGCAGGAATCGTCTCTGTGTTTATCGTTAATTGAGTCCAGCACTGAGGGAACTGTTTCTACGGCACAAAATGGGTTATCCCCGATGTGATACCTTTTTTTTTTGGCTGTTTCTTAGAAGATATGGAGGAGGAGGAGGCAGTAAAACAAATGTCTTGCTACCATTTTTATCCCCAGTTTATAATCTTGCAAGAAGGAGCATGCAGATGTCATAATACCCTAACTACTGAAATACACTCCTATGAACTGGCTTTGCTGTGCTTATCAGGGAATGTTGCAGCTAGTACTCAGAGAATCTCAGAATTAGTGGGATTTGAGTTAGGATTCTTCAGTAAAATGGCAATTATTACAAGATAAACACTGCGTAGTAAGTAGCACATTTTCTTCTGACCCATTAAAGCCATTTTCCCACCTTTCTGTGAGGAGCTGTAGGTGAATTTCTTCATAAGCGCATACAGTCAGGGTTTACATGCCTCATAACAGCTCAGAAAACTAACAGATCCCAGGAAGCTTTGGAACTCGAACATGTACTTGGTCATGAATGTTTTTAATTAACAACATTTTTGCTCCCTTTAGCTCTGTCCTGGTTTGCTTTGTATCTGCAGAACCTAACAGCAGGTTCCTTGGGTCAGTGCTTTCCCTGCATCAGGTCACCTTGGGTCAGCTGCTCCACCAGGACTGTCCTCAGTCTATGTTTGTTCCCCTATGGCTGAGCTGAGCTAATTTACTCTTCTTTCAGAGCAGAGTATGTGACCTCAAATGGCACTACAATTACCAAATGATCAGATCTTGCACACAGGCTCAGCACATCCCACAACAGTGGTGGGATCTGCACTTTTCAGGTGAGGATGTAGCTGAGACAGTGGGTAGGTGGCTGAGGATAAGGAATTAGAGAGGCCTTGGAGCTGGGCAACAATTTGCTTCTAAAGCATTTAAAAAATTTAATTAGTGAGCACTGAAACAAGGTTTTATCACATCCTGCACTCCATGTTTAATGGTATTGCTGATATGTCTCGATACAGGCTTAGCTGTAGACGTGGGATAGCTTTCCTAGTGGCTACTACAAAACTATCTGCCTTATTTTAATCAGCTCCTGGTAGATCAGCCTTGAGTTATGGTTAAAAGCAGGGTTATGTCAGGATTTTTCTGCTTCCAGGGCACTGGTTTCAGTGTAGGTCTCTGGCATCCAAGCCTAAATCATTAATCCTAATGATAGCTGTTACTTCACGGAGTTTATTTTTCCTCTCAGAAGACTTATATTTTATATTCATGCATATGAATATATTTCTATACATATATCTACAATACAAATATATATGTACAAATTTATTCTAAAGCATGAGTTATTTCACGGTGGAGAAGATGCATAAAGATACTATCATACTTAAAGATGCTGCTGTGATGCAGAGGTAACATTTGTCTGTTCCTTTCGACAGAAAAAGGAATAAAGCAGTCAGGAATAATTCCTTTGCTTTTCCCTTACAGCCATGTATTTTTCTTCTCTTCTCACTTTCACCACCCTACTCCAGAATACTTCCAGTTGGGCCGCATTTTTCTTGGTCTTTTGCTAATACTGCCTGGCTGGGAGCTGGGACTGAGGGAGGGAGTGGATGGGAATCCTGTGTTAGAGAAATCACTGATACCAAATTCTGCGAAAATAGGTGAGGGAGGAGAGAATAGAAGGAAAACAGAAGTGGGAAAAAGTGATCAGAGATCTGTAACTCCCAAGTTTCAGGGAAATTCAAGAGCGGTTTTATGTATTTTGTATTATTTTCTCTATTTATTAGTAGCATTAATAAAGCATTTTTAACTTTTCTGACTTGTCTCTGTCCCTTTTCCTCCTGTTACCTTTGCTTACAGGGAGGGCAGGGTGTTAATGGAGAGCATCTGCCGTGGTTTCTTGTCGCCCTGCAGTAGGGGGTGGCAGTAGGATTACGCTGATCGGTGTTACAGCTCCAGCTAAACTTCTGCATTCCGTTCTGGTTGCTTCATTTCTAAATGGCTGCTGCAGAGACCAAGCCAGACAAGGGCCCAACAAAATTATTAAAGACACAGAATGGAGGAATGGGAGAGTCTATGCCAGATGAAGTTAAAAAAAGACTAGGATGACTTAATTTGAAAAGTGCAAAGTAATAGAGAAAATAAGAGACAAGAGATAATGAATTCCATTCTGTCCCATGACCTAAATGCAAGTCAGCTCTTGATGAAATAAAAAGGCACGAATTTAATATGGATCAAAGGAAATTTTGTTCTCAGTGCAGCATAACGGCCAGATATCTTGGCCCGACTTTTGTGTGCTTGGCACTATTCAATGCAAGACCCGAGCACAGCAGTATTTCTAAGCTATTTCTGCTCCTTTCTGATAAGAGAAACATTGCTTTGTGTCCTGGGCCAGGTCTGCTGCTGCAGGACAGCAGGGGGCAAAATAAAAGGTCATTTGGGTGGCCAGGGTGCGCAAACCGCTCAGGCCTGAGCCCTTGCTGACCGCTCCAGTGCTGCTACTACAGAAGTGCTTCGCTTTAATTAACTCTTGCTGCAGATAATCCTGGTTTGCAGGGTCACTCCTTGTTAGATCTCCAGTGCACTTCCCTAGCTGTACGTTCGTAGTGCTCTCAAATGTGTCTGAGCTAGTAGCTGCCAACCTCAGTTGGGTAAACAGATCTCTCAAGGCAAGTGCTTTTTCATGTTGTGTTGTATGTAGAGATACACAGCATTTTTCACCTGTTGCTGTTGTCTGAACGATAGAAACACAAATATTGATGAGGATCACAATGCCTGATATATCTTGGGAATACATTATCCATCAAGAGTAAAACAGAGGTGGAAGGGAGGAAAAAATCTTAATAGTTGCACCTCTTAATTAATTAATGACTTAGCAAAACTGCCTCACCATTATGTAATCCATGTAGCTGTGTGTGACCGTTCTCTCCAGTTATTTGTCTTAATTCAGCTATATGGCTAGTATCCGGAGTATGCCAGCTGATTTGAGAAAAGCAGAGGTCAGGGATATAAAACTGCGATTACACCAGTTCAAAGCAGAGGAGAATTAAAATCAGGAGGAATTTGGTGGACTTCCTTGAAGTGTCTCCATTTGCATTTACACTGCTGTAATAATTTTGTTTGAAGCTCCTTTTCCATCAAAAAAATTCTTCCTGTTATCTTGGGAGCATCTCTCTAAAGCTGTAATACCTGAGTGGCCTTTGGTTCTTAGGTTTTAATTCGGCTCAAGAAAGGATTCTATTAATTGTGGCTCCTGATTGAAGGAGGTCTAGTAGCATTCCATGAGTGTTGAAGAGAGGAGGATTAGGGAGGAATTTACTCCTTCCGTTCTGTTATTTTGGCCATCTATGGTATCCTGCCAGAATTCTGTGCTAATTGCTTCATGAACAGAAGGGATAGCGCAGCACCGTCTGGCAGTGGAAGCAGGCACTGGTCCTTCCTTGTGCATCCTGGAAATCCCTTCAGAGAAAGGAAAGCCTTTATTATCATAGCACGACTGGCTCTAACACCATGACCTTGTCTGCATATGTACGTTATTGTGCAGTGACCAAAAGCATGAATTTGAACTGCATTAGTAAAGCTGCACTGGTGCATGCGATCAGAGGGCTGCTGCTTCACACAAAAGTATATGCTGGACCTCAGGCACCAGGAGAGGAGTTTCTGCAAAGCAGGTTGTAAGCGCTAAATTTATGGTCATGTCTGCAATATCCCTGTATGGAGGTCTGTCTGTTGATAGGTAGGAAAGGGCAACTGGGGGAATGTCTGCAAGGGAGTTCGTATGTCAGCTGTGAGGGTGGCCTGGCTAAGAAGTGGCTGGATAATGTTGTAGATGTGGCAGGACACCCTACGAATGTGATAAGGGACAAAGGAAGACACTTTAGTTAACTCCAGGCTTTCTGCTCCACATGTAAGACTACTTTCATGTGGCTAAAGGGAACCAAGCATGATGCAGAACCAGGAATAGAGGGTTTCTTTACCAAGAAAGGCACAGACTGTTGATAAATTTGAAGGCTTCAGTGGAATGTGGAAGAGAGATTTAGGTAGTGAAAATACCAGGTATTTGAGGAACTCTCTATATTCAGATAATCAAATCTGCTAAGAAATCAGTAACCTGAAAGAGCTTTATTTAATTGCTTGTAGACAGAGAAAAAAGGTTGAATTCTGTATTGTCGAAAACACAGACTAAGGACTGAAAGCTGCACTTCACAGAGGTCATAGTATTTCTGGAAAAAGCGTAACTTGAAATGGTCATCCTCCAAGAACTTAGACTGTACAGCTAGAGGAAAGCATTTGAAAGAAAAACAGTCAAAGTACAATACCAGAAAATGAATGGAGTTCTGGGTTTAATAGACAGTGGGATTATTCAAATAAATGTGATCTAGAATAAGGTCATAAGGGGGACATGGCAATAACAGTAACTCAGGTTAAACAATAAAACAATGCCAGCACCAAAATTAGATTTTACTTCTGCACGTGGCAGGTACAAAGGGAGTATGTGTTGCGTTGCTCATGAAAATAAACTTTTTATATTGGTAGACAAAGCACTTTTCATAATGGTATGACACACTTAAAGCTCAAAAGTTTGGGGTAGGGCTTGGACTTTGAAATCACTTTAGCTGAAGTTAATACTAATATTAATACGAAACTTTCAAGAGTACACAGCATCAGGCAGGCACTGTTTTTAATGTGGTTCAACCAGCACAGCTCCAGAAATCTCTGTGCACTTTGTAACACAGCCCCCATAACTTTTTACGATTGAGGTGATTTCCCCTGGCTCACAAATCAAATTGCAGTGGCAGAACTGGGATCAGTGCAGAAGAATTAAAACTCTCAGCATTCCTTATTCTTGCCACTAGATCAAACTCTTGCTTCCACACGTCAGCACAGTACAGCCTTCATTAGGAAAAACACACTTTAAACAAACAGATGAAGTGCACATAATATTTTTATTCCTCAAAATCTGGAATACTATATGCCATTAACACTGAGTCATTGAAATTGCTCCAAAATGAAATATTATAGTGTGGTGTGCCAATGCCTTGAAAGTCTTTGTGTTAAGGTTTCAACAAGAGAAACCAAAACAAAACTGCAAACCTGAAATTTCCTGTCTAGGCATCACATTTCCTTCCTAATGCATGGGAAATATCAAAGTATTATGAGCCATCATGTCCACACAGAGAGGCAGATAAAAGTCTAAAGTCGACAAAGATCAGACTGCAAATAGGATACACATTTATCTGAAGATAATTAACCATTGGAACAGATGGTAAAGGGATGTGGTAAATTAATCGCCTGGAGTCTTTAAATCAAGATTGGATGTCCTTCCTTCTAAAAGAGATGGCACGGTTCAGCTATAAATTATTGGGCTTGATGGTGGTATTGCTGGGTGAAATGTTCTGGACTGTGTCATATGCAGGAGGTCAGAGTTGATGAGCATAATGATCCATCCCTCTAGACCTTGCTATCCATGAATCCATTATGTTAGCTTGAAAACTTTTATATTTTAACAAAGCAGTTACAGACTGTTGGGTTCACAGTGTGCAGCTTTAGAAGTTTCCAAATACGCTTTCATTCTATGTTGTAAAGGGTCTGAATCAATCTTGTTAATATTGTTTAAAAGCATGCAAGTGTAAAATATGAACATGCTTTATTTTTAACACATTGATTCCCATGGCTCACTAAAATAAATCAAGCTGCAACTTGGAATATTACTTTCTGCCACCAGAACTTCATCCTCGGAGTTTTATTTGCTTATAATAGCCTTTACTTCTGTTCTGAACTATGGTGCAGTTGCTGAATTTCAGAATGCACTCATCTGTGCATCTTGACAGATTATTTTGTAAAATGTTTTTGGATCATTCCTTAATATGTCTTCAATATTTAAGATCCCAGAGAACTCAGAGTAATATATAGAAAACGCTGGGTTCTCCCCTTTTGTTACAAGTTTATCAAGACATGAATAATGATGTTGGGTGTCTCTGGTTTCTAACACTCAACTTTTCACTAAAGAGACATTCAAAGAGTCAGTCAAAGGAAGACTGCTGAGCCCTTTGTGAGTCTTAAGCTGAACACACCATAGTAGAAACACCCCAAAAATATCGTTTGCTTCTTAGAAATCTTGGTTCTAGTGAATTTTCATTGTCATTCCACGCATATCTTAACATCTTTTCTGATTATAAGAAACAGCCTTGTATGTCTACCAGGCAGTTTTCAGTCAAGCACCAGGAAAATAACATTTTAAATATCTAGCCCCCTAATGCTGCTTAAATTAAATCAGCTTCCCTCCTATCCTTTCTCTTTTCTTAATTCTGATTGACCCTCTGTACTCATTTGAATTACATTATTTTTCTGTCTTCATCTGTTTTCAATGTTTATAGTCACTTGGTTAGATAACCATAAACATTCAGCTCCTCTCATATATAACCAAGATTAAAGCTGTGTATATAAATCTGGCAGCAAAGCGGTATTCTTGCCCACTCTTGAGTTGTAGATGTATTTCTTCAGTAATGACTGAACAATAATTCATCATTTTAACTTTTTCAATCCTCACATAACTATGTAAACCAAAACTGCAACAAACGTTCTTGCTGGCAGCTGGCTATTGCACTTAAACACCAGAGAAACCCAGGTTACATACATGAACAAACGTAGCTGCTGATTCCTTCCATGTTATTACAAGTAATTCTGTTTCACTTGCATCACAATTAGAAGTTATACAATAGAGCACTCGGAAAGAAAGACTATTGAGTCAACCTCTCTCCAGGGTATACTGTATAGCATTTGTGATCTCTTGCTTAGGTATATAATAATCTAATCTAAGGGGTGGAATCAAATCCATGAACCCTTGCACAAGATTTGCTGTAGGCTCCTTTTTGTTGATGACAACAGGGTTACAGCATGGCCATGATCATTGTGGGGTCTTTCCAACTCAGGCTATTCTATGATTCTGTGACTCCATGGCTCCTTGTGGAGAGAGGCTCTACCTCTAACACTCTGCAGGGCTTCAGGAGCAAAGCTCACGCATCTTTGCTTGTAATTGTCTAAGCACTGCACCAGTACAGACTGTGGGTTATGAGTAAACAGGTCTGTGCCACCCATGGCTGTCAGGCATTGGAACAGGCTGCCCAGGGCAGTGGTGGAGTCGCCATCTCTGGAGGGGTTTAAAAGGCGTTTAGACGAGTTTCTTAGGGACATGAGTTAGTGCTAGAGTTGGTTAGGTTATGGTTGGACTCAATGATCCTGAGGGTCTCTTCCAACTGAAGTGATTCTGTGATTCACTCAGACTTCACATACATCTGCAACTGAAGCCTCATTTCTAGACATCCCTCTCCTGCGAGCCGGCACCAGCAGCTCTCTGCACGGCAGTCTGCTTTCTCTGACTTCACTTCCCTAGAGCTGCTTTTTGCTCACTCTCCCCTAGTTCTCTCCTTCCACACTGCTCTTTCCTTCACAAAAATTCCTCAGTACATTCTACTCTCTAACCCACTTCAGACCCTAACAAGATGCTTTTCACCTTTAAAAACAAGAGAGTTTGTCACTTGTCCCACTTTAAAGCGCTTTACGTAGCACTCCTGTTCCACACTGCACGTTAAGTGCCATTTACACTCCCTGCTGCACCTGCGGCTCCCGCTCTAACTTTCATCAGATTAGCTGTCCAAGGGGTTTGGCAGACTCACGCTCTCTGTTTTCACCCACTCAGTCCGCTTTTTAAAATTCAGTACTCCGAACAAAAATAAAGACTGATTGAAGCTAAGCCCTGTTTCATTTAATTTGGGGGTACAGACCCTTAGTCTGCTGAATGAGCTTGGATGACCTGTCTCCTAGACAGAATGCTTTCAGAAGATGAGCTTTCCTACAAATAAAAGCATATTATAGCTCCCTAGCTGGTAAAAAAAAAAAGGAAAATAAATTTTATGAATATACTGTGTTTTCAAGCCTGGACCTATAGGAAGAGGAATTATTCTGTACTGAGTCATTTAACGTAGCAACAAAAAAATAGTTAAGGTTTTGGACACAAATGCTTTTTCTGTATGTGCAGGCAGCCTGACCTGTGTTTGAGCTGAAATTCCATCTGCATTGAGTATATTAGGGTGTTAATTCTCCAGCTTCACAATGCTGTATTAGCCTCAGCAGGAACTGTTTAATTTTAGTGGCTGGAAGTTGTTGCAAAGAGAGAAAAATGCACATCAGAGGGAAAGCCATCTTAAAGTGGGGGGTGGCGTGGGGCAGAGAAAGAGAAATAGAAAATAGAGGATGGAGCAGTAATTAGGGCCAACTGTAGCAGCCCGGCAAGGGGAACCTGTTTTGCTGTTTTATTTCTGAGTCAATAGCAAGGTAACCAACTAACAAATAATAGAATCACTACAGAAAGGCCAACTTTTCATCTCGTTGCAAACCTCCTGTCAATATGGGAGAAGGTCTGTAGGAAGTAGAGAACCATTGATTCATTCATGCAGGGACCATGATTAGAATTAGATTTACTTCAAGGAATTTGTCTTGTTTCCTCCTTCATCAATGAACTACTGCTCAGCATCATCTCCTGACTACTCTTCCCCAGTGTGCAGTAGCTGGATGTGTCTCAGCTGACAGATAAACTGGCAAGCAGCATGTTCTCTCTAGGGAAATATTTCAGGTTGGTCCCTCAGACAGTGCTTCAGGCTCCAGATCAGTATATAACACAATGCTCAGTGTGTGCAGTTTGGTTCAGATGGAGGAACTGGCTTTTGTGCATTAAAAATGATGCCAGACAATGGGAGGACACTTCTTGAAACCTACCCTTAGGTACCACCAAGGAAGACGAGGTCTCATGGTGTATTCAAGAAGCAAGAGATAGAAGAAGCTGGAGGCCAAACAACCACCTGACTCCTTTAATCTTAAAACTGTCTTGGTATTAAGGGTAGTGCCTGATGCGGGTTCAAGACCTGAAGGCTGCTTTGTTTTATATTTTGGCTAAAAGAAAACAAAGGACGAGTTCCCAAAGATGCTTAGGCCCATCTGTAGCTCTTGCTCATGCTCTTTGAAGGCCAAAGGTCCTCCAGTTCAAGATTTAAAGAATGTGGGGTTTATGGAGATATTGTCTAGTATTATAAAAAAACTCACTTGCCTGAATTTAAAAAAAATGCATCAGTTCTCTTACAGTTTTGTCCTGGATGCACAGGAAAATCTTTTAAAGTTTGGAATGAGAAAACCAGTCCCCTCCTTCACTGCAGTTAGTAACTGCCAGATCTGAATTACAACAATGTGGTCCAGTGAGTACTGGGCTTTGCTGTCAATCATATTTTATTCCTGGCTTTGCCATAAATCACTGCTATAAGATAATCATAGTTTCTTTTCATGTTTCTGTTTTTCTTCTTGCTCTAGAGCTCTGGAGCTGGGAATATCTCGTATTAGATGCCTGGACCAAAATTAGAGTAGGAGGTGGGAAGCTTTGTTGAAGATCTCTACTTGCTATTGTCATATGAGCAAATGCTGTTAAACAGCATTGCAGCTGTTTGTCCTGGAGTTGGGAATAGCAGTAATGGGAACAGCATGCTTACATTTTGTTGCCAGCTGGCCAGGGAAAAAGAACGTGTATGAAATATATGAATTTAAAGGGTTATATGTGAAACATGGCCCAATAACTTGAGACTTGGGATAGCTACAGTTGATTAGCTACACTAATGCAGACTTTTTGCGTGACTTGTGGTGAGTTGGTTAATAAGCTTTAGAATTAACACACTTGCATTTACACACCTAATGACACTGTTAAGAGTCTAATTCACTAATGGCTTGGAGTACCCAGAAGCTGGTATCTCTGGGCTTATTCTTCTGAGAGTATGGAGTAACGCTGTATGAGTAGGTAAGGACTGGGCTCACAGATGTGGTATTTATCAGTATTCAAAACCCGCCCAAGGGACTTTATATCATTCCATTTAGATGCTGATATCTTTCAGTGTTGTGCATGCAGAGGAAGGGAGAAAGCAAGGACAGTTAGCTACTATATGAAACCTGGATCTAGGTTGTGCCTTCATTTCAAATGACTGCGCTGAAGTGGCACCCTTGCAGGAGAGCAATTTGAAATGAGCATTTTTGTCTCTGACCTCAGATTGTTCAGGACAACACTGGAGCGTTGTGTGCAGAGGAAACAATGTATATTAAAGTAGCTCACGTTATTCTCCTACTGCTGGGTCGAGATCCTTGTGTATGCATGCAAGTGGTATTTTGTAAGAGTCTGGGAAAAAAATAAATCCAAGTGTGTTTTTGTAGCTTTCCCCCTTGACTTCTGGGTAATCGGGACCCTTGTATATTTTCCCCCTTTGTAATACCCCAAGATGCAACTCCCTCTGGGAGTTCCCTAATCTGTGTATCAGCGGCAATCCTATAATCTCATATAATTATATTAGTCTCAATAGCAGATTAGCTCCAAGTGCCCCTACAGACAAAGAGCTGTCAGCTCTGCTATTGTTTCCCACTTAATGTGATTCCAGACAGCAAAGAAGAAAAGCAGCTGAAAGCTCTCTGTCTCACATTACAGCCCACAGTTTCTAAACCAATTAAGAAAAAGGGATTTACAGTCAACTGGATTAAGGGCTCTGTTTATATTATCCCGTATTTCTTTTTATAATACCTTCCTTTTTCTATCTAGCTTTGTAATCAACTACCCTTTTCTCTGCCTTTTGAAACACTCGTCTGTGTCCTTACCTATCCGTTTACCAATCCATCCCGCATGTAGGATTTCAGCCATCTGTCTGGTTAACTTCACCAGCCTGCTTTATTGCATATTTGTTTAGCAGACACATGCTGTATGAAGCATAGTGAGCAATGCTGAGATTAAAACTGATGCCTGATTTCAGATCAGTTTCAAGATGACCTCACTAATGTAAGTCCATTTGCAAGACAGCATTTGGGCATATCTCTCCCTTCTGCTATCTAAAACTTCTACCGTTGTCCTCATCAGAGCCAAACGATACTGGTATGTGAAAAGCAAGATGGTCAATCATTATTAAACAGGAAGATGGTACCTATAAAATCCTGCAGCATTCACAGAGGAGGAAGGAAAACCAGGCACTGGCAGCACCATGATAATAAGATGAAAGATTATCTTGCCAGTTTGGTCCTTGATCTGGTCAGCTAATTAGCAGATCAGGGATAGAAGCTGACACCTTGCTCTCACAGAGGTGTCACTTTTGCTGTAACAAGAAATAATGATTGCTGGAAGATGTGGGCTAAAACACCAACTCACCCGAGAACAGGCATCAGCAATCAAGAGGCTGGGATCTGGTCACCACTATGGTTTGTGCTTTTAAAAATATACACAAAAAGTCATGCATCAGCTACCAACAGTAACTGTTGGCTTTTATTTGATCAAAATAAATCAATAAAATAAAGTTAGCACAATTCATATTCCCCAAAATGTCTGTTATCATCCTTGCAGGGTAAATTACCTTGCACTCCCTTGAATTCCTAATTCAGCATAAATTCACACTAAGGGACATTAAAACATCCAGGTGACTGGAACTTTATTGTTCGTTCTTATGACAAAATTAGTTTGGGGCTGTCTTTTCTCTGAATGGAGATTCCTCTCCTATTGAATACCATTTCTCAAAAATATTTTTTCCCAATCAGCTCGGTATTTAAACAGGTTTAAATTTTAAATCCCTCTGTACAAATCCACTTAGATTTTTAAATTACAGTAATACTTCACCAGTTTTCATTTTTAAGGCAATGCAATATGTATAATTCATTCCATGAATCTTAGATAAGGTTGATATTCTGATACAGTGCAATTTGCTGCCTTGCAATGAAGCTTTCCAGCTAAGGTGAGTTCTTCCACTTCAGGCTGTAGCTTTATTACAAATGGCTTTGAAATAAATAAGAATGAAAAATGAGAAATGAAGTATTCCAGTAGCTGGAGAGCTCCACAACCAATGGCTCTTTCAGTATTTGTGCTTGTTCATGGAGTGCTTACAGCAAAGTATCGCTCCACCTCGCAGTTTCCTTGGGGCAAGGAGACTCTCTCATTGAATGAGGTGCCTTCATTACAGCTTTGAACCAGGTATGTTCAGGGGAAAGCTCAGGGAAAAGGATAAACAACTGAGACTGCGAAAGGGTCGATGGTGGCCAAAAGATTAAAGCAAACAGGCAAAAGTTTTCAGAAGCAATTATTAGTTTCCATACTTTAAGAGCTGGGACCCAGATGTAATGCATTTCTACATGGTTCTTGGTTTGTTGTTGTGGGGTTTTTTTTCAGTTTATTATTTCTTGCTTCTAAAGCCACCAACCAAAACCAGTAAGAAAAAAAGAGAAGTACTTGAGTTCCACAAAACCCCCTGTGAACTAAAAGTATGCAGAGACCTGAGGCCCAGCTACTGTAACAATGGCAGCTCCAGCGCTTTTCTGATTGATGCTGCGACACTGACCTCCCTGAGTACCATTAAAGGCTTTGCTGAAGTTTCTCAGTATCCCAGTAACAAGTGTTTGAAATCCCCTTCGATAACCAGTCAGCAAGGAAAATTACTCAAGCTGGGCATCTAAAAATGGAGATACCCCAAATAACAAATTAATCCTAACCCTGGACCAGCTGGGTGCTGCTTGTATGACAGCAGCTGATTCAGGAGCCAGATGGCAAATGAACCTTATACGGTTATATGATGATGAGAAATCATTGAGGATCCAGATGCAGCTGGATTGCCAGTTTGACAGTCTTAATGCAGGCTACTTAGTGCCCATTTTCCAACAGTGGTGGAGTTACTTCCAATATTCAGAGTGATTTTTGCAGCAGTACCAGTGTTCACTCTGTGATGGCCTGAGGATGTAAGAAGGTGTTGGCATTAAGGTGAACAGTTGCCAACACTTGGGCATTACTCAGGTTGTCAAGCCTTAGTTCTGGTCTGCCCTAGCAGAGCTGGTACAATCAGCACTGATGCTAGCTACATTTTTGCTGGTAAACATTCACAAGATTTATTAGCGTAGACAGAAGTTGTGAGCATAGCTTCTAAAGCTTTCAGGCAGTAGCAATCTGGAAAAATTGATGTTTACACAGAAATCCTGTACCGTTCATAATTTGAAGATGCTGCTGCCATGGTGTATTTCTGTCAGCTTGCCCAGAATCAGATCTCTTACTGATAACCATGGAGGGAGAGGAACATCCAACTCATCATGGGGAGGTGGAATCAACTGAATACAGAAGTACTTGGTTGGCAAAGAAAAGATGGATTTTGGAGGGATTATTAAAGAGATCTGTATTCACCTTCAAAGGCATTACTGGAAATACTCCTCTTTTTCTATACCATTCCCCTTTTTTTAGTGAAGATGACTTGAAAATTTCCAAAATGTGCAATCTGTTTAGAAGATTCAGCTCTTACCTTGTTTTTCTTGAAAGGTTAATGTAGAAAAAAAAATATTGCGGTATCATGGCATTAAAACAGGCATGATCAACAATTAAAAACCAGCAAAGGGACATTTAGTACAAGTTTATAAGAGATGTAGACGTGATTTTTAAAGGCTATGTTGCTGCTTTACTTTTTCATGTAATGAAGCCTGAAAGGTTGTATGCATTGTTAAGAATGAGCTGATTTCAAATTGCTTTTTAGGTCAGGAATATCAGGACTGGTAGCTCTCATCTTCTCCAGTTTTGTAGAACGCCTTGCAATGTGTTAATCATTGCATCTGTTTTGAATCTTTAGCACTAAAAGTCAGTGTTGTTATGAGGAAAAAAAAATGGCGAATAGTTTTAAACAAGCTGAGGATAAACCTGATCACTTGCTGACTGCTCAGCTTGCAGTCTTGTGGCTTTTCTACTATGATGATTTTGGTAATTTCAGGAATTCTACAACTGTCCTGGGATGAAGGTACCTGCAATTTTAACATACAAAAACCCTGTGGTTGGAGGTAGGGATAAGAAAGCGAACATTTTTTCAGACCTTTCTCCTGTATCATAAAAAAGAACACAAAGCCACATCACTGTGCATTTTGTCTAACTCCAAGATCCAGTAACACACCAGAAAAAGCTCCTTGACAATACTGTTGTTTATTAGTTCTCTCAGTTATTGTGCTCTGCACAGTATTCCAAGAGACTCATCTCTTATCCATCTCCTCTCAAGGAAAAACAGGAGAATTGATACTATTCACATTGCGAACAGCATTAAGACAAACAACTATTTACATATCTTTGTATAGAATAAAAAGCATAGGAGGCCTTCCTCTACTACTGTTTTTTTCAGAGCATGTCTGGTTTCAGCTCCTTTGCTGAGAAATCTACTAATTATTAGATCCTGTTGGCACAGCAGTAGCTGAAATGTATCCGAAAGACTTTTGGACAAGGTAGAGTTCTTTGCTGTGAAACAGTCTACTCTAGTGGTAAGAGCAGCATAACGAATTAAGCAAACGAACCTGAAATGCAAACCCGAAGCTTATTTTCTAGTACCCACAGTGTGAACGAGTCAGTCCTGAGAAATACAATCCGGGCTCACATTCTATGTTGAGTAATGTTGTGAATACACAGATGCCTATTTCATAATGTTCCCCTTTGCATTTACTGGGTGTGTTCTCCAGACTGCAAAGTTTTTCCAGACAGCATTTAAACTTTTTGAACAGACATAAATTAAGTTTTATACCTTAGATCTAATAGTTACTATAAAATCTAGAGGTAATAAAAAACAGGCAACCACAAGAGCAGGTTTTTTTACCTTTATTGTGATGAAGTTACAGCTTGCCTTTATGATTAATCTTTTATAGGTTGTAAAGCACACAAATTATATGGCATATGAACCCACAACAGATCCCACATAGCAGCAATCTAATACATATTATCAGAAACAATTTAGCAGTAAATTATTTCCTGCTAGCTAGTAAATGACATAAACACTCACCTTATACATAAGTCTTGCTAGATATCTCAGGGCACACTGGCAAGTAATTCGTGGATATGGATTAGATTTGGGGAATGAAAGAATTTAAAGACCAAGAGTACCAGGTGATCCAAATCTGAAGATGCACAGGAGATTTTACTGTGTGTTTTTAGTTGCATTTTCCATTTAAATGATCCTATAATTACTGCATTTCTGTTTGCAGCACCCTATGCTAGTGCAAAAGAAGGAGGAAGTGCAATGGACTGTAAAGAGGTGAAACTCTGTTGTCTAAGTTAAAAAGAGACAGCAGTGCAGGAGAAGAGCATGGGCAGTGAGCAGTGATGCTTACAGTGCCCTGGCTTTTACCCGGCTGTTTTAAGATACTTGAGATAGATTTTAAACAATAAATGGAAACAAATTATGTTCCAATCATATCAATATAAATAAAAGTACTAAAAAATTAACTGACATGAATAAAAATGCTTCAAGTTTTCACCCTTACCATGATTTTCATTCCTTCAACTCTCTCATTGTTCAGATCATTCAAATCACAAATGTGCTTGGTAGAGTGTTTTCTAATAGGTAGGTAGATACCTCAGGTACCTGCTAAAGTGATCGGTGCTGCCTTGTTGGAAAAAATTGTTGCCAGTGTCCGTCTGAGGAGATGGATGCCAACAACTCTGAGGAAATGGGTGCCAGTGACCACTGAGAAAATGGCCGCCAGTGGCACACTGAGGAGATACCTCAGGTACCTGCTAAAATGATCGGTGCTGCCTTGTTGGCAAAAATTGTTGGCAGTGTCCCTCTGAGGAGATGGATGCCAATAGCTCTCTGAGGAAATCAGTGCCAGTGACCACTGAGAAGATGGCTGCCAGTGCCCCTTGAGAAAAATGGCTATTGGTGCCTGCTGAGGAGATGGGCGCTGCCTTCCTGAGGAAATGGACACTGATGCCCCTCTGAGGAGATGGCTGTTGGTGTTGGGGAGCTGATGGTGCAGTGAGAAGAAGCCAGGTAAGTCCTGGGTGCTGTGTGGCAGCCTCAGAAGGCCCTGGGGTAGTTCAAACAGTGCTTCCCTTTGGGGTCCTTCAGGTGTAAAGCTGATCCACACAAGCCCTTTATGTTCATGATCTTGACAAAAAAGAGGAGGAGCTTTTGTTTGTTCCTTTGCTGTGGGTTGAAATGGTCCATTTTAATACCATTATAAATCCTTCACAAAGGAATGAGTGATTATACTCATCCTGCAGCCATCACAGCCTACAGCAGGGCTGTCAAACTCATTTTAACTGGCGGCCACATGAGCCTCACATTTGCCTTCAAAGGGACAAATGTAATTTTAGGACTGTATAAATACAACTGCTCCGTGTTGAACAGAAACGCCTTCTCAGCCAGGGCTGCTTTCTCCAGATTGTGATCTACAGGAAGTGGTTGAACTCTTTGAAATAATTAACTTATTTAATGAATTGAATTTCACACTCACTTTTCAAATTGTCATTGAATATGCTCAGAGTTTTGTAAACATACCTGCAATTATTTCAGAAATGACTGATAAGAGTTGTCACCCCACACATTTCTCATTAATTGTTTGCTGCTCTGCTTTGAAAGCAAACTGTTGTACTATACCTGTGTGCTTGACAGCCTGAGTTTTATGGCATTGCCCTTGAGCTCTCAGGATCCTTTTTCACCTTGTTGCTCAAACAGTTCCTCCACAGTCATGTGAACGTGATATATCCACATATACATGGAGATATAAGCCATGCTTGAGCATTTTGAACATTATTTTTTTTCTTTTAGCTATAAATCAGCTACTGTGAATGTTTGCAGAGGTTCTGGATGGAAGTGGAATTACCGCTAAAAATAAGCCATTTTGTCCAAACGCATATGCTCCCCCTTTCTCCTTCAGCTTGCATTTAAGAAATATAGAGGTCTTATTAGATGTTTGACACAGGTCTACCCAGAAAAAATAGCTACAGTGTTAAATAGATGCAATTCTACCATTCAGCTGTGTGATCCAAATGTTTTTCATTAATGTAATAACAAGGTCTGGATGAAGAGGCTGTGGAGCTCCTCATTGTGCCAGTACCGTGAGGTTCTTTGCATGGCTTGTTTGGAGTGCGGGAAAAAGCACAGAGCCCAGTGCTTCTCCTCCACGGGTGAAGAGCATCAATCTGTATGTGATGAGCCATATTGGAAGTTTATGGTGGCTGCTTTTTTCATGGCACTCTGAAAAACTCCCAGAGATTCTAGAGTGCTTCATTGTCACTCTGTGTTTATATATATAAATAAAAACCAGACAATTCCTTTCTATTAACTGTAGCTCCCAGATTGGAGATATATTTTTCATACCCACTTCCTTTCCCAAACACTTTTTCTTTCAGAAATTAAAAGCATGTGAATTCAAAAGTATCTCAGAGAAGCAGCCAAAAATCAGGTCATAGGCGCACTCAGATGGTGGAGTCTCTATTACCGCTGTTGTTTGAATCGAGGAGATAAAAATCTCACTGAGTGGCTCTGCATTTTCCAGCTTCAAACAATGCTGCTGAAACGCAGCACAATTCTTGGGATTCCTGAGCAAAGCAAGGTTGTGTCTCCTACCTCTGCTTTAACTCTTCAAAGTCCTGGAGTCTTTGGGGTGTGGTATCTTATTTTACTGGTGCTTTATAACAAGGATAAAGGGGTTATGTTGTTGGAGTTAAATATCGCTTAAGAACTTCAAAGCTGCTCCTTTGAGAGGAGGGTCTTTGACTTTACATCTGGGTGGAGGACACATGGAAAGGGTTACCATGAGAAACAGTCTTTCCCAGCTGCTGCCTGTCTTAAATTACTGCAGCAGCAGCCGCCACAGTTACTTATGCCAAACATTGTTTTTTGTCATATTTCAGCCTGCTCAGTTCCTTGCAGGAATTCCCACAAGGGTGGAAGGGATTTCCAGCTTGTTGAAGCCTCTTTTAAACAATTTGAGATGGTTCTGGCAGTTTCTCTAGCTTAAGACTGGAAAATGGAATCTTGCAAAGTCAACTGCCATATTAAGTACAAAAAGGGACTTGCCTGTGCTTGTTTAAACAGTTGTCTTCACACTTCGGGTCACTTTCCTCTTTTTCTAAAAAGAGAAATACCTCGGTTTTTTGTATCAGATGTCTGCGTGGCTTAAATTTATGTGCAGTCATTGTTCTTTTGTCTTTTATTGATTGTTGTTATTATTTTGTGAACAAATCATTTTGTATTTTGTGAACTTTAGCCTTGCTGTTTTTCACGAGCTCCCTAGACAAGCAGAACAGAAAGAAAAGCCCAAGCGCAGCTCCTCCTCACTCTAACAGCTTTAGCAATGAAAACGGGTTTTAATTATATTCAGCTCCCGCACAAAAGGCTTAGTCACTCCAAGTTAATATGGCATGCTGGCTTTCCGCCCCACAGAGCGCTCAACCTGCTCGGAGGCAGCGGCGTGATGGACCGAGTGGGGAAAGGCAGCAGCAAGAGCGGCTCCAGGGATAATTGTTAGCAGATCTGAGCGCCTTAGATTTCACTTGGCTGTTTGAGAACAACCAGGGCCCCTTTAACAGCGCTCAGGAAAATTTCTCAAAAGAGCAGACTCCTGCTCCAGACCATTATTAGCACCATGTCTTCATTATGTTAGCTGTAATGACAGTTACGGCTCCCTTTGATCCGCTGGTGCGTGGCCTGGCCGGTGGGATGGCACCAGCGTGCAGCTGGATGCCAAGGCAGGACACAGCCTGCTCCGCAATCCCCCGTACACTTGCTGGTCTGGTTTGGATCAAAACCTGAACAGAACGAGGCAGGTTCCTTCCAGCATCTCACCCTCTCTCTGTGGAGGTGTTGGAGCTCTGCTTGCTCCTGCAAGCCCAGCAGAGGCCAGCTGGAGGAGGAGGCACAGCCAGCAGTTAGTTGCCCATGGCAACTGTAATTCCACAGTCTTGCGAGATTGCAGCCCCCTGCAAACCTGCAGCTCACGGTGCTGATGGCTCCGGCCTTTGCTGAGAGGAAGTTGGGGGGATGGGGTTATCTCTTGCTATGGGATGGAGAGAAGAGGGGTTGGTAGAATGGGGCCTTCCTGCAGAAGCATTTGCTGCCCCAGCCGCTGTGCAGCCAGCAATAGTGAGAACAACAAACCAGGATTTTTCTGTTTGGCTTTACTATCCCACCTCAGCTGCCTTCAGAACATCCCAGCCCTGTCTGTCTGACCCTGGGTTGGGAGTGTTCAATGGCACCTGTGTCAAAGGGAAGCCGTGAGTAAGACTCTGGACTCAGCTGTTCAAGGTTTCATTCTAATCCAGGCACCTGACCCTAGTTAAATTAAAATGGCTGACTAGTCTCTCACTTTCACTCTTCATCCTGTAAGGAAACAGGAGGAAATCACTCTTAAAGTGTACAAGCCAGGAGTTGCTGTGGGAAGTTCTTTTGGCTGGAATTCAGAAGGTTGGATGAGATAATCAGGGTAAGCCTGTTAGAAATCTGTAAAACATCACGATGGAGGTGCTGGAGATGGGTTAAAGTTAAATCCTAGATAAACCTACTCATTTTTTAATTTTATTTTGTATTTTTTTTGCTAAGTAAACCCTTTCTTGCTTATAGTAAATGCCTTCTTAAGAGATCAAAAGAATTATTTTAAAGGACACTGCTTACTCACAAAATTCATTATGGTAATGCTCCATCATGCTTTGCTAAGCTGCTTTCTCTTTGATCTGCTGCTGTGGCCTTTTGTCTGTTTCTGCACTTAATCTACATTTTGTTGGAGTCAGGTTTTTTTCAGCCTTTGCATCTCTGTTTTATTCAATATGATAGTAGCCCTATGGAATTACACAATCTACTTTTGAAGTTGATTTCAGTTTTAGATTTTAATAATTCTATCATTATGAAAATACGAGGAGCTCTTCATTAATTATTCATGAGGACTTATTTTTTTTATCCAATGGTGTAATCTAGTAAACATTCTTTCCTGTAATACGGTTTTCTACTCTCATACTTGAAATGGGGTATATTTGTATATTCTAATGGCTTTGGTTTATTTTGATAGGGAGTGTTATGGTAATTTGTTCTTGTCAAACAGTTTGGGTCATGTTATGTGACACATTCCATATGAGTCAAATTCGACAAAAGGCTTTTTCTTCAATATCTTCAAATTACAGCTTTTCATTGTCAGATCACTTTTGTTCTATTTTTTTTTTTAGTGGATGTTAGTACTTATGAATGGTAGTGAGATTGACAGCCCCAGACACTCCTGCTTAGTATGAGAAGAGGACCGTGACAGAATAGGCATTGTTCAGTAGAGAGCTCGAAATATGATACTGTGATAAAAATCAATAAGATACTATAATTCCTGGCGATGAACTATACCCAAAGGACAGCTTAGGTCACAGAGGTGTGAGAAGAGTACTGTAAGTCTAAAGAAAGAAATGACTCTGAGTAAACTGGTGAGGTAAAATTTTAGTGAAGTGCCTGTGCCAGTCTACATGGATAGAATTATCCCGCAGTGTGATTCGAGGTGGAGTAATGGATTTGTGGGAACAACTTTTTCCTCAGTAAATAGATACTGCGTGCATGCTGCTAAGGGAGATCGTGGAGAAATCAGTCAATGAAGCAGTAATAACAGGAGAGCTGCAATCAAACATACTCAAACTGTTTGGGTGTGACAAAAGGACAGGGGTTTAGAGCAGCAGTTTCCCTGGGTGCAGAACAGTTGTTCCTGTGAGTTCGTCCAAGAGGACGAGTGACTCTAACTAGCATAAAAGGTTTCTAATGAGGGTTTATTTAAGGAGCATGTAAACCACTAACTAAAAATGTCACAGTAGCTTGGAGTTCAGAGTCCACAGGGATACCAACAACTTTTTACTTGATGTTTCATTTTAAGAATGATTCTAAGGAGTAGACAATAGCAGTCAGGAAGACCTTTCACATGAAGAAGGATCTGGCTGGACAGTCAAAATGACATGGAACAAAATGTGTGACAGCAGTTGAAGGTGCGTTGGCAAACATAGAGCAGAGCATGTGTGAATTTGCTTCTCCCTCTCACTGCAGTTTCTGCCCAGGATGGGTAACCAGAAATGAACAGCAAGTTCCACACTGAAGCATAATGTTAATTTATAGAGTGGCATTACAAAAAATATATTTTTTTTCCTGTCCTATTTCTCCTTCATCATCAGTGTAATTTTTTTTTTATTTTATTTTTTTTTTAGCAATGACCAGATGTTTTCCACTGAGATTGTTTCAGAGATACCTAGGTCTTTTTTTTTTTCTTTCCCCTCCCCAGAGTACTTACATCTAATTTAGGACCCAGCTGTCTTGTTAAACCTGCCAAGGTCCTAACGTCCTAACGTAACAGAACCAAAATATGTGTGAGGTTCAAATCCTTTCTTCTAATTTCAAGCTAACTCATTTGAAAACAGTGTTACTGTTGGCTGACTGGAGTACAGGGATAGACTAGTTCAATGGTATTCCTATGCGTAGTAAAGATACAACTTTATAGGATGCAATAGACAGGGCTCTTTCAAGCCTGGTAAGATAATGTATTTTTTTTTTAAGATCTGTAATGTTCAAGGGAGGAGCAACTAGGTGGTATTTAAATGTGTTCTTCTTGTTTGCATGTCAATAGTATCCAATATGACTTCTTTGGGAACACAACTGTACGTATCTCCATCACTGTCTTGGTCTTTGGAGTAAGTTTAAGTAACCAGAGTTCACATTGTCCAAATTTCCGGAGTACTTATCTTTGCAGTGCTACGTACACTATATTATTTCATAAGACACACTGTAGCATATTTTTTCTTGTTTTCAGCAGGCCTGCTTATACTTGCAGGCTGTAAACAAGGATGCTGGAGGAAGAAAAACAATGCATGAGTCTTCTAGCAGCTTTAAACAGACTTAGAAATGTTTGGGGGACAGGAAAACCACAGGGAAGATGCTGTGATGACAGCACTACTGCAGTGGTTGTCTTCTGCCTAAGACAAGGGGTAAATATGTATTTTAAGCCTCAACTGTGAAAGACACAAGTGTGTCCTGTGCCAACTGTTTCCCTTCGGTTGGCTTTAGGTCTTTTTAGAGGTGCTTAGCCACTGGACTCAGTGATTTAATGACCTTTTAGACTGAGACTGGGCTTTCGCATCTATGGTGCATCCTTTTCTATCTGCAGTTTTGTTGACAGATAAGTTGAGTGGCTACTTGTCACCACCTCTTTGCAGAGGATGTGTTCCTGTGTCATCTGCTGGTGAAGCTGCTGTTGTGATAGCTGCCTGTTGGATTTCAGTTGAAATGAGGAGAGTCAGTGAAAGCCTCTCATTTCAGCTGTGTTGGTTCACCTGATTAGTTTGGACTGAGGCTGTCCAGGGCATGCTCAGGTGAAGAGCTCAGTGGATCTGATCTGAGGAAGGCAGTGTTGTTTCACAGGGGGCATGGTTGAGAAGTACTGATGGCAAAGGTAAACGTTGGCTCCCTCAGCTACCACCCCAGGAGGACCTTTTTGTTTTGGGACTCATCCTTCACATACCTGTGTACGCCATAAAGAACTACTGGGGGAAGGCAGGGAGGGGTAAAATGAGGTGCTATGTTCTCACACAGACTGCATGGTCAAGTCTCAGGGCTCATTCACTCTTCCGTTCAAAGCAGAAGCTGTAAGTCTGAGTCTTTCCAAGGAGGTGTGTGCCTGCTGCAGTTGGCTCCCTGGCAAAACCCTGGCTACAGTGTGCTGCAGGTAGTTGTAGAACTACAGCTCTTTAGCATTTTGATGAGGGGATAGGGGCTGGAAAATCAGTAGTTTTAGTGTGCATGCCACTGTCTCCAGAATTGAGTACTCATCCTCTTTATTGTTACCAGTAAAATTAAACTGATGCGATAGTCATACGTGGCAGGTTTCCAGATCTTTGCTCTTCTTGGAGTGGGCGGGAGGGAGGGATTGCCCTTTCCTTAGAGAGAAAGAGCACTGGATACTTTCCAGGAGGGAAGGAAAATCCTCCTGTGACCACTGTGGAACTGCAGATGAACCTACCTGCTCCTAAAGGAAGAAACTTACTGTAAATGCAGCAAAGCAGAGATAGGAAAAATAAATCATAGCTTATAATGGGGGACATCCCCTTTCCTCTCCTCAGCAAATATAGTATATCATCATGTACATTCAACCGTAAAAGGCATGTATGCTTCTCCCATGCATACTAAATAGGAACTGTCTGGCTCTTGTTTCTTGGAGTCGGAGAACTGATATATCCCTGCTCTTGCAATTTTAATTTCTTACCGAGCAATACAATGTAGTAGCAAACATGCCAAGAAGGACGTATCCAGGTGGAAAGGGAGGGACTGAAGCACTTATGTTGCCCCAAGTCACAACATCACTTGGGAAAAATATCATGTCATCAGGATTTGTCTGCATTTGTGAGTGATGGAGTTGACAGCATCTCCATGTTTTCCTGTGGCTTTTAAACTAGCAACAAGTTTGGAAAATGAGGCATCAAGGCAGGGTTTTTTTTCTTTTCTCTTGCAAGCTATTGCACATAGGTACTTGGGGGGAGGCAGCTGCTTTGAGCTTGCTGGGGGGCATGGGGAAATGTCTTCTCTCCAAAATACCCAGAGGAAGGTTTAATGGTGAAAACCTGGTGGAAAGGCAGAAGCCCTGTTCTCCGCTTTACTCCAAGGGGCACATCTGGTTTGTTCTGTCTCTGGTTCTTTCCTGTGCAGTGACTTCAGAGAAGGCTAATGTCCATCATTAAAGGCACTGAATATTTTGTATTAATCTGTATGCGGAGAGCATTTCAGGCTTCTTTCTTTGTCTGTTAGCTTGTATGTTGGCTCATACGAGAGGACTCACAATGCGGGTTTGTGGCTGAGGCAGTGGGCCGTGCTCAGTTACATTCCAACAGAGATGCTATGGTTAAACCACAGGTAGGTAGAGGATCTCGTGGTGGGGCTCCCCCATGTCTGTAGTGTCATGTGTTCCTCCGGGGGTCAGGGAAGTGCCAAATCCAGAGCTAGAAACAAGCTCTGGTGTGGTGGTGCAGAGTGACTTGGGCACTTAGAGCAGAAGGGACTTGCCTTGTCAAATGTTGTAGTACATGGATGTGAAGAAGCTCTGCTCTTGCTTTCAACCCCAGTGCACCAGGGCTGTTTGGATACCCAGGGAGCTACAGCCCCTTGCTGGGATGGCGTGAATTCCTATATGTCTACACTAAGTCAAGCAACAGTCAGAAACTTGCATCCCAACTAATCTCTTTCCAGAACCAATGACCAGGAAAGTCTTTGAGCTTTTGGGTAAAGGAAACAAGCCAAAATCAGGAGAAATACAAGGCAGTACCGGGATTTTATTCATCCTCCGTACTGTTTAATTCCATTGTGCACAGTGAATGGTAAACTGAACACCGAGCTGTAGTTATGCAATAACATGCATTTCTTGCTCTTGCTCCAGCTCCTTCCCTCCTCTGTTCCTTTCTGCCTGAGCAATGAACATGCTTTCAAGTGTGAAGTGCTGTTTCAAGATCAGCACTTGTCCCCAAAGCTGATCTCTGGTCATATTTGGCCTTGATCTCTCATTCAATGCTTCCTAAAAAACAGAATGGAAGCTTCTTAAAGCCTTTTTAAAATAATGCTGAGCGGTGATTTAAGAGGCAAGATAGGGAGGAAAAAAGGGGGGAGGGCATTTTTTGCCTGTGTTAAGTGATGCTTCTATATTTTAATGGCTTCTCAAGTCAGGCAGTCACTGCTGCTTGGTCCCAGCTGGCCACTAATTCCTACTGGGAATACCTCACAGCAGCTTTCACAGTGTTCTGAATCTGTAATTCTGACTCAGAGCAGATCAATTCCTTTTCCTTTCTGCAGTGAAACTTGGGTTCTGTTACAGACATGAAGATCCCCCAGTGTAGTAGCAGCATTAAAACAGCAGAGCCTGTGAGGCCTTAGAAACCAAGAATACACTGTATAGTAGCTGGGTTTTGGATAAAAATGTTAAACTAAAAGAAGTGCAAAGAATAGAGTTTAGAATAGCTGAAAGTCTCCTTTCTGCATTTGGTTGGTATTATAGCAATAGCCGTGAGGGCTTTCTTGTCCTTGGGGATGTTAAGCCAAGGTTAGAACCATAAAATCATAGAATACTAGGGATTCAAAGGGACCTGGAAAGCTCATCCAGTCCAATCCCTCTGCCGGAGCAGGAACACCCAGATGAGGTTCCACAGGAAGGTGTCCAGGCGTGTTTGAATGTCTCCAGAGTAGGAGACTTCAACAACCTCCCTGGGCAGCCAGTTCCAGTGCTCCATTACCCTCAGTGAGAAGTTTTTTCTCATGTTTAAGTGGAACCTCTTATGTTCCAGTTTGAACCCTTTACCCCTTGTCCTACCATTGTTTGCCACCGAGAAGAGCCTGGCTCCATCCTCATGACACTCACCCTTTGTATATTTATAAACATTAGTAAGGTCACCCCTCAGTCTCCTCTTCTCCAAACTAAAGAGACTCAGCTCCCTCAGCCTTTCCTCACACGGGAGATGCTCCACTCCCTTCAGTATCTTGGTTGCCCTGCGCTGGACTCTCTCCAGCAGTTCCCTGTCCTTCTGGAACTGAGGAGCCCAGAACTGGACACAATATTCCAGGTGTGGTCTCACCAGGGCAGAACAGAGAGGAAGGAGAACCTCTCTGACCTACTGACCACCCCCTTTCTAATACACCCCAGGTACCACTGGCCTTCCTGGCCACAAGGTTCCCAGTGCTGGCTCATGGTCACCCTGCTGTCCACCAGGACCCCCAGGTCCCTTTCCCCTACACTGCTCTCTAATGGATCATTCCCCAACTTATACTGGAACCTGGGGTTGTTCCTGCCCACATGACAGACTCTACACTTTCCCTTGTTATATTTCATTACATTTTTCCCCGCCCAGCTCTCTAACCGGTCCAGGTCATTCTAGGAGCAACTTTGAAATATTTCTCCTTTATTTTAAACTGTGACCTGCTGAATTTTTGTCCCATTCCTATTTGTCTACTCCTTGTTCTTGCTTAGCCAAGAGTGATCAGTTGTGGCCTCCCAACTAGTGGCATCATTGTTATCCTGTGAGAGTAAGGTGATCACGCAGTCTTACCTATTAATGAATAAATGAGGATGATTTGTCTCTTATTAAATCCAGGGTCATCTGTAAAATATAGAAGGGTAGAGCTAAGCTGTAGGTCTAGTCAGCAGTCAGGAGCGTATTGTTCAAGTATTTAAAACCTAAACCACTGGGAAGAAGGAAAGTATTACTCTATCTCGCAGCTCCATTACTGGACACCCACTCCTACAAGCACTCTATCTTCACACTGGGATTTCCTCTTATTTTCAAAAGCTTTTGAGCAGTGAAACAGTGATACTGCCACTTAAAGTATTCTGTTTGGAATCCAAATTGGATTGGAAAGGAGAAATTAAAAGTTGGCATTTCAGGCTATCTGCAGACTCAGGCAGATCTTCTAAGCGGTGATGCTTATGTTGCTTTCTCACAGTTTGCTTGTCAATTGTTACACCAGAAATGCGCTTAAAAATGCAAAGTTAGAGTCTAGTGTACAACTGAGATACCTGGCTGTTCCCCCTTGCTCACAGAAAAAACATGGCCATTTCTTTTGGGAAGTGAAATTTCAAGTTTTATGATAACTATGTCCATTTTCTGGCCTACTCAGGCTAAGAAGTGCTTTCATATTGATTTCAAAGGAGCCATGATTTAGGCTTCTTTTATACTAGAATGAATGACGTCTGCTTCTACTTTAAACTGATGACATTTGTGACTTCAGAAGCTCATATTCAATATTGGGGATTTTATTATCTGGTCAGTGTTGCATTAAAATAACTGCAAAAGCTAAACTGTGCAGCAGAACTCTTCTCGGGCAGATTCAGCTTAAATTTCTCTTCCTAGTGCACAGAGCACGGTCCACTAAGCTTTTGAATATCAAAGCATGAGACAGTGGTGTCTTGCCATTTAAAAGCAGCTGTTCTCATAGGAGAGCCAGGGAGTGGTGGACAGTAGCATTGGGCTCAGATGTGCTGTCACATTAATGGCTCGAATTTGCAGCGTGGTGCTGTGTAACAGCCTGCGGAGATGCTCTGGCTCATGGTCCCCGGAGAGGATTTGGAGGACAGAAGTCGGGGGGGGAGCAGAGCGTAAAAATCCCCCATTGGAAGTAAGCATAGAAGTCAAAGAAAATGGATCGGGCTTTAAAGACTATGCAAACCATACACTGAATAATGCAAGATGTGGCATTTTCTGTAGCCTGTCACTGAGAATGTCAGTTGCGTTGCAGCCATCTAGGAGAAAAGTCTATTTGTGTTAATATCAATAGTAGCCTTTGCAGGGCAAGCTCATCTGCCACTGGATTTTTAGCTCTCAAAAGCCAAACAAAAATGAAAATTAAAAAAAGGCCATAGCCCCCTGCACCCCCCATCCTCCTCATCTGCCCCTTCTGCCCCTCTTCCCTAACATTTGTCTTTAAGGGGATGATGAAATTTCATTCCACTCCAGGCAGCAAACCCTTTGAAAATGTATATCCTCCCTTGAACGGTTCCATTTTCCACAAATGTGCTAGAGACATTGTCTCATGATCTGCAGTAATTATCTTGACAGGTCAATTATTGAAAGAGAAATTAAAAAATTAAATTTAAAACATGATATGGAAGCTTGGCTGCTGGTTTTCCTTTTACTGCTGTTTCTCTGCAGAATGCTCTTGGCACCAATTGACATGGGAACTGCATTGCACCAGAGAGGGAAATTATCTTCCCCCATTTTGATGCCAGGGGAAAATAACCTCTAGGCTGAGATTTCTCTCTGGATTTGTGAGCATTCAGAGCAGGAACAGCACCTGCTGGCACACAGCTGATGAAAGTACCTGGGCTGGTGTTCTGAATAGTCATTTATTCCTACCGGCCTGCCTGAAGGAACCACCTATTTAGGAAGAGAAACTTGGCATGGAAGAGTGAAAGAATGGATGGAGATAACTGTTCTTGCTTTACTGAAAGGGCTTAAAGGAAGATGTGAGTTTCCACCTATCAGATATTTGAGGAGTTCAATAATATCCACACTTCGTGAGGGTTATTTTAAAAAAAGTCTCTTTGAGCCTGTAGGCTAGTCATACGTGAGTAGTATGGACTTGCAAGATGTAACAAGTAAGCTCTTTGGGGGAAGTAGTTCACCTGTTAGCTAATTTTTCTTGCAAATTTGACGTTAACATGCATTATTGCAAGATAAATACTTCAGCACATCATATAAGCAGCTATTGAAAAAGGTACCAACTGGATTCCTAAAGCTTCTACAGCAGTAGAGGAATGCAACATAAGGAAGAAATTGGGTCCTCAAGGTGCCTTTCAAGGCTGATTGAGAAAGAAACTCGACAAAGAATCTCCTGAAGTCTTGCTCTCCACTTTGCTCCTCTCATGGGTCCTGGGATAATTTGTAATTCAAGCTTGGAAAGAATCCTATGCTATTTCCTTCAGACTTATTCCTTCCACATGTGAAATCTAGTAATTTAAACACCTCATCTCCTTTCATAACTGAGGCAGGAAAAAAATGGCGAATGATCACTGATTGAATCCATATTTCCACAAAGTTCCAGTTGTTTTGTTTGATGCTTAAAAAATAAAATTAAATGAAGGTAGTTAAAGGAAAAAGTACACTTGAAAAAAAATATACAGATGGTTGTGGCAAATGAATCTGTACTAATCTGGGCTTGCAAATAAATCCCCCAAAACCTACTGGCCCCGTTTTTGGGGTGTGATATCAAGCAATGAATTTGAAACCTGAGACAGGTTTAGTAGTAAGTGCTGGTTCAGCTTCACAGGGTGGGAAGCAGCTCAGAATGAGTGATGATGTGTTTTGGCTTAAAGGTTTAAGAAGAGCACAGGATAAAGACTGAAAATAAGCTCCATTACCTAATTACTTGAGGCTCAGTGTGAACTGAGGATGCTCAGTATCCTGGAGCAGTATTTTTTCAAACTTTTAGGAGCTGAGCTCTTCTCTACTAAAGCAAATTGTGCGTTTCCTGTGCTGCCTCATGTGGTGAAGGGCTGAACCGTATTTATTTCAGATCTTCATAGTGCTAAACTCATTCACCATTCTTAAATGCTGAGGACTGTGAAGGAGCTAATAGTGGTGAAATTAAAGGTACCACAGTTCAAATCTGAACTGCCTTGCTTTGAAATGGGAAGAGCAGATTGTGTGTCTCAGAGTTGATGTTTAAGTCATGTTTTCACAGTTGTTTGGCTTGTGTTGTTTTGTTTTCCACAAACAAAAGAAGAAGCCAAGACTAAAAGGCCTGAGCATTCTTTACATCTTCCTTGAGAAATGGCAGCCACATGACAAACTGGTTGCAAGCTGAATGACTTTCTTGATTTTCAACTGCTTCCACTTTCTACACAGAAAACACATCTAACTTCAGAAAGCTGTATCCCATTCTAAGGTTGATTTTATGTTGTGAGTGCTGTCACTGAAGTGCAGAAAACTGAAGAGAGTAGCAAAGTTTTTCCCATGAAGGTAAAGTTTGTGTTTCCTAGCCTCCTACCCATTTTTTTTAAGCAATATATTTGTTGACTGGGGACTTTTTGAAACCAGAGGGGACTCTGGCTCCTTCTGTACAGATTGTTGAAACAATGAAAATGCCATAATTGCAGCCACATTGTAGAAGACAAATGGGTAACACTGGGGAGCTGAATTTTAGCCCTCTTCCTCTACATGGCATGTTTCCTGCAACAATTCCCAACCCAGCCATCGTCTGCAGATCCTAGCCTTAGCTCCTCTCTGTTTAAGCTTCATCTCTGTAATACAGGGTGAATTTTTCGTGTATCCAAGGCTCTTACAAAGGTAAAGTGGACAAGGGTTTCCACATAGGGAAGATAGCCAGGAAAACCTGGCAGTACTGCTTCTCAGCAACAGGAGAGGAGGCACTAAACTGAATTGACAGAAAGAAATTTATGAGAGGGAACATGGGTGCAGCTGGCACATTATCTACTATTTTTAAAACTTCATCTGTCTGCCTTAACTGAGAAGTTACTCTCTTTTTCCAAGGGGTGAAGACTTTTTGTGTAGAACCAGAGATCTCAGCTCTACTTAGACCAATCCTTCTAATGAGCTGTTTAACCATAAAAAGTTCAGTCTATCTGATGTATGTCAAATGGAGAGTCTATTTAATTTCACATTATGACAGAAGACTGGAGATGGGAATAGCCATGGTTGAGAAGGTATCAAATCACAATTCATTGCAATGAAGCTTCAACTGTATCGCAGATATGGTAGCTGTATGCATCTCCTCTTTTACCAGATAAAAGAAGAAAACACATTCTAATATAAAGAAATAAAAACACCCCTTGTATAAAGCCTGACCACGCTGACCTTTATGCAATGCATTATTGACAATTCCGTTAGCATTTATTTAAACTTAATTTCCCAGAGCAGGACATGACAGAAAGTAAGAAACATTCATTTCAATTGTAAAACCTTTCACTTTAATGCATCTCTGAATTAATTGGGCACAGTCTTCATATCAAGTGAAATAAATGGGCTGATAATTGATTAGGACCTCAGGGAAGAGAAAGATCTGATTGGCTAGGAAAAGAGAAGTGACCTATAAAAGGCCAGGATTTTTTCAAATCACTTTTTTAATAAAGCATATTGATGAAGAAATTATCTGCAAAGCTTAGATGAAATATTCTGATTTGATTTATAACTTCTGTCAAAGTGAAAATGGGATGTGATGTAACTTAATTATTGAAAAACTTGAGATCCCCTTTGAAAGAGATGAGTCCTCATCTGACTCCCCAACCAGCCTTTGTTATGCTCTGTAGCCCAGCATGGCTTTTCTTATCTTACCTTTCCATCCTCTGCTGAAGAAACGCTCATGGAAGGGATTTTGATTGGTGTTCTGCCTTACCTATTATGAACATTAGTTTTCCTTTCTAAGATCTTCTCTCCCCTCTAGCTCTGCCTTTAGCTGAGAGGCTGGGATGAGCAGACAGAGATGGTGATGCTTGTGGTGAGGCTGATGGTCACAGCTTCAGCCACAGCCAGAACATTCAGTTTTGGAGCAAGCCCCTCTCCTCATAGCTGGACCATTCAGCCTGTCCTCAATCCTTACCCTAGCTGCACTTTTAGGGTGCTGTGCCCTTTCCTCCAGACTCTCATGCTGACACAGCACTCGATGAAAATCTTTCAGGGTTCTCACTGGTAATGAGTCCTTGCCTCACTCTGCCGATCTGGTTGCAGCTTGACCACCTTCAGTGTGTCACCAGAGGAAGGTGTTTCCTCCCTTTGTGCTCCTTGCTCAAGGGTCTACCCCAAGCTGACTGATTATTGGTTCATGTTCACCTTCCTGCAAGCCTCTGCCTCTCTGTGAACAGGTCCAAGAAGTACTTACCAGGCTTTATGCTGTGCTGGTTAAATCAATCAGAGCAGACCACTCTGGGGCATCTCTTCCTTGGGCTGGATCCCAACTAATCGGTAAAGTGATAATAAAATGCTGATCTCCACCTGATGGACAACCTCCCTCTCATCCATGAGGGGCTGCTAAAAACATTGTGTTTCTGGGAAGCCTTCCAGTGCTGATGACCACATACCCACAGCAAATGCTTATTTGGCTCCTGTTTGTTTTGTAATGATGTGTACTGCACTCTTGCTGTAATGTTTTATCAGCACTTGGGTTTCTCAAGGAGGTGCAACAAGGCTTCCACTGGATGAGCAGACAGCCTAGTTTGGCTCCTGAAATGTCTAGTTTTCGCAGGAGACTAAACTATGTTGTTAGTACTGTCATCCTCACCACAGCACAAGTCCATTGCAGAACTGTTCTCTTCGAATTATTTCACCGTTGAAAAGTAGTTAGATACTTGCATTTTTCTGCACTGTTAGTTGTCAGGCTCCGAGAGAATTAAAACCTCTAATTTTTTTTTTCCGGAGGTGTCATAAAGACTGATTGCATTTAATGACAGATCTAAACTGGAATCTCAGTTTCAACCTTGTAGATGTTGGAGAGTTCAGCCCATCAGGGAAACGGTTGTCCCCCTGAACTCAGCACTGGTGAGGCTGTACCTCAAATAATGTGTTCAGTTTGGGGCATCTCACTACAAGAAAGACACTGATGTGCTGGAACATGTGTAAAGAAGAGGAATGGAGCTGGTGAAGGGTCTGGACCACGAGTCTGGTGAATAGCAGCTGAGGGAACTGGGGTTGTTTAGTCTGGAGAAAAGGAGGCCGAGACAAGACCTTATCACTCTCTACAACTACCTGGAAAGAGGTTGGAGCATGGAGGTTGTTGGTCTCTTTTCCCAAGTAACAAGTGATAGGACAAGAGGAAATGGCCTCAAATTGCACCAGGGGAGGTTTAGATTGGATATTAGGAAAAATTTCTTCACTGAAAGGGTTATCAAGGCTGCCAGCCCAGGGAAGTGGTTTGGTCACCATCCCTGGGGGTATTTAAAAGACATGTAGATGTGGCACTTAGTGACTTGGTTTAGTGGTGGACTTAGAAGGGTTAGGTTAATGCTTGAGACCTGCTGTAAGCTATAGCTCAAACAGTTCAGCAAACCCTAAGTCACTGCCAGGAGTTAGTTCACAAGCAGGTCAACAGTACCTACAGTTAGAGCAGGAGTCCCCGGGAGAGGGTGGACAGCTGGGAACTTCTTGACAGCTCTTGCAGGGTAAGTTATCTCCACAGACCTCATGGTCTGTGAAATGACAGACATATGTAATCGACAAAGAAACCCAAAGGCAACAAACAAACAAACACCCCCAAACCACAAACAAAACAAACAAACACCAACCAAACAAAAAAGCAACACACAAAAAACCTCCAAAACCACAAGGATGGAAATAAAAATGAACAACATTTGGGATTTCTGTTATGTGGAAAACTTCAGCATTTCAGGAATTTTTTATTACTGTTTAGGACAAAATGCTGACATGGTAGCTATTGTTTTTTAAGAGGATGGAAATTCTGCAGGAGAAAGATGTTTGAAAATATTGGCATATTTGATTTTGTTTTTCCAAATGAAAATGATGGGCTTTTGTGTGTGGCATAGCCAATGTTTTCTTGTAGAAACTGCTTTTCTTCTTCCTCTCTCCTCTCTTTTCTTTCTGCAGATGTGTAAACACTGAGTTGTGTTTTGCATGAAAAGTTGCCCATTTTTGTCCTAGAGTGACCTCAACACCATGCTGAGGAGCTGGTTCAAAGCTTTGCCAAACACTTCTGCCAGCCTTTAGATTTTCTTTTAAAGTCTCCTAGTCGAGTGTTAACTGAGCTTAGTCCTAGTTACAAGACCTGAGAAGATCACACCTTGTAATGATATGACTCTAGGCATGAAACAAATGTAACCGATACGTAAGTCACTCTCAGAACTACCCTCATACATCACAGGCTGAGATTCTGTGCTGTTCCTTCCAGTAGCACCTTAGAACTACTGCTACACCAGAGGAATGTAATAAGATGCTGTGTTAGTGAGAGTATGGGAAAAGGGTTGCAATTAGTGTCCACAGGTATGCATGCCCCTCTCGGGAGAAACAAGGGCTAAAATGTTTTATCCGAAAGGCAATTCAATTGTGCTTTTGTCATTCTAACCCAGAAACAACTCTGACCTTCATGTTTTGCTGTCTAATACAACCCTGACTGTAAATACAAGGATTTGTTCTCTTGCTTACACCTATGCAAATGTAGTACGGTAACGTTTGCCTTCATTTTGCACTTAGCAGGTGGAAGGGTACCTGTGAAAAGTGTACTGTGCAAGATCAAAATCCTCCCTTGCTATATTATGGATTAGGAAGCATAGGAATGCTCATGCTTTTGAACTTCTTTGGGCTGAAGTTCATCCAGTTTGGCACTTCTCTTTTTTTACAATGAATATGTAGTCCAGCTCCCTGCCCTAAGCATTTTCACCTAAACCTATGTTGTTCTTTGAAGATATTTTGTCTAATATTCTTTAAAAACTTCAGTGATAGTGACTTAATAGTCTCCCTAGGAAATCTAGTCTGATAGTACACTCCCGTCAGAGTTTTCAATGATTAACTTAATGTTTGTGCTAATTTCAGTGTATTCCAACTCATCTTGCCCACCATCGGTGAGAGAGCGAACACATCGCTTTGTCTCTGCAGCTTTTCTTTCTGCATTTCAGAACTCAGCACAGCTCCTCTCTGTGTTATCTTCACTGCAAAAAGCAATATTAGTTTGTGCTATCCAACCCTGTTCTGAACTTCTGCAGCTGATTGTTGCTGCCTGAGCTCTGCGTCATTTGCAGGTTTGGTGGGTATCCTCCCTCATCTATCATCTAGGCCTGAGTGAGAACATTAAATCATCCCTATGGAACCTCACTAGGCCCATCGTTTTATTTTGACAGTGAATGATTTTCCAACCAAGCCTGCACTGCCTGATCCTTAGCGTACTTTTGTCAAGCCCACGTTTCCTTATCTTCTTTTTGAAAGTATCATGTCAATGTCAAAAACCTTACTCGAGTCGAGATATGTAACATTTTCTCTTTTTCCCCTAAAGCTATTCCCCTGTCATAGAAGGAAGTAAAACTGGTTTGACATGGCATCTTTGTAACAAATCCATGTTGGCTTTTATTCATCTTTTGTTTTCTTCTAGGTATTTAAGTAATTTGTTTATTTGCTCCAACATTTTTTCCAGAAATTGGATTTTAGTTTTATGAAGCCTCGCTCTTGTTTTGGGGGGGTCTCAGTGCTTAGAGGCATCTTCAGCCAATTCTCTAAATATCCTGGGATTTTAATTAAGCCCCGCTGATCTGAAAATATGTGAATTATCCTACTACTCTGTACTGCAGCCTCAGCATGTGTTCAGGACTTTGTCGCGCTAAGTGCTGGACACAAGTAATAAAGATAGTTCTTTCACTGAAGACCTGATTAGCTGTACATATGGATAAGCAAGACTAAGCAGAAGCCTCTGGCCAGACAGAAAGTAGGTTAAACAATGAAACATTCTTCATTAGCTTAAAAGATAAAAGTGTCATCTTGCACATGGTCTGGCTGTTATCAAATGTTTTGCAGGCATTCCAGCAGGGGGGATTTTAAAGCAGGAGTCAAAAGAGGACAGTGTTTTAGCTGGCCTGCCTTTTTACACAGATCTTCTCTAAAGCAATAGAAGAGGGAAGTATAAAGACTAGACAAAGGAGTCGGTGTTAGGAGCAAATGGTGAAGAAGAGATCACCTGGACTGCCAGACTGGCCCCTCTGCACAACTGATGGGCTGAGTGGAAGTTGGTAAAACAAGCAGGGAACATAAGGACAGGTGTCCTGCCATATGCCATCTGCTGGCAACTGGGGTCCACTGGTGTGTGTTGGTGGTGTGTGTCAGGTGCTTCCACCCGGCATCTCTGCCCTGGAGCCCACTCACATGAGCTCCCATTACGGTGCTGTAGCCCTGGGGAGGTGGTGCGAGTGCAGCTGAGCCATGGTTTGAGTGAAGCCTTAATTTGCCTTCTGTTTTCTTCCTCATTTGACATAGGGTTAAGCTGGACAGGTTTGCATGAAGGGGTTAGTGTGGTTCAGTTTGGACTGAGTGCATTTGCACTCAGATCTGCTCAGTGCTCAGCTGCAACTGGTGTCAGCCCAGGGGCTGGGTGGATGTTTGACCCTGACAGGAGGAGGGCTGTGAACTTCTGTCTTGAATGCCTAGAATTATGGTGGCCGGAGCAGGAAAGTGGGGTTCATGTCCTGGTGTGAAGGATGACCAGGCCAGAGAAGAAGGAGGATGCTGTGAGAGGTCGTGGGCCAAAGGCGATTTATACTCAGAGATTTTTGAGACCTCTGGGTCCTGAGCAGGGTTAAGGCACTTAATTGTTCAAAGATATCATTCCTGGCTGCCAGAACAGATGAAATCAAATTGGCCCAAAGTGGCTACAGACTAACTATCCCAGCCTTTTTCTCCTAATACATCTGAGACTGTTCTTGGAAATGATTATTTTAATGGTTGATTAATGAGTTGTGAGCCACAGGGGGTAATTAGCTTGCTAATCATCAGGTTCAGCAACCTCACCAGCCGCTCAGATTGCTCTCCATGGCAGCCCTTTTACCTCCATAATGCTAAACTGGCATTAAGGAACACTATTAACGCTGTGATGCTCCAGTTGAGTTTAGCCTTGCCAAGCAGCATTAAGCTATACGTATTCTCCTTCACACCATGGGGCTCTTTGCTGTTAAGAGATTGTTTCTGCATTGGGCAGCTTCATTAATTTAGTCATTGTATCTTGCTGTATAATGAGAGAGAAAAGTGTACTAGCTGAAGGTTTCATCCTACTGCCCAGAAGGATTAAATAAATAACATTAAAATAAAGAATAAAGCCCTGTAGCTCACGTGTTGTGCAGGGCCCCAGCCGTGGTTGCCAGACGACTGCTGAACTATGCTGCAGGTGTTCTCTGTTACGGCGACTCATGTTTGAACCAGGCGCCCTGTGAAATCCCAAAAAGTGCACTTCCTCTGCTTTGTCAGCACGGCTCCCCTTCGCCTGCAAGGCTTTCAAAAGCATGAGGGAAATGACTCACCCGGCAGAATGTGGGAATTATCCTGTTTAGCTGCTCTGCTTTATCCTGTCAGAAACGCACGATGAAAAACTCTAGTCACAAGAGACCAAAGGGGCTCCCACATAACTGACAGACACCAACTGTTCGAGAGCACTCAGATCCTGTTATCAAGAGGAGCCTGACCCCTGTGCTGTACCTCCATTTATCATCATTTTAATCCAATTGGAAGTCTTTGCAAATATCTCCATGTTCTTTCATCTTTTTCCCACTTTCTCTTACCCCAAATATTCTCTTTGTTTCTCCTTTTTTTATTTACTTTTAAACTCATTGCTCTCCCAAGTATTTTCTGCTCTTTTACTTGGAAAAGGATAAATTTTAGAGATGATCCCAAGCCAAAACATCTCTGTTAAAGCAGTATGAAGAGGAGATTACTTTGCCAAAATCAATGGAATTAGTCCAGATTTAGCTGTTGAATTGGGCAGAATTCAGCTGGCTAATTCACTTTTTTTCCTTTTTAATCTTCAAAGTGATCCTGAAAGGTGCCAGACAGCAACTGAAAAGAGTTTACTCATACAAGCTAAGGCCCAAATTTCTCCATCTCCTGTTTGTCATTAAGGTAGTAAGTGTTACTTTGCCAGGTATTTTATACTTAGAGTGACATGGCTCTCACCCATGAGATCCAAACCTATCTTTGTGGAGACATTTAAATACCTGAGCGCTTTTTAAACACTCAGGGACATTACTTGTATGTTTAATTACCTATATCTGCCTAAATGCATTCTGCAATCCAAGAAAGTCTTAAAAAATAAATTACTACTGTCATTCCTTTTTTTATAGGAAGAACAAGGATGTTTCTGAATGGTTCCGTTCCTTGAAAATAGAATCTTGCTGTTGATGTGCTGGCACAGCCCTCCTAACTGTACCACCTGTCCACAGCTGGATCTTAGGGAAGAGACTGGTGTTTTCAAATCCCTTTTTTATTTTCATTAGGGAAAAAAAAATCACCTGATGAAATTCCTCAGAAATCAGAAACACAAAGATCAAGCTAAAGTTCATAAGCTGTGTACTTTGCCTCAAATCTGGCATGACCCAGGTAACCAATGCGTAAAACATCTTGGTTTTCATGGTGTCAGATACTAGTCACGCTTTGTGCTTGTACATCCTCTGATATTATTGGGACCCGTCAGTGTTTGGGCAGTCTTATTGGAAAGCTGCTGATGATAAAGTCATGCCTTCTGAAAACAAAACAAAACGAGAGGCCAACAAGAGTTAAGCTGAGTCAACAGGCGAAAAAAATACTTAAAAAATATTAAAATCAATAACAAGGAACATCTCCATTCAGCCCATTTTTTCAGGTGGGAAAAAACTGCAGAGTGCATAAATAGATTACATACAGTCTTAAAAGCATTGCAAAAATAGTTACGGATTTGGGTGGTAAAAATTTCACCTTACAGGGACGTTACAGTTGTCACTCATATGAGGATATTCTTAGTAGGTAATAAAAAGGGAAAGCCTGAATTATTTATTCTAGCAGAGTTTAAATTATTTCCATGTAAACTTTTCAGAATAGATAAGACTGAGAATATATTGCCCTTTAAAGGAATGTTAATAGAAATGTATAATTTAGAAGCTCTAAAAACACAAAATTCATGAGAAGTGTCAGTTATGACATGAAACTTAATATTGATCTGACTCTGAGAAGTGGTTGAGGAAAGCTGGAGTCTTGCTCAAGAGATCTGCTCATTGTTTGCATTTACTGCCTTTTCTGACAAAAAGACCTTGTATTCCTTGATATTCCCATTAGCGCCGCAGCATGGGAACAGCCAGGGAAGATAATTGTCTCCAATTCCTCCCTCTGCATGACAAGCGGGATATTCTTGCTAGTTCGTTATCATTTTAGCACCTGTGCAAATCCAGTTCCCAAAGCGAAGAGAGCACAGGTCTGTGCTTTGCTGGGGCTGTCTCTGGGGCTGCAGAGCTGCTCCTGGTGCCTGGATGCTGCACACAACAGGAATCCAGCAGGACTCTCTGATCCCGGGTTTTGTTTGCAGAGCTGGTGCTTGTGAGGAAATCCACACAATAACCTGCTCTGCCCAGAAACTGAACAGGTCTCAGCCAAAAATAAGCCTGGAGCCCATGCTGTAGCTTTAACAAACACTTCTACAGCTTCCCTTGCTGAGCACATTATGGCTTCTTGGGAGACAGAAGGGAATAATTTGCAATAAATAATTAATTAAACAATTTTTATTCCTATTCACAAACAGTTGTGAAATTCTCACATTGATTCATTATTTGAAATTATTTTCCAGTGAGTTCATGGAAAAATACTAAGGCTTCAGATCATGTCACTTGGAAATGTTAGAATCAACTGTGCCTTCACACTGTGAAGCATGTAACTAACATATACGTTCAATTGTGTAACCATAACTTAAGCTATACAAATAATAATGTGTTTAATAACGTGCAAATGTTGAAGTAGAGAGTATTTTATTTGGGCAGTATATGTTAGTTCTGTGAGTCACCTAATTGCCCACATACCTTTGGTGGCTAACAAGTCATGATTTGGATTTTAGCTGGGATGTAAGAGTTTAGTAATGCCAACAGATATTGAAAGCATGGCGGTAGCTGAGCAAATATGTGCTTGTAACAACAGCGTAGGATATTTCTGGGACTTCCTGTGACATTTTTTCATCACTTTTTCTTTTTTTAATCTGAAGCATTAGGACGGTGCATACTGGTGATATTTTAAGGGAGAACATATTCTCAACCCACCTCTACCTTTAGCCAAATTTTTCACTAGGGAATTCATTAGAATTTATGTATACTGGGAGCAATAAAAAAGTTTTATTTTGTGGAGTTTTTCTCATGATCATAACTCAGAGGAATTGCAGAATGTATTTGCTGGTCTGTACTTTACTGTCAGTGCTCAGGGAGTTTGTAACTTTCATGAAGTCTCATAAGTAGCTCCCAGGGGAGTTGTAGAAGGTTTGGGTTTGTTTCTTATTTCAGTGCGAACACAAATGTACCTGAGAATTTATCGAAGTTATGAGAGTCACCAGGATAAACTGGAGAGTTTATTGCAATAAAGTATATTTTTCTGTTCATGGTAACCCTCTTAGCTGCTGACCAGTGCTTGCGACCTTTTAAGCTAAGCAGGCACTGTCGCAGTTTCTTCATTAGCTGCCAGGCAGGTAATTAAGCCGGAATCTTTTCTTTGGTTGATGTAGATTGACAGCCAATCCCATAAAAACTGTTGGAAGAAGAACTTCAGTAGACCATAACTGAGGTCGCCAGAGATGCTGAGTGAGGAGAGCACAATGTTGGTTTCAGTGAAATTTGCACCTGCTTACACCAGATTTGCACTTGTATCCAGCGCAGAGGCACTGGCCATGCTTCCAGTCACAGAGCTCTGCAGTGTGTTGCTGCTCCAGTCTGCTGGGAAGATGCTGTGGGCAGGTCCCAATGAGCTGATGAAAACATGAACCAGACATCACAGCTGCTTTGTAATGGCCCTGATAATTTATGTTAAGGTGAGCAACTTTGAAATCCAGCCATTTGCTGTAGCGTGGTGTTCCTACACATTTGCCTACAGGCTGAAGTGGTGGCAACACAATGTTAGGTACAGGGACTCCCTGTGCTCTCAGACTAACCAGCTCCTCCTCTCTTCTTGTTGTCTGCTGTTGAATCGTCAACGTACCTGACACAACAGAAGCAGGGAGGCTCATTTACCATGTTTTGGGTATGTCTACAATTTGCTTTGCTATCTGAAGGGAGCCACTGGGCTGGGAGACTTCTGTACACATGTCCTCTTATCACATCTTCTCGTAGGTGTTATTTCAGCCTACAGTAGTGTTGTTGCAAACTCTCTCCACTGCTGTCTTGAGGGCCTTGAGTTATCCCACAGCCTCTGCACCCACAGAGCCCAGGCTTGTCTAGCAGGTACCATGCCCTCCTGTGATCTGTGTTACACAGATGATATCACAATCACAGCTGCTACTGTTTACACATTACTACCATTAAAGAGCTATTCACTGCATGATCGTGTTCCTTTTACTACCGGCTTTTTTTCATTTTGTCCAACTTGTTAATTTTGTATATCAGGGAAGGACATATGGAGTTTCCTCCTTAGATGGCCCTTCTCATACCAAGCCTACAGACTGGAAACTCTTCAATCTAGAGATGGCTTTCATGCAGCCCACCTAAGGACCAGTGTAAGACCCAAACCACTGCAGAGCTGACTCCTTTCCATGCTATCTGCTATAAGACGCTCTGAAGGAGCCACTGTTATCCAGCTCAGATGATCTACCCCATGGGATTTGCTTATTGCAATCAATGTTGAAGAGGAAGGAAGTGACTCAGTAGCAGAGCTGTGGTAGTACATTGCTTGTAGTGATATTTGCCTTGTGGTACTCTCAGACCTACCCTGGACTACACGGTGCATAACATTCAGGCAAGAACTCCTGCCCTCTAAAGGTTTGAGGGTCTGTTGAAGTTTGCACTTGCACGTTCTGCTGCTAGGTGTTGGACACACTGCTTGTAGAGACCTAAACCTCACTGTTTGACTTCTTTGCTATCCAGAATGACTGTTTTTTGTACAGGTCGCACTCTGTTGAACAATGCCCACAGGGTAGGTCATACTCTTGGTTGAGAATTCTGCTTGAGCATGAAATAGCGGCACCTAAAGGAGCTTCTCCTTGTGTCTGTGGGCTGGAGTATGAGTTTCTGAGGTAAAAATAGACATCTACCAGCACCTGAGCAGGCCAAGGGAATCTTCTGGCTTAATGTAGAGCCTGGCATCTGGCCCACTATAAATACTGCCATTGCCTCTGTTTGCCCATCCTGTTTGTAGAGTTTTTGCCGTATTGTCATGGCATAATTCATCTCTCATAATTCATTGCAAAGCAGTTGGCACCTGGCAGATGGCAACTCCTTCCTCAAGAGGCACCACGGCTGTCACAGAGAAAAGTGGTGCCTCCCTCTCCTGATTGTGATTCTCATGTGCCTTGTCTTAGAAACAAGGTTCTCTTGGCATCATGTGCTGCTGTGTCCCTCCAGACCCTGCGGGGCTCTGTCTCAGGATAGATGCAGTGATATTTTGTCTGTCTCTGCTGCCTCCTTGAGCACTGATTGTTGTATCTGCCCTTTGCTCTCAGCTCAAAAGGAGTCTCTGTTCCTTCCTTAAGTCCCACAGATAGCCTAAAAGGACCAGAGCAGTTCTCAGGTCCCTGCCACTTCTCTGTGTTCATGCTGTTCTTTTGCAGGTGTGTACATGTTTAAAGAGATTATGGGGCAATGCCTCCTGCTCAGCTCTGAAATACTCTGAAAAACACCATTCTGGGTGTCCCTGGTGTATTTTTTCTGACCAAATCTGAACCACAAGAAGCATAGAAGTCAGGACACAAAATTCATTCTTGTGAGATTTCACATTCCCTTAACACCTCATGTGTGCCTCTGTACTTTTCATGTTTGGGCAGAAATGGAGCATTTCTGATCAAGGCTGAAAGTCTGCTATTTTCCCCTCTGTGAAAGATAGTGGATTTTTCTGTGTGTCATGATGGCATTTAGTGCTGTGTTTGTTTGGTTTTGGTTTTGTGTGTGTGTGTGTGTGTGTGGTTTTTGTCTGGTTGGTTTTGGTGGTGCTGTGGGGTTTTTTGTTTGTTTCTTTTTTTGTTAAAAACCCAACACAAACAAACAAAAAACAAACAACAGCAACAAACCAAACAGCAAACCCAAATTTATGAAGTGCCTGCAGAGTTTTGGGTTCAGGAGTCCAGGGCAAAAGCTGAGGCTGTATGAAGATTGATGATATGTTCTCTCTAGCCTTTCAGATTAGGGTGAGAAGGGAGAAGTGCCTGTTGGTGTTTGTAAGTCTAGGTAACAGCATACTGAGGTCTTCAGCATAATTTATCTCCTCCCGTCCATGCCCAGACAACACAATGAGACTTTGAGTTTCAAAAAGAAGGTGGTCTCTGAGGACAGTGTTTTGGCACAAGATGAGGCAAACTCACACTGCTCGATCGGACCCCAGTGTGAGAAGGTGCCAAACCACACAGCTGCAGCAAAGGGTGGGAGCCCCATGTCCATGTCATTCTGCCTTGGTGACGTGTTGCTGGTGGCTTTTCTTGTGGGCAGCAAGAGTGAGAGGCCCTGTCTTGTGGTTCTGGGCTGTCCTCTCTGCTCCTCGGCTGCTGTTCCCTGTGCCATGACCTCTTAGCACTTTTTTCTGCATTGCTCTATCTACAGCAATGTCATGTTACGAGATGCACGCTTTGTATCTGCTGATGTCAGCGTGAAAAGAAGAGAAGGAAATCGTCTTTTCACTTAAAGTGTTGTAAATCAGTCCAGTAAACCAGACTATATATTATGCTTTTGTTACTGAGAGTTAAATTACAAGGAAATGAATGGTGCATAATAATTCCCCATGTCACTGAATTCTTCGCTTCTCAGCAAAACAGTCTCTCACGCTTACGCAGGTTTACAGTGCTGATCCCATCGCTGTGGGAGAGGCGCTCTCTAGTGGCTTTTTGTCTGAAAAATTGCTGCTGGGTGGTGGCTGGACAGATCAAAATAGATTCATCTAAATGTGGGCAGTTATGACAGGAAGCTGTATTCAGATAAGTCATGTTGTTCCAGTCCAAGATTTGTTTTGGTAAAATAACATATTCCCCAAAAGGCTAAGGGGTTCTTTTGTATTTATTGAAGGTATTATTAGATAAACTGTGAGCTCATGTTTATCATCCTTGCAGCCTTATTCCATCAAGGATAAAACGGTAACCAATAATTCCATTTTGAAGAGTAATGTTTATTTCAGTTCCCAACTGCATTTGGTGATCAGCACTTCTAAGGCTGGACTTGCTTCAACTGGGTTTGGTGGTTGAAGACTGTGGAGCAAGTGTGCGTACGTCTAGGTATGACCAGTCCCCTCTTTCATGCTAGATTTACAGATACCTATAGCTAGTGTTATCAAAAGGAATCTTAGAAAAATACCTAAGAATCCAACCATTTGGCACTGTCCCAGGGGTATGGGTGCATGCACGTCACATCTTTGCAATCTTTGAAGCCTGAGCCTAGAAGGTGTCTGCACATTCAAGAAACCTTTTCCTGATATCGGTCCTGTGGTGAGGGTGATGACAGAGACTGAGGGAAGGGTTTAACTGGAAACAAAGGCTGGTACAGAAGTTCTGAGTCTTTGAAGGGATGGTCATTTAGCCTTAGGAGTCCCTTGGAATCTGCTCGTTTCAGGCAGTAAAGCCTTACGGTTTGGTGTGCCAGGAGAGTTCAGCTTAACATGTTGTGTTTTGGGCAAGATGTCCTGCTGTGGGATGATGGGATGAAGGATATGCGCTAGTTGTGATTGCTGACATGGGGTAGGATTTGCTCTGAATTCAACAGGATTGCAACAGCTGGCAGCTGAGAAGGGCCCTACTAGGGATACATAACTTGCAGGCTGAGTTAGCAAGAGCACTATCCCTCTCCTGTCTTGTGGCCATCCTCACTTTCTGTTTCTAACTGCATGTTGAAAAATTACATTACTTCAGAGCTCTTTTGTGAAACATGGTGGCTGTGTTGTAATTTGACTTTTGGAGTGTGGGCTTGAGAAACTGATCTTCAAGTACGCGCTGTTCTTCCACACCCGGAAAACTCAATGCCCATGTCGTGCTTGTATGAGCGTGTGATTCTAGCTGTTTGGTCAACAAGATGATACCTTTAGAGTCAACCAGTCAGGCTCAAAAGGTACCACATCTTCATCTTGGCAAAACATTTTAGAACCTCGACTCACAAACACAAGACTGATGCAGTTATGGGTTCCAAATGGTCTTCAGCCCCGCTCATGGATGGTGTTGATGTCTGTGGAACTGCAGGTGAAACAACTCTTGCGATGCTCCGTTTTGCAACTCGGTGTTCATGACAAGATCTTACCTGTGTGTTCAGGGCATGAGTTGGACACTGCAGCACTTGGGGTCCAGTTTAATCTCTACAGTTCAGCTGTCCCTGTCAAGGGGGAGTAGGCTCCAGGGGATACGCAGGGCAGCTTGAGGGGCTGCTGCTCTTCAGGTTTAATCCAGTCCTTCCATGAGTCAACACCCCTCACTTTTTGCTGTCTATTGGAGAGTCCAGCCAGTAAGAGCACAGGAGGACATAATCAGGGTACTTTGTTGTCTAAGTACCTATTGTTTCCATTTTGCAAAAATGTACACATTGATAATGTGAGGAAATGAGAGATTAAAGGATGGTGATGTATGAAGAATTGATTATCTGAGCTTATAAGTGGAGTGCAAAATGGTTCGTCATTTGAAAACCTTTTTTCCCCTCTAATAAACACTGTAAGGCATTATTTTGTATTAAAAAACTAATGTATGTGGTTCTTTTTTTTTTTTTAAGGGAAGAAAAGAAAGAAAGAAAATGCTTTGTTTCTCAGAGGCACCATATGTACCACATGCTGCAGTTGCTATGGTAATTATTCGCATTTTATTGAATAGCACTGCAAGGGGTGATACAGAAATGAATCTGACTGGCCAAAGTGCTTGTTAGAATGAATATGTCCAGTTATTTATAAAAGCCTCCATGAAGCACTTGAGAAAAATAGGTGTGAGAGAGGGAGGGAGGGAAGAAGAGGAGAGGGGAAAACTCTTATAAGGCTGAGACCGACACAGCGATATAACATCTTTTTCCCTCTATGGGAGATGCCATTCTATGAGCCTTCTCGCAAAAGAAAAACTAGCAAACTAACTTGCGTTTGCTTAAGTTATTAAGTTGTTAGCAGACAAAATGTGGAGTCATTTCTGCACAAAAAATACTAGTGCAGAGCCAAGCTTGAGGCTCCAGTAGGGCTTAAAGGGTTTATTTTGATTTGCCAGACTTGGCTATGTTTGTATGTTTCTTGTCCCTAGTTGGATCAGACAAAGGGGCTTCTCTTTTTCAGTCTTGTGTGCTTTAAGGCTGCTTTTTCAAGGGGAGCACTCACCTCCTTAGCTGCCCAAAGTCCTGAGAGCGTGAAGCACCTGTGAGACAACAGCTTCCAAGATTTCAGAGTTGGCCAAAGCTGATATGGCTTGAGGTCACAGCATAAACATGATCTACAGCTCAACAGCTCTACTTTGGTGTTTCTCTGAAACATGACATTGCAGTTAAGGGAGCTATCCATACAAGAAATATTCCTAGGCAATGTAAATAAATTAACATGAATTAATTTAGCTCATTAATTTGATTGCTGTAAATTGATAAAATTTTACCAAATGCATAAATCATCTGCATATGTTCTATAAGGAGGTGATTAGTGTTTCTGGATATCAGAGACATAGATAAAGCTCAAGACCTTGTTGTACCTTAATCTAGAGAAACGTGCACTTCCAGTGACACAAACAAAATTTTCTTGGACTTCTTGTAGCTAAAGAGATGAAATAGAAACTTTGCAGAACCAAGAGTCAAAAATATGGTGGTGTTATGGCAAAAGCAGAACTGCTAGCACGTATATGAGTGTGTGTATATAAACTTGCCTGTAAATCAGAAACAACACTTTTTTGCTCTATTTAGTACTTGAATTAGGTATCTAGTTTCAAATACTGTAATTCAAGGTATGGATTGCCTGGCTGGGGAGCAGAGCTGGCTGATAGCAACCATCAGAAATTCAGATATGTAGCTGGTGAAGACAGACTGAAGGATTTAAGGTTGTTTAGTCTACCAGAAGATACTTAGGGGAGACAGGATAAATCTACAAGCAGGAAAAAGCTTGTTTCAAAGAAAGGGGAATAATCTGTTTTCCTTGTCTATAAATTAGGGATGAAGAGAAGCAAAGGGCTTAAATGGAGCATGAGATTTAAGTCATGACTAGGAGACACTTTTGCATTGGAAGGTTAGTGGAAGAAGGGTAAAGCTGGAGGCTCTCATCTGTGGGGCGTGGAATGGGAAGATGCTTTTCTGCTCTGGGAAGAGGAGGTAAACAAGGTCATCATCAGAGGTTTTCACGCTCCACTTCTCATGATTATAAATAAATCCTCAGAAATCCGTAACATATAATATGTATAACAACTCACAATTCTTACTAATTGAAATTGCACCAGAACTGGGCTTTTGATTCAAATTCTTCATGAACTATGCTGATTCTTTGAAAGAGTCTCTCAAGGAAGTAAAAAAAAAAAAACAACCACAAAACCAACCAACCAAAAAGCCCAAACATACACAAAAATCCCCAAAACCTAAGAAATAGCAGTTGATGCCAAACAGAAGAAGTCCAGGTAGATTGGCTTAATTTGAGAAGAATTGTACGGACACTTTCCCCTCCAGAAATGTTGTCTTCTAGCTGAACATGCATATGTGTGACATGGAGTTCAATGCCTTGTCAACGTTAGGGTGAGCCTCTTTGCTTTGAGAAACAGGCTCTGCACAGGCTGTGAGACAATACCGGGATAGAGACAGGAGTCATTGCCTCATGTCTGGTAGCCCAGTTTTTCAGGTGAGAAGAAAGGATATTTCAAGTGTAAAGGAACAGGACTGCCAGGGTTGCTCTGCACCCTGCAACCTGCTCTGTGCTAGGGCACAATCGGCCTCCTCAAGCAAAGCAATGGGGGCAATTTCCAGGAATAATATCTCTGTTTGCCTTCCCACTGTGATGTTTTCTCATGAGTGTTGGCCGTGGTGTGTGCCTGAGTCTCAACTTCATCCGCATGAAGCAGTTGGCTTAGCCTGGGACATCGTTTGGTTGCATAGCCGTGTCCAGATGCAGCACCTAGCGAAGGGGGGATGGAGGTGGAGGTGGGGGCTCCCAGGGAGCAGATGTCATCCTATGCCACTGAGCGGACTCTTCTGCTAGTCAGGGAAGTTGCTTTAACAAGCTGTTCTCAGGGGTGTCTCACCGCCAAGGACTCTTCTGGCTCAAGTGCTTGTGCTTGGTGAGATTGGATTTCGCAGTTGTTTTCTCCCTCTATTCAGAGCTTCCTCTTTGTGCTACAGAGGAGAAGTGTTTTGACTGAGTATGGGATTTGGTCTGCCACCTTTGGAGAGCCTCTTCCAAGCAGATGGAAGTGAAATTCAGCAAGCAACCCCTGCAGCCAGAGATGCTTTTTTAGCTGGCAAGCAGGGAGCTTCTTTTGCCTGCAAATGTGTGTCCATCTCCCCACCAGCTCCCACTAATTATGTCAGCTTGTCTTTCACCCAACTTCCAGCCGATCCTTTTCAATGCCCACATCTGTGACTACCAATTAACACAAGTCGGCACAGCGCTACCAGGCCTGTAGCCATAATGGTATTCAAATAGTGGTTTGCCCTGAATGAATTCTCTTTGTCGGGCAGTTACAGCCTTATGGAGGCTGTAATTACAATGGTAGCCTTAGTTCTGCAGATATAATTTAGCAGTGATGTATTGCGAACAAACAGGATTACAAGGCAGTCCGTATGCCCAAATATTCACCACTTAGATAATTTAAAAAAATTTAAGAAATCATTACAACTGAAGCTGAAATGCGTGGTGTGTGATTACAAGCTCACGGCTAACAGCAAAGCCTGTCACTTGCTATGGGAAGCAGACAGCACAAGAGCAGAATTTATTTTTGAGCAGCATGTGACATAAACAGCAATCTTTGGAGGGTTCACCGTTAAAAACATCACCAGAGACTCAGCTGCAATCTGAAGGGCTTGGTGAAGTGATGTTTTGAGAAGAGATTGTAGTTCAGCACATAAAATATTTAGATAAGGCACTAAAGATGTTGCGCTCGGCTTCCCAGCAATGCAAAGGGCACCTGACAATGCATTATTAACAGCTTAGAAGTTCAGTGGTGGGAGGGCAGGAGAGCAGAATCAAGAGGGATGGAAAGCTTCTGTTCGGTAAAGAGATTTTGTAGGAAGCACTCCAAAGCCTGGGCCTGGAGGAGAGTAAAGGCAGAGAAAGCTGGTGACTTAATAGGAAAGATGCCCAACCAGTACTATAGCGATGAAGAGTGCCTGGGAGGCATATTCGAGTTGCTGAGGGCAGAAATGTCAGAGAAAAAGATGCCTGAGGGGAGCCGAGAGGCTCAAGTAACTGATAAATGGAGTGGGAATTGGGAATGGACTGACAACTTTTCACCTTTTCTTCCAACCAAGTAATTAATGCCCTGAGAAGGTCGACTTGAAGGCTTAGGGCTGGCTTAGCCTGTCGCTGGATACCGGTTTCCCAACCACGGGCTGTAGTTATTTTGCTCCCTAGGAGCTCTTCCCCAGGAACAGATACTGGCTCGTTCCCCCCCATTCGTAGAAGCCCTCAGGTGCCTGCTTTGAGCAAGAGTAGCTCACCAAGTAGTAGCACAAAATACCCAGCAGAGTCCGTCAGTAAATGGGCAGTAAAGCCCTGTATGAGAAGAGTCGCTGATGCTGAATCGCTCAGTGCTCCGCAGCAGGACAGGCACACTAGGTGTACTTTAAAAACTAAGTCTCTGTTGTAATTTCCTAAGTCTGAATGAAATGGCTTCCTCGGGATGACTTCATGAGGTTTCCATGGAGCTTCTGTCATTTGAAAGCTAGTGACCTGGAGACATGTGGTATAATTTTGGTTAAGCCGACCTCTACAATCAGAGTGGGAAGGAGAGAAAAAAAAGCAAACCACAAACAAACCCAAACAACACACCAAAACCCTTTAGTGCTTTTAAAAGGAAATGAAAAAGTTTAAAGCTTCTTGAATAGTAAACCTAACAGAAGTGCAAATCAGTAACTTTTTTGAAAGGCTCTATGGAGAACCTATGTCTTCCACTGTTGCTTAAAGACAGAGCCCTTAATACGAAGTACAGGCAGTTGGGCAGATTTTAACTCTGTAGCTTTGGATGCCAGATCTTTCAGAGCAAATGTTTTGCATGTATGACATCCTGCCCTTCTGCTTTTATTGCCAAATGCTTCCATGACAAGATCTGGAGAAGTGTATTTAAGGGAAAGGGTGTATAGTTTCATATCGCTTTATTGCTGGGAAATGAAATACAACTCAGTGCAGGTGTGTCTGGGAGAAGGGAGAACTGAGCTAAGGGAGAGAGATGTGGAGTGCTGTTTGATTACCCCCAAATTCTGGTTTGCAGCCATAAGCATAACATTCATTCAAAAAGAAGAGATTAAAGTATTTCAGCTCTGTATTCCAGCTTTTCAAATGTTTTTAAAAACACCTGGAAAATTAAAACAAGTCCGGTCAATGTCATGCACATTTTCTTAGCCTGTGCTCAATTCTCTCATCCAGGTCACTAATGAAACAAAAGATGAGCCTGCGCGGATCAGTGCTGGGTCCTGCTTCAAGTATCACTCCAGCTGGAGAGAGATCCACTAACAGTATGTTCTTTGTGAGTGATTTTTAACCAGCCCAGTACTCATCTTACAGTGATTTCTTCAAAGCTCTGTTTCTGTAGTTATCTGGAACAGCATCAGAGGCCCTTGCAGTACAAGCTTCCCCTGGATCTTGTCAAAAAGGGATTTCTGCTACACTATTCTGAGCAGGTGTGGATGAGACAAGATGCCGTTTGTACAGGTTGGGGCAAAGGATGTTTCAGTGGTGGAGATGAGACTGAGCAGGGAACGTTTGGGGATGCTGTGCTGAAAGCTGCGTGTAAAGCCTGTGTGTAAAGCCTGTGTGTAGGCTGGGCTGGAGCACTGGGGGAAAGAGCCGGGGCACAGACTCCACCTGGACCCTGGCAGGATGAGGATTCAGAGTGATTCGTCAGTGACAGTCTTGAAGTACAGGGAGATGCAAAGTCTTATTGCAAAGCTGAAATACATTCTGAAATACGTTCTTGAAACACAATGCTTGAAATACAAGTTGACAATATATTCTGACACTTTCAAAGTAAAGTAATTTCAGGTATGCATCATGAACTTAGAACAGATGGCAAAAAAAAAAAAAACAGACAAAAAGGAAAATATAAGGAGGGAACGTTGTTTTTTAAATACTGTTTTGTTTTAAACAAACTTTCCTCTTATTTTTTTTCATTTTTAATACAGATGAAACTAGTTTGACAAAGTGTTCCATACAAGCTCACAGTCTGGAGCACTCAAAATACCTTTCCTTTGCCAAACTGACCTTTTGTTGAAATTGTTTTAACTTCAGACCTCAGCTGCAAGTGAGGACCTCCACGAGCTTAATGATGCATGGGAAGAGGAAGAGTTGGAAAAACCAGCAGGGATTGAGATGGAAGATAACATAGTGGGAGGGCTAACAAAAATATTAGAAAGCTTTTTATGGTGAGAAAGTGTAAGAAGGAGAGCATGAGGGTAGATAGGATGAGTGTACACCAAGGGCCTGATGAGCAGAACACATAATACCTTTATGTGGAGAAAGGTAGAGGAAGGCAGAGCTAAAGCAATGGAGAAGAACTGTAGATGCAGTGAGGATCTTTTCCTCCCATCTCCTTCACTTTTTTAATTCTTTCTTGTGCCCCACGCTCCGGGAAATCGCAAGGCTCCTTTTCTTTCCCTATTCATGAACGGTTCATTTTGCTCCTTCCAACAAAATTGGCTCCAAGTGTAATTATTTCCTGGTGTCTCTGTGCATTTACCTCCATGTCCCAGCAGGGCCCTATGCTCGCTCAGACAGACCCCCCTGCTCTCCTCCTCCCCCATGTGATGTGGCTCCCTATAAGAAAATTTCCCCAGAGGATTTTAAACTTCCCTGCAGGGCAGATTTCTTCTTTCAGGCCTCAAGGTTTCATGACAACACACCTTTGCTTTCAGAGCATTTTATGCTGGCTCTGCTCTTTCCTTTTTGGATATTCTTTTATTCAAACAACTCCTGCAATATGTATCATTTCAATTACCCTGGAGGTTTACACAGTGATTACAATGAACCGAGCTGCGCTTCCAACTTCTGCCCATTATATTCTGACAAAGAAGCTCAGAGGCAAGCCTGTGTGAGTGGTGAACAGTGTGTGAGGCGAGGTTCAAAGGGAAGGAGCTTATATAATAGCTACTCATAACGCTTCTCCCCTTTCCATGGTCGAGCTCTGTCTTTTAATATTGAAATTCAAGCTGCAATCAGGGGCTGAGGGATTTCGTTTTAGAAGTGGTTTGTGCTAAAGGTAATAGGGGAAATGTAAATCAGCTGTTTGTCTGTTTATGCTCCTGGACAGTAAGATCAGAGGGAATTGTCATTCCAAGCATTCACTAAATACATCAAATATTTCTTTCTATAGAAGATTTGTTTAAGCGAACATTACCCAACATGCAAAGGACTGCTTCATGGGAACTTCTATATCTATAGGGCCTTTGGTTTGTTTCAGTGCTTGCCAGCTCCTCAACCCTTGTCCCTTTCACATCAAAGTCTTGATCACAACAGTCCTAAAGGCCTGGGAAACTGCCCGTTGTAACCAAAGGTTCCATTCATTATTTAAAACCAGAGGAATAACATTTGTTTGCTGCAGGGAAACTGGTAATGTCCACTATGACTGGCAGTCCCGAAAATATAAATAAAGAGAAAAAAAAAACCCACTGCCCATAGAATGTCTCGTGCTTTTACAAATGAGAATTCCCCAGCTGAGTGCCTTTGAAAGTAATTTAGTGGTACCCTACTCCTTACATTCATCAGTGTGTGAAACCTGGTAACATCTTGCAAGCACACCTGGCCAGGAGAGAGGATTGTATTATAAACCTCTAACAAAAGGATCTCCCGGTCCTTTCTCTCCTTCTTCTGCACTTACTAAGCTAATTACTTCACTTCTAAAAAGGGAAAAGCTCTTCTCTCTTCATCCTTCACATGCCTCCCATCTATCTGGCTTGATTTTTGAATGCTATGTGCTTTGACTATGAAATGACAAGGTGAAAAGCCCACGTTCGCTTTCCAGTTGGGTTTTCAAGGCTAGATTTTTTTTTTCCTAACCCAGCTTTCAGCTGTTAGTCGAGGGTCAAGCCACTGTACACAAAAGCTTTCAAACTTCAGAAGACTTAATTCAGCAAGATTCGCTGAGGTGCTGATGGAAGGGAGGTCTGAACATGTCTTCCTATGGTTACAGATGACAGTGCAGATAGAACATGCTAATGGATGAAACTTTTCACCTCCTGACACCTCACTTCGTCAGGGGTACAGTTTTGTCACATTGGATGATCATTCCCCTAAATATCAGGGACTTTGGCAGAGCATCCTGCTTCTCTGATTGTAGCTGAGCCGTGGAAAGGAAAGTAGGATAAGTACAGTCTAACGTGGCTACTTTTGTCTTGAAAGAATAATCATTACTCTACGTTTTTTGGATGTCCAAAGTCTTTTTTTCCCCATGTGTTACAGGCTACTTACTGATAACTTCACCCGAGGTGGGATAAACTACCACACCCTTACAAAAACCTGCCTCTTCAAGATGATATTTGGGGGATTAACAGCAGGAGCAGTAGCAGCCAGCTCAGCAACAGCGAGTGTGCCAGTATGTCTTGGAATTGCATTGTTACTTCTCTGTTCTTGCTTGAATGCCATCTCTTGCACAGCTTGAATGGGCAGGGAAGAATTAATACTTTTTATTTAATTAAAAAGCTACTGAGGTAGCAAACAAATTGAGCAAGCAGCTTTTCCTTAACTTCAGAATGAGGTTTTGTTATCGGTGATATTTTTGTGAGGAGTCAAAGCTCTGCTGAATTTAGGATCTAACTGGAGTCGCAAGTAAAGAAGGGGATTTGATGGCTTACACATTCCCTGAGGACAGAACAGCCCAAAATTCTGCCCTTTGGTGGTTTTATTTTTGGCTGTCCCTCCTCTCTGGGAGGAGCCTCCCATAGCATTTTCAGCTGTCATTAGCCATCCTAGTTCTGTGGCAGAGGATGTCTGTCTGTCACACTGACAGATGTTTAGACTGTATTGCACATGCACGATTGTTATTTGTCATTGCTTTTCCCACCAATTACTTGTCAACCTTTTACCCACTGTTAACGCAACCTTGCAATCAATCCTTCGTTGTTTTTTTTTTATTATTTTTTCTTGAACTGGAAGGTCTGGATGTACAAAAACTGCAGAACCAGGGAGCAGAAATGACAATCCTTTAGTTCTAAAAGCCATAACTACCAGTTGCATCTTTTGATGTATATTGTCTTAATGCGTAAACACCTACTTTGCAATGCTAGGAAAATATACTTCTTTAGCTCCATTTTTGCAGCCAAAAACATATCCCTTACTGTTCCTTCTTGGCAGGCTACCCATAATATTGATCTGCTTACAGAATGAGCCGTACCCTCCTAGACAGCATTTTCCCCCTTTGCTATACATGCTTCATCAACACAATTGGGTATCTTTCTAAGTACGGTACCCTTTGCTGCTGCCTGTCTGCCCTTTCTTCCTCAGGCCACATAAAACCCATCTGTCAGAAACTCTAAAATTACTTGTTCTGTGAAGTAAAATCTTCAAAGCCCTTCAAATATCTAGCGCATGAAAACTCTCTTCTTTATCCCATTTAGGATTACAGACAAAAAAAAGAAAAAGGCCAAGACAGTTCCTTCCTTGCAAAGAAAATAGTTATTAACCTTCAGGATAAGAGCAGATACAATTCCAATGATGCACTTTTTTTTTCCCCAAAGGAAGTGTGGGGAAGGTAATTGCTGAGGACAGCAACAAGCAAGTTGTAGAAGAGTAACAGCTCCCACATAGGTTTGTCACACTTAAGGAAGAGCGTAAAATAAGCATTCTGATACTGGCCTAGTTTGGAGCTACTAGAGATCCTGGTTTGCATCAGTGGTTTGCAAATGGTCCCTCTCCTGACACTGCGTCAAGTAAAACCTTTGCAGCTCAGCAGTTGCATCTGAATTTGGTGACTTTCACCAATATCTAAAAGGCATGATCTGAGAAGTGTTTGAAGCAGAGCCTTTTGCATTATGTTTAAGTTTCAAGTCACTCAGTATTCACTTTTATAAGAGCAATATATTAATATATTCGATATATTAATATTACTGGCTTTGACTTTGTTATTTTTATGCTCATTGAGACATGACAAGACTGATTAGAGTTACTGGTCCAAAACCAAATGTCAATAAAGTATCAGACAGGAGTTGTAAAACGTACCTTGTCTGAATACTTGGAACATTTTTGGAGAGAAGGTTCACACTGCTTTGGAAAGGCAAACTCCTGTGTGTCTGGCTTTTTACATCTGCTCCACATGAGCTGTGTAGGAGCAATTCACAGGACATGATGAAAAGGATAAACAGGCAGAACAGCACGATGATTTGCCCCAAATCACGCATCTCCATGACAGCAGAGAGAGAATATAGAGAAACACGGCCCCAACCAGAGATGCTGATAAGAGAACTACAGAAAACAGAGATGCAGTGACATGAAGCTTTGTGAGATTTAGAGAACACGGTTTGCAACAAATGTAAGTCAACAGAAGTTTTAAGGCGCCTTATCAGCATCTGACTTCCTTTTTCTTGCAGTTCTTCAGATTTTGCTGAAGCTCTGATCCACCCAGGTTCTTTGCGTACTTTTTTGTTCCCAAGGGTGAAACTGGTGTCAGCTTTGCAAGCAGAAGCGGTTCCTACCCTTGGGACTTTACCCTGCTGATTTCTTGTTGACTGTTTGTCCATTTCAGCACTTGCAGGCACTTGTGAGCCATTATTTGGGGCCTCATTCTGCTGCAGCCTCTGACAAGGCTCGTTTTGGCCTGAGAGCTGGTGTGATCCCTTTCGGGAATTAGCAAGAACAATTCATCTCCATTCCAAGAAGAGATAAAATGACTTGGTTCCCTGTCCAGAGAGAAGAACACAGCTATCTCACACTGCTTACAGTTCTTATCCTCCTGCCTTCTCAGCTGCACGCAAAAACACCACAGCAGCAGGTAGGGTCCCTCCCCAGCAGAGGAGAAAGGGCTAAATCTTAGAGCTCATAGGAAAAACAACAACAACAAAAGCATTCCAAACATCTCTAATTGTTGCCCCTATGATGTTGCTAGTGCCAAAATAATGCCACTCCCTGTACTGCACTTTTCAGGGATTCATTTGTTAATATTAGTCTGGACGTGCTCATTTTGTTGAGTCAGTACTGGGCCACACAGATGCATCTACATATTTATCAGATTTCATTATCCTGTTTGTGAATTTAATCACATATCTGGGCACATCCTAAGTTCTTAGCCTCCCAAATGCTCCCTATGTGCTGGGACAGGCAGAAGAGCTTCTGGGCTCTGGGAACTACTGGGCTCTGAGTTGTGCTCATTTGATCTATGTGGTTGGTGGATGGCCTCAACTAAGCTTCTTGACAGCTCATGTGGAATGAAGAACACTGCCAGCAGGGGCTGTGTTCGCTGAACACAGTTTCCATCAGACCAAGGAGTGACAAATTATTTTCTCTTTCCTCATGATGAGGATATTGAAAATAAAAAAATAAAGCAAAGCCTAAAACAACCTGTTGCTGCACTTCTTATTTTGCAAGATGAGGTAGAGCATAGGAAAAGGATGGGGGAAGTTGAAGTCAGAGAGGTTTGAGTTTTTCGTTGCTCTCATCTGTTCTCAGATGTCATTCACCACTTTGGCACTTTGCACGTTAAGATCTGTCAGCGGTTGCTGCAAAACAGGGATGTGATTTCTTACGGAGGAGCAGCCTCAAGGGCACTTGCTGACTGCAGATGGGATTTCCAAGGCAAGCACCCCAGCTCTGGAGTCCCCAGTCTTGAATATGCATCTGACCTCACTGCAACCTGCACTGCCACTGCAGCACACTCGCAGAATTACATTCCAGAATGCTTGTAAATATGGTGTTTTCTGATTTCCAGAAGACCTTGAAAACACTAGATCATGCCCCAGCCATCCAGGGAAGTTCCTCATCCTAGGCATTAACCTAACTGGAGTGCAACCCTTACAGTGGGACAGGGAGGGAAGAAAGAGGCTGAAGCTTTGGGTCTGGTCACTTCAATATCTTAAAATGGAAAAGGCTGATGCAATGTTGTTTATTTTAACTGAAGGTATTTCCATGGCCCTTATCACTGCAGCATCTGAGCCAAGGCCAAAACTCCGCTTTCCTGTCAGGTCCGTGGGGCTGGAAGCAGACAGCTGAGGGATAAGTGTCTGGTGAGTGGATGCAGCTGGAGTTTGTTAACCTGGGAGGCCACTGAAGCATGTGAAGGGAGGAAGAGGAAAGGAGTGGGCATGGGGAAAGGGTTGAGTGCAGTTCAGGAAAGGGTTTGGTGCTGTCCTTGGATCCTGGCACAAATGGCATATTTATTGGAGAGCCTGTCCTATCTCTGAGAGGCAGGAGGATTTTTTGTTCTGGCCCTTTTGGCCTTTTCCATCTGTTTGTGAGGTAAGCTGTTTCTCACCCACCAGCAGTGCCCTCAGTCCTGCTATATCCACCTTGAAGAACACAAGGCCCTGGGAAAGCTAGTCTGTGTCCCAGGAATAAGCTGAGGTCTAAAATGGACTGACAGAGTGACTTGGCCCCTCCAAGCAGAGTATTGTGAAGAAGATGTCCCTCTGGAAGGTTATTTTACCACACAACTGAAAAGCGTGAGGCTGGTTTAGCAAAGGAGTTTGTGTTGATGTCTCCTTGGAAGAACAAGCATCCTTCTACCTACGTGGCAATTTATTTGAGAGCCTGTTTGCTGTGTCTCTCAGACTCCTGTGCAATGATCTCAGCCTTCAATAGAAATAGTCTCTTCCTTGCAAGGCTTTCAGGAAGATCCTGGGTAATTTGGCTTCCATCTTCTCTTCTGGGAAAGTTGCAGTGCTTTTCTTCGGAGGGGTCTCTCTCCTTGGTTTCCCAGACTGAAAGGAGTCCGTGCTCCATGCTGCCAAAGGCAGATTTTTCAGTGGAAAATGCTATTTTTGTGTGTAGTCTTCAAACAATTCTACAGAAATAGCTAATCCAGGCCTTGACTCTTACATGACTGCATTCTGCCAAGTGCTGGTTTTATAATCACCTTGTGTAGTCCCACTTTCTTGAGACTTTCCTCCTGTACCTTGTTACACTAATTAGCTGTTTTGGCTTCATTTGGGTGGTGAAGTCCAGCTTAGTACATGTACCTTTCCTACCTTCTAGTTTCTCTCAATGGTGCTTTCCGGAAGGAAAAAAGAAATTGTCATACATACTGGCAGTGGATAAGTAGAAATTGCTTCTGCATTTAAAAAGCTATTGAGTGGTCCTTAAGTGCCACTAAAGAGAGATACTACTATGCAGTTAATAGAGAGTTGGTGGGTGGAGAGGGAGAAAACCAAGAGATGAGAGTTCAGTTCCTGTGTCAGTAAGTCGTGACACCTCTGTGGGCCTCAGCTTGCTTTTACGGAATGAAGAAACCGTTTTCTTCTGCTCTGTTTAGATGGTGTAGTTAGATTACCAGTGCTTTGTATCAGGGACTACGTGTGTTTATGTATAGGCATGTAGGAGCCCCTGGTTCTGGATCTTATTACTTAGTTCAAGACTGTTACAAGAGTAATAACATGTGAGGCTGTCACGGGAGGATAAAAGTTGTTTCACTGTGATATTTGCAGCTCCTCTGAATCTGCCCCCCATCAACCCATAGATCGCTAAGACTGGTCTCATGGTGATTTGCCTAATTCTCACTTTTACACCCTACTAGTGGGCATCTTGAAAATCCTTTAGACTTGGGTGGTCACTTTGTCAAAGAGAAAAAAACAATGTGATTTGTGATTCCAGTGATTGGTGATACCAGGAAAGTGGTGAATTTTCAACAGACAACTTGAGGAGGTTTGCCATGGATTTATAGGCTGAAATGGGCTTTATACAAAACAGCCTGATGAATAACATAGGACAAAGCAAGTATACTCTATTTATTACTTACTGGCTTATAAGGAAGACTAAATCCACCAAAATCAGTTACATACCACAAATCATGCGATTTTTAAACTTCAGAATGTTGGCAGTGTCTCATGTTGGTTTGATCTCAAGTAAAGGATTAACTGTCCACCAGCAGCTTTTGCAGTGCAAGCCAGGAGCTGGGCTGAAAACGGGGACTCTGGGCTGATTCTGCACTAGGTACAGCAAAGGCTCTGCAAACTCATGACTAATTGGGGCACAGCTAGGAGTATTTCAGCATTTTTCATCACACCCATTTTTAAAAATATCTTTCTTCATGGAAAACACAAAATAGTGTACATAATCCACAGGGATTTTTTTTTAAGCAGTGTCTGCCATAAGCTGTTCTGCCTTTGTCCTAATCCCGAGACCTCGTTCATTGTTCTGCTCACAAAAACCGCAACTCAAAAGCTGCTCAGCCCCATGGTCTTGATTCTGATAGACAGAAAAGAGGAAAAATGACACTGCACTGAGCAAGGTTTGGCATTTTAGTACCCACCCTGCTTGCTTTATCCTTTGTATTTTCTTGGCATCTGGAGTTATGTCTAATGACATTTTTAAATCCAAGCTGATTATAGAGAAGTTTTTCTCCAAAACAATGGCAATTTAAAGAACATTCTGAAATTGAAAGGGTAGCAGTTCCTACTTCCACAGTCGAGGCTCACTTTTTTCCCCATGGCATTCGTTTAATCTTGGAGTCAGGCATAATTACTTGTTTATTTCTGCCTCTCAGTTGTTTTTTTGGGGTTTTTTTTGTCGTCTTACCCCCCCCCCCCCATTAGTTCTGTATATTTCTAATTAGTTTGCAGACAATATTTTTGTTTGTTTGTTTGGGTTGGGTTGGGTTTTTTTTGGGTCTCGATCTGCAGATACTTTCTCTTGCACGTGCCCAGCCTCAGGTTGGGATGTAGAAAATGCAGCTGGCTTCTACCAAGAGAAGCCATCCTTGCACGAAGAAGGTGAGTGCAGGAGTCAAGGCAAAGGTTGTGACTGCTCTGTCTGTCAGTGTGGGCTGGCTGATTGTTTTGTAGCTTGCTTCTGCATATACTTCTCCCTATGTCTGCTTATTTTTCTTTTTTTCCTGGACACTCGTACTTGACATTGTCTGATATTCTAGAAACTGGTTTTTGAACAGCCAGCTACTCCCCTGGGTACTGCCTTGGCTTTCTTGTGCTGTCTGAAAACCTTTTATTTGTTTCCTTCTCTCTCCTCTCTTCTCTCCTTCCTTCTCGCTCTCCTTCCTTTCTCGCTCTCCTTTCTCGCTCTCCCCTCTCTTCTCTCCTCAGGTGTTCAATATCTGTCGATTACATTTTTGCCATCTCTGATCAGTGGCTCTGCTGTGGCCCAGTGAACCTTCAGGAGAGGTTGGTACTACATGCCTCTCTACTACTGGCCTACCAGATGGTGATGATGAAACCATTTCTCCAGTCCATGCCTCAGTTTCCTAATCAGTAAAACACTACTTATCTGTTCTGGAATCTCATGATAAGGAGAATTCTAAGAGGTAGTTATTTTAAATTCTGTCAGTTGGGTGACATTCTGGTTATTCTACAGATGGTGAAGATTGTTTTACATAATAGTTGTTGAGATTAAAGGTTCTTTTTCTTTCCAACTAATAATTAGAACATAGCAATCTTTTAGGACAGATAATTATACCTACCTTCCAACAGAAGTTTTTTTCCTAAGAAAACTCATTAGAGGGATTTCTTTTCCTATTTTTTTTCATTTATTTTTTCTGTGGGATCCATTTACATTGTAGAAGAATACTCTTTTGTTTGTTTGTGGGTTTTTTTCAGCAGAAATGTTGTAGCCTTTTGCATCAAATATCTCTTATCAATTATGTCTTTACCTTGTCACTTTCATCAAAATTCTTCGTAAGGGAAAATTATGAAATCTCTGCAGTCTTTTGTTGTAATGTGGTTAGAGACCAATCTTATTTCAGCTGACTCCAGTCCTGGTGAATTCTGGGTTCTCTGGTCTCATTTTAGTGGAATATTTGTTTCTTTTCATGGCACTGGTGGAACAGAGCAGTCAGGACGGAATCATGGTTATCGAAAGTATTGCTGTCATCAGGAGTCAGGACTATTCCCATGCAGAAACATGGGAAGACCTTGAGGTGGACTTAGCACAGACAGCAGCAAATCAGAGATATTTTTTAGTGAACTCTGATGAGCTGTCACATTTTGAGCTAGCTGTACTTGCTTGGGAGCAAGGGATCCATTTCTGGGTGGGCAGGAGAGGAAGAAATCGCATTAGGCTATTACAAGTACAAAGGCCAAAATTCTATTTCTCACAGCTAGCCGTAACTGGGATGTTTTGTTCAGGGCCCAGCATTGTTATGTGGATATCCAAATGAATGGAAGAGCATGTACATCTCTGCATGGGTGAGGACAACTGGATATAGACTTGTTTACTTGCAGGAAGAGGTGACTTGGCAGAAGGCAGTTGCACTGGGCTGCTGCAGAGCTGGTAGAGTCAGAAGACATTTGCTCAGGCTCAGGGCTGGAGAAGTACGGAGCTTGGAGGCACCCAGGGTGTGCAGAAGCACATCCAGGGGTTTGGTCTGTCCCACCTTTGTCAACATGATGGAAGTGGACCTGCCAGCTGACTGAATAACCAGAGGGTCCCACCAAGCACATTTTTCATGTAGAAGCACATATTAAAGTACTTTCCTCTCCAAACCTTGATTCAGTTTTTCCTCTTCCACGTAACAGTCTTAGGAAAGTAACTTGAGAAAGATGTCCTTTGCTGAAGGAGTGGATAGGTGTATTCTGGTGGCACTTTGCTACCTCTGGTTTGACTGGGACTTCTCACAGATGGCAGTTAAGATGAGAGGGAACATATCAGCCGCGTGAAATGCTGGTAGTGTTGTCCACAACACTTTTGGGCTCCTTTGTTTAAGAAGAAAGACTTCAGTCAACATGAACTTAAGCCAAGATTGTTGTCATTTTGCTCCCTCACGCTGCTTTGTGAGCAGTGGTTTGTGCTTGGCTGGCTGTTTCAGATGTACAGCCTGCTGAGTTTCTTCCTGGAATATCCTGACACAGTAAACAAGGCAAAGCCTTTCCTGTGCAGCCAGCTGGAGTGCCTGTGCTTTCTCACTTCTTGGTGCATTCTTACCCTTGACCCCACTGTGCTATCCAGTTCCCTCTGTGTCAGGTTCTCCTAAAAGTTGTGATTTCCTCTCCTGACAGGCTGCAGGAAGATGAGAAAGCTGTTGGGCAACCTTTGCTCTGAGAGTACTGGAGGGTTATTAACAAAGCATGCCTGACAGGCAGGGTTTAGGAAATACCGATAACATCAGGAAGAGGGAGGAAAGTAAACAGTCAAGTAGCTTAGGGTGTGTTTGTCATTTTAAAATTGGCCCAGGCCAGCAGCTTTATAAGCTGTTCTTTCCTTTGCGGTGTCACTGTCGCAGACTTGCTGCTGCATATGAGGTCACACTGTTTCCACCAGTAGCTGAGATGGATTAAATACCTTCAGCTGGGACTCTATTCTGAACCAGTCCTAAGGTTGGAGAAGTTTTGGCTTGATTTCAGCACCACACAGGAGAGTAAGATGATCCAACTTATTCTGTCCTTAGATGTGAGGATGTGACAAAGGGGACAACTCTTAATTTCCACTGCCTCACAGCCACTGCAAGGAGAAGCCACCTATTTTTACAAGGGAATCAGGGCCAGGAGTAGAACTTGTCATTGACTTCCAGTAACCCAGCTTTGTAAAAGCCAGCTAGGACATTTAGCTGGGAACTATGAAATCCCATCCTCTGGGCAGTTTGCAGCTCAGCTTTTGATATAGGATTTTTCTGATTATCACTGACAGGCAGATCGAGGGGAAGATTATACATTTGAGTTCTTGTTTTTCCTTTCCCCTCTTCTTCTCCATATCATGTGTCAGCTCTAGATTCCAAATATATTTGTGTCAAAACATTAAACTTCATCTATCATAAGCACATTTGTGCAAATCCTAATAAAATAGCCCTGCTACTGTGTCTCTCTGGGAAGGTGGAGACTCCAGTCATAATGTAACATGACAATAGAAGCACCATGAGGCTGGGCAGTGAGATTATATCTTTTCCATTTGTGCAGTAACTGTTGTTTCGTATGGCTTGTCAGTCTGTCAGATAAAGGCACACAGCCATCTAGAGGAATTAGTAATGAAGAGTCAGACTTCTTTTTCTGCTGGAAACGGATCACTTCACTCTTCATCTCACTGACTTTTTACATTAGAGAACTAAAAATAGCCCTGAGTTTATAAGGAAAGACCTTCAATATCTGGCAGGTTTTGCCTTGCCTTTCCTGTAGTCCATTCCCCAGAGGAGGGTTAAATACACAAACCCTTTTTCTAATGGTTTGAGCTGAGCGTTTCAGAGCCATAAACATGAATACAAGGTGTGCATCTTTGTCTGTTAAGCACATTCAGTCCACCAAGCCCCTCATCATCCAAACAGAAAAGCAGAGACCAAAAAGTCCCTCCAGCATCCTGTACTTTACACTTTTGAGGAAAAAGCAGGTGAAGAAAAAGAAGTACTAATCACACCAGCCTGAATAGCATGGTGTTGCCAAATACTGAATAGCTTTCCCCACTTTTCCCCAAGAAAGAGAAAGCAGATCAGACTCTTGTCTCCGCCAAAGAATCTGAATGTGGTTCCACATGATTTAACATAACTAACTGATTCTCTCAGATATACTGTGCTTAGTGCTTTCCAAAACCAAACCAAGTCAACAGAGTGTTCTGCAGTGTGAAGCAAAACAAAACCACAAAAGGTTCATGTGTAGTCACCAGGCAAAAATTTGCTAAGTACCAGCAGAAATGAGGAGTTAATGGGTCCCATATGTGGCAGCTAACCTGGGCTTTATAAGATTTTCCATGAGATTTCTGAAAAGATTTCTATAGCAGCAAATGAGACCAAAAATTCATTTTCTTGTTAAACTGGACAGCTGACATTCAGGCTGCATTTTCTTCCCTAGCTGAGTCTATAAATACAAGCTAACAAACTTTGATAAGATTCCCACTTGTGAAAAAAAAATAAATATGACAGCCTCTAGTATTCCTGAGCAGTAAGACACTTAAAGCTTTAATCAGCTTCTCAGGGAGCCGAGATCTGAAATAGTTCAGAAAATATTTACTTTCTAATGCATCTTGTAGAGATGTAAGTGTTTACAGTCGTCCTAGATATTTTTGTGGTTGTATGTTGCAGTTAGACTATGTGCCTTGCTTCTTGTACAGCGTACACACAGCTCACATTAATTTGATGAACGTGGTGATGCCTTTAACAGATGTTCCAGCGTTGCCATAGCACTGGTGTTTAATCCTTACTGGGTTGCATACGCGTTGTATTGGACTGTACAAGCCTGAGGACACTGGGCTTGGTATATTTTTTTCCTTGTTCATTTTAAGTGTGTTCCAAACAGCGGGGATAAGAAAAATTATTGTTTTCATGTGCTGACATCAATTCTACGAGAAAGGTCAAACCACTGGAATTCTGTTCACCATTGCATGGGAGAAGGATCAGTAGGCTGGGTCTGAAAACTAAAACCAACATGTTTCTTGCAATGATGGCCTGGAGTGCAGATGTGCTGGGGGATTTTGCTTGTGTGATTTTAAGGGCTTAGGCTGGTAGAAGTAGTATTTGGGGAATTTTGAGCTCAAACTCCAGACAAAGAATGTCTCCCAAGGCAAACTGGTAACAAAAAACACTACAGGCTGAAGCAGCACCTCTGTTTCTTGGCATCCGTGCAGTTTCCCTGCTGGTATTCAGCAGATTGTCTCTTCCTTGGCCATTTCCATGTTTGTAACACAGCCTCAAATGCAATTAGGGCTCTTCAGGCCTGCCTCACATCCCCCCAGGAAAGCTCATCAGTGCACAAGACACTGATTACCCCTAAGAGCAAGACAGAGAATTGCTGTTCCTATGAGACCACTCGCAGACCCTGCTTTAACATTTTGGGGGGACCTTTAGCCTCTATAGGAACTACAAGTTTTGAAAGTATCAAGATATGTTGTAGCTTCATTCATTTCTGCTTGTAGCCTTCTATGTGATCTTCAGGCAGAAAGTGTTTAAGAAATACAAAGTATTACTGCTCAGGAAAAAAGTCAATGAGAAAGATAAAGAATGCAGCAAAGTGTGAGGGCAAACCGAAGGTGTGTATGTGGGAGATATTATTTTGCTGAGTCAACCTATATTGCAGTCTGAGCTGGCCTTGGAGATTTATCTGTTCCTGCATTGCTTTCCCAGAAATAAGTAATAAAGAGCAATTAAGAGCAACCTACAGCTCTGTCAGGGGGAGACACATGGAAAGAGAGAGAGAGAAGTTCTGGAAGGTAAGAGATCCCACACCAATTGGCAGATCTGGAGAGTCCTGTGAGACAGTCCTCTAGAAAAATCACTAGGACAGCCAGGGAGACCAGCATGAAATGGTGTAGGAGGAATATATGGGCATAGGTTTCCCAGCTCTTGCTGTCCTGTGAGGGCTGCACCAAAGGACGTGTTTGTCGTGCCTCCCAGCAAAGCCATGTGGTGACTTCTGTCAGCATGGGAAAGATAGCTCAGAAGTTGAGGCCAAGGGAACAGAAGTGTGTTTGTGGTAAAAGAAAAGCTGAATTTTCAGAATTAAGGGGCTGCATTAGTATGCTAGAGTTAGCAGTCTGTTCACACCTTTTGAACCACCCTATGACTGTAGAAACAGGTTTCTTCTGTGGCAGCAGGACCAGGTCACCGAAGTGGCACAGAGCAGTCAGTGCTGTAGTTGACTCGAAGGACCATGAGGTGAAACTCCGAGGAGCGGGAGCAGGTGGGTGCGGTCCCACGGGATGCATCCCACAGCACTGCAAAATGCAAACCCTGTGTGAGCCTCCACTGAGCTGTGTAGGCAGCAGGTCCTGGTCCTGCCAGCCATGGTGGGACAATGTGCCACCAGACCAATGCAAACTTGAACCCTGAGCTAGTGTCTCCAGTCGAGCCTTGGGACAGCTTCTGATGGGCATGCTTGTATGCTTTTTTGGGTTCCCCAGTTTGGGGGCAGGCTTTGGTATTCCCCTAGACACTTCTTTCTGGGAATAGATGGTTTCTTCTAATATGCCCAAGACACTTCCTCTCCCTCCTGCTCCTCAGGAATGTGGAACCTGTCTGGACATTTCTCTTCCTCTCTGAATTGGCAGACAAGAGACTTTCCTTTTCCTTTTTCCTTTGTCCAGCTTACCTTTGGCCAACCGTTGCAATTAATCCAAGTCTCCGCTAAAGGATCTGTTCCTTTATTATTATTCAGTGACCCTGGCAGACTCTGTTTCTACAAAGCGGGAAGAGGAGCTATGGAAAGTTCTTCTTTGGTTGTGTTTTCTGTTTGTTTTGTTTCAGGTTTGTTTTGTTTGAGTTTTCCTGTGCACAGTAGCCAGATGTTTGTGCAAAGCAGCCTGTATGTGAATAGGGCACCACCAAGACTAAATAACCCCTGTTGTTTGCCTTCTGTCACTACCCCTTGGCACATAGGTCCAAACTGGAAACAGAGAAGCAGCAGATAAAACAGATGTTGAAAACGAAATTTGCAGGCTGACAAGGATACAGGAAGATCGCTGTACAAAAACAAAAGAAGTGTTTCCTGGATGATCACAGCCAGTGGACAGAGAACCCTATGCACCATAAGTGGAAGAAGACAACATTCAATATTCAGCATTTCTCTGTTCAGCCTTTACCACATTTGTGTTCCTGTCAAACCCTGTTACCTCTTCATTTTCAGTGATTCTGGAAAGTATCCTTTCCTTCTGCACCTGACTGCAGGGAATCAGGGACTGGCCACAGTGTCTTTCAACATTTGTTACTGCATCTTGGTTCATCTTTGTGGATCGGCTCTTTTGTCTGAGCTTTCTTCAAAGCTAAAATATTTTCCTGCTGATTCTGATCACGTGTCTTGCTTTCTCAGGAGTCTTAATCAGTACCCTGTATTGCTGAATTCAGTGTTTTCATCCTCCCAAACTAGCCACCATACACTCCACCCCAGTGTTCCCCCTCAGCACATCTGACAGCACAGCAAGTACTGGTACGTTGGCCCAGCAAGCTGATGAGTCCATCATCTGCTCTTCTAGTATCACCTCATCTCTAGAACTATACACACTACAGCCAAGTGCAAGGGGAAAGTAGAGCTTGGGGAGCACCCAGCACTGCAGGAGAGTGGAGAAACACCTGTCTCTGACTCAGTGTGGGAGAAGAATCAGTATTTTGGAGGGATCTGTAAAGGTCTGGAGAGGAGGGAGGAAAGTAGGCTAAACTGCATGGGGCCGGAAGCTGTGCTGTCCCACTGAATGTATTGTCAGTGCTTGTATGTAACTGAGAACCTGTCTGGCGGTGAAGACAGATGTGAAAAATGCTGGAGAACAGGCCCTGCGCATCTCTCTGCAGAGCAGCACGTGCTGTCGTGCTGGGGGACTGACAATGAAATGCCGTATCGATACCAGACGAGCTCCAGAGGCAGAGCAGCCCAAGGCCGACGGGGGAGGAGGTTGAAGTGTAGGATGTGCGAAGAGTCGGTGTGATCCACCCAGATAAAGCAGAAATTCCGTCTGACATCTGAAATTATGTAGCCAGGAAAAGATAAGGCTCTCCCTAGGAGGAGAGACAATAATTGTTTTTTAGTGTAACAGATCAGAGATTAGGCACTTCTGTCTGTAATCTGCCACGCTGGAAACAGTAGCTTCCTGTGCTGATGCTAAATATTTAAATTGAAGACTGCAACTGTCCACAACATCCTCCTCCGTTTATCTCTGGAGAGAAAGGATTAGATTTCTATCCAGCTTAAGTTAATTTTGAGCTTGGAAACACTGCTACTTCTTTCTCTGATCATTTCCTTCCAGATGAAGAAGGAGACTGGGTAAAGCAAGCCAGAAGGAGCGGCAGAGGCTCTGCCAGCTGGGGGACATGCAGGAGGACACTGATTTAGGGGGGCTTGCTGTTGACCTCCTGGGAGAGCTTGTAGTGATGTCTGCAGTGTCCTACTCTCTGGTGCAGACAGGGGAAAGAGAACTGAAGACAGCGACTAGCAGGTCTCTTTTTCTTCTCACACATCTTCGCTCCAGTTTTGTTTTCCCTCAAAGTGTTATTACTGAGCAGGGTGCTATATAACACTCAGCTAGCTATATAAAGCCAGAGAGCCAGGGAGCTTTAAATGAAAAGTAGTTAGCCTGCTTTGGTTCCCCCCACCTGTCCCCCCGAGGTAGCAAGCAGAGCTTTGCTCTGTTTTTACATCTGCTTCACGAGTGCACCGCATAGACCCCATGCCCAGAGACATGTTACAACCCCACCTCCTTCTAACACACCACCACATGGACCAGCATAAATACATAAGCAAAGAATTGGGTTATTTTCTCTCTGTGAGGTGGAATTATTCCCCCCCGCTACTCTTCCCCACAAGGCTCCCGACCCTTTTGCCCCCCTTTGGCAGGCCCCTTACACTTGTACTCTGGAAAAACAGTAGTAGCTAACATTTGTGCCTTTGGCAATAAAACCACAGGCCTCGCAAACCCCAAATGGCAAAAAGACATTTCCATTCCAATCCCAGTTTTAAATTAAACTGTAATGAAAAATCAGCAGTGGCAGCTGGGACCAGAGACAGTGATTGTCTCGAGGAACAAAAAAGGGGAAGGAGGAGGAGAGAGGGAGAGACTGCAAGGAAAGCTCGGCCTGGTAACGAAACAGCTGGTAAACCTTCAAGAAAAAAGAAATTAGAAAAACAAATCAAAGCCATGCAGCACAGAACTACTGGCTAAAGCTCTTCCAGGAGTTCTGGTAGGTTTTCCAATGAAAAATGGAAAGCCAGCCATTAAAACACTTGGGTTTGCTTTTCATGTGTCGGTTCGTCAAGAAGTCAAAGTTTTCTTTGGCAAGCAGACACTTTATTTTGTCTCAGTGGGAGGCTAAAACAAGGAAGATGGACCAACTTGGAGAGGGTTGTGGATCTACAATGTGAGATCTGTTTGATGGTTTGTGTTTTTATTCTTAACAGTGTATACAGAAATGCGGCCAAAAACCTGACTTACATTTTCCTGGCATACCTTTAAGAGACAATCGCAAGAATGTAGTGCTACATCTTGTCCTTGTGGGAAAGTTATAACATCCGTGAACTAAAAATGAATTTATATTCTTTTGTTTTTCTCAGTTGCTATTATTTTTTTGTATTTTATCACCCCTGCATGAAACTGAAGGATAAAAAAGAGCAGCAATTTTTGCTCTATAGAACTTGCAGTGAGAGAAAGCAGACCTGGGAGGGGAAGCAGAAGTGCAGATGAGCACAGGGACATTCCAGAGGTTATGTAGCACATGAATAAGAGTTCTAAGAAAAGAACTGAGGTCTCTGGAGAGCCAATTCAGTGCCCCATGCACAGGACTACACAGCCTTTCCAGAGCCTCTGCCTGTCCTGGGCCATAATGTAGATGTGACAGGGTGAGACTGAAGGGTTTGTGGTACTCACATGCAGTGCCTAATTTACCCAGACAGACACCAGTGTGCCTGTAAGTTGGGGGGCAGTGCTCTGCAAATAACCACATATAGCTGCAAATAACTTGCCTGCACAGTTTTGCAGTCAGCACACACAAGTGCAGGAGCTACATATCCACATCTACTCCCCCAGGCCTGAACGCAGTCTTGATGTGAGTTGCAAATTCTACTCACATCACTTTAGACCATAGAGAGAAGTGCTGATTCAAAACAAATTTTTAGTTTTGTTGTTCTTTAATTTTTAACAGTATCTGGAAGATCCATGGGTTGCTCGCCAAGTGTTCTCCTTAGATTGTCAAACTCACAGATGGTCAAACTGGAACCTTAAATTAAGAACCCAAACAAATTTCCTCAAAAATAGCCACTTAAGTCCTTTGGAAGTCTGAGAGTAGTAAGCGCCTGAATATTTAGGACTTGAATTTCCAAACTGCTGAACGCCACAAGCTTTTTCACTGACGTCATAGGAAAAACTCTTGTATATATTAAAATTAGACCAGTTATGCTGGCATCTAAATAAGAATTTAGAGCCCACATTTAATTCAGAGGAACTGTGCACCTATTTAGAAAAGTCTCAGCCTATCTGTGTGCCTCAGGTATACTAGATGATAGTAAATGCTGTGTGTCTGCCTGTAGAATACGCTTCGATGTATGCAATAAATAAAGGGGTGCTGGCAATACTGTACTAAATGCAGCCCAGGATGCCGTTTGCCTTCTTTGCTGCAAGCGCACAGTGCCAGCTCATGATCAATACAAGGACCCCCAGATCCTGTTCTGCTGAACTGCTTTCCAGCCGAATTGTCCCCAGCATAAATGCTGACTCCCTCCATAGGAAAACTGTTTTGTTGAAGCATTGTTCTTTGAAAGCTAAAGCCCCATTTTCATCTACCCCTAAGTATGTTGGGACTGTTGTTTTTTGCTTCTGAAAACTGCCAAAAGAATTCAGCTGAAATGTTGCTGGAGACAGTTGTCTCCTGATCAGGGAGAGAAATCAGATGGTATTTTAGGAGCTCAGAAATTAGCTCATGTTCTTGCAAATCCAACAGATAACAGCTTGCTCAGTGCCATTCACACAGCTGTAGGGGAGAATATTAAAAAACTTTCCAATTCTATTTATTAAACTTGCTAGAAAACTTGTCAGAGGAAAAAAAAAAACCTTCAGCAGCTCCATTCTCACAGCTCATGTGAGATACCATGGTAGCAAAAAATACCTGCAGCTTCACTGGAGAAAGCGAAGTGTTAGGACTCCTAATTCCTGCTCTATTACTCTGACTCATTCAGTCACTGTCTCGCACTGTTTCTGAGCAGCTCTTACCTGAGCAGGTCCAATGGCACTGCTGCCTGACTCATTCAAGTAATCAAGATGACTGAAAGCCTAATTTGACCTCAATTCATCTGACAGTGACGCACGATAACAACACCCGGCTGTCTTGCATAGCACCAGCGATTCTGCATAGTTAAACTGGTTTGAGATCTTTTGAGTAAAAAGAACTTTGTAATTAGAAATAGCTCATAGTGTAGCTAGCCTACACTGGCAAGTTCTTTGTAAAATACAATTTTAATTGCTTTTAATAAAGATATCTTTCCTCCACCTTGAAAATCAAAAAAGGTTAAAAATCTCTATCACATCCTTCCTTATTCTTCAAGAAAATTCAGCTCTGTTTTTGAAGCTCCTTTAAATGAACAACAACAAAAAACGTTCACAATTTTCTCCCCCAGCTTTGTAGAAACCCCAAATATAGGTCTCAGCCTTTAAGACTCTTGATCTTCTATTTCACAAGTCATTTCAAGTTCACATCAAACACTAACTCACTAGTAGGGTTTCTTTTTTTTTTTCCAAGCTGTATTTAAAATGCATCTATTTCTTTCCCATTGGACTGATGGTCATCATTTATCCATTTACTTTATCTGAGGGGGAGGGAATAATTTGACAGAAGCCATAATCCGCTTGAGAAAGCCAAAGGCTGTTTGATATTAATACAGAGAATGATTAATCAAAGAAAGAGTAGTCCTCCAGTAATAAGCAAAGGATGAGGTCATTAGCTGGGCAGCAGAGACCAGGCAGCACTTAAGGATATGCACTGGGGTCAGGAGTGAATAAGGGAACTGCAGGAGTTTTCGGTCCTTTCAAACATGGTAATGGCCTTATTGGGTTAGATCAAAGATCCCTGGGTCTCCGCAGCTGCCTTCTGATGCTGTCCGGTAGCACATGTGCAGGGAAGCAGTCTAGAAAAAGGGGAGAGTGCAGAGTACTCCTTCCCCATACTCTTTCCCTGCTATCTACCTTTCCAGCCATTAATAGGTTAGGGACCTCGCAGGCGTATAAATGGTGCTTAAAAACCGCTGTGGGTGTATCTGCCGTGAAAGTGTCCGATCATTTTTCAATCCATCTCTACTTCTGGCCTCCACCAATAATGAGTGGTAAAGAACTGCGCAGTGTAACTGGGCATAACGTGAAGTAGAAACCATGATATAACCCCATCGGCGGTGCTGTTATCCAGGTCTGAGAAATATGAGAGGTAGGAAGCACTCAGTGTTTCTTCAGTTCATTTCTTCGGTGTCGAGGACTGAGAGTGTGTGTCTCTCCCCACAAACCTGCCACTCCAAGCTTATAGCCAGCCTGTGTGTTCCAGCAATTGGAGGGCACTGCAGGCCTTGTTTTTCTGTGTCCTGGTGCTTCCAAGTCAGTGACTGACGGGGATTCTCAGGAGGTTGAATGCAGGAGACTGATACTCAAGAACGGGAATGGTGTCAGAGAGGGAGGAGAGTACTGAAGGTGATAGGAAATGAAAGGACTGGGTGATATGAAGAGTGTGAACCAGAAAGATGAAACTGGTTTTGAACAGCACAGGCAGTTCTGAAAGCAATCTTGTTTTTAGTGCAGAACAGAGTGATATGGTGTGGGTTGTGAGAGGCAAACCTAGGGCTCTGGAGGATCTGTAGGTACCAGTCCTGTCAGTCTGTGGGTGGTTCCTCCTCTCTGTAAGGGATTTCACCGCTTACGTGGTGTGGTTTGGAGAGCAGGCTGGCTCCTTGTCGTGCTGAGCACTCCCAGACATGGCAACAAGCCCTTACTCCAAAGATGGAAGAGGGTCCTTGGATGCTGCTTCTGTATGGACTCAGACATCCACAAGGACTTGCATCCTGCATCCTTGTCTGCCCAGGCACTGACATCAGTGAAACTCTGCACACGTGCAGGAATTGACCCACATGGATCCAGCCATGGGAACAGGGTCCCCGCTGGGTCAGGCATGACTTGCAGACAAATGTGCTCTCACAGGCCCAGGGGTCATGTCTCAGCTGTGCTGCGCTTGCAAGGCGAGAGCTGAGTGCATCCAACTCTCCTAGAAACCCTCCTCCCTTTCCGCTACCTATATTAAATACAGAGCAGATTCCATCTGCAATAAATAATTCTTAAAAGTCAAAACAACAAGTGCATTTGTTCCATCTATTCTTAGCTTTGCCACTTGTTTAAATCTTGGATGCCTGACACTGCTTAGATCTGTGATAAAGGCAGACAGCAAGAACTTTATCATGCTTTGATAGGGCTGGTTTTTGTCAGCACGCTCTCTCCTTTGTCATCAGCCTTAGAAGGCAAAAAGCTGGAAACAATTCATGGGGAAATAACTGAAACTCATTCTGCCACAGAAAGAAAAAAAAGAAAGAAACACAAAAGACATTAACAAATAGATATAAGAAGACCCTTGAAACTGGCTGGGGCAGTGCCCTCATGGTGAGGGGTTCTGAGCCCCAGAGTGACTCAGCCTTTTCTAGGATCAGGCCAAAGAACAGCTTATCTGCTTTGTACAGGAGAACAAACACCTGCCTAAATCGTGCCAGAAAAGCACAGAGCCTGGAGATGGGTTTTCTGCATCTTTCTTTCCTGTCCCGGGTGTATAGACTAGATCCCACATGAGGGGCAGGGAGATACCAGTGTCTTCTGTTTACCTAAAACTTATCGCTGACTCCCTTCCCCTTTACTTCTATGACACCTTATGAGGACAGGAGCCGTCTTTTTCCCATCTTCTGCAAGAACCCCTCACTCTCAGCTTCTGCCTTCTTATAGTGAGCAAAGAGACTTTTTTCTGTAACATTACCCTCTTTGTTAGCCACACAGACTGAGAGGGAAAGACATCCATCCTGGTCCTGCCAGTTACATTTTCCAGTGCCGTATAGTAAGACAAAAGCAGGCTGTGAATCAGGATCACTCTGCTGTTTGCCAGCAATCCCGTAACTGGTTAGGACCTCACGTTCTCCATTTACCAAGAACTGAACCAGCGGGATGTGGCTCACACCCCTAACAGCAGCTTGCATGGATACCAGAGGAGCACTGGGAAAGCCCTGCAGGTACCTGGTCCATGTAGGTTGCTCCTGTGATCATGCTCTTTGCTAGATTTAGAGAGAGAAATGACATTTTCCCCCAGCTCAAAGGGACTGTCTCTAAGGGAGACCTGTGCTTGGTTTACATGTACTGAAGTAGGAGGTGGTTCTACAAATTCAACCCTAAATGGCTAAGGTATTCTGAGTCTTGAGCATACTGTGTCTCCGAGTGGTGGTGGCTCTATTTCCCCTTGTGTAAATGCCTGGTAGACATTAAGGAGGGAAGAGCTTTGGGTTTTACAAATGATTTGGAGCCTGTTGAGGCTGTTAACACCCTAGAAGAAAGGTGGTTTGGAAGACAGTGGAGAAGGGATTTGCTTGTTCTTTCATCTCTTTTGTCTGAACTTCATTGGTGTGATGTGAAAGTTGGGATTCCTGGCTCTTCGTCTCAAGCAACCAGTGAGAGCAATTGATCCTACAGCCCTGCAGTTCAATAGGACTTCTGTAAAAACATGGTCTATTTTCCTGATACAGAAGACATAGGGCAGTGGCATGTGTTCCATTTCCAGCCATAATTACGCTTCATAGGTACATATGGGCAGGTCACTCAGCATCTGGGTTTGTGGTTTGGTTTGGTTTGTAATGTTTCCAAAACTGTGTTTGAGAGAAATGTTCTGAGCTCGGAATCACTCTCAGCTCCTACAATCAGGTTGCTAAACACAACTGGCCAGTTTCATCTTTGTGTATGCAAATACCTCATTTGTGCTTGCAATCCCATCTCTTGTTTTTATGCAGTCAGGTGCACACAGTTTAGAAACCCAGACCTCTTTAGAAAAATAAACAAAGCCTGCTGTAACTGACAGTTTGCTGAGCCAGTTACCCTGTCTTTGTTTTAAAAAGTGGGAAAAGAAGAGATAAAACTACATTCCTGAAGGGAGGCCGTGAAGCTCAACTTCTTAATATTCGATAATTATCTTTAGGTGGCAAACGGAGAAATGCATTAAGACACATGCAGTGTTATGACTTCCCCTAACTAAAAGTAGCATTTGCCAAGAATATGATGTACTGAAAATGACTGTTACTGTTATAATGCCATCAGCCAGTGTAGCTGTGAAGGATTTGTTTTTATGTCTCTGCCTCTAATTTCATCATAATTTTAAAAAAATTTCCAGAGAGTAGTGCAGCTGCTCCAGCATTAACAGCCTTGAAATAGAAGTGTGTTACTTAGCAAAATACAGCTGCAGAGGAGAAAAAAAATCCCCAAACAACAACTCCAACATTTGGATTGATTAATCCACCAAGAAGGTTGTTTGTATTTTAAAATCATGTTTTTGAAACTCAAATCTGTTTGCCTCCCAGCCATTTCATTTAGTTGTGTTTTTCCTAAAGTAGTAATGATTTCCAAGATCTGCATAAAAAATGAACGCTGCCCGAGCAGCTCAGCAGCTCCCACCGCTTGTTGGCTTCTACTTGTTTCAGTATCATAAATTGAGCCACTGAGATTGCTCTCCAGAGGCTCTTTACCCACAATGATGTAAATAACTATTCCTCCTTTGCCCTTTCTGGAGATGCTTCCACCATCTCTGGCCTTTCCTAGGTACAAGGGATTTCATATCATCATTATTAGAGGCTGGAAAAACACACAGTGTATTTACATGTGCCCGGGTACATAAGACCTAGGGGAGTGATAGGAGAAGTTCAGCAGTTCCCAGACTGATGATCACCTGCTCCGACACTGCTGTTAGAGAACGTGGCAGAGGCCACACAGGGACCCCCTTGCCTGCCCCAAATCAATAAGAACAACCCTGAGCAGCCCTAAAGGTGCCTGATTCAGGTGCCATCCCCACCATGTGGCTGCACTGAGCCTTCCTCCCAGCTCCACCTTCAGGAATGAGGGTATGGTGGGTATCTTGCTGGGAGAAACTCAGTTTAGACATCATCTGTGCCTGCAACTTCACACAGGCTTCCGCATATGGTTCTGGCAAGGTGTGGCTAAGCAAGAAAATGAAAGAATAGGAGCAAGCATCCCTAAAAACATCAGTCTGCATGAAGCTGGGAAGGATTTTCTTGCAGACACATCCTGTGAGAACTCTCCGTCCATCCGCAGGAAGATGAGAGGAACGTGACTGCTGAATAAACCTGTGCTGCCGCAGGGGTGTTCCTGGGAGCACAGCATGGGAGCAGGCGGTCCCACAAAGCAATGTTTCAGACCTCTTGACATGCTCTGATATCCAGGGGATTTCCTCCTGCAGTCTGTAATATTCGTGGATTTTGGGGAACTGTTATCCCTGCTAGTCCTGTGAGACCACCTAATTTATAGGAAACTCAGAAAACAGGAAATCTGTGGCATTTCCCAGCCCTCTCACATTTTTCGTGCTGATGGTATAATCCCATTTTCATGACCTAGAGAGAGATACATCTTTTGGTCAACTGATTATCATGTAGCATTTAATACTACTCACGTCATTGACTCCTACAATCACACATTATGCAGCCAAGCACGCTTTACCTCCAGTATACCACTTACAGAAACCCAGCTGGATTAATATTTTATTCCTTATTTAAAAAGAGCTGCCCAAGGTTATCTTATCCTGTCAGACCATACTTTTCGCCCCTCTCTAAATAATTCCTTTGCCCTCACATTGTTTCAACTTTTACTTAGCAGCTCTCCATTTCTCTCCCAACTGATTTATTCCTTGAAGTGCCTCCTCGGTCCTTTTAGTTTGTCTGTTCTTTGTTGATGACATTCATGCACCCCAGCTCAAGTAGGCTACAGCAGCTTTTTCTTCTTCTCTCAGAAGTTGCCCGCAGTACTTTAGTAAGTCCTATAATCTCCTTTTTTGTAAAGAATGTAGATTCAGTTTACTTAACCTTTCTAAAAACTGCTGTGTGTCTGAGTCATCTCTGTTGCCCTCTGGTACTTTTCGATAATATCCTTCTTTTATAAGGTGACCAGAAAGCCATACAGCATCTCAAATGTGACCTCACATGTACTTAACCAATACCATAATAATTTCCTCTGCCTTATAATTGATACTGAAATATTAAAGTTTCCCAGGATTTTGCAGAGCAGCAAGGTTACATTCCTTTTTCATTGAGGCTTCCCCCACACATGCTTGTCCAAGCTGGCTCTCCTCGTGCTGCCCCGCAGTCGTTTGCTGTTAACCATATAAATCCTTATGCAAGTCTGGACAAGGTATTGGGAATCATGGTCCGTGTCCAGCCTCTTGTTAAAGGTTTAATGTTATGAGGGCCTTTTTGCATCCAGCCCTGTCAAATTACTGTCAATGGACGGTCCTTCTGGACAGGAGATGATCTGAGTCTCTTTCTTCTGAAGCAGGTGTTGGATCTGACTGGTGGAGATATAAGCGCACAGTTGCTCCAACAGTAAGGAAAGGAATAAGTCTGGGAAAAGAAGGAGAAATTACCAAGTTTTGATAGTTGTAGAAGTTCGAGGCAAAGTAAACCTACGCTTGATGCCTTCTATAAAGTGCAAGGAATTCCTGGCCATTCACCTCCCATCAAACCACATACTTAAAAGATAAAATACGTCTCTTTGTGCTAGAAGATACATTACATTTTTTTCAAGTGAGTCTTGGCTTTTTCAAGCCTGAGAGAATGATTCTATAAAGATAAAGAGTAGAATCCATGGCCTGTTACCATTCACTCCAACAGGTATTAAACCAGGTATTTCTAGCCTCAGCAAGCATTCTTGAAGACAAATTTCAACATGGATAAAGGGAATCCGTTTCAGTTTTACAAAGTAACTGTGCACATCTAGCTAGACACTCCAGATTGTAGGCTCCAAGTGCTATTAACCTACAAGGCAACCACTTGTGTGTATACATAATGTGCTTTTCTGGCTTTCCTACTTGAACAGTAAGTACACAGCTATGCACCCATACACGCGGCCTCCCTATATTCATATAATTACATCCCTCGAGTAGACATTAAAGCAGGTGTGTTGCTTGTCTTTTAAAGAGCAGCCTGGCTGGCTGGCTGAGGAGGTACTGAGGTTTTGTTCTTGCGCAGCGTGTGTGACAGCGCTGCAACCAGGTCACGGCTCTACGGCACATACATAGGTGAAAATATGATTTGTGTGGGGTGTGATTGCAGCTCCCAGTCTATAATTACTTCATCCTGAAGTGTACTTGTTACATAATTATCAGGAGACCTGAGGTGACAGGGCAAAAAAGGACACTGGAAGAGGTGGGAAAATGACCTGGGATCTATTCAGACAAAGGAGCACTTGATAATTAATTTCCCTGGAACTCTGTGATTCTTTTAAACTTAGATGCCTCTTGTCCTGCCACTGGGCACTACTGAGAAGTCTCTGTCTCTTTCTTCTTTATTTTCCCCATCAGATATTTATATACACTTACAAGATCCTTCTGAGCTTTCTCTCCTCCAGGCTAGATAATCCTAGCTCTTTCAGCTCTTTTGTGTGAGAGATGCTCTGATCCCCGTACCATTTTTGTGTGCCCATTTCCAGGTATAGGAGTTGTTCTGGTGGCAGCATCCAGATGCGTTGCTGGGGCCTCGTCAGAGCGGGTGGAGGAGTGAGCACCTACTGCTTGCACACACAGGAAACCTAAACGGTGTCTCCTTAGGCTCCATCCCAGACAGGAACAAACTGCAGTTGCTTTGTGCTTGTGAGCTGCTGAACTAATTTTTGGATTCGTACAACCAAGTTTGCTTTCCTGAACCTTTGGTGAACTTCAGATATGCTTTAAGTAGGGATGACTCAAGTTTAAACTATGCAGATTTCACCAGCTATATTTCTGGGAGTCGAAGACTATCCCTCAAAACCTTGGCTGCCCCAGATGAACACCCTTTCCCTAGACTCAGTCCTTGTCTGGCCTGGATGGATATAGCTGCACTGACATGAGTGACTGCTCAAGGAGCTGGGCTATTTCATTTTCTCCCCAACATCCTCTCACTGTATTCCCTGCTTCTCTTGCACTAATGTCATGTTGGTTGCCCTCTGACTATGCAGCATATCCACTCCCCCTTTCCTCCACCCTTTTGTAGGATTTTCAGCCAGATCCTTAGCTGTGGTAAAAGCTCATTGAGCTCAGTTTGGTTTTACTTATCAGAGCTGCATAATTTGTTTTAAGGGAGCTGTGCCAGTTCATAACAATTGATGATTTAGCCCCTTTTTTCTCATCTCTTGTTACAGCGTCTCCCTTATGAACATTCTTGGATATTCAAGTTCTACTGTGCTTGCTGCAAGAAAAACATTCTCCCTTCTCCCACCAATTTCTTGGTACATAATGGGAAAAAACCACCCATTGATAAAGCAGACATCTTACTGAAGCTGTCTGGCTTATCCCTATGTGGTCAGCAGGCAGAGTGGTTCAGAGGTAGTTTCCTGGTCCCTCAGCATGTTCATGAGACATGTTTTGTACAATTTTTTTTTATTCTCTCGGTAACTACCTGTCTCTGACTCTTGAAAATCAGATTTTTTTCATTAATTAAGTTCTGTGGCCTTTATGAGAAAGTTAAAGGAATATTATCTTTTTAAACCAAATTGGTATTTTAAAGGTCTAATAAGTAAAAGTATTATTTCAAAATTAAACACAATATTTCATCTTTGTCTGCTGTGCTCATTAAATATTTAATTAAATTCCAGGCCGAGATGAGTTGATGGTTGGGAGGATGGGAATGTTCATTGCCCTTGCTCCCACAAAAGGCTTTTATTTGGAAGTCTGAAGGTTTTGGCAGGAGAGCAAGCCTTCAAAGCCCAACTATACAACACCAGTGCTGTTGAAGAAACAGTGAATCCTAACTCATGAATTCACTCTGCCTTCAGCTAAACCTTGTATGTCATCTTCCCCTCTCGTGGCTCTGGCCTCAGCACACAGTGGAAAGGTCAGGGTTGTGGACAGCAGACCTTTGTGAAATGGTGCCACGGCCCATGTCTTTTTCTGTTTTGTCTTTTTTTTTTAGCGTGCCTATGATTTGGTCATGTCCGAAGTGTATGAGTGTATAATGAAGACCATAATTAACTCACTAACCACATTATAAACAGATTCATAATCAAATCAGACCCCACTTGAAACTAGATAAGAATCCTCTTATTCTGGAAGGCTGATTTCTGTTCAAAGTCTGTTCCTAGTTGATTTAGACGTATTTTTTCTTGTGCCCACCTTATTCTTCAAGGTAAGCAGTTCTTTCCCATGTGGATATGTCAATAACAATGTCTTGATATGCAGCAGTCTGTTCCACCCTATTCTCCAGACCTGTTAGGGTCTGAAACTCTGCCTTGAGTAGGTTTGGCCAGTATTCCAAACCAAGTCTTGTCCGATGACATAAATGCTTCCTTATTTCCCTTGGAAACCTTTCACCCAGCACTTCTTAGGATTTTACTTGCCTTTTTAATGGCCATATTACATTGCTGGCTCCTGATCGTTCAGTGATCAAATAATATACCAAGGTTTTTCTCCTTCTTAGTGATTTCCGACTAATGAGCCAAAGCTCACAGCAGGAGTGCTGTTACTGGTTTCTGAGTGCATGACTTCAGACAACTGAACTTTATTTCATTTCTGGTTTTTGAGTTCTTCCCACTTGATACAGTGATAGTCTTTTCTCTTTACTGACAACACCTCCCAACTTTGTGCATCTGTTAATCACTTCTGCGTACACCCGCTCTTCATGCCAAGGTCATCAAAATACAGAAGAGACGGAATAACGTTGTTTTCAATACCAGCTCTTGAGGGCTGACACTAAGCAACCTCCCGCCAGGAACACCTTCCACAGAGAGACATTTGCCTCATTCCCTTTAAGAAGTTCTCACAAGTTCTCTTACAATTTTAAATCTAATTTCTCCGGTTAAACCCAGCTCTTTGTATATTGTGTTGTATTAAATGCATTATCAAAGCCTGATTAGCAAAAAGCAGATCATTGCCTTGAAAAGTAAAACCCTATGTTGCATTTTCTTGTAACTTTGTGTCAATATCTCTGAATTCTACAATATATTCTTTAACCTTGCATACCATGAAGGTCAGGCTAGCACATTTTTCTACCTGAAAAATGAAAAGTACCTAGCGTGTGCAGCTGGTTAGCTACGCATTCATATTATATATTGTTTATTATCTAGATGCAATGTCAGCACTTAAAAAGTGAGAATAAATTCTGTGTGGTAGAGTTATGACTATCATCTCCAGAAAGTAACAGAAACAGGCAGAATAAGCTGGTATTAAATGTTAAATCATACGGCAGCTCATGAGCTCACCTTTCACCTCTGGGAAGCTGGATTTAATAGAAATCCATTGCAGGGAGAAAAAGATGAGTGCAGCTCAGCCCTCGTGCGGTTGTGCACACCCAGGCAGTCGGGGTGTGTGTTGGGGAGCCCATGAGGGTGCTGAGCTTGCTCAGTGCTGTCTGACCTCCTGGAGTTTAAAAGCAGCACCTAGAGATTGTGGGAGAACTGCAGCAGAGAGGGAAGAGCTGACTATCAGTGCTGAGTGTGCCCTTCAGGTTTCGAGAAAGAAAATGCCCACGTAAAGCAGGAGCTGCTACAAGGAGAGAGCCGTGCAACCTCCTTCACTCCCCTTCATCTGCCTTGCACACATGCTGGGAAAATACACACACAGCGGCAGCAGCAACGCTGGTTACTCCTCGTGTATCACTGTTGCTGTTTCCTTCACATCCCATCTCCTTCCACCATTCCGCTGTACCGGGGTTCTGCAGCAGATCCTGAGAAACAGCCGATCTGCTCTGCCCTTGCGCACAAGCCCTGCTGGTCCTGCCTGTCCCGGACTCCCCTGCTGCCCATGGGCTTCTATGTGATCCCTGCTAGTTTGGCCTGCCAGTTCTCCTTGCAGCCAAGAGACCTGCCCAGTAGTTTCACGTTCTTTATTTTCTGAATTACATTGTTCTCCTGATTATGTTGCCTGACTGCATGAAGTGCTCTCTCCCTTTCTGCCTTAGTTATTCCAAGTATCAATCACTCCACAACCACCTTTACTGCTATTAACCTTCTTCCTGTCTTCCAAATCAAAACCCATTTCTCACTTCCATATGTCAACACCAGCAACAAGCATCGATTAAATGTCTTTCATTTTTAAAGCACACAGCCTTGCTACCCTTGCTTATATCTTAATGCTTCCCATATGCTTCTCATCAGACTCTAAATTCCTCTGTTTGCTTCCTCTGAGAAGTCATTCTTCATTATAATAAGTTGCCCCAAGTAAATTTATTCATCATCTTTTTCTATGACAGCCACGTTCTTTCACTACGGGAAATTAAACACTGTACCATATGGCCAGAGCAGCAAACTTTAGTACTCACTTGCTCAATTGTTTTAACACTTTGCCGCCTTCGTACAACAGCCTGTTTGCCACTAGTGTGTCAGGCTTCCGCCTGACATATGCATTAGACACATTAATGGGAAGGAGGAAATTAAGTGAAGTTGACAATGTGAGGAAAGAACAGTATGATGCCATTAAGTTCCAAAAATTCACTATTTCTATTATTTTTCACTGGGTTAGGGGAAAAAAAGCCCCTTAAACTAACTCCTCTGAACATGCTACATCATTAGCCTGCTGTGCTGCCATATGACACCTTTCAAAATCAGAACAATGTGAGAATTCAGAAGTCTGGGGACAGCATATACATGGCTCTGCTGTGCATCCCTTTTGTGAGCCTCTTACTGTCATTAGCTTAGCTTTTCATGCTGCAGTTGTTCCTCAAGCCACACTAGGTCCTGTCTAATTAATGACACACCATCAAGTACTGCTAGAAACTTCGTTTTCTCCATGTTTGTCTTCTGAATTTTGCTCTCCTGACAGACCCTTTTTGAAACATGTAGCAAATCGCCTTTAAAAGCATAGGAGGAATACAGACTTCCTTCCCTGGATTCTCTTCCAATGTTGACTTATTGAATATCCTTCTTCTATATATACATGGATCTCTTCTCAGGAGATAAAAGAAATACTTTTTTTTAAATGGGGTTGAAAACAGCTACACGAATCCATAAATGTATTTTATTTCCTTGCAGCACTGAATCCCAGAATGTCAGGGATTGGAAGGGACCTGGAAAGCTCATCCAGTGCAATCCCCCCATGGAGCAGGAACACCCAGATGAGGTTACACAGGAAGGTGTCCAGGCGGGTTTGAATGTCTGCAGAGAAGGAGACTCCACAACCTCCCTGGGCAGCCTGGGCCAGGCTCTGACACCCTCACCGTGAAGAAGTTTCTCTTCATATTTAAGTGGAACCTCCTGTGTTCCAGTGTTAACCCATTGCCCCTTGTCCTATCACTGGATGTCACCCAGAAGAGCCTGGCTCCATCCTCCTGACACTCACCCTTTATATATCTGTAAACATTAATGAGGTCACCCCTCAGTCTCCTCTTCTCCAAGCTTCAGAGCCCCAGCTCCCTCAGCCTTTCCTCACACGGGAGATGCTCCACTCCATCATCTTCGTGGCTGCGCTGGACTCTCTCCAGCAGTTCCCTGTCCTATTCTTTTGGTTTGGTCATCACCTGTCTCTGGGCCAAATCTTAAGCTGGAAGCACCCCCACCTCTACAATGAATAGAATTATATCTGAATATGCCAGGGCTGAAGTTAGCCCTTCTCTCCAGATTTCCTCTGGCTCATTTGTTGAATCTCTACTTGGGTCAGTGCCTTTAGTTTTCCATGTTTCTATTCCTGTTCCTGCTGTACAGCCAGCAGTGATGTGAGAGCCAAGCTGCCCCTCGCTGGTGACTGTCACACTCCCTGGGCGTGACACTTTGCCCCCTCATACCGGAGGATATGTGATTCCAAACTCCCTGCATCCCACTGAATCGCTGCAGGTTTCCTCTGAGCTGCTTTCAGTGCTGCTGGATGGAGCTGCTGGGTGAGCTTGTGTAATGTCTTTGGATTTCCCTGTCCTTTTTGCAGCTCCAGCTCCCACCTCTGCAGTTTTGCCTCGTGACAGGGGATGACTTTTTGTTCTGCCACTCAGTCGCACAGCCGGGGACCCCAGCAGTTGTGTGTGGAGCAGCCAGGGATAGTCTGAGCAGGGCAGCTGTGCCACTGGGCACAGGAACTATTTTTCAGAGAGAGAAGGGAAGATTATGAAGCCAATGTGGCACGTGGCTCTCATGTACCAGTGCTGTTTGTACTCTGTCAAATACCCAACAGGCGTTTTTCTCAAAAAGTCATGTTCTGAAATGGTGAAGTTTTGAAATTATCAAACCTTTATGAAATTTTATTGATTTTTAACTCTGCTAAGCATGAAAAAAAATAATAGATTTTACCAGCATTATTCATGCATCAGATAATACATAGTTTCGCATTTTATCAATTCAGTGTTATCCTGTGAGGGCTGAACTCGACTACACTATTATTCCTGTTGTTGTTGTAAGTTAAAGATTGGCAATGTTCTCAGCAGTTTATTTAAGAGGAAAAAAAGATGTAATAATACAGCAAAAAGGCATTTTGCATCCAGCATGGGGCTGCAGAAGGAACTGTGAATAACCTGTGATCTTAAGGAAAAATCAATGACAATCTCTCAAAGCTCAAGATTGGTTTTCAAGGCTGTTGCTAGGAGGAAGGGCTAGAAATGTGTCTGCTGGTGCTCCTGGACTTCCAGGCAGATGTGGCAGCTGCTCAAATGGCACAAGTCCACAGAGTCCATTCTGGCTCTGTTTGTGTAAAAACACGTGCTTTTTGCCAAGCTTGCTGCAAGTTCAGAGCTCTGCTCATCTAACTTAAAATCAAAATATCCAAGGACCCCTGTTACACTTCTTCCTGGATCCAATATTCAGCACTGGTGTGTAGCAAGCAATAAAATGAATACCTGAAGTAAAATTAATAATAAGCAATAAAATGAAGCCCTTCAAAAGTACTTCCTGTACTTCAGGTAGTGATGATTTCATTCAGTGCGAGATTTCCTTTATGTCGGTTTCTCTATTATCTCTGTTGCTCAGTGTGAAGAGTTTCTGCATTATACATGAAGACAGATTTGGGAGCACAAAGAATCACGGGGTTGGGAGGTGGGTCATCTATTGCCTCCCTCGGCCCAAAGGAAGGATTATACTTATGCCATTTTTGACCCCCTGCAGTGGAGGTGATGCAATCTCCCTAGTCAATCTGTTCCAGTGCTTTACACCCTTAGAGAGACTGAGCTCTTCCCAGTACCTTAGCTAGGTCTGCCATGCAGCAATTTCAGTCCATTACTTCTCATTATATCCACCATGAGAAAGCAGGTTATCCCTCTCGTTTGTGAAGCAGACTTTTATGAATTGGAAGACTGTTATCACATCCTCTCCAAGCATCTTTTAGAATAAGCAATCCCAATTTATTTCATCTTGCCCTGTAAATGATATGTTTCTAGACATCTGATCATTCTTGGTTCTCTCCTTTGGGCTCTCTTCAGCTGGTCCATGTCTTTCTAAAAGCCTTTTCCTGTCATTCTTGAAAGACTTGATGAGACCTTCACTTGAAGCAGTCAGGGAATAATATTTTCCTTTAAGTGCTCTCCATGGAGAAGTGAAAAGGCTGCTAAGTGGGATTATATAGCTGTTCTCAAATTTAAAGTGTAACCCTCTTTGAAAAGCATTGGTCCAGTGAAAAAAAGAAATTACACAGCTCTGGACTATATCCATTCACCTGCAAAATTAGCTGACATTACCACAAAATATTTAATCTAAAGACATTTCTGAGTGAGTCAACACGAATACTCATCCACGTGAAGTGAAATGAGTCCATTGCATGTGTGCTACTGAATAGTCAGTCAAATAGCAGAGACAAGGTGAATCAGGGCGTTAATGCGTTCACTGCTGGTAGAGCAGCTTGGATTAGTATTGTTTTGCTGGCCATTGTGTAAATGCATTGTACATGACAAACATTCCCTTGAAGAGCAAACAGCCTAAGGAGGAAGGGCAAGCACTGGTGGGAGATGTCGCATTTCACTCCACTCCTTGGAGTCTGCAAGGTACTGCCTTTGTAGATTTATGACTTTGAAGGAACCCAAACCAGGGTTTTTTCCACAAGAGCACCTAGGAGTCAGATTTGCCATGAAGGACAGCAAGGAAATGTTGCACAATACCTATGTGTACAATCTTTTTTTAATCTCCTCTGGTTTTACAGATACTGCGTGTTCAATGGGCAGGCTGTCAAATCACATACAAAGATGAGATCATCTCCTACTATTCTGCACTCTTAGTCTACACCTGTACCAGCACTTTGCCATCAGATCTTTTCTATTGGCTTAAGTGGATCAGCAGGGTTCCCCTTGGCCTGTAGTAAAGCTCTAGGAGAGAGGGAGTGTGAGTCAGAGGTTTTCATACTTTGAATATTATAAATTTTCCGACAGCAGGGATTCAAATGGCTCTTTCTGGGAGCATCAGCTGGCTTTGTGAGGAGTTTCTTCATTCCAGTGGGGCTCTATCGACTCCTTTTGCTCTTTCCTTTTCCATCCTAGGGTCAACACCTTAAACACTGCAGATGCTAAGGATCTTCCACTCCCAGCGTTATTTACAGCAATCTGTCCAGAAAGATCCTCGCCCTGGAAAGAAGGAAGAGCTGAGCACCCACAAATGCTGCAGGCAAGCTCCCTTGTATGTTCTGGAAGCTTGTAGCCTCTGGACCAGGGGGTCCCAGGTCTCCAGGAGACACTCAGCTGGCCCAGGACCATGCTCACTCCTAAGAGATAAAAGGAAGCCAGCTCACCATGGAGCACACTAAGGATTCCTAAAGCTTTTTCTCCTGCCACGAGGTCTTCAGGGATGATGGCCTTCCCTCTGTTTTTCTTTTCCCAAAACTGTGTTCTCCTTTTACAAGGCATTCTTATTTGATATTAGAACCTCAAAATATTTCCCTGTTTGATTGTGGTTTAGCTAGCCCCTTCCAGACTTCCCAAGAAATTTGACAGGCATACTTCTGGGGATTCTAGGAGCACTCAGAGCGGGGGCCCTTCTCCACAAGGAAGAATTCATGACTGAATTGCAGCCAGAGAATGAGATGGGAAAACAGCCACCCTCCACTGCTAAATGGAGCTGCAAAGCTCCAAATCGCCCAGCAGGAGCCTGGTCTCCCTCCCTTGCCCCTCGCTCCCCTGCCATCCCCACATCCCCGGCTCCCAGAGCGTGCACAGCAAAAGTTAAACCCCTGGGTTTTTAGCAGTTGCAATTTGAGAGAGAGCCAGACGTGTTTTTGCAGGCTTTTCCATGCTTGTGGTTTGCACTATATTCCCTCTGAGCATAATTTACATAGGGAGGAAATGAATCTAGCAAAATCAGTCTCAGTGTGTTTAGAAGCTGTTCAGTTCAGTTAGCCTCACTCATGGTTTCGGAGTTGGGCAGTGGTGAAGACGGCATTTGAAAATGCAGCGTTTCCTGGTCACTTCATCCAAACAAAGCACCAGTACAAAGAAAACCAACAAAACCGGAGAAGCCAGAAAATTCCCACTGCAGTCAGACTCCATACTATGATACTCTCTTGTTCCTCCAACCAGGAACCTTTCTTTTTCCTTCATTTTTTTTCTCTCTAATGCCATATGTACAGCTCCGGGTTATATTGGAGTGTATAAATCTCATGTGAGCCACAAAGCATTAAGCCACCATTATCCTTATAATTTCATTATCTCAGTTCCTACCCTAAAACATTTAAAACTAATTGAACACCCGAGGTTTTCGTGTGAAGTTTATTTCCTAAACGTTATTGAAGTACTGTTGATAAAGCCAAAACATACAAAGTCAGCACTTCCTAAAGCAGCCTGATTTATTAAAGTAGAAGTGGTTTTTTATGAATAGGATCTGAATGCCAAATAGTTCTTATCATTCTATGTTTCCATGCCATGTATTTTAGTTGATTTCCAAGAACAACTACTTAACTTCCATGAAGTTGTGCCAGTTTTTCTTCCCCTCATAATATCACTTTAAGATGGTTGCCAGTTTGTTCTTTTTAACTATGAACTTACATTGTCTCTTGGTATTTTCTTTGTCTTGATTTAAACTGTTTGGCTTTCCTCATTCTTGATGTCACAGGCTGTCTCTGATACTTCATTTATGCTGCTAATGGTTCCCAAATGTTCTCATGTTACAATAGGCCATATTTTTCAGTAGAAATGTATTTTATATTCTTGGTGAAGTTCATAGCATAGAAGATTTGTGTAGCGTAGAAGATCAGACTAAATGATCATTATATTCCTTCCCAACATGTAAAATCAGTAAAACAGTTTTGCATGCATACAAATTGCTTTGTCATTAAAGACAGTTCTGCCTGTATGTTTCTTTCTCCAGCTTCATGATACTACATTGATGTTGGATCCAGCTGCAAAATTTGGACTAGAATTTAAGTTTACTGGTTTTAATTTGGCAGGTTATAAAGGCATAAGCTGTTACTTTTTCCAGAATAAAGAGTGGCACTCATGCTTCCTGCATCAAGCAACTTTGCTTTTATAGAAAGTAAAATATTTGAAGAGAGATGGAAAGATCAGAGGTTTCCAGATTTTTTTATGTTTTGTACAGGTAGCAGCAAACTTAAACATAACAGCAACTAGCGAACCAATAATGAGGGAAGCTGGTTTGCTACTGAAAATGTGATTACTAAACTGACTAGTAATAAACCCTCACTCCCAATTTCAGATTCAAGTTGGTGAGCTTAGATCTAAGTCTGAGCTCAGACCTTTATCTGACAGAGGCTAGCTGTGTTGTTTTCTCAACACAATAAATTGAAGTAGGCACACAAAAGACAGCGGTTTTAAAACTCCGTCCTGCTGGGTTAGTCTTCCAAGTAGTTCTGTTGAAGTCACTGAGACTTCAGTTCAAGATCAGCAGGCAGGATTTGGCCTATTAGATCACTGGGGCTTTGAGCTGCCCATGACAATGGGCTTTGGTAGCCATTTCACATGTAATATCAGATTTCAAGTGAAGAAAACAAAACTAAATCAGGTAACCAGTGAGAAAATGAGTCTTTCTCCTTTTTAAAATAAATTGCCAGCAGTTACCATAGTAACTGCTAACAGTAGAGCATTTTGACTGTCTTTATTAGGAACAGCAAAGTATAACATCCTCTTTTCTTGGGAGACCTAAGGAATGTTCATCTGAAACAATGGATTAGCTAATCATTAATTACATAGCAAGTCATCTCCAAGACACAGATGGATGGGAGGTGGCTCAGCTCCTCTCCAGTGGTCAGCTGAAATTTGTTGTCCCAATTAGCTGGACAGCCTAGAAAGGAGAATTACATAGTGGATCTGGAGGCTGGTGTTCTTTGTCACCACTTAAAGAGATTTCTGTTAGCCAGATATGAAATTTAGAGGTGATGTGTAGGAAAGCTGAGCGTGACCCATCGTCAGAGCTCTCCAGCTGAAACCGTCTCCTCAAACTCATTCTTAACTGTACAAAGATTCTCAGCCATTCACTTGTTTCCTACACTGAAAACAGCTGCTTTGCTGGAGCACGAAACCAGACTGAAGGTGAGGGAGCAGCAGTCCAAATAGCAGGAAACCACTGGGCTTCAAGCCGTGTTGATGAGCACTGGCACTGCAGACTGAGGTATGCGATTTTGACATTGGGGCTGGGTTGGAAGGAAATTTTTATTAACCTACCTCCCCACAAAATGCGGGCCAGCTCATTCACCTCCCCAGGAACTCTCACCATATTGTTTCCCCTGGAAAATCCACCAGTGCTGTTTCCAGTTCAGTTTGACCGATGCAAATGATAGGGCTGCCACCACTGCTATGCTGAGCCTAGTTGCGGTTTCACAGGTCTCCCTTTTCAGGCATTTCTCCTGCAAATCACCTAGACCACCTTTTCCCAGTTTCTAGGGGACAGCTAGCCATTTTCATTAAGAGTACAAGCACCAGTGCAATTTTCACCAGAAGTACAGAGGCCACCATTCAGCAAGGAGGTACAAAGACTGAGTTACTCTCCCATTCCTTACTCTAACTGCTGCCACTCAGGTTAGCAGTGGAAAGATAACTCAGGAAAGCGTGGTCTGACACTTCTATGCTCAGACAAACATCAAGATCAAAATCAGGCAGGCCAGGATCCTCGGCTGTCATGAAGAAGTTAAAAGAAGTGGTACTATCTTGGTTTGCAAATCTGAGAAACCTGTGTCTTTGGTTTTTAGTCAGTTCCCATCAGAACCTGTGGGACCATTTTAAACTATTTCTCTAGCCTTTATGTGAACAGACGCTTTTTTTCCTTCGAGCCTTATGTCTTCTTAAAGCAAAAGGAAAGCCACAGCAAGCCCAGTTAAATATCCCTTTCCTTAGTCATCATTTGCCCAAACTTTTTAACCTGAGATCTTTTAATCTCTCATGGTAAATCAGTCATTTCAGTCTGTTAATCAGGTTTTAATTCCTTCCAATTTGCCAGCGTGTGCCTGGCGCTGAGGTGCCTGGTGAAATGGCAGCGTGTGCTGGTTCCTCGCCTGGGTGCCGAAGGAGGGGAGGCTGCTGTCACCTTCCAGTCCCGCATCAGTTGCATGGAAAATGCGAATGCTTATCAGGCAAAACAGGAGTAGGAGAGACAAAGAATATCCAGTGGAGGCGTGCCACGTTGAGCTCAAGTGAAATCTCAACTGTATCATTTGTTTATGGCAGGAGAAGATTTGGGATATATGGTTTGCAGTTACAGCTGATAAAAACATAGCTTTTTGGGAAAGCTGTCACAGGTGAGTTACTAGAAAAAGGGTACAATCAAAGTTGGATTGCTTTTTTTCTAAAATGTTTGATTAGGGCCTGATCTGGTTATATACTTCTACCATCATGTACTTCTGCATGTGCAGTGGAATGCAAGAATAATCACAGAAACAGAGAAAAATTTTCGTTGGAAAGGACCTTTGGAGATATCTGGTCCAATTTCCCTCCCAGAACAGGGCAATTTCAAAATTGTGCTCGCTTGCTCACAGCCTTGATGTTCACACTGCAAACATTTCTGCTAAATCTCTGATGAGGACTTCTGAATGAGCAATCTAAGCTTTCTTCAGAGGGGCTGCCGCAGGTTTCCAGGGCTGGGAAGCTGAACCTAGTGCTTTGTGAAGGATTAACCCATAAAACTCATCCAGCAAGTGCTCCACTACTACGAATATGCAATTAGAGCTAAGATATCCCAAAGTGAACAAGAAAATACCAATATTGCAGCAGATAGCCATAAAATCTTGTACTTTAGGTCTTCTAAAGTGTGCTTTTTACCTTTCTTGCCACAGTCTGTGAAGGCACAAGTGCTTTATTGGAATAGATGTAAATCACCAGGGATAGAAGTTAAGGAGTGGGCTTGATTCTGATGGCTGAATGTGGATAGTGCTGCTTCATTTCAAGCAGCCCTGGGGGCTGATGTGTGATCAGAGCCACGGGTGGGACCTGAGGCTGCTTTGTGCCCTCTCATGAGCAGGCAACCAGTTCTGGGCCCAAGGGTGGCAGAGCCATCGCTGGGTCGCTTCAGTGAAGCTTATCAACCTCTCCGTTTCTTCAAAGATTGTCTCATTGTATTTTTGTGGTCCAGAAGTTCAGTTAAGGGGAAGCTCTTGGAGAACGTGACCCGACACCACGTTACTAGAGCTAATTGGGGAGCCAGACCTGGCTTGGGTTTTGTCTGGTCAAATTTCATTAAAAAGACTGCAGAATCTCGCCAGAGCACAAGATAAAAGCTCATGTCAAAAGAGACAGCGTGTTCTCTCCTGGCTTTTCTTTTGATGGTGTAAGTCCTGGTGGTTTAATAGTGCTGGTAGTTAAGCAGCAAAGTTTTCTGTAGTTAACTGTTTGCAGTGACAGATATTAATTAGTTTTACCTCGACAGCAATTCTTCAGTAATAGCTCTTCAATGGCAATTCCTATTTGACTGATTTATAAGAGCTCTTTAGCCTCTATTAAGAGACAAGTTAAACTTAAATCTTATTACTCGTAATTGAGGCTTGGGAAAAATAGTATATACTTCAGACTTTTAAATTTTAATTATGAGTGCATTTAAGAGTCATGAAAGTGAAGAGCTAATTGCTCTAGTTTGAACTAGACACAATGCATGTTCTGTACAAGCTTCGTCATCTTGTAGTTCAGGCAACGCACCTCAACCCTGAATCCTGTTAATCCAGTCTTGCGGGTTTTTTTGCAGTGGGACAACCAGTTTGTCAGTGTGTTTTATGAGCTACACACACCAAAAAAAAAGCAGCAGGGCTAGGATCACCAAATTCTTTCTGTATCCAAAAGCAGACTTGGAGCTTACACCTGCAGGAGGCAACTGCTCATGTAACAGCCCATTGTTCGACAACCTCTTCCTTCAGCAGCTGAAAGCTAACACAGGCAAAATCAAGTGCTTGTCCATAAAACTAGTAATTTTTATGTCAGTCTTTAAAAAACTTTATTATTCCTAAGAATATTTTTAGTATTGTATACATTTCCTAATAATTTATGTCTCTTTCTGCATCAATATTCTATCAAACATTTGTCAGTTATTCATATTATTTATTTTTGCTTCTTTGGACATTGAGTGCACTTGGATGTGATAATAACTTCCAGCTTGCAGTGCTCAAAATTATGGCCAAGGTATTGAAAAACTTGCCATAGATATTAATAATCCTTTGTGTGCTGTTTTTGTTACTTCCATCTGTTAGGACAGGAAGGATGACTTGGTAATAAACCCTGTTTATACCTTCACCGCAAAACAAGAGAAAGGAAATGAAATGTCAGCAAAAATGCATGGTGTGAGACAGTCATGTTCAGCAGTATTCTTTGTGACTTTAAGACTCTAACAGAGAAGTTGTTGTTAATGCCCGTATCTTGGAAGAGTTTGGCATAGTTGCAATAGTGTAAGTTCATCCAGGATGCTGCTCCTCAAGAGCTGTGATGTCCATTGAGAACCAAGTCATCTCTGTTGTGCTGGTTTACACTCTAACGCAATTTGAACTTCACCTTCAGGCTGAGATAGGACTACATTGCAGCATTTTACAATACTGAAAGCTACTGTGCGCTTTAATTTGAAAAACTATATCCAAGTAGTGTATTTGTGATCACAAAATGTCCGTATTTCCATGAGTTGATCCAAATTTGCAAGTAAGCTGCGTTGGTGCTCCACTGGCACAAAACTGAGTTTTTGTTCTCAGTCTGCAAAGGTCTGGGCTTTATTCCAGCATCCAGCAAGAGGATCAATACACTTCATGACCATTCTCTATACATTGATACACTGGGGATATCTGGGCCCCAGCAGACACCCACCCTCCCTCCTTCCCATCTTACAAACTCAGCTGGATTCTCTCTGAAACCACATGCAGGTGGCTCCTAATTGTAGTAGTATCTACACAAAGACTATCATGATGTATGCCAGACAAAAAATCCCACCTCTCTGATACAAGGAGCTTGAGCTTCTGATGGGTTTCTGAGCAACCTTGAACATGCTGTGCTGGAGAAGCAGCCGAGCAGCTGCGAGGCTTCAGGTGCATTTGGGGGAAGGAATCAGGAACTGGGAATACGGGACACTTTGGGAAAATCTTTGTCTTTGTCCTGCAGTGGGGCTGTAGGCTTCTTTACTGCCGTGTTAGCTAGGCAGGCCTTGCCCTCATGGCTAGACCATTCCACCTTGGAGACCTCTTCCAAAAGACTGTAGTAATCTTAAGCCTGGTACAAAGTAGCTTGTGGGAAGTAAAGGACACTTTCCACATGGCTTTTTTACAGGTTATTGATAGGAGTTTCAAGACCACGCTTCCAGTTACCAGGCTCATGCTGTCTTCTGACAGTGGCTTCTGTCATTGCTCTTGGTCCTATGTACAGATTCTGCACTTGCCCCTGCATCTTTTCTCCCTCCAAGAGGGGACAATGTGGAGAAAGTGAAGCTCCCTATTACTGGCCAACCTACATGTACTATTAGGCCCATGAAATCCTTTCTGCTAAATGTAGCCTTGCAATTGTTAAATCCTTCCTCAAAACACCCAGGGGACCACAGAGATTTTAACTATGCAGGTCAGTCCTCAGTGGTCCAAGCTTATGATTCAGAAGGGTGAAGTTAAGCCCATGGAAGTCTGACATGTCAGGGTATCTGAATGCAAGGCCTTTGGTGTGTTAACCAGAGCTGCATCTCTTTGCTGTGTCATCTGGATGTTCTGCAACTTCTAAAAAGCCCTCAAATGTATTTTTGAAAACAGTATGGAATGAAAAAAAAAATAAAAATCTTCCAGTGACATCTTCCAACAGCACTTAAAACTTCCATTAATATTATGAATGAACCCAGCACATAATCTGCTGCTGAATCAAAATTTCCAGCACTGTATTGCAACTGCATTAAAAGCTGTATTTCCATTAATGTAAAGAATGAATCCAGCATGTAATATATTGCTGAATCAGAATTTATGCAACAAGTTACTTAAGAAGCTACAGTTAACTGCTATAACTTGAATATCTGAAACCTGACCTAGTACTATAGGCACTGCAATTAAAAAGCTAGCAGCAGATATGCAAAACTTTATATCCTGTCTGTGGAGGAAATCTATTTCTCTGAACAGTGATGTGGACAGGAAGTGAAGAGGTTTGAAAATCCGGCTCTGAAAGTAAAACAGTCACCTCCTTGCTAAAACAGGCTACTATTGCAGTCTGCTTACTTGGAAAGGTGGCAAAGCATGTAACAAATTTAGTATTTTTATTTAAAAGTTTAGTACTGTCTTATTTTGCTTCTTCAAGAAAAAGTACAACAGAAAGTACAGTAAAGGTCTGAGAAAAATAGAAGTTTGAGGCAAAGTACAATAATGTGTCCAGATTGTTCAAAAGTTGCCTTGAGACTCTCTCCAGTGAAACTGTGTTCTTCTCTGAATGCCTGTGTCCCTTTCCCTTATTTTTTGTTATTTTGGGAAAACCCTTACCTCGTGAGGTTTATTTCCTAATTTTTTGAGATGTCTCTGGCAAGACATTCTTATTTCACTGACAGGAGTTACAGGCAGAGGAATCCTCAGAAATCTCAGCAGCTCTCTCCCGATTCAGCAGACAGAAGAAGATGAGGAGGCGGTCGCCCGGTTCGCAAGAGGCAGAGATCAGCAGGCAGGGTCCCTGGGACGGGAGGGAAACCCTTTCAGGCTCACAGGAAGGAATTTGCCTTCCCTGAAATGGGGACCTACATTTGCAAATCATCTTCCCATGTACCAGCTAGCGCCTTGGGGAGAAAGAGCAGGGCCTCAGGTGCTTTGGTTTCGACACTCTTTCCCTCTCCTTCTCTCTGTCAGTGAAGTGCTGCCTGTGGTGACATGTACCTGGATTGTCCCTCCCATGAGATGGCAATATATAGTTCTACCTGAAGTTATCCCTTACAATTTCACTTCTACTCTGATGAGTCAGGATTTTACTAACAGGTTCGGTGCCAGGCTGGATATCTTCGGAATTAACATTACTCAGTCTCTGTCTCTATTATCTGCCGCCTCCTTTCAAAGCACCTCTGTAGCATTCCTTGCTATCTATTTTATCTTTTTGTTATCATTCTACATCATCTTCTACATTTTTTTTAAATTTCTTTTTTGTTTTTACTAATGCAAAATTGCTTTGTCATTCCTTTAATATTAGCAGTCTTCTTCCATCCAGCGCTTTAATTTTAGCTAGTCTTGGCCTTCTCAGAAATGCTTCGACATCCTCAGTCAAAGGCAGCTGGGATGTGCAGTCCCTTGCAGGATCAGACCCAGACATGAGAGGAACTTGTATGCTCTCCAGATGTATTAAACTAATTACTTTGACTTCCACATACTCATTGTGGGTTCAAAGGCCAACAACGGGGCATCCTATTCGAGAATTTCAAGGGAGATGGCTGAGCACAGGAGAGCCCAGGAGCAGGTTTCAATTATTTTATTAGACAAAGGGTTAAGAGTCATGCCTAGGAGGAGAGATGAGTGTTTCTTGACGTGGGATTTACAGTGCAGCAAGGAGGACTTGAGGGCTTTTGATCTGGCATCTTTCTCAAGCATTATTTCACTTCTTTTAAAAGGAAAAAGCGCAAAGAAGAATGGATGGAAACATCTAGGCAGGAGATTTTTTTTTAATGAATTCTGACACCAAAAGGAGCTTATGAAACACTTGTGTGGTTACAGTTAGCAAATCCTGGGGCAAACAAAAATTCATGCTAAAATGATAAGGAGTTTTGTTCACTGGGAACAGGTGCCCTGTCCTGATACTTCCAGCAATGGATCAGGAAACAAGTTTCCATGTTTTGGACAGGCTTATGTATTAAGAGTTATGGGCTGGAAAGGCCATTAAGAAAATGACCGTAGTAAAACTGCGAATGAATTACGGAAGAATATCTGAAATATGATTTTAGTTTATAGATGCTTTCAAGCAATAAAATGTGATGAGTTAATTCTCTTATGCTTATTTCTAGGGCTGCAGAGATGAGATTAGAACTTGCAGATTCCTGGCACCTCATCCATGCGGAGTCCACAGACAATTTAACTTTTACAGCAGTTACCGTGCTAAAGCATGGAACATGGTAAGTGTTTTAATATTACTGTTCCAGACTTCTCTTTCCCCACTTTCTACTTTTTGTTTCCCCATATGAACCCCAAATAACTGCTGTGCAGGAAAAAATTACTGCGAAAGAAAAAGCCTATAATGTATGCAGATTCCAAAGTACTGAGCGTGACTGGCTATCTGTTCTGTGACACCCCGTAGGGTGAGCTGAGGACAAAAGCCTATTCCTATTACATCTTTTTATGCAGCTTGGGATGTCAGTAGTCAGTTGAACGAAGTTGTCTGGTTAGCCTTAAAAACAGGCAGTGGAACTGTTTCATGTGAAAACTGGGAGAGAATTGTAAATGCGTGAAAAATAGTATAGCAGCTACTATAACTTCCAGTAGTTTTTATTCAAAGTTGCTTTCAGAACAAAAACTACAAAAGAGTCATTTCAAGAAATACACCTCAACAGAGAAGAGGTACATGAACAAAACATAGAAAAGTGGGCTAGAGTCAAACACCACTTTCATACCTGTAACGAAACATGGCAAATACAATCCAGTGTATTCTCCAAATGCTCCCGATATGAATCAGTATGTCCATGAGTAGGTGTAAATAGAGTACAGTTGAGCTCTATTCCTGCCGCCTACACCGCTGCAGTATTTGAATACTACAGTGTTGTTAGTGGATTTTGTCTCTCTGACGTTATTTCCCCTCCTCCTCATAAAGCAGGGAAATATCCCTTCTCACAGGTACGTGGGCGTTAAGCCTGACGCAGAAAAGGAGGTTGTTTGGTGCACCGGATTGTGTGCACGCCAGGTGCAACCACACTGGTGTGGTCTGCCCATCACCGCAGGACCTACGGGGCTGATTACACGACATGCAGAAGGCCAAACAAAAAGTTAGTCCGAAAACTGAATTTTCTGAATCAGAGCTGTAGAATTCTTGCAGAACTGATGTTCTAAATAATCTAATTGTGTCTAACAGAATTAAGTCCTTTGCTTAGTTCTGTCAAGAGAAATTGCAATAAATATACAGTCCTAAAAGGCAATCCCTTATGGACAATAGGAAAATTAGAGTCTTGAAAAGTCTAGCGAAGTTTATTTTGAGACCTTCCCCTGCAAAGACTTATGTTGACTGTCCCCATGTTCTTTACAGCATTGAACACTAAATTTTCCTCGGGGACTTCCCCTGGTGAGACCTTCATATGATGAACACAGTGAGGACATGATGACTGTTCCTGTACCACAAAACATTAAGCATTACCTTCTTTATACCATTGCTATGCCGTGTAAATTTAGATATATTCATTATTTGGCTGTTCAGTGCAATTTCATGTTCCATAAGCGTCAAAGAGACTCAGAATCCACATAAAAGTTTGATTTTCCTTCTTTTATTTTATATGTTATGCTTGAAAACAAGATGTTCTCGATGGTCAGTCAAAACAAGAAAAATAGAAATGTTTCATTCAAAAAATACTGGATGTCTGGACAATAGCAAGAGTAGCCTCCCTTCCCCCTTTTGTTTGGTTGCCAAAATAAACTTTAGCCAAACTGGTGTAGTTTGGTGAAAGGCATTTAGCTTGTGGGAATTGCATGTTCTGACAGCAAATGGCTCCACCAACACTTGATGCTGCATTTTCCAGCAGGTTGTCTGCGTGCAACACCCACCCCAGGGCCCCTGCAGGGTGATGGCTTTGAGAGCCTTGTAAATACTCTCAGGTCCTTTTTCAAACCAGCTTTTCAAGGCGCACCAGTTGGTGCTGTTCCCTCTTTCTAGGCAGCGTCTAGATGATGAGTGACCCTATCATTGAAAGTCGTGATTGTTATAGCTCTGCCTAAATGAGAAGAGCGGAAGGGGCTGATATGGAAGTGCAGTCCTGAGCCAGACCATGAGGCTGTGGTTCCAGGTCCTCTCTGCAGGGCTGGCACTAAAAGCAGGTGTTGAGGGAAGCCATGCAAGCCTGGCCAGAGTCTGCAGCATCAACATCGTTGGGTTAGGGTGTTAGAGAATATATCTCTGCCCAGAGTTTTCATGTTTCATCTGTACCTGTTATCCTTGAATTTGTCTGAAACCCTTTTTCACCTGTGCTGTACTTGCCTCTGCAACCTGCTGTGGCAGCAAGTACCAGAAATTCACTACGCATTTTGTAAAGAAGCACTTTCTTTAATCTGTTTTAACCCAGTCTCTTACTGGTTTCATCAAACGCTCCTGATTCTCAAGTTGTAGGACTTGGTGACAGCAGTTCTGTCTTTACCCGGGAAAATGCCATACACAGACAGTGGAGCTGGAAGAAGAGGGAGGAGGAAAGAGCATTACGTGCATTTCTTACAGTTCCCTGATCACAGAGCTGTGTAAAAATATGTCTGTTAGTAGATTATATAAACTAGAGCTCTAGCAGAAGCCAGAGTAACACACTCTTGTTAGCTGAGTCCTGCCCCTGAAGCCCTTCCCAGCATTTACAACTCCAGAATAAGGAAACAAAATTAATGGCTTAAATTTGGTCAATCACTGCTTGCAAGAGAGCGTGTGGGCTCTCTGCCTTGTACAGGAAGCTTGTCTGGTACTTAGCCCACATTTCCTTGCTTTAGAATTATTTTGGTGTTTGTAAGCACAAACCCATAGACCGCAGTAATCCCCTTCCTTTCTTGATTTTAATTTTCTCTGCATATTTATCTTGTCTCACCCGTAGCTGTCACTGTGTCAGGTTATGCAGTACAAGGGCTTTTTTTAACTTGTTCTCTATTCACTAGATTATCCCTGTCCTGTGGCAATTTTAGTTGTGTTTTTACTTCACTCTGATTTCCCTGAATAAGATTTGTCTGTTGGCTGTCTGGTGTATGTTTTATTTCAAGAGACATTTGGTGTCTGGTATTTCTCAGCTCTCTGGTTTCACTTAAGGTCCATGAAGGCTTCTAATTCCAGAGACGCTCTTTTTTGTAGTCTCACTTCTTGAAGCGGGGGCCAAGAGACAAAATGGAGAAATAAAATCAAATATGTGCCGGCGAACCACCATCTCCTATTAGTGGCTTTATGAAACTATCTCCTATTAGAGGCTTCATGCAGCTGTCACCAAAGATGTTTCTGAATCAAAACCTTGGAATTAGAATTGTGGTGCCCCAGGAGGGAAGGGAGTTGGTCCAGATCTGAAACCTGCTGCTTGGGTCCCTCTGGCTTCTCTCCCCCCACTTTCCTTTGAGGCACATGTTTCCTTGCAAAATAAAATGTCTCAAAGGATGCAGTGTTGGTGCCCTCTTGTGGGGGGAAAAAAAAAGAGATAGGAGGTGAGGAGAAGAAATGACACATCAGCGGAACAGTGTTTAAAACAGATTAGGATGGATTATTTTGGCAAGGGGTGGAGATGGGGAGTTCACTCGGCGATGCAACAAGATTTAGATCAAGGATTTCTTGGTGGGCACCAGAGGGGTAAGGGCCACATGGGTAACCTCCGAAAGGGGTCTGTATGCCTCTTCTTTTATCTATAGAATCCTTGTTCATGGCATCTTATGCCTGCATCTCTGCGTTCTGGCTTTTCAGGATCCCTTTTGATTATGAAGAACAGAGTCCATAAAATGTAACAAGAAATATGATTCTCTCCACATTTCAGCTCAGTGTATTTCCCATTATTTTTTTTCCAAGCTAAGAGCCCATGTTTTTTTTTGTTGTCAGAGGGTTTGTATGCTGCTATCTTTTTATGAAAGCAGGAACATGGACTGTTGTAGTACATGAAAGCAGCCAGGTTCTTCACCTGAGATGCTGAGCTTTCATGAGCTGACCTGCAGTCAGTCATCTCCTAGCAAGTTGTCTGAGAAGTCTTCAGTTTCTTTCAGCAGTTAATAGTTCTGGTTTTAGCTGTTTGAAGAAAATGTCCGTGGATGGTGGACAATTTCTTGATGCAAGAGTTTGTCTGTGGTAATATAAGGAAAAAGATAGTTGCATCTTTCTAAGGTAACGGGCTATTAGATTCCACTTTCTTTAAGCACAGGAAAGAAGTCTGCGAGCCAGCAGAACCCAGCATTAAAAGATTTAATGGGATAAAGAACAGTCTTATTGCGTCCTTAAGCAGCAAACAAGTCATAAAGCTAAATCAGCCTTGTCCCAGGCTTTATGATTTTAAGATTTCCCTCCAAGTTTTTTTCTGGCTTGAAGGTTTCTTGAAGACTTCCAGACCCTGGCTTAGTTCACTTGCAGGTGATAACTACAGTTCTTTAGGCAGGTCCCAGGCTCCCCATTTCAATTTCACTAAACTGAGGGGCTATCTTTCTAAGCAGAGGCTTGAAATGTACTACAGGCTTTGCTGGATTTCAAGGTTACTTGCCATTATTCACAAGCAATAGCCGTATGGTATGACCAATCACCAGGGTAGTGGCAAGTAACTCAGCATTGTAGTTCTAAAACAGCTGCGAGTGATAGCCAAAACTGTTTAAGGTGCAAGCTAGTGGAAAGGTATGTCTCTCATTCAGGTAAATAGATAATGGTGATTCTTTAACAGAGAGACAGAGAGAAAGCATTCTTCATGCAGGTGGCATCGGAAATGATGTACAATATTTCAGGAACCACTTGTGATTTTTTTTAACCCTGTGGTAAAGGCATAGAGTGTTTAAGAAGGGAACCTCCACCAGGCACTCAAGGACTCCCATTGTGAAATGGAAGGAGAAAGGAAGGAGGAAGCAAACAAACCGTCAAGACTTCCAACCCCATCTTTTGATCTTGGAGGGATTGTTTTCTCCCTCGTCCTCCTTCGTCACTTTCAGTAGCACTAATTCTGCAGTAAGGAGGGACAAAACTGGCCCGCCCTTTGTATCTCTGCTTTTTTTCCATGGGATGAGTTCTGCCACGAACTTTCTTCCAAGGCTGGTCACCTTCCTGGCATCCAGTTTGTTCAAGCCATCTGCATTTCATTATCAATTACATACAGTCCTTCCTTGAAGCATTTCGCTGCAAATGTCAAAGTCTTGTAGCATCCTTATCTACAGAGTGATGCATGTCAAATCTGCCTTATCACAATCTGCCACCAGGGCTTTTACATGTGTAACTTTGATTACAGTTGACAAGAGTGATATATGCAAATCTACCACATAGCAAGCAAAAAACTGTCTTTTTAAAAAAATAATCTGACTTGTGGAAATACCCTCTGTGTATTACAGTGAAACAAAGGCAAGACTGAAACAGCAATAGCTGTTAGCAGTCAAATATTACATGCCAAAATGAAGATTACTAAGTTAGTTAGGTCTGTCTGTGGTCCATCTTGGGCCAACCAAGAAGATATTCCATAATTTCAGGGTTCAGATTATTAGATGGACAAGCCAACAGCCATAGGGGAGGGCAGTAGCAATATTGTGTCACTTGACATGTTACAGGGCAAAACGTGAAAAAGGCAATCAGAGGAACTCAGGAAAGGATCTGGTGAAAATCTGAACCAATAGGTAAAGTTTTGTACAGGACCTCAGAGGCAGTGAGCTTGATTCATCCTGTCACCAAACACCCACTCAGAACCAACACGCCACACAGGACTCGGCCCACAGGAATGCTTTTACCGGCAAAGCAAGAACATGTGTGTAACAAGGCAAAACATATATATTAAAGACAGTGAAACTATCAAGCTAGCTGCTGACTAAAAGCTTCCAAATTTGTAGTCGGCTTAGACTGAAATGTTGAAAGTGGTGTCGGTCTGATGCCACATGTGTGGGAGTGCATCACTGCACACTCTGAGTTTACAGGATATGGAGCAGTAAGCAGTTGGGTACCAGCAAATAGAATTAGGACAGGAGCTCTAATCTATTAGATTATTGGCTTTTTTCCAAGGCTTGTAGACATGAAGTTTCCTTCTGGGTTCAGTTCCCGCAAACTTCCTGTTCCTCTCAGGCAAGTTTCAGAGCCAGCTCCTCATTTATTCCTTTGTAAATTCAAAATATTTCAGTTGGGCCCTGGCACATCTGCAATAATTCAGAAGGGAGCCTGACTGGGAGGATTTACCCACCCAAACAAAGGTTCAGAATTTTAACTCTGAAAGTGATCAACTAGCAAAATAAACTTTCAAAACAAGTGGTGGTGTTTCTCTGTTTCTTGATGTTTTTAAATCAGCCTGAAGGTGTATTTCTGGATGTTATGTTTTAATTAAACACGACTTTTTGTCTTCCAAGCAGAGGCAGGCTAGAGAAATTCTATATTCCACCTGTTTAAAGAAATCAAATTAAATATGTTAGTGTATTAAACCTTCCAAGTCACTTAGGTCTAAGAGGGGAGGTAGAGACTCAGAATGAAGAACATGCAAGGAACCCACAAAAGGCCAAGCAGTAATTTGCTTGAGAGTAATAGTAACGTAGTGTCTACATTTCCAACAGACACGATTTTAATAATAAAAGCAAAGAGAGACTAGGTTTGCATCACGTGCAATGCAATTGCATTCTCAGTCTCTGTGTGTGTGTGTTCCTAGCCCTTCTTAAATATGTAATAAAGTGCATTTCCAAAGACAACTTTCAGTTAAGTGTTCAGATGATACACAATTTGGAGATTAAAATGTGTATTTTTCTTGAAAGTGAGTAACCTGAATTCAACAACACATCTGAGTAGTTTATAAACCAGATTTCCCAGAAAAAATACTTTGAAAGTACTATCTAAACCATCTTCACAATTCAGTTGTATTTGTTAAAGGTATGAACATATATGAGCAAATTTTGGAGTCGCCTATCTGAAATTGATATTTAATCTTGAAAGTCCTGTTACCTAAGAGGAAAAGTGATTACATTTTCAAAAGCAATTTTGGGACACTTTTGCATTGACGTGTTTTAGTATTGTGAAACGTTTCTATGAAAGAGAGAGGTGCTGCTTGTAAAAAAAAATGAGTATATTGAACACCCTGGAAAAGCTTAGGTGTAGCCATGGTATATACCTTTTTCTGAATGACTATTTCCAATACTTTACAGTCTGATTCAAAGTTTTCTCTAAGCACTGAAAACTCCTACTAACATTTACTCTCTGAAAAAGAACAAGTTAATAAGGACAAGGCTCATCTGCTTTTTCTCTTGCTTCCAAATAATACCCATGACAGCAGAGACCCATTTCACTCATTGGTTTATTTTGTGAGAAAGACAGATCATTGTGCCTTGGGAAAACATGATGTAGCCCCTTATTTAAAAACAAGCTTGAAGTGAGAAAGCGAGATGTAAAAGATTTTGTTCCTGCACAGTGAGAGTTCAACGTGCAGAACCTGGGCTTGTACCAACATAAAATTTCAGAGCATGTAGGCCTTTTAATAGAGAACACCACCCGTATGTTGGATTGTACCGTAGTTCAAGAACAGTCCTATTAATTTGGCCAGCGTGATCTCATTTTTAAGGTTAGAAGAATCTGGCATGTAAAGTATTTATTTCTGAGAGGTTATTATGTATTCTTTCTGTATTTGAGAGTTCTTTAATTTTCCCTGCATTGTTGCTGTGGAAGACTATAATCACTTGGCTGATTTTGTCAAGACCTTTAATTGCAAACAGAAAATTATGAAATATGCTATTTTAAAAGTATTCAGGGTTGCAAAATTCAAGTTGATTACTTTGGTCTCAAACAGTAATGCCCATTCTCTATTTAGGAATGGCTCTGTGCCTGGGTTATTTGTGCTCACGTATGGCGTTTCTCGTTGCAGTTAGCCAGGCAATGATTCTTCACGTGAGGACCTCCTGAGCAGCAGGAAAAGGCAGAGCTTTGAGGAAAGTGTCTCTTTTTTAGTATTCTCCATAAGATGCTTGGGAGAAGCTGAGGTGAGAAGTTAGAAATGGTTAGATTTGTAGGATTGCTGAGAGCTGTTGGGATGAAAGCAGGTTCTAGGTAGCTGAAACTAAGGAGTGGGGTAGACAGCTCATGGGCAAGTGGCTTATGAGAGCTTGATTTCCCTCCTGTTCCATAGCACTTGCTTTTCAGGACCAGTCTCTTTGATGACAATCTGCTCTGTCTCACAGTCCCCTTGGAGGTTTCAGGAGAGGGCATTACTTTGCAAGTCTGTGTTTGGAAGCCACAGCAAGTGGAAGGTCTGTGCCATGAGCCTGGCTTCGTTTCGCGGGGCTGAGCACAAAATAATTAAGAAGGTATCGGCTACATCAGGCTGAGCGAAGCCGTTGTGTGCGTGTTCTAAGTTACATAGCAAGTCCTGTTCTGAGTGTCTTGACGGTGATATTTAAGAAGCTGCATCTGCAGTTTTCAAAATAGGATGGGTCTTAAATTGTTAAATCGATAAGTTGACACAAACCAGAGGCTAGAGCCCTGCAGAATAAATGATCTGTACTAAGATGTCCTATTGGGCATTACATTTCAGCACAAAATTCTTCAAGGCCTAGTGGTACTTCTAGAACTGAATTCTGGAACAGTGAAAAATATACAGGTAAATTATCTTCTGTGAGTTACTTGTCACAGTACTTGGCAGCTGTGTATTTGAGTTCTTGCAGACTGCTGTTAGGTAGGAGCATTTCAGGTTGCTGCAAAGTATCATTCTGTCAGGGGGTCACAGTGACCAAATTGCCTATTTCTGCGATATTTCAGGTGTGTTTGTCATGTTGTTACTTCCCACCAGCTGGTAGGAGAACATGCTGTAGGAAAACAGGAATCAAAAGAACAGCTAAGTACTGACCCAAGAGGTATGAGAGAAAGCAGGATAACATGACAAAGGCAAGATGCAAGAGCAGTGAGACAGGATGGGGGATCACAGCAGGGAGGTTCATGCAGGGAATCTGTTAGAAAATCCGGGTGTCATGTTGTGCAAATAGGCCAGCCAGGGAAGTACCTTTGTACCAAATTAGCATGGCGAGGAAGTGATGAAAAAAAACTCCGCAGCCGGTCCTGCTAATAAGTCTTATCTCGGATCTTGAAGGGCTTTAAACAGTTTACTTTCCATGCCTGTAGAAGCCATTTGTGCTAGTAAATCAGAAGTGCGTGCTCCATATCCTGTTACCTTCAGATCTGCCTCAATAGCCACAAGCTGTGTAATGCCAGAAGACATGGCTCTATCTTAAAAAGAAAAAAAACCCTGAAGGTCCTTTTGATCTGAATTGAATCTCATTCAAGTCTATATATTACCCTTATGTCTGTGGCACACAACACACGCTTCGTGGCCTTGTTCCATTGCATTCACACCGATGTCCTGCGGTTTCCTTGTCATTTTTTGCAATCAAGTCACATGAAATATATTATTGTCTACCTTGTTCTGATAATCTCGATACCACATTTTCCTGTTGCACAAACATCTTTTTCAGGGTGATTTGATCTAAAAGTTTAAAGCCGGCAGAAAGGAAACAAAATGTGAGGGTTCTTTTTTTGAAAACAACCGACTTCACCACACTGAGAGCTTGTTCTAACTGGTGCATCCTCAGTTTAAGTATTGGGATCAAAGCGGGGTAAAGGAATGAAGTATGGAATTGGACCGTATCTTCTTACAGCTCCGACACTGTCCAAACATATGGGTTACTTTGATTTTAATTAGAGTAGTAAATTCATGGCCCTTGTACTCCCACTCAAGAAAATTTCTAGTAACTGGCTGTGGTCACCGCACTGTTCTTCACTTCTCTCAGTTAAAAAACGTGACACATTGCCGCAGCTAAAACCCAACATCCATTAGTTGTCCCATGATGGACAGGATGAGTTAAAACAGAAGCAGCTCTATAATGCAAGTCTTTTGGTGAGTTTTGGCTGTTCATTGGAGGCAGCATTGATGTCACTGAAATAGTGCTTCAGTATAAGTGTTTCTTGAGTCACCTGCGCTGAAACTGGCAACGTGTGTGTCAGTAAAGCCTAAATCAACTTTGGTTTTTAGTGATGTGAGCACGTTCCCCCCTCCCCCATTCTAAAACTACATTGAGACTATCGGCTGATAAAATCAGATTGAGCCTTCCTGAGAAGAGAGCCTAGACGAAGACATCTACAGATCTCACTTCATATGAAGCCTTATATATACAGCCATATAAATTCAAGGCAGCATGTCCACCACAGCAGCTTTTCCTCTATTTCAGCTGAGGTTTATGTCTCCTAAACAGCATATGGTAGTTTCCCCTCAGTGACCTAAATGTGCACATGTGAAGGGAGAAACTACCATCAAAAGCAGCAAATAAGAATGGGGAGACATAGGTATGGTTGAACTAAATCTCCTATAGCTGTGAGTAGTAATACATTCTAGGTCCGGACTGCCCTTAAGCAACCAGTTGAAGCCCTTCAGAAAGCAGCACTGAAACCAGCCTGTAATCATTGCGGGTAACACCTGACAGCAGGACTAGAAATCCTTTGCCTCTGCTCTGGGCTCCATTTTCTGCCACTGCCTTAGAGCTACTAAGGTCTTAAACCTTCTTCTACAGTCCTCCCCTAAGGAATGGGAGAAAAGAAGGGAAAAAGGGAAAGAAAATAAGAAGGGAAGAGCCTTCCTTTTACCAAAGGGGGCTATGTGAGTGTGTTAGATATCAGAAGAACCTTGCAAAAGGTTATTAACAGATGTAGGCCGGTGACATTTTCAAAGCAGATGGAGTCATTAGAGTGCAGAGAACAAGGTGCCAAATGAAAGATTACTGGGTAAGAACATTGGCTCTTTTTATCTTCAAGAATTATAAAAAGTCAATGACAAACATGGACACGGTTCACATGGTTGAAACTGCTACAGCTGTAAAAGGAGTAAAGGAAACAGAGAAGAGGGAATGTGAGGTGTGTTAGACCATGTGAGACATTAGTGTTACCTACTGATGATGTGTTGTTGCAATAGCAAACAGTGAGTGAAGTTTGCAGCAAGTAAATGGCAGGTGAAGTAGCTGGGGTGGCATGCTAAATCAGCACCTGGGTGGAAATCTCAAAGCATGTTTGGACAGGGATGCTTTCAGGAGACAATATAAGCGATGAGAGCTTCTGCTCTATTCTATCTAGCGAAGCCCGTGCTGGAGTTCACCCATAAATCATGAGCTCAGGTTTTACAATCCTGTCAGTTACAGCCTTGAATCTCTCACATTCTTGGAAAGAGGATTTAGTGGAAATACACTGTCCCTACAGCTGGAACAACATCCAATAAACTGCTTTTCAGATCTCCTGAGGGAGGTAAAAAATGGGCATAATTTATGCTGCACTGCTATTATTCATCCCTTCAGGAATTATTGTTCCACATGAGCAAAGGTAGGACAGGTAGGCTAAGTTGCCTGAGATACTGCTGAGCAGTGAACAGATGGCTGGAAAATCTCTTAACCGTGCTTAAATGTTTTCCAGGGATGGAAAACTAGCCCTTATTTTAAGTAATTCTACTGAGAGGCTGCTCATGAATTCTTCTTCACCACAGAGATCACAATATTTCTATCTGGTGCAGATACATGGACATCATAGAGCAATGGCATGTCAGGAACTTTCTAGACATGGGTTACGCTCCATACACCTTCAAGGAAAGAACAAACAGTGTTTATTCCTTATGAAAGACAATTTGCATTGAGTTCTTGTGAATTATGCTGACACCAGAGATATAAGGACAAATAAGGCCATGATAACATTCCTTCTTGGTAAGGTAATGGTCAAGCTAAACCCTACATCATCAGAAAGCCTTTGAATTTTGAGTAAGAATAGTTATTGGTTGTGGACAAAGTTATGAAGATCTTTCCGTATGCCAGAAGTATTGCAGGGTATGTCCTTCAGTGGGTTCCTGATTGCTCTGATGAATGTGATGTGTGTAGGGCACATATCTGACAGCTTGTCTCAAAAAAGCTCTACGTTTTTGAGAAAAAGTCTAGAAATCGCCAAGCCTCGTGTAGCGGTAGGACATTTTGAATAATGTGGATCCTGTGCTCTCAGGAAGTGTTTGCGTCTGATGTATATAAGAAAAGGAACTCTACAAGAAAAATAATAATTTAGTTTCTCTTACGCATGTGCTCCTAAACCCTTTAGAAGCGAGGTCGATAGATGTGGCGCCCACCAGTTGTGAGGAAGAAATAGCTGAGAGAAAAGATTAGAAACTTTCCCACAGGTAACAGAGACTTAGGTGAAATGTGGCTCTCAGTCACCGTGGTTTTGAAGTGTGTGTCAAAGTCTGAGCTAGAACTGTTTCAACTCTTACTCACCCAGGTTAGCAGAGGAGGTCCCTTCTGTGTTGCCTATCATCAACTTTTTACTGCTGAGAATGACATTGATTACATGGATTTAGAATACGGTGTGTCTCCCTAGCAGGGATGTTGGAACCAGCATTCACTGATTAAAGTAGGGAATCTGAGGGCAGGAATTTCCTCTGCAAGGGTGCAGAGCGACCGCCACTGTTAATAGGTCCAGGTGGGTAGTTTTTGAGAATGTTATGGGTACAAACCATAGGAGAAGTTGGCTACCCAGGAATATGGACACTGCTCAGCTCACTTGCACTTTATGAAGATACTTCAAGATGAAGACATTTTTAGACATATTTCCCTGAAACTGGATCTGGTGACTTGCTCATCCCGTTCCAAGAGTAGATTAACATTGACAAATCTTACTAAACAGCACTTCAGCCTGTGGTGTAAAATTTTTGCTGAGTCCATCCAGCACTTCGAGACCACCAAGGGCAGTGATCTTTAGACTTAACAGGTACTTGGCAGGCTCACATTCCTCCTGCTCTGAAAGAGATAGCAATAAGTTTCTTTTGTTCGTATCATTTGGCTTAGGCAGTGCCAGCCATTTCTGAACTGTAGAGGAGTAAGACTTGGCTTTAGTGTCTTCATACACACCTGTCTTCAGAGAGTAGCTCTTACTTCAGCCACTGGGGAGTTTTCAATGTGATTCTGGTATTTCCTCCTTTGAGGAGAAGACCTTAACTGGTACAGCTGATGGCTGGGTACCAGGTGCGGTATCATTTTTCAACCTAACTATTGCTTAGTCAAAAAAAAGTAATCAAAGAGACAGAAAAAATTTAGCGTTGGGGTCATTAGCCTCACTCATCTCCCAGCTGTTTCTCCCCTTCCCTGTTTTTTTTAGAACCTTTTGTTACTCGCACTATTTATGTGCTTGCACATCTTTTTCAGAATGCCAGTTGGTGGTTTGTCAAGGTTATTTTAAAGCACTTTTCTAAGACTGCGGCCACTATATTTTCCAAGGAGGAGTAGAACAGTGTTATTCCCCACCAGGTGCAGAGCTGTACAAGAAATTCCGAGAAAGCCACATTTCTCTTCACCCTCATGACATGCACTCCTGCGGCAGGCTCAGCTTGAAGAAGAGGTTGCTACCAGCTATCTTGATTCAGATCCAGTTGACTTTTTTCCAAAGCTAAGCACCTACCAACCTGCAGAAGGAAGCCATACTCTGAAACTAAAAGTCTTGGGGACAGAATCTGTTTTTTGTTGCATCCTGAGTAGTCTCTGAAAAGAAATTTGACAGGCCTGGTTTCATTTGGTTGCAGTCTGCCATTGATCCTGGGTTGTTTCATCAAGAACTGTGCACTTTAGGTTTGTAGAAAATCAGTTTTTCACTGAAGTGAAGGTATTTTGGGCTAAGTACATGGCAGTCAGATTCCTGTGTTGTATGTATTCGTAGAGGCACTTCCATTCTCACCACTTTCACAAGCAGAGTCCATCAAACCACCTACAATAAGTGTGCTTATTTTGTGGCTGGGAAACAATCGATCATCACTAACGGCAATAGTCAAGGCCCCACAGAAATTGATGAAAGAATATCAACAAAGCCATTCTTCAGACAAAGGTTGCCAACTATCATAACATCGCACGGTATTTTCAAGTAATGCTTAGCATTATGCACCCTCTTTTTTATAAAGGAACTCCTGGGTGCTGTGACAATGATGGTAAAAGGATATTTCCATTTTCACTTAGTGCAGGAGATAGATGTAACCCTTTTGGTGATAACCCTCTTGTCAAACCATTTTCTTAGTCTGCTTAAGGGCTTGTAATTCTCCTTTTAGTTTCCCTCAGACTTAGGTTTCTCACAAAAAGCAGCAGTTACCTATTCTTTTCAGGATTCTTCTCCTGAGGACCAAGCTGTACTCGAGAACAAACTCCTCTGAACTGCCCAAATGAAGAGATTTTCCTGAGTAGCACAGCATAAAGCAATCCCCATGACACTTATATATGCCTTTCCTCAACAACTTGTACACATACTTTTTCAGTCTTGCCAACAAAAACTCTAAAGAAGTGGTTTGTCAGGAGCTCATCTGTGAGTTCTCCTGAATTATCACTCAGGGAAGGGTTTTGTTTTCTTTGACACCTCAAATATCACCAAATCTGTGTCACAACTGAGGTAGGAATTTTGCAACTGATGTGACAAGTTGCATCATTCTAGATTAGCATAAGCAGCAATAAACCAGGCTATGAAATACATTTGTATAAGTAATGTATAGAGCAGTGTATGTCTTTGGCATGTTACTGGCACGTTTTGAAGAGACACCTCTTCACCCTTTTCAATGTCATATAGTCACATGATGAAACTAAATATTCTGGGGGAAAGTGATATCAGAAGAATTTACTAGCATCTTTTCACAACACTGAATTTACGGGGGATTTTATTGGCCAAACTTCCTGCAAAGAAAAATTTTCTACAGTTTGGTTGTTGGTTGTTCAGTCGACTTCACCAGTTTGCTGTGCTCCCATTAGCGTACGCCTTCTTTCTGGTTGAACTGATTAACACACTCCCTTTCTTTTCCAAGGGTCGTACACTGGGTGGGAAACCCTGAGGTCTCTTGTTTCTGCCCAAGATGGAGCATTTTCATTGTGAGAAATAGGAAGTTACATTTCTCTTCAGAATGACAAATCTCGTAGATTTTTAGCTATCCTGTAACCTTTGCTCTGATTCCCCAGGAGGGCCATTTCCTCGCTGTTTTCTGATGCCTTCTTTTGTATATGTGCTAGAGAGGGAATGTAAGTTTGTTACCTCCTCTGACAAATGACATGAGGGAGAAAAGGCTTCTCAGAAGGCATGTTTTAACTTTGGCAACTCCAGATTAATTTGAGAAAGTGTCGCATTATGATGATTGATTCTGAGGTATCCAGGAAGGAGGGTATAGGTTGGTAAAATGCTAATAATACATTTCTTTGTTGGGTTTGAGCTTGTAATAAAAGCATGTGCATTGATTGTTTCCCCAAAAAAGAATATTCCTAGGGGCTAGAGGCCACAGTAGTTGAGCTTTCTTTAAAAAAGCCACAGGCACCCTGTCAAATTCTGGCATTCACAAATGGTCCAGCCAGTGTGCTTTAGAGATGCAGAGATAAACAGAAATAATCCGTGCCTTATTCTGGTAACAAGAAAATTGTGTGTTGGTCTCATTAGCACGTATCACTCTGTTTTGCAGGTGACAAAATGTGGGGGGAAAAATCTGTTAAATTCAAAGGCCATGAGTTTCCCTATAGCAACTGCATCGCCATCTAAAAGCGAAGGCCCTTCTTTAACTCTGCCCTTCAATACATGACAATGCTCAGTGTTCTCTTTGTGTGAGTTACACAACAACCCCTCTATCAATGGGGTTGAATATGTTTGTCCATCTGTGACGGCTGCCTGGGGGAAAGTGCTGTGTTTCGGGTCTTTAAAAATATAACTCTGTGCCTACCCATGCAGAGACATACCAAGGCTTTGTGCTGGTAAGGCTCTGAATACTGTTTCCCTATTCTGAAATTCTTCTTCTCCTTTGTAACAGAAGATTTCCTCATCACTGATGTGATCTCTTTCCTGTTGAGGAATCAGGCCCACGTCAAAATACAAACATCCTGCTGGCTGCAATTGAGAACTGTGCTCTGCAGATCACAAGTTTTAACCTTGGGGCTCTGACACCGTTCTGGAAACTCTGCTGCGTCCCAGGCATTGTGCTCTTAGTGCCATAGTATTCCTGCCTTCGTAAAGGACCAACGTAAAGAAGTTTCTTCATAATGGCGAAAAAAACAACCACGTGGCAATATGCTTTAGAGCCTTCAGATCCCATGTCCTAGGGGATTTGTCAATATTCACATGCAAAGAATTTGATCTGTGAAGCAAAGGCCCACAGGCTTTACTTTTATGCACAGGAGATTACCCTCCCCAGCGCAGACCGCTCAAGTCTACATTGTCTTTCCCCTCATGAAACTGAAATAACTGTTAGAATGGTGCACTATGAAAATATAGCTGTCCAACTTTGTGCTCATAAATCTTTTACCAGAGCTGGTAGCCATTGTTCATCCTCAAATTAGTAATTCTTCCCATAAAAAGGTATCTCCCTGTTTCCTCATATACTCAGAATTGTAAATAATATAATTTTCAGACATTTCCAGATCTTTTATTTGGAGAATAAACCAGAAATGATTGTTTATATGTCATCCAGCACAGACTGATTATAATAATGTATGTATGACTATGTGTGTATATACAATAGTCATTATATACTCTGTATATAGTATTTATCTATATATAAGACACTGATTATAATGATTTCTTTATCATGTGTAACCCTGGTACACATGGGTGGCATCAATACTGAAGTTTTCAACCATTATTCAACCCAGTTCTCAGAAGCCAAAACCGCATATGCGTCTAAGCAGTTTTTAGAACAGCGGTACTGTCTACAAGTAGGACATCTCAAAGGCCACCCTGAGCTGTCTACATCCTTCTCACCCAGACAGAACAAGGAGATACCCACAATCATGGCTGTGGTTGTATAATATCTGGTGTTATTCATTTTGCTCACTGAGGACATCTTTCACATGTGAGTAATGTACTGAAGATCTACATATACCAGGATGAGAACACTCTTGGACTACGTGTGAGCACCACACATTAGAAACCAACCAAACAGGAGCTTTATTTCATTGGGAGAAACAATCTCAATATTGACCTGCGCAGGATTTTGAAATTATTTGATGTTACTGTGCATTGACTTTTTACACCAGATTATCCCAATTCCTTATTTTTGATCATTCTTATAATTGTGCACCGTGACATCTCCAGTCAGTGTAAGAGATGGTTGCAAAACACAGAGTATTGACTGTGTTATCCTTAGTCCACTCTATGCCCTGTAATATTCTCATCCACAAAAAGAGAAGGTGTCTAGTGGACCCACACTGCAACATGCAAGGAGCATGTCATGTGGATGCAGCAAGGCTCTTCTCGGTGACAACCAGTGATAGGACAAGGGGTAACGGGTACAAACTAGAACACAAAAGGTTCCACTTAAATTTGAGAAGAAACTTCTTCTCAGTGAGAGTGCCAGAGCCTGGCCCAGGCTGCCCAGGGAGGTTGTGGAGTCTCCTTCTCTGCAGACATTCAAACCCGCCTGGACACCTTCCTGTGGAACCTCAGCTGGGTGTTCCTGCTCCATGGGGGGATTGCACTGGATGAGCTTTCCAGGTCCCTTCCAACCCCTGACATTCTGGGATTCTGTGATTCTGCGAAATAACTAGAGCAGAGTATTGTTATGATGGGGACTGCTCTGTACAACAGTTCTGCGCAGCACCCGTATTGTCTGCGCCTGAAGTGGACTCCAGTTGCCCTTGATACACCCATCACAACTTGTACGTTGTGGTAAAGAGGTTTTGACATGTAGTTGTTTGTAGCCAAAAGGTGGAGGTCAAGATCAAAGCTGGATGTCGGTTCCCTGTCAGCTCACGTGTAATGAGGACACCCTCACTGTGGCTTCGCAGCACACGCAGAGGTGGCAGCTGCGGTGACACCTCCATGGCTGCTGCCACCCAGCCTGGTGAGTACTGCCCATTTCCAGCAGGTGGGGTTCGGAAGATGTGTAGAGCTGGGGAAGGCTTTTGTGATTTCATTCTATTCACACTGTGTGTACCAGAAGGCCTGAAAGGAGGGTCAGGGTCTTGCTGTACCTACGTGGCGTAAAGTTTACTCACTCATCTGAGGAATCTCCAAATTAAAGGCAGAAGACAAATATGAAGGAGCAGGAGGGGAAGAATGAATAAATATAATTTAGCTCCTTCAATTGTTTGTTAGGGGAAAAAAAAGTGAAAATATATATGTTATTTGGCAACATGACAGACTTGTAAGAAAGAGCTCATCAATTCTATGCTCCTCAGAAATACTTCAGCATGTTTGATAGATTAAGTTATTTGATCATCAAAGTCTCAATGTGCTTAGATGAAATGCAACTTTCAAAAAGGGATTTACTTTGCAGGGTTTCAGTTCCTGGAAGCTGCGTGGTTAATCATTCCTTTCAATATTACTAATTTTATCTTGGTAATATTGAAATTAATATTCTCAAAATACAACCAGTCTTGATAAAAGATTCTGACCTTGTTGCTTCTGTGAAGATGAGTCTTGCTGAAGCTGCTGATTTTGGTCCCGGGTTGTCATGAGGAGCTGGCTGGGTCTGTTCAGAAGGCAAACTGCTCACAGCAGCACACGTTTGCTTTGAAAACAAGCAGGGAGAGAGTACCGTCTTCTAGCAGATCTGCTTACTCTGTGCATTTAGGGTTGTATATGCTCAGTTTCATTATGAGAATATTTAATTTATTTCTTGTTGCTGGTAGCCCTGCAGAGCGGTGGCACACTGAGAAATGCTCTTTTGGCTGGCCACGTCAGCTGAACTTCCAAACAAGGGCTTGATTCTCCACACATGAACTCACATTGCTGTTATTTTTATTTACTGCTCTTTACAAGCATCGTTACCTGTGGCACGTATTGCAGCCCTGTGTGAGGATCCGAAGCGCTGCTCTCTGTATGTTCAGTGGACTCTCCTGGAGTTACCAGCAGATGAAGGTGTCAGCAGAACTGTGCCATAGGCTCAGATCTATGGGTACGGAATCAGAGACCAACTGCTTTTCATGCTCTTTGCATTGTTTTTCCACCCTTTTTGATGTAGCAGAGGAAACTATGTGTTAAAAGTCTGTGTTGGGAAAGGAGCTGGTGTCAGAGACTTTGCTGCTGCCACTTAGCCAAGTGCTTACTACAACACCCCCTGGTTCACTTAGGCCCAAAAGAATCTTGATGAGCACGTTGTGTCATTTTATTTTGTCTTGCAAAGAGAAAATAATTTGGTTGAGTAGACAAACACAAGCACCTTACATTTTGTGGCGGAAAATAGCCAGCAAAAGGTTTGAGAATCCCAGTTCCACGTTTCCTCCTCCAAAATCTGGCCTGAAAAGCCTATGCAGAGTTCTCATACTCCATAAATTATGTTCAGTTAAACCACCATCTTTGAAAGTCAATATACTCCCTGTTGCTCTCATGAGCTGGTGCTAACATCATTTCCACTTTTCTCAGTGTTTCGGACATTTTTCAGAAGAACCCTAGGGCAGCAAATGAGCCTTCCTTCTCAGCAGGGGACAGGGAGCACCTCCTTGCAAGTCTTCGCACGATCCAGGCATTAAATCCTGCCCTTAATTCTGAGAGATAGCAACAAACTCTGTAAGCTGCAGTGAAACTCGTTCCTGCAATGCGTTGGGACAGAGGGTGAAATATCGCTGGTGATGGATTTGCCAACAGTGTACTAAAAACTGGGAGGACTGATGCGAGATTTAATGTGTGGAAGATGTTCAGTATTTCAAAGTTGTTAATGTTTGCAGTTTTTAAAAATGATTATGCTTGATGTGTGCAGCAGCTAAATCTTTCTTGTTGATAATCAGAGCTGATTTATCTCTTTTTAAAAATTGATCTCAAGCCATACAAGATCTTATGACTCCCAGGAGGAATTAAATAGCTCAGACATACTCATTTAGATGAAGTTCACCCCCTGACCTCTTCTTCATATCTCCAGTTCATACTTGTCCAGTTCATTTTGCCAGAAAAGCTGTTTAATCCTTCCCATTCCTCCCTCTTCTCCAACCAACCCCCCGCCCCAAACTGAACTCATAATCGTAGAACATAAATACAAACCTCAAAATTTCATCTCTCAAGGAAATGGGAATTTTTTATGACAGTGGGTAGACTGCTATAGCTGTGATGGGCTGGACAACTCGAGGGACTTGGGTATATCGAGTGTTTCATTGCAGTTAAAGTCAAACCAAAGGCAAACACTTGGATCCATCTCACCAGTAAACTTTGTATGGGCAGAAGTCCCCACTAACTGATTGAATTTACTTTTAACTGACCTGTACTTTTCCTGTTTTGATTATTGCTGTGTTCTTCCACATGGCAACTTACAGGTTCACATGCATGAAAGACTCTCCACATGGTAAAACACTTTATGAACAGCTGTGTACATCTTCAGTACGGATCCTCATTAATTTGTTTGCTTTACTCCAGTTTGAGAGCCTCTTTTCCCCTGGCTTTAAATAAACTTCGTAAAAGTTTGCAAGAAGTATGATAGAATTTAAAACTACTTGAACTTCGAAGTTAACAAAATACCTGTAGTAAAGGAAAATGTCCCACCATTTTTCATAGTGTCGTTTCATTCCCAGTGTTACATATTAGGTATGAAATTGCAATCTTAAATCTAATCATTAAACCCCAAGACCATCCAGATTTCGGTTCATAATTCAGTCTGGGAAGATAAGCTTGCAAAATACAAATTGCGGTTTGGATTTCAAACCATCTCAAGATATGCAGGTGTTCAAATTATTGTATTCTTGTCATTTATCCTTCCTTTAATTTTGCAGTAGCGATAGTTGTCATCCTTAACATCTTTCACCTGTTCACATTAGATCATACCACCTGTTTACCAAGATTAAGTTTGCTCAAGTTGTCAATTTTCATTTCAAGTCTTAACCTGCAAGGAGATTGTGAGCAGTTCTTTGTTGTACGTGTCTATTTGGTTTACTGACTTTGTGCACTCCATACTGGTGAGGACTGGGAAGATATAAAGGGCATTACTGGGTGTAAATACATGTGGGGCAACTTGTAGCAATGCTAAATCGGGTAGGAAGAAAGCATCTCGCTGATACTGAATCTTATGCTACCTGTTGTACAACAGAAACTGGTTTTACATGGACACTATTGTTGAGGATTCAGCCCCTGGAAGAGCTCGAGCCAGAATTGTTTTCCAGTCATATTCCCCATAAAGCAATTAGAAGACAAAGAGAGGGACAGGCTGTGGAACCCCTGTCATGGACTGTCAGAAATTGTAAGATTTCTGTTACAACCCTAAACAATTATGTAGCAGAGAAAACATAGGTTGTGTCTTGTAGTTCATTTTACCCTCAAACCTCTGATTTCCTGGGTGTTATTTGGATGTTACTCATGCTTCTGCTCGCTCTCAAAGTGGATTTTGCAGAAGACTTGACTGAAATGTTCTTCCCCCACACTTCCACCCCTAAAATGGTCTTTTCCCCAAACTGGGAGTTTCCAAATAGAGTCTTTACTTTTTGAAATGCTGACTTGTTAGAATATCAGGCTTTTTATTTATTCTTACTTACTTCTTTTTCATTTTATTTTAATCCTTTATTGTCACACAGTCAATGTACTGAGTTCATGTTACTTTTTTGCTTTTTTCCTCATTCTGCCATCCTTTATCTTCTTCCAGCTCTTTTTGATTTGGAGGTATTGAAGAATGGCAAAAAGAAACTGAAAAAATATCCCAAAATAATCCTGAATATTATTTGTATATTGCATAAGGGATTAAAAGAAAGGAAGAAGAGATGGCACAATAAGAAAGAATAGTTTCTAAGGAAAAGAAAAAGAAATAAAGGAAACTAACAGATCCAAAGAGAGTCATCACCTCACTGCATAGAAACAGATTCAGAATTTTGGTTTTAACTTTTTAAACTTTTTTTTCTTTTTTTTTTACTTAGTCATTTTCCTATTCCCCACGAAGACGCTGCACAGGTATAAACTGCCCTGTACTCTCTCCTCATTGCTCTGTGGATTTTACAGAGCTGGTTTCTCTGACCCTACATGTATGCATGCATGAACTTTGCTATGGACACGGGGCATAATGAAAAAATGTTTTATTAAGAATAAAAATCTTTTCCCAAAAAAGAAAGCAGTGATGGAACTTGAGACTTCCAAGAGCATTGTTACAATGAGTAGAAATCATTTCTCTCTCCAGAGTAGAACGTGTGTATTTTGAACTATCTTGTACAGACTTTCATTATCTGTCCTTTATCCACCACCATCTCAAGGCAAAGTTCAAGTTTTTCCTTCTTTCAGAAACTCTTTATTCCTTGGATTTCCTTCTCAGTCTGGTGAAAGGTTCCAGGGAATAGGATTCTGCACTCTTACGTGGGATCCTTAAGCATTTTCTCACAGGCAGTAGAGGGTAGCTATCCTCACCGATAATTTTCAAAAGTAATGATTTTCAAAGGCAATTATTTCACCAATACTTTTAAAAATGGTAAAAGCAGTGTATTTGTGGATGTACAAAGGAGGGTTTTGGTTGCTGGGGGGTCAAGTAATTTGGCAAAAGTTACATGGCAGAACAACAAGAAAGAATGTAATGTTCCTCAACACGCCCAGGAGCTGGCTATTTAAGCAGGGTACCCACTGTGAAACTGACAGTCCCCTCTTCATTCGGTGCTTTACTCATTTCCCCTTTGCTTAATGTCATTTTTAACAATTTGCACCTTCTCTCTGCAATACTCTTATGAGTTAAGGTGTTTGCTGAGGAAAACCCTGTTCTTGACACACCAGCTTCTGTCCCCTTTGTGCCTGACAGTCCCCGCTTGCCCTCTCAGATTTGAAACCAGCCTTGTGTTTGCCAGACAAGCAGGCTGTGTATCTTTCACAATAGTGTCCTCTGATGGGTATTTGGTTTTTCAATAGATTACAGAGAGCCTCAGAATCAATGCACCACTCTGCTTCCAGCAGCCAAATGGTGTCTGGCAACATACCCAGCCTGGAGTCCCACTTGGTCATTTATGGTCAGAGCTTTGCTGGATTTCACAAGGATTGATCATTTTCATCTATATTGAAGGCTCAGAGTAATTTGAGGCAGGTCAAGTAACCCCTGAACCCACTGGGGAAGTGGTAAAGGTTTCATGTCAAACCGCAAGAGGAAGAAAATCGCAATGCCGAGTCCGTGAATGCACTGGCCTTATGGACCACGTTGTATTTGTGCTGCAAGACACGTTAATAGGATGTTTGAACAAAAACAAGAAACGTGATGCGATCCTGTGACACTCTCCCGGTGTGGAGCTAGGAAGTCTGACAGTGAGTCGAGGGCTAAACTTGCCTTAACAAAAGGGCATGTGCAATACATCAACAGTGCTTCATGGCTGTGCCACAGGGATTGCCATTGGAGGTAGTCATTTCTGTTTGTCACCAGTGGAAAGTTTAGCATAAAGGAGACTGTGGAAAATAAAAGTTCCCTCTGTAGCTGCACTACAGGAATCTACTCTCAAGCAAACTCAATACATTTTCTTCAACTAAAAGCTGATGTCTTTAACACATAGTACAAGTCAGTCAGGGGGTTGGGCAGCGTGCCACTGAACACACAAGGGTAGAGCAAAAGGCAGCTCACAACAGGACGGCGGTGGGTGTCTCAGGACCGAGCACAGGCCCGTCACGAGAGCTCAGGGAGGCTGGGAAAGGTGAGGAGATGCCCATTTCCCATTGTCCAGATTCAAGTAGCTGGAAACCTCTGCTGCTAGAATTTCCATGCCACAAGCAACGTACACCTGGAATAGGAATGGAGAATTAGTTACATGCAACCCACCTGCATCTGAATCAGTCCAAATTCTGCTTCCATTCTGTATCCCAAACTGCTTCTGGCTACTATGCAAGGGCTTAAGTAGTTAGGAAGTTCCTCATCCTCTAAAGTTTATTTGCCAGTAACAGTCAGTAAATCTAACAAATCACTTCCCCAGAGAGATTCTGGGTAGCACGCATCATCTGAAGAATCTGAATGGAATAGTTTCACATCTTGTCCTCAAGCATAAGATTATTACTTTGCACTGACATGAAGCAGTTGCATTTCTAGGAGCCATCCCACCATTCCAATTCAGAAACTTCATGGAGATTTTGCTTTTCATTTCATCTTCCTGACACGCGGCAGCATGAACTACAAGAACAAGCTATTGTAACAATCTCACCCACCCTAGAATCTATTGGAGACACAGCAAGCAGCCCTGTGCCTCCCACAGATACAAGGAGAGGTACAACCAGGCTTAATACAACCTCAGATTCTTGTTTTCTTGGCTTCATTCACTGCCGCCATGGGCATGTATTCACTGTTGTACTCATGGGATTTGGATTCACACTGGCGATTCTGCAAACAGAGAAAATGCCATGAATGTAATTTGTGGTCGCTACCTCTGCCACTCCTGCACGTGTTCTTTAAGTAGGGCAGTTACTCTGACTGTTTGCAGTGGGAATATTAAAGTCAGAATAGGCAGGCACTCCTGTAGAGAACTTGGAATAAAACAAACTGAAAATGAAAAACACACATTGTCCAAAAGAATAACTAATGTCCATGGCCTTTTTTTTCCCCTGAGCCAACGAGTTCTTTGTTTAAGTGGTTTTGCTCCAGCACAGAGTTGGAATTGCTCCACTGATGATTTGTTTCCCCCTCTTGAAGAAAACAATCAGGTGAATTGCTTACCAAAGTAATTTTGCTGACCTGTGCAGCATTTCTCCTCTTTTCTTTGATTCCCAGCCCTTAAATCAATAAACAATTCTGTCTTAGAAAAATTAAATCTGAGCTGCTGTCATAAATGACTGAATTCCAGTGGTAAATTAACAACTCCATCTCTTTGTCAAAAACCGCATCCCATGCTGAGTGAGTATGTACGTGTCCCACCCTCTAAATCTCATTAAATCAAGTTCCCCATCCAGGACCCTCGAAAGGAAGGTTGTGTAGAATCTCACAGACTTGCTCACCTTGTTCCTTAAGCAACAGGCTACGACGCAGCAAATACAGGAAATCATGGCAAGCGTGATCAGGCCAATAATGACCCATGACATGTGCCCCAGTGAAATGCAGTCTGCCTTATCTGGACATGGGGGAAAAGAGGTCGTTACTGATCATTTGCATTTCTCCCCCTCCCAGGGATAACTTTTCATATTCTTTCCCCTCTTCACTTCATATTAATAAAAAAGAAAAGTGAGCCCTGGAGAAGGGTTTTGTTAAGGTGAAAAGCCACCTTGGAAAAGTGTATTCAGCAGTAGAGAGAACATTGTCATTTCCCAGAAGGAGAAGTGAAACTCTTGGTACAGAGGGTGAAAAGTGAAGCCTGAAAATAAACAAAGCCAGGCTTGAGAGCGTGATGGTATTTCAGACCTAAGCAAAGCTTAAACTTACATTCAGTGAGTACTGCGGGTGATTTAAAGGACAGTCTGGTCAAAAGAAGGGTGGACTTCGACAGTCATTTTTGGATAGCAAGGCAAGCTGAGGGATACAGAATCACCCTTGCCCAGATCTGGGAGAAAACATAGGGCATGAAACATTTGGCAATAGCTCTGAGCATCTGGCTATCCGCATAAATGGAAATGGACAACATTGGGAAACACTGCAGACAAAAAAATATGTCACAGCTTGATTCTGAGAAGCTGGTTTATGTTCTGAGAGGGCTGAGAGATAATTTGACCCAACCACATAATTTTAGCCTTAGCGTTTCAGCTTCTGTCTTTGCTTAGTCCTGGTGTTGAGAGATAGGAAGAAGTAGCAAGGGAAGGACAACAGGTAGTACCGTGTTGCAGCTGAACTATATGGAGAACCAAGAAGGGGTATGAGCAAAACCACTACTAACTCTTTCAGCTTAAATACCAAAGAGCCACCAAGTGAAAGGCAATTCAAAATTAAAGCCTGTGCAGCAAATCTTCTCAAGTTAGTCCAAGCCCTTCTCAGTAAAAGCCCAAAAATTCTCAGCAGTTGTCTTCTGTTCTGCTTTAAGAAGGCTCTAAAGCTGAAGGCCTGCTTCAGAGAGGTGAGCATTGCCTTCTTCACATCAGTGTGGCGTCAGAGTTCCATTTACCACTATTGGCACAGAGTTTTGACAGCTGATTTTTGTTTTAAATATGCAGGGATCACACTGAGCGGTCTGACAACACAGCTCCACTGTTACCAGCCCCATGCTAAGTAGTTTTAAGCCGTCTTGGAAATATTTGTGCAAACTCTAGCCACATTTTTCTCTGCAGCATAGCTATGTGCAATGTCCACTTATCAGTAAACTGAAGACAGGGAAAAGAGAAGGAAACTTACCTTGGATGTACAAATAGGTTTCTTTCAGCCGGCAATCTCTATAAGGAGGGGGTAAGAACATCTCCAGGCAGTAGGTATAAAGGTCGATATGCTTTCTTTCCAGATTTTGAAGAATGAAAGTGGTGCTGCTAGTTGTATGCTCAGTCTGGCAGTAGGTGACGTTAGTCTTGTGGATAGTGTTCTCCTTGCTTAAATGGAGTGCACAGATCTCCTTCTTTTCATGCCCTTTGAAGAGGGTCATGCTGAACTCGCTCACATTTTGAGGATTGGGGAATGTGAACTTGAAATTTCCATTTTCAAATTCCACCATCACCTGGGAGTCAGAGACATGAGGCTGCTCTGAAGACATGAAAACAATAAGTACAGTCACTCACATAGCAATGAAAAGAATCCCTAAAATATTAAGAAACTCACGTAAACAAAGCAAGTGAACCATGTACATATAATCCCTGCCTCAGATTGATTGTCCTATTAATAGATAAAACAATGTGTGACAAAATGATGATAATTATCTCCATGGTGCATAATCTGCATCCTAATGATGTTGCTGAAAACTTAAAATGCGATGTGAACCCAAAATTCCTACGTAAGAGCCTTAACAACGAGACATATCTTTCCCTTCTAGAGCAGATACCGGTTTGAGGCATGATATAA